>NC_065873.1:23125000-23750000 GCF_933775445.1 Argentina anserina | reverse complement strand
AATGGAAACTAAGCGAGCCACGGAAGTTGAGGTAGCCGGTGCTGCAAAAATGGTTGGCCACCCTATTATCATCAGTGGTGTGAATGGCTAGCTAGGAACGATATCTCTTGTCGAATCCAGTAACGGATCTAAAGTTCAATTGCGGAAAAAAATTCCAACAAGAACTTATATCACTAAGAATCAAATAAGATAAATAAATCAAATAAAATTCAAATAAGATAAATAAATCAAATAAGATTAATCTGAAGAACAATTGAAGGTATTTTTAATATACATTGAATTTTATTTTATCTCAATCTTTTTTCATTCATTTTTCTTGTGTAAAGTGATGTTAGAACTTTAGCCGTTCAAAGAGAGCAACATACGTTTTTGAAAGATGAGCCATGTAAATTAAGAAGAAGAAACAATAGAAAGTTCAAACATATGTGTGTAGTATTTGAGGTATGCCTTATTAGGTCACAAAGTAGGGTAACTATGAATTGGGCTTGGGTTGTAAAATAAAAACTTTAAGCCATCATTGACTCTTAATGACAACCATGTCTTGGGACTCGATTGTTTTGCTAGAACTTATACGTATTAATGTCATTTTCGAATGAGTTTTTGCACAACTTGTTCACTTTCATTATTACTTTCAAAATTCCAATAGAGAAAAAAAAATGGCCGGTAGTCCTTCTGGTTGTGAACTTGTGATGACATGTTTATTAGGCTACCGCCACCTTGTGCAGCAGCCATCCGCCTCATATTAACAAACCGTTTCCTTTTTTTATGAGCAATTAGATATTGAAAACTGAGGACATGGGCAACCTGAGGAATAACCAACTCTCTTCCCACATAAAGTACAATGTGAAGTAATCTTGTTAGTCTATTGGGAAAAGACAACCAATTCTATCAGTCCTTGCAACCGTGCAACTTATTTTCATGTAATGACAGTCATATACTTGTAGCTGAGAGAAATTGTACTGAGAAACATATTTAAGTGAACATACCAAATATTATGAATATGTGACTGAGATAAGATAGTTGTTGTGAAACTATGAGCAAGAGAAGATCACTGATCAGCAGAAAAACAAACGGATTTGGCATAATTTTTTCCAGTGTTGGCACTGCCTATATACATATCTTCCTCCATTTTCAAAATCAAGAACAAAGCAGTAGTAAATTTTTTTTTTCAATTTCAAAAGCTTCAACACCTCCATGAAGTACTGGAGCCTCTATTACATGAGCCAACACAACTGCTGAATCCGCATATGCTTGGTCATAAGTAAAGCCGAGATAGTGATTAATAAACTCCAAACATTATAAACCAGAAATTAGCAACATTCAAAACAATGTATCGAAACGTAGCATTAATCCAATTATAGTATCAAATGATGGTCTAAGCTCAATCTCTTGATTGTGTCTCTGCAACCCAATATGGCAAAACTCAAGAATATGTGAAAGTGCAGTACCAAATCGTAGAAATGACTGCAAATTTTTCTATCAAATCATTTCTCCACTAATGCTTTCCGAACCAGCTGAAGAAGAAAATTAACCAAGTTGTTGTCAATACTAGTAACCAGTAGGGAGTTCATCAGCTGAGTAGGAATAATGTCTTTAGCAGTATCATGTCTTAAGTAGTCATGCACATGGCTACACATTTTCCAAAAATACTGGACCTTTTAATTTCAAACTTTCAAATGAACTCTGGAGGAACACAAATGGCAATCTTGCCACCGAAAGTTCAAACAAACATGTAAAATACATCACAGAGAGGAGGCACATTCTTGCTCTTGCATGGTGCTCATTGAGTCATTGGTAGATAGTTCTCTACTTATATTAGCAACGCCTTGATCGAGCTCATTAATTATAATCACCAAAAAGAAATGCCAGAAAATTGGTTTAGTTGTCTAAAGCCATGGTTCCCAAAGGTAGGCAACATTAGAAAGCTTTTTGGAAACTAAAGTTGCAATACATGATTATGAAGAGCACAGTCAACATCCAAGATCACACGTCTTCAGCTACCACACACTATATCAGGAAACAATCTCTTAATCAAATCAAGGTTATGAAGAGCACCACTCTCACTCTCAGTGCACTAAGAATACTAAAATCATTTGGGGCAACAGAGAACAAATCACATGACAAGCTACCATAGACCATATCCTTACCCATGAATAATATCCACAAGCTACAATGTCTTCTATAGTTTGCATGTTGATAAAGAAAACAATCACAACCAATAAATGCTAGATGTTGTTACCCTCAAAATCAGTATCCTTAGAACATAAGTGTCTTGCAAACTTGAGCTCATAAACTCTGAATTGAGGTGTACATGATGCAATGAGGAACTTGGGTTGATAAACATCAAAACTGAATATTGTTTTCAGTGTGATTAACCAAGTTGCTACTTTAGCTCAGAGACCTCAACTGTTTGAGTGGATGGTGGGTATCAGAAGGAAGATACATGAAAACCCAGAACTGAGACAGTGTAATATGCTTGTCATTTGTCGAAATCTGCCCAGCGGATATAGCATATTAAGCCCAGCCTCCAAAATTTTCTCCCAACAGCCGCTGGGAACGCCGTAGCATAGATCCGCCTCTGGTCGAATCAGTATGTCGAACGATATCTCCAGGGAATTATGTAGACCACCTTTTGCAAATCTCTTTATCAGAATTATAGTATTTCCAAGCAGGCGCGGATCTAGTATAGAGCTGGGGAAGTCCTCCCCCTAAAATCTTGGAGGAAAAAATTTATAGTACTATTATATATATCTATGAAATTAAGTCCACCCTTAAAACTACTCAAGCCCACTTGAGAGAGGCACAGTCTAGCCCACATTTGGGTCCTCTTAATTAATCAATCAGCACTTCTTTTCTCAAACAAAAAAAGAAAAGAAAAGGAAATGGGTTGTATTTGTTCGACACTCCCTACTATCCCTGCGAGTTCTCCAGCATCTCTATCTTAATTTTTCTTCAATTGCCCTAGCTCTTAAAAAATTGGCAATCAAGTCTCTGCGAGCTCTTCATTCTCTCAGCCATCCTAGTTAAATCCAATATAAGTATTTCAATTCAATCAATTGAATCAATTTTAGGGTTAAACTAAAAATTTGGGGGAAATATAGTAATCTACATTTAGGAAGATCTAATCTAGATAGAGTGATTTGTAGATATCATTCAATGGCGGATGTGGATCCATTAGTTAGTCCATTACAAGTTTACAACTTTGTAGTCTGTTGAGTGCTGCTGAGGACTTAAGATCAATCTGCTGGTGTTTTGTTCTTCTTTGGTTGTCTTCTTTTAATTACAAGGTAAGACAATATGTTCTTATATTCAACTTTACATTACGAAAGGCAGTAATATGTAGTATTATAATATATATATATATATATATATATATATATACATACATTTAAGACATATTGGTTGATTTGTTATTTGTTAGTGACTTAGTGTGTTTCAATAATTGGATAATTAGGATTCAAATTTGAATATCTATGTTTTGATTTATATGGGTTAAATTATAATGTCTAAGTCTCTACCGAAGAGATCAAAATTTATTACTTCATGGTTTAGAAAAATGAGTCCTCAAGTTCAAACCCAATTTTTGAGCAATTTGTATGCACTACACATATTGATTATCTGAGCCAGATCTTCCATTCCCGAGCCAGCAAATAATGTTAATGCTCTTGAGCAGGATCTTGATTGACCGTTGTCCCATTTGGCAATATCCATTTAAGGATAGAGATAAGATTCAAAAAGACTATTGTTTTTGTATTGAATTTGAAGAGTAAGATTCATTATGTAAGTGTATCTTTTTTTTTTCTAATCAATAAAAAAATTTCACATCATCGAGATTTTTCATTATAATATTTTATTTATTTTATTAACAAACTCAAGTCCCCCCCCAGACTCTAATTCCTGCATCCGCCACTGTTTCCAAGTATGCATCCTCCTAGCTAGTTATAGAGCTAGCGTATCTTGGACATCGTACCATACTGATCGATCATCTATCAGCTTATTTTGGGTTTGATAAGATCGAACGTTGAAAGATGACGATGGTATGCAAATATGAATTAAAGAATTCTCTTGGGCGATCTCAGCCAAGCTTATCCTGGTTCACATATATATATATATATATATATATATATATATATATATATATATATATATCAGTCGGAGTCATATAATGTAATTTAGGGATGTAAATCATGTAGTTAGTACTTATTTTTTATGTATATAGTAGGACATAGTACATAGGGTTGTAGTATAATGTATTCCATATATGTAGCTTCTAGTGTGAGATGAATAGATATGAGAAAATTCATTTTATAAATTGTATCATATTTGACTTGGTATCAGAGCAAAGATCTAAAAAGACTTTGTCATTTTGTTTCAGCTGCAATCTATTTGTGGAATTAAAACCTTTTTGTTAGGGTTTGTTCAAGTTCGAGTGTTATACAATGTCCGACATCTTGGTGTTTTTTCCAAGCTTTAGCATCGTCCTGGTCAATTTCTGTTTGGTGTTGTCTTCAACTTGGGCACCAAAACATTTTGTTTGAGCACCCATTCATATCGACCTCATTAGATCGTTAGTCCCAAGCTGCAGTCCGGCGTTAGTTTCAATCGAACCAGTCCTGACTGGCATGATTCTAGTCGGTGTTTCCCGTTCAGTTTCAATCGACATTCCTAACCGTTCTTGTGAGCCCCAGAAATATTAACGAGCTATATTGAGATCGTATGGTAATTATTTTACGATCTCAAAAATTATTAAAGTAAATGTTCGAGAATATTTTTTCAGAGTTTTTTGATAAGTGACTCTCTTGAATTAATACTCGTATACATTATGTTGAGTACTTGAGAATGTTTGGTGATTTTTTTGAATTACGGAGTTATTTATATGATTTTTTGAAGTTTGGAAATGTAAATGAATTATTTGGAAAATCTGAAAATGTTTACAGTGCAACATGAGCCATCGATTAAATCTCAGCCCTTGGATTTAAGTAGGTGGGGGTGATATATATGTAGAGGAGAAGTGTACAAGAAAAAGAAAGGAAAAAAAAACAGAGAAGCAGCTATTTCTCTAGGGAGGAGTTTGTGCTAGGATTTGAGTATGCGCTAGAAAATTTCTAGTAATTGTGTTGAAATTTGGTGCAAAATTAAAGAACTTGTTATCTTGTTGAGTTTGATGAGTGAAGTCGAGCCAAATTGAGGTGCAAAATTTAAGAGCTTGTTATCTTGTTGAGTTTGATGAGTGAAATCGAACAAAATTGAGCAAAATTGGAGTGTGTATATGTTTGAGGAGCCAAATTGAGCAAAATTGAGGTTTATATATGTTTGAGCAATGAAATTCAGCAAAATTCAAGAGGTTATATCTTGAGTTTGAGTAGTGAAATCGAGCGAATTGAAGTGGTTGTTCTTTGTTGAGAAATTGGTGAGAGTTATAGTGAAAGTGGGATTTTGAGTTGTGTTTTGGTGTTATGGTGAAATTGAGAATCTGAGTAGAGTTCTAGTGTTGTGAAATTGAAGAGGATTTGTAGGTTGTTTAGTTGAGAAATTGAAGCAGATTTGTTGAGCTGTGGTTATTGTTTGTTGAGTTGAGGTTGCTGAATTGGAAAATTGAAGAAATTGTGTTTGATAATCTTCCGCTAGTTGTTGTTGAAAAAAAAACTCTTATTATATTGAATTTGTCACATAGATTCATATCAGAAATTTGCAATGACTCCACAAGCGACACAAGCTACTCTTGCTCCTAAGCCGAGTCTAACACATTCTGATGTTCACTATATTCTGAGTTGTATCACTATGCGCCTCAGCGAGAGAAATTTCATAAAATGGAGTTTCCAATTTCAGTCTACCCTTGCTGGTAATGGTCTCCTTGGTCATTTTGATGGGACTGAATGTGCTCCTCCTCGCTATGCTCTTACTATTGATGGAGGAGTTACAAATGAAGAATCATGAAGCTACAGGGTGTGGAAACAAACGAACATGGCCTTATGAGTACTAATGACAACTATAGATGAAGATATTGTAGATGTCATTCTTGGCTGCAAAGCATCTAGACAAGCATGGCTTGCACTCGAGGAGTGTTTCTCATCAACATCAAGGGTAAACATTATGCAGCTAAAGACTGAGTTGCAAACTCTCAGGAAAAGTGGAGAATCTATAGAGAAATATCTGCAGCGCGTTAAGAATGCTCATAATCAACTTCAGTCTGTTGTGATATTAAATGAATTGTCTGATGAGTACTACATGGTGAGAACTGTAATTGAAAGAAGATAAACTCCCATTTCTCTAAGGGATTTGAGGTCTTAGCTGCTTCCTGCAGAGAGGCGTATTGAGGGCAGTTTTTCTCTAGGCTCAAACATGGCTGCTATGGTAGCAAGGGGTGATGGAGCAAGAAATTGAGATAGAGATGGAAATAACAGAAACGAGTATAAAGCTAAAGACAACAAGACAAGTGGGAATAGAGATGTCTCTGAGTGTCAAGTGTGTGGAAAGAAGGGTCACACCGTGGATACTTGTTTTCGAGTGCATAAGTGTCAAATATGTGGAAAATATGGTCATCTTACTAGTACATGCTTTCAAAATCCAAGTTATAAAGGAAGTGTACAAGCTTCTCAAGCTGCTCAACAAAACAGATCTTCTGGTCCATCTCCTGAGTGTCAAATCTGCTCAAAGAAAGGTCACACAACTGCCAACTTCTTCTACATGATAGATGTATCCTCTAACCATCCTTCATTATCTATTCCGACTTGTCAGATATGTGGCTTAAAAGGTCATGTAGCATTAAACTGCACGCACATGACTAATTTTGTGTATCAAGGATCTGATCCTCCATCTACTCTTACTGCTTTGACAGCTCAATCATCTGGAAATTATAATGTTTCTTATCAACAGCCTCAGAGCAACTATGTGATTCACCATGTGTCGTCTAGTTTAGCTTTTCCGGGTGGCTATCACCCTAGCAATGGTGCATCTTCTTCCAACTCTGTGGTATCAAATGCTCATGTAACAGTGAAGTCTGGGTAGGTGACTCTGGAGCTACCCATCACATGACTTCAAACTTGAGAAATCTCACTCTTGCTCAACCCTATACAGCTGACAACAAGATTACCATTGGGTTGGTACAGGTTCGCAAGTTACTCATACTGGTTCTAGTCTCATTAAACTGGCCGATCATATACTGAAACTTAATACCATTCTACATGTCCCAAATATTGCAATGAATATTTTGTCTTTTACTAAGCCGTGTAGAGATAATAATTGTTTCATAACACTTCATGAAAGTGACATTTATGTGCAGGACAAGGCATCCAATAGAATTATGTACCAGGGTGTTAACGTAGTAATTACCGGATGGGCGGCTGATCACACAGTTAGCTATTAGTGAGTGTTAGTTTGACACGAGAAGTATAGTGGTTCACCTCCCTCTCTTGGGGTAGGCTACGTCCACTTGAATCCACTAGTATAGGCAAATAGCCTTAAGGTATACATGTCGTGATCCCCTTCTAAGTGGGATGAGAGGTCCATTTTATAGGTGAGGGAACCCCTCTCATTTACATATTCTTCAATGTGGGACAAGTCCCCTCTAGGCTTACTATGGAGCCATCTTGATGAGGTCGGAAAGGTGACTTCTCGGTGGTGTCTTGGTGAGTTCCGACTATCATTGGAAAGCTTGTATGACGAGGTACGCTATGAATATCACGGTTGAGCCACATAGTGACTTGTAGATCCTCCTAGAGAGTGATGATTATGCTCGGTGGCATGCCATACTAGCTCTGTGCTAATAGGGGTGCCAACATGTCCCCCCGCAGTCCATAAGTAAGAGGAACTTCTTGCTTGGGGAGTTTATCAATCAACATGTCACCGAGCATAAGTGTCCGGGTGGTGGAATACCCCTAACAATCCCCGAACTCCTTAAGCAAGAAGAGACTCTCAAACCTGCAAAACAAAGATAAAAGCATATGTGCACGAAGTATGTCCGTTGTCATGGATAGCATAAGAATGTACGAGCGCGATGTGTGTGTGACACATGATGATGCGTGTGTATATGTATGGTCCCGAATATGATCTAGTACGCAAGTGTGCGTAAGTCCTCGAAACTCCTAGTCAGCGAGGCGGTTTCGAGTGACATGGCCTATGTGTGCAGTGTGCTTAGGCGAAGTAGTCTTCCGTGATGACGCTTTGGACTTATATGGCCACTACGGGCGAGTGTGGCTTCTATATGCCAATTTGGCCTTTGAAGGCTAGTGAGACCTCTATAGGCTGGTGCGTCCTATATTGCAGTGTGCGTATGACGGCGTTGAGCCACTGCGGGCGTAATGTTTCCATCTTAGCGCAGAGTTTTGCGCGTAGGACGTATGAGCGCTGACATAGAGCGTTGTGCATCCATCTTAGCGTAGTGACCTACGTGTAGGACTTCTTTTGGACGTTGAATTAGAGCGTGGTGCTTCAATCATATCGTAATGGGCTACGCGTATGACGTCTTTTTGGCGTTGAATTAGAGCGTGGTGCGTCAATCATAGCGTAATAGGCTACACGTATGACGTCTTTTTGGCGTTGACATTTGAGCGTAAAGCTACTATCGTAGCGTAATGAGCTTTACGCGTAGGATGTCGATCCCTCTTGGGTGTAGTACGTCCTCTGAGCGCAGTGTGCTTTGCGCGTAGGACGGCTTGAGCCCTCTTGGACGTAATGCGCATATTTACTCGGCTTGAGCCCTCTTGGGCGTAGTGCATCCATCGTAGCATAGATAGGCGTTACGCGTAGGACGTCTGGATCCCTCTTGGGCGTAGTGCGCGTATTTACGCGGCTTGAGTCCTCTTAGGCGTAGTGCATCCATCGTAGCGTAGATAAGTGTTACGCGTAGGACGTCTTTGAGCCCTCTTAGGTGTAGTGCGCGTATTTACGCGGCTTAAGCCCTCTTGGGCATAGTGCATCCATCGTAGCGTAGGTAAGCGTTACGCGTAGGACGTCTTGAGCCCTTTTGGGCGTAGTGCGCGTATTTATGCGGCTTGAGTCCTTTTAGGCGTAGTGCATCCATCATAGCGTAGATAAGCGTTACGCGTAGGACGTCTTGAGCCCTCTTGGGTGTAGTGCGCGTATTTACGCGGCTTGAGCCCTTTTAGGCGTAGTGCATCCATCATAGCGTAGATAAGCGTTATGCGTATGACGTCTTGAGCCCTCTTGGGCGTAGTCTCTCACTTTTTGGTGGGGAGAGAATTTCTGATTCTGTGATGTCTGAGAACATGTGATGAAACAGTCTGCATAAGGAATTTAATTGTTCTCCTGAACAATGGTTAGAAAAATTCCTAGTTTCATTAGCACAATCAAGTTGGACATTCAAGTATGTGCGTCACACATTCTCTAAGCATATAAGATATGGCTAAGTGCCATTGCTAGCTAACTCTACAAAGTGTTGTAGGCAATGCGTGAAAACCATGCGGGCATGCATATCAAGTGTGGTATGTTGTAGGCATGCTTTATAGCGTAATAAAATCATGCTAAGACATGGTAATAATTAACTATTCAGTAGGAGTAGGGAGGCATAGCATTTTACTTATCTTATGCCGATGTGGAGTGGAGTTGCGCTTTATGCAAGTACCAAAATCATGTTGGAGGTGTCCAAGCATGACGCTCCTTTGCGCGGGGAATGATTACAAGTAGCCGCTTTGGATTTGAGTGAGGAGATGTCCGGTTTGAAGAGATTTTCCTTTCAATTCTCTGTGTTATGGTAGTGGTTTGTTGCGGGTTGGTTGGCTTTGCCAGCAAGTCCCGTTGTGCCAATGATTTCTTTTCTCTAGCGACTACCGAAGGCTGCAAAGTCAACCGTGGAGCAGGACTATGAAAGCCGACTGTGGAGTAAGACCGTGGAGGTTGACTGTGGAGTTCCACCGTGGAACTATGGGAGCATCAGTCATGGGACTACGGGAGCAGCTGTGCACCGTGCTAGTAGTCGCGTACTACGCTAGCAGTCAAGTGACTACGATAACAGTCTTACACCGTGCTAGCAGTCGCGTACTACGCTAGCAGTCATGTACTACGCTAGCAGTTATGGGACTACGGGACTAGCCGTGCACCGTGCTAGCAGTCGCGTACTACGCTAGCAGGAGCGTGGAAGAACGTCCACCGTGCTAGCAGGAGTGTGGAAGAACGTCCACCGTGCTAGCAGGAGCGTGGAAGAACGTGACCGTGGAAGGCATGGACCACGGGAGGGTTAAAATTTTTTTTTTTTTTAAATCTGACTGCGCCGTAGTGAGCTCATGCACTGTGGGGTATGGGGGACCATGGGAGGTCTGTTGGTGGGGAGCGATGAAGCTAATTGTGAGCTTCCCACAGACGGCGCCAATGTTAACGTAGTGATTACCGGATGGGCGGCTGATCACACAGTTAGCTATTAGTGAGTGTTAGTTTGACACGAGAAGTATAGTGGTTCACCTCGCTCTCTTGGGATAGGCTACGTCCACTTGAATCCACTAGTATAGGCAAATAGCCTTAAGGTATACATGTCGTGATCCCCTTTTAAGTGAAATGAGAGGTCCCTTTTATAGGTGAGGGAACCCCTCTCATTTACATATTCTTCAATGTGGGACAAGTGCCCCTCTAGGCTTACTATGGAGCCATCTTGCTAATTGATACAATAAACTTGAGATGCAAGTCTATTTCTAATTTGTTACTTTTCCAAGGTACTACGCGCTTGTGGGGGAGGAAAAACTTTTGCAGAATGTGGTGTTTCTCGTCCGGCTGCGCAGCAGCGTTGGTGCCAGCCTTCGGCCGCGCTGGCGTGCGGCTTGTGCAGTCGGACGAGATGGCAGGCTTGTGCTCCGGCTTTGTGATCGGAGACCTAGGCAGAGTGGATCTGAGATGAGACCGAGATCTGTGGTGGTGATTGCACGGGATGGGGCTCTGTGGTGGAAGAGATGGTCCGGCCTTGTGATGGTGACGGTGCTCCTTGTAGCGATGAGGGGAGAGATCAACAGTGGTTTTGGGAGAAGAGATGTTGAGTGTCCAATCATGGGCGGATCTTTTTTTCAGGATCCGGGCTCTCGAATTACTTGGTGGTGGTGGGTGATGGATGCCGGATCTCTGCCAGCAATTGTCTTTCGTCGAATGTATTGGACCAAGTGTGGCGGCGGCGCAAAGGACTGGGTGATGGTGGTCTCGGTGTCACGGCGGTGGCGGTCTCAGTGCAACGACAGTGCATTTCTTTGTCCAATCCTTGGGCATGTTGTGCTCTTCTATAGTTGTGGGCCTGG
Organism: Argentina anserina; assembly: GCF_933775445.1. NCBI lineage: Eukaryota > Viridiplantae > Streptophyta > Magnoliopsida > Rosales > Rosaceae > Argentina > Argentina anserina. The sequence continues at coordinate 23,738,766 of NC_065873.1, read as the reverse complement.
TGGCTTCTGTTGGGCCTTGTTTGGCTTGAAATTAAGGATTGGGTTCAGTTTTTGGGCCTTAACCAGATTGTTTGGTTTGTTAGTGTGTTTAATTTTTTTGTTTTGGTTGATAATTCCCTACATAAGTTTTGTAGGGGGAGTCGGCCTTCATGTCTGTGTGTGCACTCTTTGTGCCTTGTCTGCTCTAGGTAGGCGGCGAGTTCCTTGCTTCGTCAAATGGTCGTTGCAGCCTAGTGGCAGGGTGAGACTAAGTGTCGTCGGATTGATCTTCCTGCGACAACATAGTTGGAGAGCTGTTGTATTAGACATTAGGATATGTAACTGTTGCTTCATTGTTGTTAGGGTCTCATATCTATTGTTCTCTCCTTCTATATGTCACCGCTGTTTTAAAGCAAATAGTCGCCATCAGTGTAGTACATTTGCTAGTTAGTGCTTTGTTGAGTACTCTTTGCTATATGTCACCGCTGTTTTAAAACAAATAGAGTCGCCATCAGTGTAGTACTCTTTGCTAGTTGGTGCTTTGTTGAGTACTTGTTTGTAAAGAGCTTTGATATTATGTTAGGTGTTTGTAATCATGGGTTTAGGCTTCATGTCCCCCCCTTGTATTCGATAGTTTCATTAGTGAAGGCTAGAGGGTAGCCACACCAGCCCTCCATTTCAAAAAAAAAAAAACCTTGAGATGGAACTGTTTTAGGCTTTCTGCTTTCATATATGTTAACTTGAATATTTGAATAGCGAAGGGCCGTAGAGAGTTTGTATCTATATGAGAAATGAATCGAAATATCGAATGATGTTTAGTCATATATTTTTACAATGCAACTACTATAAAAGCGAGTAGCCACATTTCACCAAATTGGGAATATGTGAATTTGCCTCTCTGACACAGACTCTTACAAAAAAAACAATCAGGAATATGATGGTAAAAACTAGAAAATGAAAAGAAATTCTATTGTTGTATATACACGGAGGAAAACTATGAGATCACAAATTCACTTACTCAATAATCATCCACGTAGTTTCCCACTCTCACACCCATAGGGTGTGTACATTTTCTAGTAACTATATGACTAAACAATTAGAGTCGAACAAGAATAATGAACTTGCAATTCTCTTTTGCAGGTTCCTGCATCAAAACAAGAATTTCGCTAATCACAAATGAGGCCGAATAAAACAATACAAGTAGTCACTGATAAATACGTAATGTAATACAAATACGTGTAACATTACGAGACGTCCATTGGACTACCATGAAGCTCCTATGTTGGTGGGACAAACCCAAATCCAACGATCCTCAATAATCCACACAGATGAAAGTACATATATTTGCCTCTATAAAGTTGATGAAGAACCAAAGAGAGTGGGAAGAATCAAATATGCTAAAAGAAATATTGATGGAGTTTCCTAGTAGGACTAAGAATTCTTTACGACATGATCTACTTACCATATAGGTAGTTTGTCGATTTGATCTTTAAAGGGTAGTTTGAGATATATTTGGAATGGTGTGTTCAAATATATTTTTCAGCAAAATAGGGAATAGATTTGAATAGAGATTGATATAGAAAAAGGGTTTTGATTAATGGATATATTTCATATTTATGTGGGTTCTTTTTCTAGTTAGAAATATATTAGGGAGGTTGTTAAGAGGTATTCATATCCGTATCAAGGAGTTGTTGAAGAGATCTCGTTATATATATTCAAATGAACAACACAAGGAGGGGTGGTGAATACCGAGAGAAGAAATTCAAAGAAAAAAGAAAAACTTTGTGCTAGGAGATTTGAGTGACTTCGTTAAAGACTTTAGTGACATAAGAGATCTGAGTGACTTCATTGAAAACCTATGTGGCAACATCGATGATTTAAGTGAAGTCGACATACGGTATGCTTACAATGATCTTAATGAGGTTGTATCGACACTTGAAACAACGATTGAAGTTGTTTCAATACTTGAGTGTGACTATTAAATAAAATATTTTACTCTTAAAAATAATAATATTATTAATTAAAATATAATTTTTATAAAATAAATTATTAAATAAAAAATGAAATTCTTTTACATATTCCATGTTATTACTCTTATTAATATACAGTTCGAAAACCAAAACTTTCACCATCGCGGTATATTTTACCATTGTTGGCCGACATCAGTGAAAAAAAAAAAAGATCAGAAAGGTCCACCCGGTCCCAGTCGCCATCAAATTCCAGCTCTACCAACAAACGAAGCTTCTCTTCTTCACATCGCGTTTTCAAATAACCCCCCGACCTCTCTGATCCCCCGACACGACGTCGTTGCGGCCGCGATGGCGGTACTCTACACTCTCGTGGCGCGTGGATCGGTCGTCCTCGCTGAGTTCAGCGCCGCCGCGACCAACGCATCCGCCATATCCCGCCAAATTCTCGACAAAATTCCCGGCGACAGCGACACGCACGTCTCCTATTCCCAAGATCGCTACATCTTCCACGTCAAGCGCACCGACGGCCTCACCGTCCTCTGTATGGCCGACGAGACCGCCGGCAGTACGTCATCGTTTTTTCGCTCTTCAATTTCCGATTTCTTTTGAATTTTGAATTCGCTGATTTTGGCGCAGGGAGGATGCCGTTTTCGTTTCTTGAAGACATCCACCAGCGATTCGTGAGGAGCTACGGCCGCGCCGTGCTGACGGCTCAGGCCTACGGCATGAACGACGAGTTTTCTAGGGTTTTGAGCCAGCAGATGGAGTACTACTCCAACGATCCTAATGCCGATAGGATTAATCGCCTCAAAGGCGAGATGAGCCAGGTGAGCAGACATTTTCTTTCAATTGTTTTTCGATTTTTCGAGTTTGATTATTGATTGCAGTTTGATTTTGAATGTGTTAGGTGCGTAATGTGATGATTGAGAACATTGATAAAGTGTTGGAGAGAGGTGATCGGCTGGAGTTGCTGGTTGATAAGACTGCTAATATGCAAGGGAACACTTTTCGATTCCGAAAACAAGCTCGCCGCTTTAGAAGCACTGTTTGGTGGAGAAACGTTAAGCTCACGTATGTTTTCGAATCCCATTACTAAAAATTAGAACTTGGGAGTAGTCTGCATTGTGTAGGGTAGAGCTTTGTTGCTGTTTTAGAACTGTGGATGGATTTGAAGTACTAATGTTCATGCAGTGAATGCCTAGCTTACGAGTTACTTTGGATTTTGCAGGATCGCATTGATACTTGTTGTGCTAGTGGTAATCTATGTCGTGCTGGCTTTTGTTTGCCATGGCCTTTTACTACCCACCTGCTTGGGTTGATTGTGGGACTCGAGTCGGGGTGGAATGTGTGCTTTCTCTCTTCAGATTTGTGTCTCCTGGGCGTATGGGATTCTTCCAGTAGTGTCAGATTTGAAGTGTTTATGTGTGTGTAGTCTTCTTGATTCATTCAGGTTGTAATTTCCTTTTTCCTTTGGCCAAAAGGCTCTTATGTTTCTTGAAACTATAGCTTGATGGGTTCATATTTATTGAGGTTTATATGGAGTTCTGTTGCAGAGTACAACTCTGATGTTTACCCTGTTTTTCATTTTATCTCTGAAAATTTTGCATTACCGAGCTTCACATGAACTCGCTCACTTTCCATATAGATGACAACTTACCATAAAGGGGAAATGAAATGGAGGAAGAGCACTGTACTCAAGAAACTATGTGTATAGTATTACTGTTCTGTTACATTGAGGGTATCCTCTACAAGATGAAACTTATTCAACAACTCCTCCAATGCTTGTAAGGTAGTCTTATAATGTACCTCGGATTGTGCCCCTTCTTCTGCAACTGGAAGAGCGAGCTTATAAAGATGGTCGTGCCAGTATGCTGGGTCGTTCACGTCAATATTACTCGATCCTTCATGCAGAAGATGCCTGCGCTTGAAATCTCTACTCCACCGTGGCAATATGTATCGGGATGGGATGACTTCCACACCATTGTAATTTAGAACGCTTAAGGCATGCCTGCACAGATACCCTTTGTAGTTGAACAAACTGCAGATGCATCGGATATCTACTTGTGTAGTTTCATACAGAACCTCGTAACATCGGATTTCCTTCTCAGTTCCTTCAACTTCAACTCGTTGTTTAACCATGTAGGTTACTATGGGCCCATTGACATTGACTTGCCTTGTATTGAAGCAGGAGGCCATTCCCTCAACCTCCAATTGGAACCTCTTGAAAATTTCTCTCGTGTACACTTTACATAGTTGCACTTCGAAATTGCATCTTGTTTGCAATTCAAAGCTTGACGTTCTCGACTCTAGATCTGCCACAACCTCTTTCATTCGCTTCCTATGAAGAGCTAGGTCATACTTGTCAACAAACTCCTTGAAAGATGTATGTTTATGTACATAACCGTCAAAAAATGCAGGCAAGCTCTCATTTTCACGGATAGGAATCATTCCGGCAAAAAATGTGTCCTTTAAGTAGACTGGAACCCAGTTTTTCCGATCCTCATACAATGTCTGAAGCCATTTATTATTCCCCAGTTCATGCCGCTTGATCATTTCATCCCAGGATGTTTCAAACTCAGATATTTTCAAGGATTCAAAGACTGATTTCTGCAACTGTCTTTTGATTGCTTCATATCCATTCAGTCCACCCAACTTCTCTGGAACTCTCTGCATGACATATGACAAACTATAGCAATGGCGAGCTTCTGGGATCACCTCAGAGGCTGCAATTTGCAACGGTTTGCATTGGTCAGTAATGATGACCTGTGGAAGGCGCTCTAGCATGCATTTAAGCCATGTACGGAGCATCCAAACATAACAATCCACTGACTCAACCCCAAGGAAGCCACAGCCCAACAGCACCGATTCTCCATGATGATTTATTCCAACAAATGAAATCAGGGGGAGTTCAAATTTGTTTGCCAAGCACGTTGTATCTACGGCAACAGTGTCAGAGAAGTAGCCATACGCAGCCCTGGACCTGGCATCAGCCCAAAACACATTCCTCAGACGTCCATCATCATCTAGATCCATCAAATAATAAAAATTCGGATTCGTCAATTTCATTCGACAAAAGTAGTTATAAACTGCAACAGCATCTCCTTCTCTAAGTTCCAAGTGATTAGAGTGATCAATGGGATTTAAACCTTCAGTTTCACTTACAGTTGAGTGTCCATTGCACCCAACATCCATTACAGGCGTTCGATACAGCTTGATTGTATGAATTTCTGTAACAGGATCTGGCTGTTGTTGTGCATTTTTGGCAGCAATTATCATTTTCTTATGCGACTTGTAAAACCTTTTGATCTGTGGACTCACCTGATGGTTGTGTTGAAGCTCTAATTCAACTATTCTCCACCTTTGGGAGTCTACCAGCTTGATAACCATCATTGCAGGACAACCAGTTCTTGTCTCTGGTCTTGGATTGTTTGCATCACTCTTTTTCTTGAATCCCGCACTGCTGCAACTTATTTTTGCTCTATACCGCTCTTTTCTCTTTGACCTGAACCATGAATTGCTTACTCTAATGCCAAATCCCTTTTCTTTACCAAAGACATTGTAGAAGTCATATGCTTCATCAAAAGAGTCAAACTCCAATCCCACAGTAGGTTGTGGGGGGACCTGTTTACTTTGTGTCTCCCCAACTCCAATATCCTGCCCTCCCTCCAAGGCATACTCATCGCCTTCATCAAACACTGGCTCGCTATTGAGACAAACTTCTTCCATCTGAAATAGCAAACATAAAAAGCAAAATGTTTTATTCGAGGTTCCCCCAAATTGTTGCATGATTAAATGTAAATTATAATTTCAAATTTCATGATTTACAGCGACTCTAAAAGAACTAGACATCCAGCTGCCAGAAGAGGGTTTCAGCTCTAGTAAATTTTTGAACATATTTAGAAGATAACAGGGCAGACAGAAAGCAACACAGAACATAAATTTCTGAAATGTTCTAGCATACCACAATTGACACATAGTATTGGTATTAAGCGGATACAAGCTATTTGAGATTTGCTCTTATCACAGTCAAATCTACTTGTAATCCTATTTTGGCATGGTAATGGAAACATTTGGAGTTCACTATTAAAAATGATTTGGCAGCTTTCATTCCTTTCAATGAACAATTGCGATTCTCGATGACACAAACTTACTTGAGACCAGTCTATATAAAAACGATTTTTCTAAATTTGAAATGTTCAAGAACATGACTGAGAATGCTTTCAGGAACAGGTTGAGCATGCTACAACAACTGCAGCATATCACAGCACCCAAAACATGTCACAACAACCGCAGCTCATCAAATTTGAACACTAAAGATGGACACTCAAACCGAGTCAATTACATAGACTGAAATGCATAAAATGAAGACTGAGGAACACTCAAGACAAGCAACGAAAGAATATATAAAAAGTCATTACGACTAGTACCTCCATATCAAACAAAATTGCTGTCAATCATGTGGTTGGTGCTGAATAATTTCCTTCCAGTCCCTAATCAAATTCATAAAGCTCTGATAAACAAGTAGATGTACTCGAATTTACTGCAAACTATTCACTTCAAGCTATAGATTCACACTCAAATCTCAGTCTGCACATATACAACCAGTAAACCACTATAACACACTGGATTCTTTATTCTTAGTACTTACTGTACTACTCAAAAGACGAACCCTCAAAAGATTCAAACTTATTATAAGCTCAGTAATTGGATACAAAAGAGATCATGGAAAGTTAACAGTTCCTTGTTTTTTCTGAGATTAATGGTTAAAAGTTTAAACATTAGTTTAGTTTTCCCACCATTTCTGGGGGATGTAGAGTTCTAGGTCAAAATGAGGGGAATTGAAATCCATTATTGGAAGTTGAGAAAAGGAGAGAAGGAATTGGGAGAGAAGAGTGGGAATTTAAGCGGATCTTACAGCGATGAATCGGGTCGGACTGGGTTGGGCGCGAGGCGGGTAAATCAACGGAGTGAGAACTTGGGGGTGTCTCCGACTTGGCTGTTGCTGGAGAAAATGTGCGAGTCACACTCGGGATTACGGAGCTTCCACAAATCTATTCACCCTTCAGGTGACACGTGTGGGTTCGATACCTCCCTGTATATTTTGCTCTCTAGTTTTTCCAATTAATTGCGTCTTTTTCAAGTATACTGTCATATGTAATTTCATATATTTAAGTCGATGAGGTGAAGGAAGATGTGTAATTGACTAAATTGTGTGTTGTCACTTGTTACTAGAATCAAATTGAAGTCCATTTCTAGGATTCTTGGAGCCACGTTCTGACAACATACTATAAAGTACAAACAACAAATTCGCAATGAGGTTATACACTCCTTTTCATAAAACTAATCAAGTTTGGTAGGGTTTAGGGTATCATTAGGTAGAATTTGGTAGTGTCGTTGAGTACACATATTTTATGGTGCATGTTATTTTTCAAAAATTATTTAAAAGTCGGTTTTTTTCTAAGTGTTAATGTAAAGGTGAAGTTGTCTCTGTAAATATGCTTGAGGTTTTTGGTATGTGATACTATTAGAGCAGTTATTTTCTTCAGATCGGCGGCAAGTAGGTTATCGACTATTTTTGGAATAAGTTTTTTACATAATTGAGCATTCTTAGTTCATATCTATTGCATTTTGCGATAGTCTTATGACTAGCTTTGTTTTCTTGTAATTTTTTTTTGTGATATATATATATATATATATATTTCATTTTCTAAAAAAAAGAAGAAGAAGTGATTACTATATATGTATGGGCCGGGAACCAGTGTAACAAAATGGTGTAATTCTGACGTACCAAATTGCTCACATGTCCTTCATTTCATGGTAGTAGAAAGATCATTATAACATTCTACTTAAGTCAATATTTCGAATAAAGAAACTTCTCCAATTCAATTAAAAAGAACACCACCCACATTTAACATAAGACTGATAAGAGTGATAAGACCATACAATTTAGAGTTTTTTTCACCAACAGTCCCTCAACTCTGGTGTACCTACCAATGTGATACCTCAACTCTTAATCGTACCAATGTGATACCCAGACTCTAGTATTGCTATCATTGAAGTACTTCCGTTAGTTTTTTTTAACTTTTCCGTTATCTTGGTGACGTGGCAGGTACGTGAGGCCCACAAAGAGGGTTAAAAGACAAAATTAACCTCATCTGAGAGGAGCAATGTTTTTCCCGCCCTTTACCTTGAGAAAGACACCCAACAATTCCAATTTTGGCGCCAATTTTCTCTCTCTACTCCTTAATTTGTGTCTCTTATCTAAATTAAAGAACTACCGCCAACCAGTCGACCACAATTTGATAAAACCTAGATCAATCTCATTTTCTATTTTTACCCTAGCACTTGTTAAACTAAAAAAATAAATATAGAAATTTATATGGAACATCTCATTTCCACAATCTCATAAGAATATAAAAACACATAACTTAACGAAATTCAAATACATGTTTAAGTACCATTAGTTGCCACCTTTTATGTTGATCTGTCATGATTTTTGCTTGTAAGAACTAATGGTACATGTAGTTGAATTTCGTTAAGTTATGTGTTTCTATATTCTTATGAGATTGTGGAAATGAGATGTTCCATATAAATTTCTATATTTATTCTGTTAGTTTAACAAGTGCTAGGGTAAAAATAGAAAATGAGATTGATCTAGGTTTTATCAGATTGTGGTCGACTGGTTGGCGGTAGTTCTTTAGTTTAGATAAGAGACACAAATTAAGGAGTATGGAGGGAAAATTGGCGCCAAAATTGGAATTGTTGGGTGTCTTTCTCAAGGTAAAGGGCGGGAAAAACATTGCTCCTCTCAGATAAGGTTAATTTTGTCTTTTAACCCTCTTTGTGGGCCTGACGTACCTGCCACGTCACTAAGATAACAGAAAAGTTAAAAAAAACTAACGGAAGTACTTCAATGATAGCAATACTAGAGTCTGGGTATCACATTGGTACGATTAAGAGTTGAGGTATCACATTGGTAGGTACACCAGAATTGAGGGACTGTTGGTGAAAAAAACTCTACAATTTACCAGTAATTTGTTCTTAAAGACCAAAACCAATCAAAGTAGAATAAATTGACCAAAACCAATCAGATCCATCAGACGGACGCTTCAAGCCCCAGTAGTGGAAGCAAATGTGATGCGCCCAACATCAACGGCAAAAGGCATTAGAATCATGCGACTCGTGACATGATTGGTCCAAAAGTTTTCAGACGTGGCCCTGTAACTCTGCAAACTAGGGCACAACCCCTGCGCCCACATAGGATCTTCCTAAACCACGTGCTTCCAACTATCTTCATTCGTCCGCGTACCCGGAAGCTCCACCTCACGTGCAATAAGTTTACACCTGCACCGCACCAGAGCATAACCCTGCAGAGACTAAAATTAGAAAAAAAAACATGTAGGGGCAAAATCGTCCTTTCATTAACATATCCGATCGCCTCTGGCGACCTCCGCCGGCTGTCTTTGGTTCATCCGATGGGTATTCAACATCATAGAACTTTTTCTCCTTGGCTATTGTTGGGAAGGAGGCATAACCGCATAAGTGGTCGGAATGCAGCAAGATTGCACGAAGACGCTCAGGATATATTGTCTGAAAAGACAACTTTACCCCTTTGAGGATCTCGGAGGTCAGCTAAAATGCGCGGCATTTTGTCCTAAAGCCTCTCACCCACACACCCTCTCGTGTAGGTCGTGTTCCTCCTTCTCTTTCTCTCTAAAAAGAAAAAGAAAGAAAGGAAAATACAAATAAAAGGGAAATTAATTAAATCACGCAGAGAGTGAGAAGAGAGAGAGGAGTGCTGCACACACACGAACCAAATGAAGCACCAGCAGAGCAGCTCATCGTCGCCGTCGCAATCGTCTGAGGCGGTCCCGTTGTCCTCGTCGCCATCATCTTCCTCCTCCTCCTCCACCTCGTCGTCCACAGTGACGACGGACCAATCCCATCCGGCCACCGCGAATTCAGCATCCGTGGCGGAGAAGCCGCTGCCACTACCGGCGGCTGCGGCGGAGGACCAGGCGGTGGGGGCGAGAGACGGCGGGGGAGGGGCGCAGGAGACGGTGACGGTCGATCGGAGAGGAGAATACTCCGCCGTGTGCAGATGGACGGTCCAGAATTTTCCGAGAATCAAAGCTAGGGCACTTTGGAGCAAGTACTTCGAGGTCGGAGGCTACGATTGCCGGCTCTTAATATACCCTAAAGGCGACTCTCAGGCTTTGCCTGGCTACATCTCCGTCTACCTTCAAATCATGGACCCGCGCGGCACCTCCTCCTCCAAATGGGACTGCTTCGCCAGCTACCGCCTCGCCATCGTCAACGCCGCCGACGACTCCAAAACCGTCCACCGCGACAGCTGGCACCGCTTCTCCAGCAAGAAGAAGTCTCACGGCTGGTGCGATTTCACCCCCTCTTCTACTGTTTTTGATTCCAAGTTAGGTTTTCTGTTCAATACCGACTCCGTTTTGATCACCGCCGATATTTTGATACTCAATGAGTCTGTTAATTTCATGCGAGATAATAATAACAACGAGCTGCAGTCGTCCTCTGCCGGCGGCTCGGTGATGTCATCATCCGTCGGGGCCGGTCCGGCCTCCGACGTGTTGAGTGGCAAGTTCACTTGGAAGGTGCATAATTTTAGCTTATTTAGGGATATGATTAAGACTCAAAAGATTATGAGCCCAGTGTTCCCCGCCGGCGAGTGTAATTTGAGGATTAGTGTTTATCAGAGCACTGTGAATGCGGTCGAGTATTTGTCAATGTGCTTGGAGAGCAAGGACACTGACAAGACGGTTGTGTTGTCAGATAGGAGTTGTTGGTGTTTGTTTCGAACGTCTGTGTTGAATCAGAAGTTGGGGTCTAATCACATGCACAGGGACTCGTATGGGAGGTTTGCTGCTGATAATAAGAGTGGGGATAATACGAGCTTGGGGTGGAATGATTATATGAAGATGTCGGATTTCATTGGGGCAGAGTCGGGGTTCTTGGCTGATGATACTGCGGTGTTTAGTACCTCATTTCATGTGATAAAGGAGTTTAGTAGCTTTTCCAAGAGTGGGGGATTTTCGGCAGGGAGGAGTGGTAGTGGGACGAGGAAGTTGGATGGACATATGGGGAAATTTACTTGGAAGATTGAAAATTTTACGAGGTTGAAGGATCTATTGAAGAAGAGGAAGATAACTGGTCTTTGCATCAAGAGCAGGAGGTTTCAGATTGGGAATCGTGACTGTCGGCTCATTGTTTATCCCCGAGGTAGGCATGATTACTGCATTGGACAATTATTTATGTCGTTATTCTTAATGACTGGTTGTAACCTTCAATAACTATTTGTTTTTGTGAATTATTGTGTTGCAAAGTTATGAAATCATGTGGTACATCGTTTACATACAGATAAATGAGGACTAGTAGTACCTTTATCATCCTATTTGAATATGGTTTTACATGTCCCTCACTATAATTCCACCTCTTGAACGTTTTGGAGCTGCATCTGTAGTTACTTGCCATCATGGGCCACTGCAAATATGGTATGTATTAATGCTATCAAAGATTTTGATAGCATAATTGCATAAGCCACATGGATTGCATCTTTTTGTTTATACTCTGATCATTGTGCTGACTGGATGCTTATCTGATCATTGTGCTCACATGGTTGCATCTTTTTTGTTTATACTTGAGCTTAGTTTGGTTGCTCATCTTGTTCATGTGATTGTGTATACTAATAATTTTGATATTCCATTCTTTTGCATAGACAGAATAGATATTGCTTAGCTTGTGCTTGAGAGAGTTCTGATGCAAAACTGGCCATATTTTTATGGTATCAGGGCAGTCTCAGCCACCATGTCACCTGTCAGTCTTTCTTGAAGTTACAGATTCTCGGAACACTGCTAGTGATTGGAGTTGTTTTGTGAGTCACCGCTTATCTGTTGTGAACCAGAAGATAGAGGAAAAATCTGTCACTAAGGAGTCTCAGAACCGCTACTCCAAAGCTGCAAAGGACTGGGGTTGGCGTGAATTTGTGACGCTTACTAGTCTTTTTGATCAAGATTCAGGGTTCCTTTTTCAGGACACTGTTGTATTCTCTGCAGAGGTCCTTATATTGAAAGAGACATCAATTCTGCAGGATTTGATTGATCAGGATACTGAATCTGCTACCCAGATTGACAAGAATGTGAAAAGAAGCTCTTTTACATGGAAGGTGGAGAACTTCCTGTCTTTTAAGGAAATAATGGAGACCCGAAAAATCTTTAGCAAATTCTTTCAAGCTGGTGGATGTGAGCTTCGGATTGGTAAGCAGTTGTTAAGCTTTTTTCTCCTTAATGCCACAGTTTATGATTGTGCTTAATCTTTTATATTTATTCTCATTGCAGGGGTATATGAGTCCTTTGACACCATATGTATCTATTTGGAGAGTGATCAATCAGTTGGTAGCGATCTGGACAAAAATTTCTGGGTGCGATACAGGATGGCTGTTGTGAATCAAAAGAACCCTGTGAAAACTGTGTGGAAGGAATCTTCCATATGTACTAAGACTTGGAACAATTCTGTATTGCAGTTCATGAAGGTTTCAGATATGTTGGAAGCAGATGCAGGGTTTCTTGTGCGTGATACCGTTGTTTTTGTATGTGAAATATTGGACTGCTGTCCTTGGTTTGAGTTTTCAGACCTAGAGGTTAGTGTTCATGAGCCTTTATCAGTTACTCCCTGTTATTTATTATTGAAGTTGCTTGAAAACTTAAGCATGGCTGTCTTTTCTTTAAGTCAAGATAATCAATTCTTAGTATAATGATATCAATTCTTAAGTCATAATTCCTAGCTGAAGTTTCTTTCCACATCATGCTGGGGATTGCTGGCAGTTTTACATCTTGTTTTTTTTTTTGGCTTCTCTAGCTATCATATGCTCTTGGATTTATCCATGGAGTTCTCATTGATGGGGAACACGATTTTATGTCTAGTTCACACCCATTATATGTGAAAATGTTAACAATGGTATCTATTGACCAGCAGTCATCTGTCTTCAGCTATCATGATTGAAAGTGATTTTAATTCAAATTGGTCGAGTTATATGTCTCAATAGTTTGGTCCAATATCAGAGAAGAATTATTTTACAAAAGCAGTGATTTGAATGTTTTCCCTTCATAATACCAATATTGATTTGCATCTTGGCTCAGGTTTTTGCTTCCGAGGATGATCAGGATGCGTTGACAACAGATCCTGATGAACTCCTTGATTCTGAAGATAGTGGAGCGCTAGGTGGTGATGAAGAAGATATCTTTAGAAATCTGCTTTCCAGAGCTGGATTTCACCTCACATACGGTGACAATCCTTCACAGCCACAGGTCACTTTACGAGAAAAGCTTCTGATGGATGCGGGTGCCATTGCTGGTTTCCTGACTGGACTCCGTGTTTATCTTGATGATCCTGCTAAAGTAAAGCGCCTGCTTCTTCCAACCAAGCTTTCTGGTAGTGGTGATGGAATGAAGGTCTTAAAGAATGATGAATCTTCCCCTAGTTTGATGAATTTACTAATGGGAGTCTCAGTGTTCCAGCAGGCTATTATTGATTTACTTTTGGACATTATGGTTGAGTGTTGCCAACCTACAGAAGAAAGTGGTGATGGCGATTTATCTGAATCGAACTCAAAAATTCCAGATGGAAGTGGAGCTGCTAGTCCACTGCAATCTGGTAGAGAAAATGGACCGACAGAATCTGTACATTGTCCCGTGTATGAACGATTGGATGCTAATGGTGATGAAAGTACCAGTGGTTCAGCTGTTCAAAGTTCTGATATGCATGGGGAGGGTATCTCAGGAAAACCTCTTCCAGGGAAGCCAATTTGTCCCCCAGAAACATCTGCAGGAGGATCAGAAAATGTGTCCCTTCGTTCAAAGGTAATAATACACTTGTTGCTGAAGTAGCTAATCACTTTGCCTACGTTATTGTACTTACTGTTTGAGCACCTTGTAATGTAGACCAAGTGGCCAGAGCAATCTGAGGAGCTCTTAGGATTGATTGTAAACTCACTGAGAGCTTTGGATGGAGCTGTTCCACAAGGTTGTCCTGAACCAAGGCGTAGGCCTCAGTCTGCAGAAAAGATTGCTCTTGTACTGGATAAAGCTCCTAGGCATCTGCAGCCTGATCTGGTGTCTTTGGTGCCCAAGTTGGTTGAGCATTCAGAGCATCCACTTGCTGCCTTTGCTCTTATTGAACGGTTGCAGAAGCCAGATGCAGAACCTTCATTACGGACTCCTGTAAGATTCTTTCTGATGGCTGTTGATGTACTTATTGTTTTGCAAGATGAGCTTCCTATTCCTGGATGCTTGGTCAAACATGATGTATGGAAACAAAACCTTTCATTAAAGAAATATTCTGAATATGTTAGTTTAAGTGAGAAAAAGTCTAGCTTGCTTGTTCATATTTGCTCAGATCGGTGTGTTCTGCTTGCATAGTTCATCTCTAAGTTGTGTGTATCATTTCCCAGGTTTTCAGTGCGCTGAGTCAACTGGACTGTGGGAGTGAAGTGTGGGAACGGGTTTTATCCCAATCACTGGAGTTTTTGTTAGATTCAAATGATGAACCTCTTGCTGCAACCATAGGTTTCATATTTAAAACAGCCTCCCAGTGCCAACACCTACCTGAAGCGGTAATGTATATAAAGTCTTATTTTTATGTTTTTATTTGGGTTATTTGATTATATGATTGTCAGCAAAAAAAGAACAGAGAAATCTTAATTATGTTATTGCAATATAATTTAAACATGGTTTCGTTTAACCTTCAAACTTCTTTCTTCATCTTTGTAGGTCAGATCTGTTCGTGTTAGGCTGAAGAATTTGGGTGTCGATGTTTCTCCTTGTGTACTTGAATTATTGAGTAGAACTGTAAATAGCTGGGGAGATGTTGCTGAAACCATACTTAGAGATATTGATTGTGATGACGATTTTGGTGATAGTTGCTCGTCTATGCATTCTGGGCTTTTCTTGTTTGGAGAACATGGACCCAGTTCCGAACAGTTTCATTTGGTGGATGAGCAGGCTTTCCGTCCTTGTCGCCATTTTTCTGATATTTTCATTTTGATTGAGATGTTATCCATACCTTGTCTGGCTGTAGAAGCTTCTCAAACATTCGAGAGAGCTGTAGCTCGTGGTGCTATTGTGGCTCATTCCATGGCCATGGTTTTGGAAAGCCGTCTTGCCCAAAGATTGAACCTTGATGCTAGATTTGTTGTGGAAAGCTTTCAGCAGACAGATTTGGTTGTAGAGGGGGAAGCAAGTGAACAGCGGAGAGTCCAACAAGACGATTTTACTTCAGTTCTTGGTCTTGCTGAAACATTGGCCCTCTCTAGAGATCCTTGTGTTAAGGGATTTGTTAAGATGCTATACACATTATTGTTCAAATGGTATGCTGACGAGTCATATAGAGGGAGAATTCTAAAGAGACTTATTGATTGTGCCACTAGTACTACAGATAGAAGTCGTGAAATTGATCTGGATTTTGATATATTGGTGACACTAGCTTGTGAGGAGCAAGAAATTGTTAGACCAGTTTTGAGTCTGATGCGGGAGGTTGCTGAACTTGCAAATGTCGATCGGGCTGCTCTTTGGCACCAGTTATGTGCTAGTGAAGATGAAATCATGCGAATGCGGGAAGAAAGGAAAGCAGAAACTGCTGTTATGGATAGAGAGAAAGCTGTCATAACACAAAAACTGAGTGAATCCGAGGCCACTAACAACCGTCTTAAGGTACTTGTCTTAACTGGTGATATGGCTAGGATTATTGCATCTTATTTATTCTTTTCGGAGAATATTAGAATTGATGCATGTCATGATGTGGCAGTCTGAAATGAAGGCTGAGACTGACTGCTTTGTCCGAGAAAAGAAGGAGCTGTTGGAACGAATACAAGAAGTTGAGAGTCAGCTTGAGTGGCACCGCTCAGAGCGAGATGATGAAATAAAAAAGCTCACTACAGATAGGAAATTGTTCCAGGATCGTCTTCATGATGCAGAAACACAGATCTCTCAATTGAAGTCCCGAAAACGTGATGAATTGAAGGTATATGGTATTATTATTACTTATTAATATTCTTGTCATCTCTTATGACCTCTCAGCCTTTTATTAGAAGCTGATTATCTTCTACAATTCATATTTAACTCAAAATGGTATTCTCTTTCCAATCTCAGTTCACTTGCTTGACCTGCAATTTCTTTTTTTAATTATGAAAATAAGTGTTTTTGGTTGCTATGTCTCCAACTTTTCTCGGCATGCCAACTTGAGTTCGAACTCTCTACTAGTTCCAATTGTGATTGTGGATCCTCCAGTAGTTTGTTTCTTCTTTGCTACATCTTTATTTATGTTTTGGGCAGAAATATGATTTTGAGTTCAGTCTCTAGTCCATAAATCTGCTTGACCAGGTGCCTTTATTTAGTCAAGGTTCCTAGTTCAACATTTTCCTGCTTAACCATCACTTGAATAGTCTAAATCTTTTAATTCATCATAAACTGTTGATGATTTTCATAAACTGTTGATGGTTTTTGTATGAAGCCAAACCATTTTCTCACTGCAATTGATAAATTTGACAGAAAGTTGTGAAGGAGAAAAACACTCTAGCTGAAAGGCTGAAAGGTGCCGATGCTGCACGTAAAAGATTTGATGAAGAACTGAAACGTTATGCCACTGAGAAGATGACTCGAGAGGAAGTTCGACAATCTCTGGAGGATGAAGTACGAAGACTGACACAAACAGTAGGACAAACAGAAGGAGAGAAACGAGAGAAGGAAAAGCAGGTGGCTCGGTGTGAAGCCTATATCGATGGGATGGAATCAAAACTGCAGGCCTGCCAGGTTTTTGCCTATGTTTTTTCTTTTCTTTCTTCTATCCATGCTCATCCTCTTCCTATTCTGGAGGCTTAAGCTTCATTTCTTATATCTTATATGCAGAAGAACAACAGTCCAATAGTTTTACTGACACTTGCTCTCTATCGTTCACAGCAATATATTCATACCCTCGAGGCGTCACTTCAGGAAGAAATGTCCCGGCATGCTCCTCTCTATGGTGCTGGTTTGGAGGCTTTATCAATGAAGGAGTTAGAGACGCTATCCCGTATCCATGAAGAAGGGCTTAGGCAGATACACACCCTCCAGCAGCATAAGGGGAGTCCAGCTGGCAGTCCTCTTGTAAGCCCGCACCCACAGAACCATGGGTTATATCTCGCCGCACCCCCACAAATGGCCGTGGGAATGCCTACTTCACTCATTCCTAACGGTGTTGGGATTCACAGCAATGGGCATGTGAATGGTGCTGTTGGACCCTGGTTCAACCATTCTTAGATGCCTAGGGTCATGGCCTTTTTTTTGTGCCAATGTAGGCATTCGTTCTCCCAATAGAGCTGGATGATGTTGCCTATTTTTGTTTTCTCCAGCTATTTGTTGGCATTTTGGCTGTTTAAACTGTTGGGGTACGAATGGAGGAATAAGATGAAAGATGAAAGATATGGCTTCCAATCGAATGTGAGAAGAAATTCCAATGGAGTCAACAGTTGCAAATGCCAATACTCATTTGCTTCTTCAAGTTTCCAAAAAGAAATAGGTTTCGATGCTAATTCCATTGAGTAAATCATAGAAACAGTGTCCCACTTTTGAAAAATATCAGATCGGTGTCTCACCTTTTCTATCATTATTACCGGAGATAACGGCTCCGGTAAAGTTAACAGAAATTTATTTATTTATTATTATTAGGTAAAATTGTTAAAATACACCTCAAATTTAGTTAAAATTGTCAATTTGCACCCGAACTTGTATTTGAATCAATTTACCTCCTAAACTTGGTAAAAAATTACCGATTTGCACCCCATCTATTAAATTTAATTATTTCTATTCAATTTTGCGTCACATGTCATGCACATGAGGGGTAATGTTGTCTTTTTCTTAAAAACAAATAAAAATATTATTTAAAAGGAAGATTATTTTTTAATCAAATTATTTATTTACATATTTTTTCTACATACTTAACCCTACTTCGAATTATATATTCAACATATCCACCCATTCAAATATAGTGTGTTGTGTATATATATATATATACATATATTTATATGTACACATTATTGGAGGAGGAACGAAACAAGAATAATAATGACGTAATGGAACAAAACGTAACCGTTTAATTATTGATAATGAGGCATATATATAGACACTACATAACCACAATCCCGTAGGATTCGGAGTCCTAATCTATTACATAGATGCGAATTTATTTCTAACATGAAACCTAATAAGGCTAAGACACATAAAATGGTAAAATAGTAATTCTCCCAGAACACACATTTATTTTTAATTTTCAATGTATTTATTTATATTTTTCTAATATCTTTTAACATACCATATCTCGTAAAATAATAAATATATAAATCAATAACATGTTTCGAAAAAAAACATTGTAACAAGTGTTCATCTTAAGTAATTTTATTAATTTATTTCATTATTAAATATGAATAAATATATAATTGAAATATTGCCCCTCAAATGCACGACATGTGACTTAAAATTGGATGGAAAACATTAAATTTAACGGATAGAGTGCAAATCGGCAATTTTAACCAAGTTTAGAAGGTAAATTCACTCAAATGCAAGTTCATGGTGCAAATTGACAATTATTACCAAGTTTGGGATGCAAATCGGCCTTTTTGCCTTATTATTATTATTATTATTATTATTATTTTACTAAAAGTAGACTCAGGTATTCTTACAAGTTTATAAACATTTTCCTATCAAGCACTAACCTTTCATTATGCCAAAAAAACCACATAACGACCTCTTGTCTACGGTTACTTAAACTTGGCGGGATCATTGTTGTCTTATCCAGGAAAAAGGTTGAAAAACCTATAGTATCAACCTAGATTACTTTAATCCTGTCCTAAAATAAAAGATGGTGTATTGGGCTCACAATATGAATTTATTTACTTAAACATATATACAAATTAAAAACCCAGAGCCTCAACTCTTAAGTAAACAACTAAAGTTGTTTAGTTACACATCTAAAGCTGTTTAGTTACACATGACTTAAAATATATATAAACTTACTTGTAAGATAAGCACACCACACCAGATGATTACAGTAGTATGATACTTCACACCATAAGCATACTCACACTCCAACCATATTATACATTCACTCTTACACTCACACTATACTAGAACACTCTTTGACTGACTTTCTCCTTCCTTCTGAAAGATGGTGAGAATTTTTGATTTTCTCTTATCCTCTCCTTGAGAAGATTGAGCCTCTTATATAGACTTCAGACTTCAAATCAAACTTAAAATTGACATATAATAGGTGACAGACAAGAACAATTGGCAGACAAGAGGATTCCTCTTTAGCTTGAATAATTTGAACTTTACTTTAGGAAAAACAAAGTTAGTTGTTTTGTAGCGTCAGACCGTCAGTAGCAAAAAATGTCTTAGTCAGAAAAGAAAAGAATTTTGGCTTAATGCGTTGGCAACTACTCAGCATTCCATCTAGTTGATAATGTTGAGATGTGCTTCCTCATCAAAATCATAGGATGCTTCTGAGCCATAATCCTCTATCTTAGATTCAAGATCTGAATCATAGATAGAAATCTTATGTTTTTCTTCCTTCTCTATCTTTTCTAACTAGGTGGTAGTGGCTAGAGTGCAATCAACCTCTTTTCTCCCTAAGGATGTAAAGAAGTCGTTGTTCTTTGGTGGAGGGTGGTTATAGAGAAATTATTATATATACCCGCCACATATCTCACGAGGCGTACCCCCTTAATGTTAATGGTTCATTTTTTACTGTGATTGTTTCTGATTAGTTCTTATATGTAAATAAACTTTTGTCATTTCCACCGCGTGCATGTTAATTATACCATGACCTAATATGATTGGCTGGGTATACCACATGACAATGCCACGTGGTGTAGCGGGTACACAGATTAATTATTCGGTGGTTATAACAGGTGACAATTTTCTCTCCGCTCGCTAGAAGGCTTGAACTTATGTCTCTCAAAACTCTCTTTCTTGTTCTGGCAATGGTCATGACCTTCATTCATGGAATACTTTGATTAGGCCTGCCATTTTTCTTTGTGACATAAGACATTTTTACCGAACTTTGAATCAATCTAACATAATGATATGGAGAAATGTAATTGTGAGTCTTGAGAATTTTACTATACTAATTGGTGAGATTACGACAAAGTTAATAACTAATGGTAAAATTTTAAAGTAATACATCATTTCTTCTTACGACCATTTCTTAACTTCGTCAACTCTCTAATTTCTAGCTACGACAATTAAGTCCATGTAGTTATGAGTTCACCAGTATTTTTGGATTATTGTTTTGAGGTTCGAGCTGCTTTCTATGATTTTTCAAAGTTTTGCAATATTAGAAAATCATTCATATTTTTCAGAAAAAATAGGTGGGAAGATCTTGGCCATTTGCCTCTTCCACCTCTTCTCACATTTAATCTTAGCCCTCCATTTTACTTTACTTCTCCTTCATTTAAAATTTGTGACCAAGGCTTTTAATTCTAGCCTTTGGATCAACCTTCACCTCTTGATCTAGGCCCTCCATCCATTTATATAAAATAGAAGGGAAGTCAGCTTTTGGTCAAAACCAAAGGAAGAAGGGAACGTTGAAGCTTCTTCTCCCTCTCGTGATTTCTCTCTTCTTCAGACCCAGAAGAAGGACGCCGACCCGACCCGACTCTTCCGGCCAGCTTCGGCGGTGGCGCGACTTCGGGAGATCCAAATCAGCACTTCTCGGTGATGCTATCCTCCTGGTGCTGACATGCAGGCAATTGGAGAAGAAACCAAAGAGATGAAAATTCAAGTTCTCCACATCCACTGTTCATCATCTTCAACCTTGCCAAATTTCGATTCTCCATAGCTTTGGGTAAGAATCATACTTCTTTCATTGAAGTTCTGGGCTCTTTTCCCTTACTCTTTAAAATTACAATTATCAGTTCAACCAAACTCATTTCATTCACTTCCTCTGTTTTCCCGTATGTGTTCATCAGTGTATTCGTCATTTGAATTCTTTTGTTTTGTCACCGAAACGAGAAGGAATTTAGCTAAGAGGAAGGGAAACCAAAAAGGAGTTTAATCGAAGAGAAAATGACTGATTGAATTGGAAGGGCTACGTTTTGTAACTTATCGAAAAGTCGATTTTGTTAAGGTAATTGTTTCTACCTTGAACTCAGCAGTCATAAAAAACCACTTCTTTTTAGAGCTTGTTTTGGGAGAGAGAAGAGCAGTGAGACGACTAACTTGAGGAATAAAATCTCTCGCAAAATTAACAACTCCTAAAAATCTTTGTAGAGACTTAGCATCTGGGATGGTATCTGGAAACTGACTAATCTTTTTAACAATATGGTCTTGGAGACGAATCTCCCCATCCTTAACATGTATGTCAAGGAAATCTATTTCACCTTCAATAAGATGAATTTTCTTTTGTCTAAGAATGATTCATTTCTGGACAATAAGCTCGCAAATCTGTTCGAGGTGTTTTAGATGTTCATTCATAGTTTTAGAGAAAACCAGAATGTCATCAATATAAACTATGCAGAAATATGTATAAGACTTGAATATATTATCCATCTTTCTTCGAAAAATGGGCGGGGGTTGCTTTAATCCAATCGACATGACTAGCCATTCATAATGTTGTTAAGGGGTTCCGAAAGCGGTTAATGCTATGGAAGATGCATCTTGACTTGCTAAAATCCTGACTTTGCATCAAACTTGGAGAAGATTTGCTCCCTTAAGTCTGTTGATGAAAACTCTCACTTGAGCTATCTGATAACCATCCTTGATGGTTTTCTTGTTCACATCTCTATAATCTATTACCATTCTAGTTTTTCCTCTTACTTGTTTTGCATGATTTCTTATAAGGAAAGCCGAAGCATGATGATGATTGTTAGATGGCCTAATTAACTTCTTTTCAGGAAGTTTTTAAATCTGGTTGTCCATGTCTTTTCTCTATCCTGCTCTCTGTAATCAGGAATTGCCTTTTTCATGGCAAATAACATTTGCATCATGCATCTTTAGTTCACAATATATTGGATTTATTTCCCAGTATAGTTGAAGATCTTCATTGATTACAGGTTTTAGTAAATTCTCAATTTCCGCAAGGGTAGGAACTTTTATTTGTTCAACCTTATTGGCATATACCTTAAGGTTATGTTCCATTATGAAATCTTCTTCTCCATCGGAGCTTGAAGTCTTATTATCAGAATTTTGAGGATCTTCCTCTGATTCTGAGTCTTCCGAGTCTTCTAAACTCATTCCAACTGTTATTATTTCTTAATGCTCATTTAGCTGATCTTTTAACAGCAGAACCAGCTGCATTTTCGGTTCATAACCTGGTTTGTGATCATCATACTTCGCTTGCGATCTCTGATATTGCTCTGCGAAACATTCTCATGTAATTCTTACTGCAACTGTAAGTCTGGATTCCTAGTCAAACTTGTTATATTTTTCAAACCCGAGCATGTCTGGAGTTTGAGTTACTACTTGTTGAAGGAGAAAATCATTTCCTATCGACAAATCAGCTTCTTGAGTTTCACATTGCCAAAATGCTTAACGATAAAATTTCCTTCAATGAAATTTTAACATTCTTCGTGGAGATATTCATATATATCTCGTTGTTTCCCATTCCAATTCTTGTGGATGGTTTGTCAGCTTGTTCCCAATATTCTTCAGGAATAGCATAATTTCTTGCTAAACTGTATTTTGATCCATTATCTACAAATACATGTAGATGATATTTCTTATAGTTGGGAAACTTCAGACCTACAGTTAAGGGTTGTTGTAACCACTCGTCTGGACTTGTTTTAATGGTTTTAGTAAATCACTAGATACTTCAATAAAAGGATTGATTATCTTTTCCTCTTCTTGTGTAGAAGACTCTTCGACTTCTGTTGATATAGAATTACTTAATGAAGTTACTAACTTCATTTTTTTTTCAATATCATTTCCAAGACTTTGCTTGAGGATTTGTTCTTTTTCTTGCTTATAGAACATCTCATATTCTTGATCGACAAAGATATAGCATCATTCTCCATTGTCGTTCTTCTTAGCTCTGTGATAAAGCATTCCTTATGATATGTTTCTCTCGTTCTCTCAAAATGTATAGGTAATGTGCTGTCATCTTTACATTTACAATAGTGACATGTAAATACTCCTGGCTTTGGGCAGAAAATACTGATAATATCATATTGCTCTTGTTTCCAATTTTGGACATTTTTCAAAAGAATCTCTTGAAGTACTTTCTGTCTCACCATCAGATGAGTATTCAAGAGAATATATGGAGTCATTCTCTTCATCATAATAGACAACTTCAAACCCTTTTAGGTTTTCATATTCTATAGCTTCATCATATTCAGCTATTAATGCCTTAGAAGTACTCTTATCTTTCTTAGGACATTCGTTGGTATAATGACCTTCAGCTTTGCAGAGCCAACACATGTAGGTCTTCTTAGTATCTCTGGAAGAAATATCTTGTCTTGGTTTTTTCTTCTTGAAAAATATCTTTTTAGGAGATGATTTTTCTTTCTTCTCTTCAGAAGATTTTGGTTTGGAAGATTTCTTTTTGAATCTAAACTTCTTATAAGTGAACTTCTGTCCATGTTCTTTGCTCGAGAAATTGCTTGAAAACCTGTTTTTATGCTTTATGTCCTTAGAGATATTGAAACAACCCCAAAATTTCAAGCATAAAAACTCAAAATTTCAAAGTCGTGAAACACCAAAACAATCTCAATGAATCGAAATCATTTTAAATGCCACAGTGGATCATTACTGAGTTCTCAATACAACTCAGACAAACCAATTATTACAAACTAAATTTATAATTCAATATTTCATAAAAATGAAAATGTAATAATCCTCACAATCTCTCAAAAAACCCACAAATAAATCCTCACAAGTTCTCACACAAATCCACAATAGAAACCGCACCACAAGCAGGATAATGAACGACTTCGAGTCCCTAGAGTTGTCCTTCGATTTCCACTAATCGACACATGCGGTAGTATCCCCTACACCATCGAATTGGTGCACCGGGATTGTAAACACAAACCCGGTAAGCTTTACAGCTCGTATGAGTAAAATAAAACAAATATGACTCGCATATCAATATATACGACAATCCACAAATCAACAAATATAAATGCACTCATGAGTCAATGGACGGCCCATCTGGTTGTCCCAAAAATATGAAAATAAAAGTGCTCATGAGAAATTGGGTAACCCCTATGTTTACCTAAATGCATTTATAATACGGGTACTAATGAGCGCTGGTACACCTCTGTTACCCCTCACGTAGTACACCGCCGACATTGAGCAACCTCCTCGCTACCCAACAACCGACATTGGGAACCTCCTCGCTACCCAACGTCCGACATCGGGCAATCTCCTCGCTACCTAACGTCCAAAAATATGAGTACTCATGAGCCGATAACCCATCTGTTACCTCACATGCAGTACTCCGGCAGACAGACTAGAGCTCTAACTGTATCGTAACTTTCGCCCGGCCAAAGACTAGGTTCCGACATGCCAACACGTCCGAAGACTGGTCCGAAGACATAAACACGTACAATAATCTACTTATTATTTGTACAAATCGCATCAACATGCTCAATATTTAGTTCTCATCACCACTGTGATCATATTCACAAACGAAATCCTAACAGTATATAATATAGCAAACTATATATATATGTACCTATTTACCATTTATACAATATATATAATCTATTATATCATATACATGTCATATTTCATAAACACGTCCGAAGACAAAACGTTTTAACAATTCTCAACGTTAAAACCACGTACAATAATCTACTCATTTTTTGTACAAATCGCATCACATACTCAATATATAATTCTCATCACCACTGTGATCATATTCACAATGAATTCATAACAGTATATAATATAACAAACTATATATATATATGTACTTATTTACCATTTATACAAATATATATATATTCCACTATGTCATATACATGTCGTTTTTCAATATTTAAAACTCTTGCAAAATCTTAAATCTCCGAAAGGGTAGATTCGTAATTATGTGAGATTTTACTCACCTTATCAACTCGAGCGTAATTCCACAATTTCCGTAGATAATTCATTTCTTTAATTTTTCGATCACCTTGAAAAGATAAAAAAAGAATTTAGAATCATTTCGTAAACCTTTAAATGCCGAAACAGTAATAATCTGTTACTGTTTAGCAATTTCTGGTTTTACGAATTTACTGTTCACTGAGTACTATTCACGTATTTACTATTCTCGTATTTCTGTACAAATACTCATCCATTACATATTCATGTATGTGTACATACTGTTTACGTATTTTTGTACGTATACATACCATTCAATTGTAAATACTATCTCAGTAACTAAAAATTACTGATTTACCCTTCTGAAATTACTTTTTACATTTATTGAAAGTAACTTACATTTACATTTACCGTACGTAAATAAAATTTACTTTTACTGTACGTAAATTATTTTTTACATTCACCGTCGTAAAATAAATTTTACAATTTTACTGTGCCGATTCACTGTTCACGCGCCACTCGCCGGCGACTGCGCATGGCGCTCACGCGTCACTCACTGTGGCAGCGCGTGGGGCCCACGCGCCGAACCTAAAGCCGGCGCGTAGCACGCCACCGCGGCCCAATTTCCCCTCCTCTCCCTCTCCTCTACCTTCCTGCGGCATCACGCCCCTCCTCACCTCCTCCACGCTACCTCACGCGCCGCCTAAGGCGTCGGTATCCCCTTCATCCAATCCTCCTCTGATCTCCACAATTCTAACCCAAATTCAACCAAAATTATTACACAATCACATACAAACATCAATCGCATCTAATTCGTACCTAGATCTCACGGTGGAGCCCACGAATCGTCGTCGGGAGAGCTTGAGGAGCCGGCATCGTCGATCGAGCAGAGGTGTGGGCGTGCGGCGACTCCAGGTTCGACCATCGTCGTAGAGGGCTCCAGAGATGAGGAGGGGTGGAGGCATGCTTTCCATGAGCACGGCATCGACGAAGGAGCTCGGTGGAGGCAGTCCCCGTGCTTCGATCTGTCGCGAGGAAGGTTGCGGCGGCGAGATGAGGTGCACCGGGCTAGGGGTCGACTGCGGAGGTCCCTGCGGTGCTCTAGGAGTTGGCGGTGAGAGGCACGGCGGCCTGGAGGCGGAGATCGCCGTTGTGGTTTCGAGAGTGAAGGAGAGAGAGCGATCGGGGAAAGAACGAGAGATAAGAGAGAAAAAGTGGGAAAGGAAGGCGGGGTGAGGGGTTTTCTGAAATGGAAACCCTAGCTCCATTAATTGTCTATTTATACCCGTTTCCAAAATCGGAAACGAACTTCCGACGTTAATAACTTTCCCGTCCGACGTCCGATTCAAATGCGTGATGCGTCCATGAACTCGTATCGACGAGCTCTACGACTTTTGTGAAGGACGTTTTCACAAACGATTGACGGAGTAAAAGTCGATATTCACGTCACGGAAACGTAACGTTTTTCTAAATAAACATTACGATTATATTTCCGTTTTCGATATACCACTTCGCGAAGCATATAAAATTTATTTTTAAATAAATTTCACGAATTTATGAACTTAAAAACAATCCAAAATTCATTCCGAAAAATCGGGTTATTACAGATATGGCAACCCCACTGGGTTGGAATATCCATGATTTTAGGATACATATTCTCTACTTCTCTAAGTTGTTTCTTAGCTGTTCTTGACTTTAGGTTATCTGTGCATTATTTTCTCATGAGATTCTTGACTCGTTATGCTATTACACCAACCGTGAACTGAGGAAGGGGATTTTCTTCAACATATTGGGCTATTGCATCGTTCCATGGTTCTAGATGCTTTCTGTAATATGTTTTGATGAGATCATCATTTTATATGTCTTCAATTGTGCAGTAGTAATTCTGAAATTCATTCGTATATTCCTCGAAATATCTCATAGTACAAATATTCAGTTTCTGAATATTTACTCTAGCTATTTTTTTGACTTGCTCATTATGCCCTGTTATGTCTCCATAAAATTTAGCATAAATTAGCATTGCAAAGTCTAAAGGACTATTGGTTTGAGCAAGTCTGGTTGCCCAGTTTGACCACATCGAACTTTGCTTATAGGAATTATATCATTTCTGGATAATTTCTGTCAAGGCTGCCTCATAGTATGAATGAGCGTCCTCATAAAAATACTTGGTTAAAACGAGATGTAATAACCCTAAATTTCAAACAATATTTGAGTGGATTTGAATTCTATAAAATTGTGAAATTTAAATTAGAATGGATGTGTTTGGTTACGACGTTACGAAACGAGTAACGGATACGTTATCGGAACGTTTAATTCGAAAAACGTTACGTTTCCGAACGATTATATCGACTTTTATTCCGTTGCTCGGTTGCGAAAACTTTCTTCACGAAAGTCGTTGAGCTCATCGATACGAATTCGTGGACACGTCATGCGTTCGAATCGGACGTTGTGTGTAAAAGTTATTATTGACGGAAGATAGTTTCCGATTTAAGGGGGGTATAAAAGGACATTTTGTGAAGTAGGGTTTCTATTTTCAGAAACCCTCTTCTCTCTTCCCTCTCTCTTCCGCCGCCCCTCTCTCTCTTTTCTCTATTTTCTCTCTCTTTTCTCACTTTTCTCTCTTTTCTCTCTCTTTTCTCTCATTCTCTCTTCACTCTCTCGGCTATCTCCCTCTCCCTCTCCTCACCGAGCAGCTGAACCTCACCACCGTCCCTGGGAATCGCGAGACCCCTACCACCACCTCGAGCACGCCGAGCCTCCTCCTGCCGCCAAGGAGCCACAACGAAGAGGAAGCTCCTTTCAAACGTTCCCGACGGTTTTGGACTCCGATCTAGGTAAGGAGGCTTTTAATTCATGGTTGTGATGTTGTGTGATGTTTTTTTTGGATGAAATGGGAGGTTGTTGGTGGAGATCGGAGGGAGAGGTGGAAGGAGGGTTACCGCCGCCTAGAGGCGGCGCGTGGAGGAGCGTGGGAGGAGTAGGAGGCGGCCTAGGACCGGAGAGAGGAAGAGGGGAGAAAGGAGGAGGGTTTTGGAGTGGTGGTGACATCACACGCGCCGGTTTTGGGCTCGGCGCGTGGGCCCCACGCGCGGCCGGCCGGAGGTGGCGCGTGTGCCACACGCGCCGCCGTGTGAGGCGGTGTGAGCAATTTCGACGGAAGGGTATTTTGGTAATTTACTGTGTACGGTAAATGTAAATATAAATTTTATTTACGTATGGTAAATGTAATTAAATGTTACCTACGGTAAATGTAATTTATAAATTACTTTCAGTAAATGTAAAAAGTAATTTGTAAAAGGGTAAATTAGTAAATTTTATTTACTGAGATTGTATTTACCTTTAAACAGTACGTATATGTATATAAATACGTATATAGTATGTATATGTATAGAAATACGTATGTAATAATTATACGTACAGAAATACGTATATAGTATTTATACATACAGAAATACGTATACAGTACTTATACGTACAGAAATACGTATTAATTGAGTATTGTATAGTAACAGTGAATAGTGAACAGTGAACAGTAACTTCGTAAAAACCGAAATTTGCTGAACAGTAACCGATTATTACTGTTTCGGCATTTAAAAGTTTACGAAACGATCCTAAATTCCTTTCTTATCTTTTCAAGGTGATCTATAAAGCGAGGAAAGGAAATTATCTTCGGAAATTGTGGAATTACGCTCGAGTCTATAAGGTGAGTAAAATCTCACTGAATTACGAATCTACTCTCGTGGTGATTCAACATTTTTGCAAGTGTGTTTATCAAATGAATTACAACATGTATATAATTTAGTGGACTACATATATACAGTATAATGGTAATAAGTACATATATATATATAGTTCATTAAATTACGTACTGTTATTAATCCATTAACAATAGTCATTCGGTGACGGAAAATTGTGCATGAGTATGTGATTTAAATGGTACGATATGATGTGAGAATATCGTATGTAATTCTTCAGGTGTTTATGAAATATGGCATGTATAGGATATAGTGGACTATGTATATATTGTATAAATGGTAATAAATACGAATATATATAGTTTGCTATATAATATACTGTTATGATTTTTTTATTGTGGTGATATCGTGAAAGTTTTAAAACGTACAATATGATGAGTGATTATTGTACATGATTTTTATCACGGAGAATATGAAAAATTGTGATTTGTCTTCGGACGTGATGTGTGGTACAATATGATGTGAGATTATTGTACGTGTTTGGCAAGTCGGAACCTAGCCTTTGGCCGGGCGAAAGTTACGATACAGTTAGAGCTCTAGTCTGTCTGCCTTAGTACTGCATGTGAGGTAACGGGTGGTCATCTGCTCATGGGTACTCAGTTTATTTGGATGTTGGGTAGCGGGTGGCTATCCAATATCAACGGTGTATTACGAGAGGGGTAACAGATGTGTACCAGCGTTCTTGGTACCCGTATTATAAATGCATTGGGTAACCAGAAGGGTTACTTAATTTCCTCATTAGCGTTTTATTTCATATTTCTTTGGGTCAACCAGATGGGTTGACTATTGACTCATGAGGGCATTTATATTTGTTGTTTTGTGATCTTTCGTATATATTGATATGCGAACTGTATTGTGATTTTACTCATACGAGCTATAAGCTTACCGGGTTTGTGTTTACAATCCCGGTGCACCAATTCGATGGTGTAGGGGATAATTCTGCAGGTGCTGATTAGTGGGGGTTGAGTGACGACTACAGAGGCTCGAAGTCGTTCTTATCCTACTTGTGGTGAGGTTTTAGCGTGGGTTTGTGTGTGAGAAGTTGTGTAATTTCATTTGTGAGATTTGTGAGTGATTTGTGAGGATTATTACATTTCCATTTTATGTATGGATTATAAATTTGGGTTGTAATAATTGGTTGACTGAGTTGTATTGAGAACTCAGAATTGATCCGCTGTTACACTTTAATGATTTCGATTTATTTGAGATTATTTGGTGTTTAACGACTTTAGAATTTTGAGTTTTTAGGCTCAGAATTTTGGGGTCGTTAGACGAGAGCTTAAGTTAGTTTTAAGTTAGCGACCCAGTTGTCTATAGCCTTTCTCTTGTCTCCAACTTTTTCTAGATCTAAGTACACACCTCTTTCATTGACATATTGTGCCCATTTTGGCTCTGTAGGGATAAACTTCTGAGAGCTCTGTTCCCCAATCATTCATGTAGGAGCTTGTCCTTTTGGAAATTTAATCTTATTTTCTCGAATAATCCTTGTTGGATAATCGTAATATTTTGGATTATTGGTGTTGGTCTAGTATCTCTTTGCTTTGCATCCATGGATGACTCTCCAGGCTTATTTTTCGGTGCTTCTTGATAAGGAAAAATATTTCTCTTCTTCTTTTTATGCTGAATTTGAGAAATGTTTCTCATTATTTCTTCTAATCTTTTTGTGTAATCACAAGTTTCTGCTTGCGCATATAGCTCTTTTAATTCTTCTTCTCTAAGCATCCTTAGAGGTCTTTTAGAGTCTTCTTCCTCGAAGGATTCTTCGTGGAAGGTTGTGGCTCTTGACCCAGAGATACTGGCTTCATCATATCCAACAAAGGAATATCTATGATGGAATTGAAGTCTAATTTTTCCTCCTTTATCTTCATAAACCGAAGCATTTGAGCTTTGAACTTGTCTCTCCAGATGAGAGAGATTCCATTCTCTTGGGAATTTGACTTCGTTCCATTTCGTGACATGTTTTTGCTGATGATTATTTTTGGGATTGGTAAGTATGGACGTAGTAAGCCCAGGGCTGTTTATAAATTTAGTATTGGGCGCTACGTTTATAAACATCAGCTTGTAATAAATTATGTAATCTATTGCAAGTTCCATCATCCCATTTTTCATCGAACAATCTCAAACAATAAGATGCATCTCTTAAATGAGTGGTAAAATTTGGGAAGACATTAAAATATGCAACTTGGTTGCACAATGAAGTTTCAACTGTTCCTCACAGATTTTTCTCGAAATATGTTATTCTATCATCTTGTAAAACACATAAGACAGAACAGTCGATTTCATCTCTTGCTAAGAGCTTTATACCGACTTGAATAGCTCTGATATGCATGTAAGAGTATCTCTTTTGCATGGCATCATGTACTTCTTTATAGGTGATCAATCTTATGTCTGATTCTCTATTAGTTGTCGGAACTGTTAGCTCTAGGATCTTGAATCTATATGTGTCCAAGATAAAAGATTATCTTTTGTATATCTCATTGATTCTAAATCTAGGAGCATACGATTCTCTGATACTATATTCAATCTCACTGTACTCATATTCTTGAGCATTATTGAGTTGTACTGGTATTGTACTCTTCTTACTGAGAATTCTACTCAACATCTTCATGTCTCTTGTGGACTTCAGTTTTTTCCACTCGAGTAGTTTAGGTTCACTAAACTTTAGTTTATTCTCTCCTTTTGTTGAGGGCATCTTGATCCTACTAGATATGGCTTGTGCTAGCTCTTCTTCATCATTTTTTTCAATTGTTCATTCTTTCATTTTTTCTACAGATTTCTGTAGATTTAGGATTATGCTACTTAGCTCTCGAAATTGTTCTTTGAGACTACTTCCTATCTCTTGGAGGTAGGCTATGTTGTAATTCTGTTGGTGAATTATGGCTATTTTGTAATTCTGTTGGTGAATTATGGCTTCAACGTTTTTCACTGAGTTTTTCTGTAGGAAGATGAAAACATATGGCTTTACCATCTTTCTTTCTTATTTTTAGATATACTCTTTGATTCATCCTATTCGGGAAACTAGAGTTTCTAAAAGCTTTTTCAGGATTTTCTGTATATCTTTTAATTCAGCTGCTTGCTGATGAATGTTATTAGCGAGATTCTCAGTTCCAACTAACTTATTTTCAATATTTGAAAGATATTACTTCTCTTTTAGGTAATTTGGCTTGACTTCAAGTTTAGTTATTTGGGAATTAATCTCCTCGAGTTGATCTATTTGAAGGCTAAACATCTCGAGTTGATCTGAAATTTTGGCTTCATCTGTGCTTTTCTCTCTAGATAGATGATCTAGGATTTCAATTAGACTTGGTCTTGATGGATCAATTTCTGCTACTCCAATCTCTTTTATGGAGATCACTATGTTCGTCGTATAGAGTATTTAATATCCTGCAGACGTATTTGATGAAGTATTGGTTTTCTTGGATATGCCTTCAATGAAAGCACACTTGTCATTTATCACTTTCTTTTTCAGTATAAAAGAACTGATAATTCTTTGGTTTGAGTTTTTTCTTATTGGCTGAAAGGAGCCAACTTTATGGCATAAGCATGTTCTTTACCTATTTTTGAGTAAAAAAGACTCTGATACCAACTAGAGCGGATCTAACCAATGCTCAAAATATCAAAGGGTTTTTGATCTTCTTCGAAGACATCTCAAAAGACTTTAATATTTTCTTAAGTTTCAAAGATTCTACGTTGGACTATGTATATAATATTCCACTAATTTTTTTTATTGTTCTTCATGAAGTTCTTTAAAAGAGATTTTAACAAAATTTAATAATTCAAATATAGAGACTATTGTAATAAAAATAAATGTTTTTACCTTCGAGTGCAGATGATAGATTTTAACTGCAAAATGTCAAAATAAACAAACTTGAATATGGGTCCACTACGCTCCAATATAAAATATTTAACGGTGATACTTAACGGTATTAACGAAGTTCACTATTTCATATACCAAAATTGTACAAAAGTCTAAACTTGAGACACCATTTTGATATTTATGAAACTTGAGACACTAAAATGTGTATAATGCAAAATGTGAGATACTATCTATACAATTCTTCTAATTCCATTTGGCTTGAAAGCAATCAATGATTCAATGTCCAAGGGCCTAAGGTTATGACTTGGCTAATTCACCAAAAAAGGTTATGTAACGATCCTGAAATTCTGAGTATAAAAACTCAAAATTTCAAAATCGTTAAACACCAAACAATCTCAACGAATCGAAATCATTTAAAATGCCACAACGGATCATCTCTGAGTTCAAAATACAACTCAGTCAAACCGATTATTACAACCCAAATTATAATTCAACATTATAACAAATGGAATTGCGTAATCCTCACAACAACTCACAAGATAGTCACACAAAATCCTCACACCAGCTGGAGATAAATAACTTCAAGTCCTCTGAGCGGTCCGTCAATTCCCGCTAATCCACACCTGCAGAGTTATCCACTACACCATCGAATTGGTGCACCGGGATTGTAAACACAAACCCGGTAAGCTTTACAGCTCGTATGAGTAAAATGAAAATATAACTCGCATAACAATATATACGAAAATCCACAAATCAAACAAATATAAATGCACTCATGAGTCAATGGACGGCCCATCTGGTTGTCCCAAAAAAAATATGAAATGAAGCGCTCATGAGAAATTAAGCAACCCTTCTGGTTACCCAAATGCATTTATAATATGGGTACTAAAGAACGCTGGTACACATCTGTTACCCCTCTCGTAGTACACCGCCGATATTGGGCAACCACCCGCTACCCAACATCCAAAAATATGAGTACTCATGAGCAGATAACCACCCGTTACCTCACATGCAGTACTCTAGCAGACAGACTAGAGCTCTAACTGTATCTTAACTTTCGCCCGGCCAAAGGCTATGTTCCGACATGCCAATCACGTACAATAATCACACCTCATATTGTACCAAAAATCAAGTCCGAAGACAAATCAACATTTTAACAATCTCCATGTTAAATTCACATACAATAATCACACCTCATATTGTACAAATCAAAATCACGTACAATAATCACACCTCATATTGTACAAATCAAAATCACGTACAATAATCACACCTCGTATTGTACAAAACAAAATCATGTACAATAATCACACCTCATATTGTGCAAATCAAAATCACGTACAATAATCACACCTCATATTGTACAAATCAAAATCACATGTTCGATATATAAATCTCGTCATTAAAATGACATAATCACGATAAAATCATAACAGTATATTATATAGCAAACTATATATATATGTACCTATTTACCATTTATACAATATATATATAATCCACTATATCATATACATGTCTTATTTCATAAACACGTCCGAAGACAAAAACTCATTCGAAGACAAAACTCGTCTGAAGACAAAACTCATTCGAAGACAAAACTCGTCCGAAGACAAAACGTTTTAACAAACTCCTTGTTAAAATCACGTACAATAATCTCACATCATATTGTACAAAAATCAAGTCCGAAGACAAATCAACATTTTAACAATCTCCATGTTAAAATCACGTACAATAATCTCACATCATATTGTACAAAAATCAAGTCCGAAGACAAATCAACATTTTAACAAACACCATGTTAAAACCACGTACAATAATCACACCTCATATTGTACAATTTAAATCACATGCTCAATATAATTCTCGTCATCGAAATGACCTATTCACAATGAATTCATAACAGTATATAATATAGCAAACTATATATATAAGTACTTATTTACCATTTATACAAATATATATATATATATATTCCACTATATCATATACATGTCGTATTTCAATATTTAAAACTCTTGCAAAAATCTTGAATTCACCGCAAGGGTAGATTCGTAAATATGTGAGATTTTACTCACATTCCTTCCTGCGTGCAACTTCCACGACACTGAAAGTAATTTCTTCACTTGTTTCGTCACTCACCTAATAGCATAATAAATGCTTAGAAAATGATACTTAAAATATCAGGTGACGATTTCAGCACAGCTAAATGTTGTTCATAAAACATTGTTCACATAACACTGTTCATGTTTACTAATCACTGTTTTTACTAAACCACTGTTCACAGTTATTGTTTTTGCCAAAACACTGTTCACAGTTACTGTTTATCATACCACTGTTCACATTTACTGTTACAAATCAATAGTCACATTTACTATTCATGTGACGTCAATGTTCACATTTACTGCTACTGATCACTATTCACAGTTACTATTCATGCGGCGTCACTGTTCACCGACCGCCACCAATCATCACCAAATTTCACCACCACAACCTAAACAACATTTCCAACAACTTTCTAGTTGACACCAATGTCTAAATCCGAGCCTAAACAGTCCAAACAA
This sequence comes from Argentina anserina, assembly GCF_933775445.1. Lineage (NCBI taxonomy): Eukaryota > Viridiplantae > Streptophyta > Magnoliopsida > Rosales > Rosaceae > Argentina > Argentina anserina. The sequence continues at coordinate 23,703,612 of NC_065873.1, read as the reverse complement.
CGAAGAACATAAATTAGGCACTATTCACAAACCCTAGAAATTGAAATTCTTGATTCGGGTACTTACACTTCGATTTGGCTCGATTCCTTTTGTGGGAATATTGTTGGGACTGAGACAAGCAAAACCTCCCAAGAATCTCGAGCTATGGTGGCCGGAGGAGGCGGCGCCGACACAGCAGCAACTTCCGGCGGTTGCTGCACCGTGTGTGGTTGTCGCCGGAGTGCAAGACGTAGCCCAAAAGATAGAGATCGTCGAGCCCGTCAGTTTGATAGGTGGCACGATACGAGGCGACGTCGGATGGTGGAGAAATCGGCCGGAGAAGATTTTTGGGTCGGGTGAACAGTAACCGAGCTGGTTTTGGAAAAAAACTGATTTTTCTGATTTCTAATCTCCTCTCATTCCTTTTATACTATTTCCAAAATCGGAAACGAACTTCCGACGTTAATAACTTTTACGTCTGATGTCCGATTCGAACGCGTCACATGTCCACGCACTCGTAACGACGAGCTCTACGACTTTCGCGAAGAAAGATTTCACAAACGATCGACGGAGTAAAAGTCAATGTTCACGTCTCAGAAACGTAATGTTTTTCTAAATAAACGTTCCGTTAACGTTTCCGTTTTCAATTTCTGACTTCGCAAGGCGCCACAAACACGTTTAATGAATTTCACATACTTTAAAAATTCAAAAGTGATACAAAAATCATTCCGAAAAATCGGGTTATTACAAGTTATGACGTAGCTAGCTGGATGATGATAAACATCAGATGGGGTTGAATTGAGTTTATCAAGTTGCTAAGGTCAATGTATGGAAATGAAGCAGATACGATTTGGAAAAGATACAAACATGATTACATGAAGCTTGAATTTGTCAAAAACAGAGGCCAAGTTTAACACAATCAATGGAAAGGTTATGGAAGTTTTCCTCAAAAGGAACTTCGAAACCAGATGGTGACACATACTATTTCACACAACAAAACTAATAATTTGATGCTGTTTCGTCCATTTCCAACTCATTGTTTACGATTATAGGTTTGAAAAATTTTCATGCTCCACATGGTGACATATACTATCACACACAACACGTCCATAAAAATATATGTCCATTCATCAAATTGCAATTCAAGAATGTAGGATAATGTTTAGGTTGAAAATTACCTGGACATCATCATCTTTAGTTTGTATGCAATATCATTTTTTCTGAAAATCTGACATGTTATATTATTGCATTTATGGTGTTGTGTCATCTATTCAAATTTAGATCAAACAATATAACACGTCAAATTGTTATATTTTGAATTAGAGTGAAGAATAGTTATACGATCATCAACCAATACTATATAACTATATAATTAATCAATTTAGTTAGATAATGTAGAGTCATTCCAATTTCCTCCAATTTTGTACAGTTTTGAAGGTTATCAAAAGAGGACTAAAATCCTGCGACGTGACGTATATTCTTAGGAGGCTGAGGTTTATTGCCCAGAAACTTAGGAAATTGTGTGGAAGTGTGGATCTAAGATTACAATGATTATTAGTGTGGACGAGAAATGATCAAAATGATAAACACGTGGCCTGTTAAATCTCATCCGACTTGTCTACCGTGTCGCTCTCACTAAGATGTGAAACTTTCCATCGATTTTATTCAAGCTAATCTCTTCCATGAGTTCCAACCAAATTTTTCGTATCTATTTAAGCCACAGTTGTTCACTCTCTCGCATGTCTGAAACCCAAACCATCTAAGCACCCTACAAATATTCTCTCTTATTGCTCTCTCCTTCCTGCATGCATTGAGCAGGAGAATTTCTAGGCTACAGTTCATTGCTGATCACAAAACCTTACATCTGTTTCAATAGAGAACTGAGATCTTCTTGGTTTCTTTCTCTCTTTTGTCTGGGATTTGCTGGGTAGGTTTATTATTAGCTGATCGAACCATTTTAGCTTCTTTGTTCCTATTCCATAAGAATGAAGTTAGTTTCAAGGACAGATCAAGTTGCATTCGGAACATCCTAAATGGGATATTACTTACGGATTGCGTATAGTTTAAAAGAAAAATATGTGTGGGTTTCTTTTCAAAACTTGTTTAGAAAATTGGGTTTTATTCTATTTTTTTTCTTTTTTTTAAAGACTTCATCATTTTTATGAACATTGATAAAAAGAGGACTCATTTCATGTTTATGTTTGGTTTCGCTAACTTAGCTGTGTGCTGAAAGTTTTGTACGTATTCGCCACGGACTCTTTTTATCCATAGTATATAGTGTGGTATATAGTATACATCTACAATTAGAACTGAAGAAAAAATGAACTGTTATGTCAGCATCCTTGCATTGTATCGAAAAAGAAACTTTCTAATTTTGCATGCTTCAGTTGTTGAGTTGTCGGGGCCAAAATAAGTTTGTGGCGATCTGTTGAGGCTTTTAATTACAGCCTCAAAATCTGCTGTTTCTTCGGGGAGCTCTTTCATTTGACCAAGTATTATGCCTCATAATTTTACTCCTGGCCTCTCTCATGTTTTCATGTTTGATGCAGCATGAAGAAAGTTTGTTGGCCTTACTTCGATCCTGACTTTGATAACCTCCCAGAAAGGATCTATGGCCCTGCGTAAGTAGTCTTCTCCGAATCTTGCATTCGATCACCCCCTTCATACATTCATCAATGGTAGCCTCCATTGATTATCACAGATATATATATATATATATATATTAGTTATTTGATTATATCAGCCATTTGATTAAACAAGCTTTACGTTGCTTTTGCAGGTGTAGAGTATCCATCGACAACGAGACGTTGGAAGATTGCACATTAGTAAAGGTTTGTGAATAGTTTTGTGGATTTAGAACAAAGATGATTTCAGACATATATATATTACTTAAAATTCGATATTAATGGATCTTTTGCATGGGGTGGCGGTGCAGGTGGATAGCGTGAACAAGCAAGGGCTTCTCCTTGAAGTTATTCAAGCATTGACGGACATGAATCTTACCATCACTAAATGTTTTATATCTTCAGATGCAGAATGGTTCATGGATGGTATGCTGCTCATATAATATTTTTATTGATTTCTGTATAATTTACGATAGTTTCTCTCTAAATTAATGTCCGAGTTTGATCCATTTGCATACTTACAGCTGCATCCATTAGATTTCTTGAATAACTATTGATCCGTTCTGTCCATGCATGCTTTCAGTCTTTCATGTTAAAAATGAGAACGGCAACAAACTTACAAATCAGAATGTCATTAACTATATCCAGCAGGTAATTTGTTTCGTTCATAACTACAATATTCGCACATTCTAATTCGATTAGTCAAAATGCATGCATTTTAATTTCTTATTTCACTTTTATTATTAATTGTTCAAATAAGATTGCAATATGACAAACTGATGGTGATATTAACATATATTGTTTAGAAGTTATACGATTCATAGTCCTATTGCATGTAGAAGTTCCCCTAATCAGTTGAAGTGGTTTTTGGTAACAGGCCATAGGTACAACTACAGGTCCTCCAGACTCCACCAGGGCCAATGCCTATGCCAACAACATTTTCGAATCCGAAAATCATAGCGGACATACCACCATCGAAATGACGGGAACGGACCGCCCTGGTCTCTTCTCAGAGATATCGGCTGCCCTTGCGGACCTCCACTGCAACATAGTTGAAGCCCATGCATGGACCCATAACGCCCGCCTAGCTTGCGTTGCTCAGATATCTGATAAATCCACTGACGCCCCAATCGACGACCCCCACCGCCTGACCACCATCGAAGATCACCTCATCACCGTCCTTCGCGCCACCACCGCTGTAAGCCCTTGCGGGAAAGAAGCAAACAACCAAGAAGTGAAGACCACGGGGTTTTTAGGAGGAGACTATCAAGGCACGATGACTAACGTAGAAAGAAGGTTACACCAACTAATGCTTTCCATTAGGGACTTTGATGGCCCCAATTTGAGGTCCGCAAGCTCTCCGAGGACGCCGTTTGGATGGGATTCTGAGGAAGAGTGTAGGAAGACAGCGGTATGGATCGAAAGTTGTGAGGAGAAAGGGTATTCCATGGTGAGCTTAGAGAGTAAGGATCGGCCGAGGCTTCTGTTTGATACTGTGTGCACTCTAACTGATATGCAGTATGTGATTTTCCACGCTTCCACCCATTGCCACGAAGGATGTGCCTTTCAGGTACCAATCTAAAACGTCGATTCCCTCAACACATCAAGTAGTGATTTGAATCTTAACGATGCTTTTGGCTATGGGGACTAATTAGTTAATTAATGTTGTTTCGTTAGGAATATTTCATCCGACATGTTGACGGCAATGCCTTGTGCACAGAGAGCGAGAAGGAACGAGTTATAAAATGCTTGGAGGCTGCTATCGAGCGTCGGGTTTCTGAGGTGACATAACTTGCAAGTACATTGCCAAAAATGTGGTACAAATAGTGTTATTGTAAGACCAACTTCTATATACTTCTGCAGGGGATTCGGCTAGAGTTGAGTGCCGATGATCGGATGGGTTTGCTATCGGATATAACTAGGGTTCTACGAGAGAATGGACTTGCGGTTGTTCGAGCAGATGTAGCAACTCAGGGAGAGAAGGCGATTAACGCTTTCTATGTGAGGGGCATTTCAGGGAACGAAGTAGTTCCAGACATGCATTTTGTTGAGTCCATGAAGAAAGAATTGATGGGTCCAAGTCATATAAACCTTCAAGTCAAGAATGAGAGACATCTCAGGTCACCAAGCTCAACTGAAAAGTCTCGTTATTTCGCAAATATTGGAGATATTCTGAAATCTCAAATTGGGCGTCTCTCTTTTTCTAGAATCAAGTAGTCATGGATTGATGCAAATTGTAAATACTTAGGAAATTACCATCGTAGGTCCATTTCCTAGGCAATTAGATTTAAAAAGGAAAAACAGAAGATGGATGTTGTAAATAATCACATAGATTTCACTGAACGTTGTAAAGAAAATTAAGGATAGTTTAATTGTGCACATTTCTCATTCTCCAATCAGCTAGCAGCTAGAGCTATTAGATTGAATACTGTAGTTTGCACATAAATAAGAATTCTTCTTCCTTTTTCTTTGCGGTACAAACACATCTCCCGGAAATAGCTAGTGTGATATGCACACTCAATCTAGCTAGCTAGATACCCTTTTCTTTTTTAAAATAATTTAGACACTTAACAGTATATTCACATAAATTGTGGTTAAGAGAATATATAATATATAATCTATGCAGCTCTAAGGTTAATTCTCCTAAGCCAGACGGAGTGCATTATCATATGAAAGACATCAAACCTCTTAGCCGGGTGGTTCAGCTCAAAATGCTTCCTCACAACCTTCAAGTTGTCCTTCAGCCATTTATACTTTTCCTCAGGAACTGCCTCCAATATCTCCTTCAGCCTCTTAATCTCTGAAACCTCAACTTTAATAGAAAACGCCTTCCACCTCAAAACATCACTAAATGGCAGCGCGTAGTGATCAGATATGATTACAGGCACGCACTCAGCATATATGGCCTCGACAATTCTAGGACTGGCCACTTCATGACCACTAGGGCACAAGCAAAACTTGGACTCGAGCATCATGGAGTCATAGTCTAGGGTTTTGGGTAGGTATTCAAAAACTCGAAGATTCTCATCGCGACCTTTCCAGTGATCCAAGAGAATTGGTCTTATTGGGCCATGGAGACCTCCGGCGAAGAAGGCAAGGTAGGGACGATGGCTGTTAGACGGTGGGGGTGAGATGAGCTTGGAGGAGACGTTGCCGCCGTAGAGGTGAATTTCCGGAAGAGAAACGTCTTTCTGAGGTCTGAAGCCTTCAGAGGTGTTTGCGTTGCAGAGTACTCGGATGGATGTGTTGTAGAGGAACGGGTTTCCAGCTGATGCATGGGGAGCCTAAAAAGAGGGAACCATAAGTACAACCTGATCAATAACCATAATTTGTATAACGGTTTCTAATTAAGTTCAATTAATTTTAGATCTTACTAATAAAAGTTGATTTTTACCTAAACTCGAATTACTTCATTCATTAGTGGTTCATATTGCAAGCCCGAAAACATAATAAGTAATCACTAGAATGGAGAGAATATGTTTTCTATTTTTGTAAAAATGAATTTTCGAAAGTATCTGCAAGTTCCCAAAACCTTTGAGCAATGAGCATATCAACTTTGTAACATTCTATCTTCAAGTTACAAACTTAAGGCACAACTGGAAAGTGGAAAATGCCACTATTACTAGCCAAAACTAATCAAGCATGCCAAGAAAGTTCTGAAATACAAAAGAAGATGAAAAAGAAATCGATTAAAAGCAAAGAGTGTGAAAGAAACTGACCCAATCATGACAAGCGAACATGAAGTGGTCCGCCCCAGAAGTCCTATTCCAGAATGGGTGCTTCTCAGACACGAGTCTCACATAATCAGAGACATATTCCCTGAGAGGTGCGAGGTTATAGGACAGGGGCTTGTACAGGTACTTCACCATCCAAGTCACACTGAAAGGCATGAAGTAAACGTGAGCCTCCTTAGGGTTCTTGGTCCTGAACCTCCCGGCCTCTGTCCCCGTCTCCATTTCATGTATGAACCTGCCTTCGATCGAGTATATGTCCTTGCATGGCCCATCGTGTGTTATTGGTAGGTCACCTTCTGAGTACACATACACCTTAAATTTCCTCTCCATTTCAAGATAGCTCCTGCATGAAGGGCAAACCAGTCCATTTAACTTCTATATATAATCACCTCCGATCATGATGGTCGCTTACTTAGCTGTTAATTTAATAGTTATATATATACTTAGAACATAAGGTGACTTGAGTACAAAAATCACTCCCCTTGCAATTGCTTATGATGATGACTAAAATCAGAGTTAACTAAAGCCCTACTCCTAAGCATCGATCAATCATGCACAGCATATCCATCATAATGACTTTTATTTACACATTAACTACATGCACGTATAGACTCACAAGAGATGCTCACGTACACATATTGTAAAATGGTTTCTCAGCATTATATACATATACTTTGCATTTCATGTTTCAATATGTAACAACCCCAAAATTTCGAGCTTAAAAACTCCAAATTCTCGAGTCGCTAAACACAAAATAATCCCAAATAAATCGAAATCATTAAGTGTATCAGCGGATCAATTCTGAGTTCTCAATACAACTCAGTCAACCAATTATTACAACCCAAATTTATAATCCATACATAAAATGGAAATGTAATAATCCTCACAAATCACTCACAAATCTCACAAATGAAATTACACAACTTCTCACACACAAATCCACGCTAAAACCTCACCACAAGTAGGATACGAACGACTTCGAGCCTCTGTAGTCGTCACTCAACCTCCACTAATCAGCACCTGCGGAATTATCCCCTACACCATCGAATTGGTGCACCGGGATTGTAAACACAAACCCGGTAAGCTTATAGCTCGTATGAGTAAAATCAAAATATAATTCGCATATCAAAATATACGAAAGATCACAAAACAACAAATGTAAATGCCCTCATGAGCCAATGGTCAGCCCATCTGGTTGACCCAAAGAAATATGAAATAAAACGCTCATGAGGAAATTAAGTAACCCTTCTGGTTACCCAATGCATTTATAATACGGGTACCAAGAACGCTGGTACACATCTGTTACCCCTCTCGTAATACACCGTTGATATTGGATAGCCACCCGCTACCCAACATCCAAATAAACTGAGTACCCATGAGCAGATGACCACCCGTTACCTCACATGCAGTACTAAGGCAGACAGACTAGAGCTCTAACTGTATCGTAACTTTCGCCCGGCCAAAGGCTAGGTTTCGACTTGCCAAACACGTACAATAATCTCACATCATATTGTACCAAAAATCAGGTCCGAAAACAATTCACATTTTAACAATCTCAATGTTAAAAATCACGTACAATAATCTCACATCATATTGTACAATTCAAATCACATGCTCAATATAATCACAGTAAAATCATAACAGTATATTATATAGCAAACTATATATATTCGTACTTATTTACTATTTTTACAATATATATATAGTCCACTATATCTTATACATGTCATATTTCACCACACATGCTCAAATCACAAACTTTCGTCATCGAAATGACTATTTTTAATGAATTAATAACAGTACGTAATTTAATGAACTATATATATATGTACTTATTACCATTATACTGTATATATGTAGTCCACTAAATTATATACATGTTGTAATTCATTTGATAAACACACTTGCAAAATGTTGAATCACCACGAGGGTAGATTCGTAATTCAGTGAGATTTTACTCACCTTATTGACTTGAGCGTAATCCCACAATTTTCCGAAGATAATTCCTTTCCTTGATTTAACGATCACCTTGAAAAGATAAGAAAAGAATTTAGAATCGTTTCGTAAACCTTTAAATGCCGAAACAGTAATAATCGGTTACTGTTCAGCAATTTTCGGTTTTACGAGATTACTGTTCCGTGTTACTGTTCACCGTTACTATTCACGGTTACTGTACAAATATGCAATTAATACGTATTTCTGTACGTATACATATTATATACGTATTTCTGTACGTATAAATATTATATGCGTATTTTTGTACGTATAAATAGTAATACGTATTTCTGTACGTATAAATATTAATACGTATTTCTGTACGTATAAATATTAATACGTATTTCTGTACGTATTCGTACGATTTAAATGTAAATACAATCTCAGTAAATAAAATTTACTATTTACCTTTCACAAATTACTTTTTACATTTACTGAAAGTAATTTATATTTACATTTACCGAAGGTAAAGTTTAATTACATTTACCGTAGTAAATAAAAATTACATTTACATTTACCGTACACAGTAAATTACCAAAATACCCTTCCTGTCAAAACTATTCACACCGCCGCCGGTGGCGGCGCGTGGGGCACACGCGCCACCTCCGGCAGGCAGCGCGTGGGGCCCACGCGCCGACACTCCCAACGGCGCGTTTCACGCCACCGCCACCCCAAAACTCTCCCTCATCTCCTCCTCCTCCTTCCTACGGTCTTAGCTACCTCTCACGCCTACCACGCTCCCCCACGCGCCGCCTAATGCGGCGGCATCTTCCCAAATCCATTCTCCTCCAAATCGAACTCAAACAACCACAAAACAACAACAAGGCATCACAACAACCTAATTAAGCTAACCCTCACCTCAATCGTGCTTTAAAACCACCGGAGATGGCTTGGATACGGCGGAGGAAAATTTGAAGAAGTCAACGTCGTTGGTGGAGCTCCGGCGTGGCGCGAGAGAGCGAGTCGACTTCGGGGTCGCCTGTGCGGGGTGGTGCGACGCCTCCTAGACCGGCGGTGAGGGCCATGTCTTCCCAAGGATGGAGATCGGTGGTGAAGCCGTGTGAGAGAGGGAGAGAGCTCGGGGAGGATGAGAGAAAAGAGAGAGAGAAAAAGAGGGGGGCGGAGAGAAGAGAGAGAAATGGGTTTCCTGAAATGGAAACCCTAATAACACAATTATCCTATTTATACTAGTTTCCAAATCGGAAACTAACTTTCGATGTTAATAACTTTTACGTACGTCGTCCGATTCGAACGCGTCACATACTCACGAACTCGTATCGACGAGCTCTACAACTTTCGTGAAGGAAGTTTTCGCGACCGATCGACTAAATAAAGGTCGATAAATTCGTACGGAAACGTAACGTTTTCTTATTAAACGTTCTCGGAACCTTTCCGTTTCCGTTTCGTAACGTTAGCAAACAAACAATTTCCTTTTAATTGAATTTCATAACTTTATAGAATTCAATTCAATTTTCAAATATCGTTTCAAAATCTAGGGTTATTACACAATACATTAATAAATCATCAAACGATTGTAGTCATCTTCTTTGTCTTTGTTAACCGAATACCTTTTTTTCCCGCTTATTCATTGTAGAGTATAATAAATGTATGATCAATGGTTTGAATCAACGGATCATCGAACCATGTCTTAGACTCTTAGCAAACACTTCAAGTAGTCAATTTGTATCATAATGCTTATCTACCTATATATTGTCTCCAAATATGGAAGAACAGAGGGCATGTAATACAATAAAGGTGGCCCAAAAAGCAAAGACTCTGCCTCATCTTCACCGTGACTCCAATGAGTATAGCAATGGAGTATTTTTCCGGGCATTATGAAATGATAGTGCCCACTGCGCACTGGCCGGCTGTGACTTTCAAGCTAAGCATACAAGTTAACTCCAAAGCCTTCCTTAATTAATCTCCCTTTAATCTATTTAATTCCCTAATTTACCTCTCTAACATTGTATTGACCGATCATATCAACCTGAAAGTGACACAGAAATTAAGATTAAGCAACGGCTTACTGATGGAATGCACGGGGGTTACGATACACCGCCCCATACGAAACGACGTCGTCGTCGTGCTCTGTTGGTGGTGACGAACGGTTCGGATCACTCGAAGCTGCTGCCGCCGCCGCCCTCCGTATCAAGCTTCGCGCACGCGCTAGCCCTGCCTCCACCTTACTCCGATCACTCCCCTGCTTCCACTTCGGCACTTCTCTCTGTTTTCATCGCCGTGAAAAAAAATTGAGGAATTTCAATCGTCAAATTTGACGTCCGGCGGAAATTTGAAGGTGACGAAAAAACAGAGCAGTAATAATGTGTGGATATGAAAGTTGAAGCCTGAAATTAAAAGAGAGAGAGATGTGAAGTAGCTTTTACCGGTTGAGTTTGGTTCGGGAGTAAGTGAGGAGTAGTAGAGTAATTAGTGGAGCTGAGTACTATTTTATGATCGTCGGAGACGAATGACGTGGCGGCGGTGGTGGCGATCTTGCTACGCAGCTGAACCATCGGAATTGAAATCGAGACGGAGAGGTCGGATTTGGAGTTGGAGGAAGCGATCGGGGCGTCGGAGTTGCCGTAGATGACCAAAACGACGATGATCGAAGCAATGCACAGCCACAAGACGACGGATGAGGTCCGTGATCGGAGGTTCTCCATTTCCGATCAAGCTCGGAAGGTCTGGTTGAGAGAAGAAGCTCTCTCTCTCTCTCTCTCTCTCTCTCTCTCTCTCTCTCTCTCTCTCTCTATATATATATATATATATATATTCTGTTATAAGCAGGCCGAGAAAAATGGAATAGTGTAATAAGCGTGGGAGCAACTTGTGCTCACCTGACTGGTTAAGAGTGACATGCATGTTAGCTCACTGTTTTACTGTCACCTAGTAAAAAGTTTACAATGGGTTGAGCATGAGTCAATTAAGAATTAGGTTTATAGATTAAATCGTTGACGAACCTGTGAGTTTCTTCATTACTTGCTAAAATGAAACAGACAAAGAGCCTTCCTGTTAGATAGATACTGAAAACCATAAATATTTTGATTGATATTGATACTGAAAAGCATGTGTCATATGTATTTTAAATGTCGACGTTCAAATGGAAAATGGTAATTACAAAGTTCAATACCGTTTAAGGAGTTTACGCACTAAAAACTTGAGTTTGATGACCGGCTATATTCTGTTTATTTACTTTCTATTTTTTAGTTCACGTAGTTTTGATAGGAGAAAAACTAAACCATGGTTAAAACGTTTAAGAGGCGGCAATTGTATTGCCCTTTGGTTAAGGGGGAGGTGAATGAGCCAGTTGCTAAGTGCGAGCTGGAGGACTTAATTACCGTAGTAGCCCTAGGATAGAGAAAACCTATCATGTGCTAAACGGGTAAGCCACGCACGTCACTAGGACGTGGCATATCCAAATTTCCCGCTCACATCCCCAAATTTTCAATTTCTATTATTTATCTCCTAATCCCCCAAAACTGCCAAAGTGTTTGTCCGACTTCCATAATTAGTTACTATACATGGTAGCTTACTTAACTCTTCTTCGAATTAGAGTAATAATCCGTTTATGTTTAGGTAGCGACTGGCAAATAAAATGACTAAAATCCAAAGCAGATCAGGACTCTCGGTTAGAGGTGGCAAATGAGCCAAAAAAATCCGAGTCCAGTACGTTAAAATCGGCCCGGCACGGTTCGAGCCCATTAGCAGCTCGGCCCGGCTTGAGTCCGTTATTGTAATGTGTCGGGCCGAGATATTTTGGCCCATGGGCCCGGCACGGCCCGAGCTCGTTTTTAGCCTGGCACGACCCGAGCACGATTAATTCATGGACCGGCCCGTTAAACACATAATTTTATATTATTTATATCAATATTTAAACAATTATCATTATTAAACTTGAATATTATACTTTTTAAATTAATATCTATTGATTATTTTATTATTTTAACTACAATATTTCAAAAATATTATCAAAATACTAAATAAAACGTCATTATTTTGAGATACGTAACGTTTTAAAAATAAGATTACGAAATGTGCTGTAGTATTTTATTTATTTTACTACTCTAAATAGTTATATAAAACAAATATTCAAAGTACCTAATATTTTTTATTTTAATTGTATCATATAATGCTAATGGACCGGGCCGGCCTGCCCCGACATGGGCTTAGGCCGTGAACCGGGCCGGGCCGGGCTTAATATTTAAGCAAATAGCCCGAGCCGAGCACGGTTTTGTCCCGTTTAAAATGGACCGGACCGGTCCGGCCTGGCCCGTTTGCCAAATTGGAAATTATAATTGACATGTTAACTGTCCTATATAGATATTTTGGTTGAATTGTTCGTTTCACAACATAAATATGCTATATATATCTTTTTTAGATGTAGAGATTCGCACTAATGGTTTTTGTGGATATTTCTATTTTTTCATCTTTTTTTGATCGAATTTTCTCATCTCCACCATCTATTATTTAGATTATATTGTATATATCATCTTTGTAAAATTTCAGCCAATTTGGTAATCGTTAAAGCCCTCAAAATTGTGTTTTTCTATTAAAATATGAACGGTTCATGTTTAATATAATTCAGTCCGTCCATTTGTTTTTCGATTTTGAAGTCCTTAACGATCACCAAATTGGCTAAAATTTTGCATAGATGATTTACACAATATTATATAGATACTAGACGGTGGAGATGAAAAACTTTGATCAAAAAGTGGTGAACAAATAGAAATCTGTACCAAAACTATTGGTGCAGACCTTTTTACATTAGAAAAATCATATATATATATATGGAAAAATTGCTAAAATACACCCTAAACTTAGCTGAAATTGTCAATTTGCATCCCGAACTTGTATTTGAGTCAATTTACTTTCTAAACATGGTAAAAATTGCCGATTTGCACCCCATCCGTTAAATTTAACTGTTTCTATCCAATTTTGCGTCACATGTCATGCACATGAGGGGTAATGTTGTCATTTTCTATTTATATTTTTGTTAAAAACAAATAAAAATATTCTTTAAAAAGAGGATTATTTTTTTAATTAAATTATTTATTTACATCTTTTTTCAACATACTTAACCATACTTTGAATTATATATTCAACATACCCACCCATTCAAATATAGTGTGTTGTGTATATATATATATATATATATATATATAGTCCATATCCAGAGTGAAGCTTCACTCTCAAATTACAGAGTGAAGTTACAATTTTGGCACACTTTTCGGTTAAACTTTTCACCATAATCGATTCAATATTTAGGTATGGTATTCAAGATTATTTCTAAAAATTTTCATCTAATTCAGACATCGTTAAGGTATTGAAATTAGATTAAATCAATGAATGAATTAAAACTGTTCAACGTAAACCGTTCATGTAAATCTCAATTTTGAAATCTCAAACCATTGTCAATGTAATAACCCAAATTTTCAATACCATTTCTTTTAATTTATCAGAAATTAAGGGAATGGTAATTTGATTAAATTCACATTTTACACCTCTTATTTTGTCGTTGTTTGAAGTAGAAATTGGTTTCAAGAGCCAAATGTGTGTTATTTGATTTAGTTCATTTGACCCAAGAGTCGACTTTTAATCCGTCACTCTTTTCAGGAAACTTCTTTCACGAAAGTCGTAGAATTCGTCAATACGAATTCGTAGACGCGCAGCACGCTTTAATCGGATGTCGTATGTGGAAGTTGTTAGTAACGGAAGTTTGGTTTCCGATTTTGGAAATAGTATAAAAGGAATGAGAGGAGATTAGAAATCAGAAAATCAGTTTTTTTTTTCCAAAAAATCAGCTCGGTTACTGTTCACCCAAGCTCGGGTACTGTTCATCCGCCCAAAAAATCTTCTCCGGCCGATTTCTCCACCATCCGACGTCGCCTCGTGTCGTGCCACCTATCAAACTGACGGGCTCGACGATCTCCATCTTTTGGGCTACGCCTTGCACTCCGGCGACAACCACACACGGTGCCACAACTGGCGGAAGTTTCTGCTGTGTCGGCGCCGCCTCCTCCGGCCACCATAGCTCGAGATTCTTGGGGGGTTTTGCTTGTCTCAGTCCCAGCAACATTCCCACAAAAGGAATCGAGCCAAATCGAAGTGTAAGTACCCGAATCAAGAATTTCAATTTCTAGGGTCTGTGAATAGTGCCGAATTTATGTTCTTCGTCGTTTGGACTGTTTAGGCTTGGATTTAGACCTTGGTGTCAACTAGAAAGTTGTTGGAAATATTGTTTAGGTTGTGGCGGTGAAATTGGGTGATGATTGGTGGCGGTCGGTGAACAATGACACCGCATGAATAGTACTGTAAATAGTGTTCTGCAACAGTAAATGTGAACAGTGTTTCACTTAATTTTGACTTATGATCCTGTATTTATGTGGTAAACAGTAACAGCGAACAGTTCCATGACAAACAGTAACTGTGAACAGTGTTTTAGTAAAAAACTGTGATTAGTAAATCATGAACAACTGTGAACAATGTTTTATGAACAACATTTAGTTGTACTGGAATCGTCACCTGGTATTTTAAGTATCATTTTCTAAGCATTTATCATGTTATTAGGTGACTGACGAAAGAAGTGAAGAAATTACTTTCAGTGTCGTGGAAGTTGCACGCAGGAAGGAAGGTGAGTAAAATCTAATATATTTACGAATCTACCCTTGCGGAGATTCAAGATTTTTGCAAGAGTTTTTAATATTGAATTACGACATGTATACGATATAGTGGATTACATATATACTGTATAAATGGTAATAAGTACATATATATATATAGTTCGCTATATTATATACTGTTATGAATTCAATATGAATTGGTCACTTTAATGACGATAATTATATATTGAGCAGGTGATTTAATTTGTACAATATGAGGTGTGATTATTGTACGTGGTTTTAACATGGTGTTTGTTAAACGTTTTGTCTTCGGACGTCTTTATGAAAATATGACATGTATATGATATAACGGATTATATATATATATATTGTATAAATGGTAAATATGTACATATATATATATATATATAGTTTGCTATATAATATACTGTTATGATTTTATCGTGATGACGTCATTTTGATGACGAGATTTATATATCGAGCATGTGATTTTGATTTGTACAATATGAGGTGAGATTATTGTACGTGATTTTAACATGGAGATTGTTAAAATGTTGATTTGTCTTCGGACTGATTTTCGTACAATATGTGGTGTGATTATTGTACGTGTTTGGCAAGTCAGAACTTAGCCTTTGGCCGGGCGAAAGTTACGATACAGTTAGAGCTCTAGTCTGTCTGTCGGAGTACTGCATGTGAGGTAACAGGTGGTTATTGGCACATGAGTACTCATATTCTTGGATGTTGGGTAGCAGGTAGTTGCCCAATATCGGCGGTGTACTACGTGAGGGGTAACAGATGTGTACCAGCGTTCATTAGTACTCGTATTATAAATGTATTTGGGTAACCAGAAGGATTCCCAATTTCTCATGAGCATTTCATTTCATATAGTTTTGGGACAACCAGATGGGCCGTCCATTGACTCATGAGTGCATTTATATTTGTTGATTTGTGGATTTTCGTATATATTGATATGCGAGTTATATTTTCATTTTACTCATACGAGCTATAAGCTTACCGGGTTTGTGTTTACAATCCCGGTGCACCAATTCGATGGTATAGGGGATAATTCCGCAGGTGTCGATTAGTGGAGATTGAGAGACGACTCCGGAGACTCGAAGTTGTTCATTATCCTGCTTGTGGTGAGGTTTCTAGTGCGGATTTGTGTGTGAGAACTTGTGAGGTTTTATTTGTGAGTTTTGTGAGAGATTGGGAGGATTATTACATTTCCATTTTATGTAATGTTGAATTATAAATTTGGTTTGTAATAATTGGTTGTCTGAGTTTTATTGTGAGCTCAGTAATGATCCGATGTGTATTTAAAACGATTTCGATTCGTTGAGATTGTTTTTGTGTTTTTCGACTTTGAAATTTTGAGTTTTTAAGCTCGAAATTTTGGAGTCGTTACAGTCAAATTGAATGAAACTTTGTAGAGATGATCTTGAATACCATACTTAAATATTGAATCGCTTATAGTGAAAAAAATTGACCGAAAAGTGTGTCAAAATTGGAACTTCACTCTGTAATTTCAGAGTGAAGCTTCACTCTGGATAGAGACTAATATATATATAGGTATGATATTCAAGATCATCTATACAAAATTTCATCTAATTCGGATATCGTTAAGGTATTGAAATTAGATTAAATCAATGAATGAATTAAAACTGTTTAACGTGAACCGTTCGTGTAAATATCAAATTTGAAAGCTCAAATCATTGTCAAATTAGATAAAACTTTGTAGAGATGATCTTGACTAGCATACCTAAATATTGAATCGCTTATGGTGAAAAAATTTGATCGAAAAGTGTGCCAAAATTGGAACTTCACTCTGAATAGGGACTGACTGTATATATATATATATATACATACATGAAAATGAAAAGTTCAGCTTAAAAACATGAAAGAAATTTAATTCACACCGATATAATGCACGAGTTGTTTCTAGCAGGAACAGTAATGAATTTCGACTACAACCTATCATATTGCAATTTCAGGTGTAAAGTTGCGTTAGCTAGATACATGACTCTTCCATTTCCCCTTGCTAAATGACTGGACACAGTTTGCTTCTAAGTTGATATTGAGTCATTATTTTTCACACAACTTCTAAGTACTACGTACTAAAACCTATTCTCCAAGCTCAACAGGGGAAAAGAAAATATAACTAATTACACAAGTCCATGAACTAGGAAGTGAATGTTGATTACCTCAACAACCTCAAATTAAGCCTTCTGAGCCAAACTGAGTGCATCACCATATGCAACATATCAAATGGCCTTGACGGCCGATTCAGCACGAAGTGTCGCTGCACTTGCAGCACCCTCATATGCCTTTTCACATACTCGCGCTCAGAAACTTTTCGTAGAATCGACTTCAGCTCTGGTATCTTTGCTACCGGAACATGAATCGAAAACTTTCTCCAGTCAAGCACATCACTGAAGGGAAGAACGTAAGCATCTGAAATGATCACCGGAACGCAACCTGTGTAAATTGCTTCGACGACTCTAGGGCTCGCAACTTCGTACCCACTAGGGCACAAACAAAACTTGCTTTTGCTCATTAGCTCTGTGTAGTTCTGGGTTTTGGGGAGGTAGTCATGGACTTTGATCTCACTGTCTTTGTTTTTCCAATGCTGGAAGAGGAGCTCCCTCACATGTCCATGATCACCACCTGCAAAGAAGGCGAAGATTGAACGGTTTTGTGGGGGACGCTTGAGGATGGGCGGACCGAGTTTGCCAAAAGGGATTTTGATTTCGGGTAAAGAGACGTCTCGGATTGCTTGAAATCCTTCTGAAGAGTTGGCATTGCAGAGTACTCTGACAAAGTTCTTGAAGAGCTTAGGGTTGCCAACTGAAACATCCGGTGCCTGAAATTCACCAGACATGAAAAATTATATTAAGCGAATAACTTTCCCAGTTCTTATACTTGATACAAATTAAAGCTCGTATATTGATAATTAAGCAAAAAATTACCATCTCAACAAATGATCGTATTATTATCTAAGTAAACTAGATGCAAGCCTTTTTTATTGTCCCTTCAAATGGAATGCCCTATCAAACATGCATGCAAATCAGTTTTATATATGCCAGAGATGTAATCAAGAATGCAACCAATGTATGTAAAGCAATGTAAGAAGTGATGCCTAAGACTTTTGCTAAGGTAGGAGCTCTCATAATCGATGTAAACATGCTTAATACTACGGATTCTGTCAACTCTACAGTACTGATGTATAGCTTCCAATATAGACCTCAAGGAAATCAAACCCAAAGGATGGCAAAGCATGACTCTTTAAGCTCACTAGCTTGCAAATTTAACATATGGTAGAAAAAGGAGTGGCATATACATACCCAATCATGGCAAGAAACAAGAAAATGATCTCCCCCATTGCTTCTATTCCAGTATGGGTATCTCTTTGCCATTATACCAATGTAGTCCTCGATGATGTTCTGAAGCCGTACGCGTGAGTAGTTTGTGTAAGGTCTATAAACGTACCTCACAATGTTGACAACACTGATGGGAAGATAGAACGAAGTAGCTTCATTGGGGTCTCTTGCTGCAAAAGGGCTCCTCCTAAGTTCATCCATGAACTGTCCTTCGATGGAGTATATGTCATTCACTGGACCGTTGTAGAAGAGTGGTGGCTCTCCTTCCTTGTATGGCCAAATTCGAAATAGCTTCTGCATCTCTATGTGGCTCCTAATTATACATAACAAAGTTCAAAATTAAACGATGAAAGGTAAAATCCCGTCGAACTATGAATGAGGATGAGATTAAATTACAAAATAATAAGCACTAACGTATAATCACAGTTCATTAATAACATAAGATCGATCACAAGAATAATACTACATGAAGAATCATATGTTCATATGATTGCAAATTCATAACTCACGTTAAGCATCAATAAACTTGATCATTGTCGATCTGATTCTTTTGTCTGGTTATAACAAATGAATAATTTCCATAAATTCGTAATGTGGTTAAGTACAAAGACGAAAAAATTATTTTGCTCAAACTGAAATCTTAAATTAGTGTTCCATTATTGTATATCGATCTTTCTTCCTGAAGCTTCAGACTACAGAGTGTACATCGTCAACTATTGAAAATAGAATAGATGAAGATGCCATTGTTCCATATTTGGTGCCTGTCTCTGAATCTATGGACTCTAAGACTAGAACTTATGCATGTTAATCTCTGGGACCATTACGATGAATTGAAGTCTAGGTAATAATTCCTACAGCTAATGAAAACTATACTGAATTTCTAAAACTACTCACTACGTAGACCATAAGTCAGAATCCCTAAAGCCAGGCCAACAACCTAAGGTTCTTGACAGCTCTATTAAAAATTTACTCATCAATCAATCTAGCACATATGCTAGACAGGGCCGGCCTTTGGCATGTGTCGGTCGTGCGGCCGCACAGGGCCGCCAATTTTTATTTTTTATAATATATAAAGGGCGTGATGTTAACAATATATATCTTTCTTTACAATGTACGTAAATAAATCTTGGTTACGTATCGATCCACTTTAGAAAGCAAAACTAATATAAGATTTCGATAGTGTAATGTATAATTATAAAAAATGTATTTTATTAGGGGCGAAATTAAGATACGCGCGTACGTACTTTCTAGTTTAATTACTACTTTTTAAGTAAACTAATATAATTCCTTTTATTCTACGAAAAACAAACCACAAAAAAAATTTGCATATCCATGCATGCAAACAAAGCCTAAAATAGAACCTTTTTTGTAGCAACTACAAGTAATGAGTTGTAATGATTTGATTCAATATTAATCTTTGAACAGATCTAAATGAAAACAGTGGAAATAAACAAGACTGAGTCTAATTATTACAGATCCAAGAAGTTAAGAAGTGATCGAAGTAGGAGGAAATAAATGATCTTAACTGTTGAAAGGAATACGGGTTGATGTAAACGGATCCTCGGGGCACAAAAACCCCCTTTCTGTATGATGTGTGTCGTCTTGATCGACCTGCTTCTCTTATCGCAGCTCTCGCCCTAGCTAACCCTTCTTCCATTTTCTCAAACGGATTCTTCTCATGCACCTATACATATTTGAAAAATAAAAGACATACACATGGATCAAATTAAACAATAACAACATAGAAGTTTCTTGAACCAGACACAAAGAATGTCATGATCGATCACTTTTGTGAATGCATGTGTATATATAACTTACTATAATGACATGTTGAGTAGATCCAGTGCTATTTGTGCTTGAATTGTTGAGACGATCGGCGGGGTGTAAATCATCGGAGACTTGAGTGTTGTTGGAGAATAGTGTGGAGTTACTTGGAATGGAGAGTTTGGAGCTTACAGGAAGGGAGAGTCTGGAATTGTTCGGGATGGAGAGGGTGGAATTATCGGTGAGGGAGAGTGTGAAATTGTTTGGGAGGGAGAAAATGAAATGGTGTGGGAGGGAGAATTTGGCATGTTTATAATAAGGGAAAGGCAAGTAATGAAAATGGTGGTTCATAGAAAAGAAGAGAAGGGTGAAGAAAAGAGATGGATATAGATAACCGATGCTGGTGCAACCCAAGCCACCCATGGCCAGAAAATCTGGCTACAAATTAAGCTCTTTTTGTTGGTGTTCTGGTCTTGAGATAAATAAGTGATGTTTTAGCAGGAAGAAAAATGGTGAAGGGGAAGAAGGAAGAAAAAACTAGTGAATGTTACAGCAACTCCTATTTGACAATGACTAAATCAGATACTCTGCTGCCCTTTATATATATAGAGGATGGGGTAAAAAAAATTGTTGGGAAATTAATAAGTGAGGATAAATATGAAGAGAGTATACATTTCCGGTTTGTTGCAGTAGGAGTCTCTCAGTTGTTAGGAAATCCCTTTGTTTTTGCTTTAGTTGCAACCATGATAAATTTCAGATAGATTCTTGAATAATTACGGTAAAACAAATGCAATTTTTTGTATATGGACTAAAATAAATGAAAAATTAAGATTCTTTGGAGATTAATCCCCATCGTTAGGTACAGTAGAATCAAACAGATTATTGTGTTCAACCACATATTCGTGGCTGATTTGGTCATGGAGTTTCTTCAGAGCGTTCCTTGGAGGCCGATTTCTCTCGTGTTTCTTCTGCTCTTAATTTTGATCTCCTTAGAGCTGGCTGCTCCGGAAGATCTTCTTTATACTTTATTAATTTAGTATAAAAAACAAAAATGATAAGTGAAATACCCCTTGAACGTACATATCTAACATATTTTGACCAACTACAGTTGATACAGATTTTTTTTATTTAATTAAATAAAGGCTGGTGCGGTTGTTGTCATATAACAAATATTTAGGATCGTTCCAAAATACAAATAGAAAACAAATGGCAAACATGCATATCCAAGTGGCCGGTAAGCCTTCTAGCTCTCCTTTTGTATTACTAAACACGCATCTAATGAAATTTTTGGTAATCTCTGTTGAGCCTGATGTTTTGGTCATGTTGTGTTAATCTTCTTTTATCATTAGTTGCCACTACATACAATCAACTCAAGTTTCATTCAATTAAAACCATGCTATAAGGGTTAAATACATAGACAACTCAAACATGGAGGCGTTCCATGGCACCCATTTGCCCCCAAGTAGCTCCGCCTCTGCTTAGTTTGATGATTCTATTTAACAAAAAAAAAAAGTTAATTGACCTTAGTTTTTGCTTTGTTTTTGTTCATGTGAATGAGTAGGCAGAAACAAGATAGATGTCAAAAGTCAATTATTATTTACACAAAGTCTCTAGTACTATCACAATCCCGAAATTCGAATGATAAAAATTCGAATTCGAAGTTATGAAAACTCTAAAACAATCTCAAATATATTGAAATCATCCTATAGTAACAGTGTATCAAAATTGAGTTGACAGTACGATCCAGTCGACTTGAATAATACATAACCAGTTTATACCTCAGTATTATAACAAATAGAAATTTAAAATTCACTCAATCCTCACCACAAACAGAAGAAAAAAATCTTCAGAGTAAATCCTCTAAATCTGCTAATCCCCACTTGCAGAACTATCCCCTACACCATCAAATTGGTGCACCGGGATTGTAAACACAAACCCGGTAAGCTTTTCAGCTCGTATAACTAAACCAACAGTATAACATATATCACATACAAAAGAAATATGACAGATAACATTTAAAGACAAGCATACTCATGAAACACTGGATGACCCATCTGGTTGTCAAATATTATTTAAAATATGTGTACTCATGAGACATTGGGCAACCCATCTATTACCCAATATCATTTAAAAACATGGGTACTCATGAGACCCAGGTACCCATATGTTATCCCTTATGCAGTACACCGACAGACACTGGGCAACCCATATGTTATCCAATATCAAACCGAAATATGGGTACTCATGAGACCCAGGCAACTCATCTATTATCCCTCATGCAGTACACCGACAGACATACTAGAGCTCTAACTGATCATAACTGACACCCGGCTAAGGCTTGGTTCCGATTACTACCAACAACGTCTGAAGACCAGGAAACGTTTTAACAAGACTCAATGTTAAAACCACGTACAATATAACAATCAACACATGTTTATTGTACTACAACCATGTAACTCTTGTACAACGATATAAATATAGTCACCACAATATAATCTCATTTGGAAATAAAAACCGTAACATTATATAATATAGCAACCCATATATATGTATCGTATTTACCATTTTTGTACACATACACAACCACTATATTATATAGATGTCACAGTTCACTCTTTTTAAGAAATCGTAAATATAAGTCACCACCAAGGGTAGACTTATCATAGTGAGATTTACTCACTTTTATTTCCTGCGTGCAACTTCAACGACACCGAGGGTGATTTCCTCACTCATTTCATCGACCACCTAATAGCATAACAACGTGCTTAGAAAACGATACGTAAAATCACAGGTGACGATTCATCACAGCTAAATCACTGTTCATAAATCACTGTTCAAGAAGTGTTCATAAATTACTGTTCACGCGCCGCCACAAACGGTCGCGCGTAGGCCTCACGCGCCGCCCAAACAACCGCGCGTGAACTTGTTTGCGACCACATCTGTCATAGTTACGATTCATGCCAAATGAATTCTAGTCCACGAACACGGCCCTCTGAATCAATAGCATTATTTAACAATTTCACCCGTCTGCCCACCTGCTTCCTCCCGCGGTCTAACGCCGTCTCTCTGCCACCACACTTCCTCCCACGCTCTGCCCTAGGCGGTGGATGCGCACCACCGACTCCTCCGTCCAAACTTCCTAAAATTCACACACATCCAACAACAAAAACGTAGATCACAATGTCACGACCCCGAAATTATAAGTATGAAACTCAAAAATCGAAGCCATGAAAAACTCTAAAACAATCTCAATAAATCGAAATCATCTTATCGTCACAGCGGATCGTTACTGAGTTCATAGTACAACTCAGTCGAATTGATTATTACAAACCAAATTTATAATTAAAGCATTATATCAAATGAAAATGTAAATATCCTCTCAATCCCCACCACAAAATAAAATAAGGCAACTTCGAAGTCTTCAGAGTTGTCCGTTGATTTTGTTAATCCACACCTGCAGAACTATCCCCTACACCATCGAATAGGTGCACCGGGATTGAAAAACACAAACCTGGTAAGCTTTGCAGCTCGTATGAGTAAACGAAAAAATAACATGCATAGTAATACGAGAGTAAATATTGAAACATCCAATTATAGATGTACTCATGAGTCAAAGGACAGCCCATCTGGTTATCCAATAATATATGTAGATATAAGTGTAATGACTCGATTTTCGGAATCAAATTATTTGAATTCTTTGGATTAAATAAAGTTTGTAAAATTAATAAACTACATTGGTTTCACTTCGCAACATTGTCAAATCGAAAACATAACCGTCGTCGGAAATCTCAATTTGAAAAATATTACGTTTCCGCGACGCGGGAGTCGATTTTTACTCTGTCACTCGTTTTCGAAAACTTCCTTCACGAAAGTTGTAGAGCTCGTCAATACGAGTTCGTAGACGCGTCACGTGTCCTAATCAGATGTCGTACGTGAAAGTTATTAACGACGTTAGTTAGTTTCCGATTTGGAAAAGGGTATAAAAAGGAAATTTTAGGGATTAGGGTTTCCATTTTCGGAAACCCCTCACCCGCCTCCTTCCCCCTTTCTCTCTCTTCTCTCTCCCTCTCTCCCCGACTCTCTCTCTCTCCGAAATCGTCGCCGACGATCTCGCCAACCGGGCGGCCGTTGTAACGACCCTAAAATTTCGAGCTTAAAAACTCAAAATTTTAAAGTCGTGAAACACCAAAACAATCTCAACGAATCGAAATCATTTTAAATGCACAGCAGATCATCACTGAGTTCTCAATACAACTCAGAAAAACAATTATTACAAACCAAATTTATAATTCAGCATTACATAAAATGGAAATGTAATAATCCTCACAATCTCTGACAAAACTCACCAATAAATCCTCACAAATTCTCACACACAATTCTGAAATGAAAACCACACCACAAGCAGGATAATGAATAACTTCGAGTCTCCGGAGTCGTCTCTCAATCTCCACTAGTCAACACCTGCGGAATTATCCCCTACACCATCGAATTGGTGCATCGGGATTGTAAACACAAAAACTGTAAGCTTATAGCTCGTATGAGTAAAATGAAAATATAATTCGCATATCAATATATACGAAAAATAACAAATCAACAAATATAAATGCACTCATGAGTCAATGGACGGTCCATCTGGTTGTCCCAAAAATATGTGAAATGAAAGTGCTCATGAGAAATCGGGCAACCCTTCTGGTTACCCAAATACATTTATAATACGGGTACTAATGAACGCTGGTACACATCTGTTACCCCTCACGTAGTACACCGCCGATATTGGGTAACCACCTGCTACCCAACATCCAAAAATATGAGTACTCATGAGTCGATAACCACATGTTACCTCACATGCAGTACTCTGGCAGACAGACTAGAGCTCTAACTGTATCGTAACTTTCGCCCGGCCAAAGGCTAGGCTCCGACTTGCCAAACACGTACAATAAACTCACATCATATTGTACAAAAATCAAGTCCGAAGACAAATCAACATTTAACAATCTCCATGTTAAATTTACGTACAATAATCTCACCTCATATTGTACAAATCAAAATCACATGCTCGATATATAAATCTCGACATCAAAATGACATCATCACGATAAAATCATAACAATATATTATATAGCAAACTATATATACATGTAACTATTTACCTTTTATACAATGTATATATAATCCGTTATATCATATACATGTCATATTTCATAAACACGTCTGAAGACAAAACGTTTAACAAACACCATGTTAAAAACCACGTACAATAATCACACCTCATATTGTACAAATTAAATCATCTGCTCAATATATAATTATCGTCATCGAAGTGACCAATTCATAACAGTATATAATATAGCGAACTATATATATATACTTATTACCATTTATACTGTATATATGTAATTCACTATATCGTATACATGTCGTAATTCAATATTAAAAACTCTTGCAAAAATCTTGAATCTCCGCAAGGGTAGATTCGTAAATATGTGAGATTTCACTCACCTTAACAACTCGAGCGTAATTCCACAATTTCCGAAGATAATCATTTCCTTGATTTATCGACCACCTTTGAAAAGAAAAGAAAAGAATTTAGAAACGTTTCGTAAACCTTTAAATGTCGAAACAGTAATAATAAGTTACTGTTCAGCAATTTCTGGTTTTACGAATTTACTATTCACGTATGTACTATTCACGTATTTATGTACAAATACACATCAATTACGTATCCTTGTACGTGTACATACTGTTTACGTATTTCTGTACATACAAATACTATTTAATGTAAATACTGTCTCAGTAAATAATAATTACTGAATTACCCTTCTGAAATTACTTTTTACATTTACTGAAAGTAATTTACATTTACATTTACCGTACGTAAAAATAAATTACAAATTTACCATTCAGAAACACTGTTCACGTGCCGCCGCACGTGGCGGCGCGTGGGGTACACTCGCCACCTTTGGCAGGCCGTGCGTGGTGGTCACGCGCCACTCACTGTTGCAGCGCGTGGGGCACACGAGCCGAGCCCAAAACTGGCGCGTAGCACGCCACCGCCGCCCTATTTCTCTCATTTTCTTCCTCCTCTTCCTCCCCACGGCCTCACGCCGCCCCTAGACACCTCCACGCTCCCACACGCGCCGCCTAAGGCAGCGGTGTAGTAGCTTCGCTCGAAAGCAAGGCTGCTACGCTTGTCCGAAACAAGCACCTCCTTAAGTAGCTTACCTTCGGTTAGATTCCCACAAATCCAAACCAAATCCTCCAAAAATCATCAACAATCCATCACAACAATCACACAAGGTTAATCCTTACCTCAATCAACGTTTTGGACCGTCGGATTCATCGGAGGAGTTCCAAAAATCGCTGTGAGGGCTCGGGTTCGAGGGGAGATGATCGCTGGCGTCGCTGCTCGAGGTGAGTCTTCCCGTGGGTTGATTCGTGTCGTGGAGAAGGAGGGCGAGCTCGTGGTGGTGGCGCCGAGCTCCTGCGATGCCGGCCACGTCGAAATCGACGAACCCGAGGTCGAGCTCCGTCGGCGCTTCTCGATCCCCGCTCGGGGTGCGTCGCCGCTACCACCGGTCGCTGCGTTGTGGTCGCGCGGTCTCAGTGACACCGGCGGTGTCAAGCACGAAGGCCGGTGGAGGGAGATCGCCGGCTTGGAAGGAGAGGGTCGGGGAGAGAGAGTCGCGAGGGGGAGAGAGAAGGGAGGGAGGCGTGGGCGAAGGGTTTCCAGAAATGGAAACCCTAATCCCTAAATTTTCCTATTTATACTAGTTTCTAAAATCGGAAACGAACTTCCGACGTTAATAACTTTCACGTACTTCTTCCGATTCGAACGTGTGAAGCGCCCACGAACTCGTATCGACGAGCTCTACAACTTTCGTGAAGGAAGTTTTCACAACCGAGCGACAGAATAAAAGTCGATATATTCGTTCGAAAACGTAACGTTTTTTTCTAATTAAACTTTCCGAGAACGTTTCCGTTTTCGTTTCATAAGGTCGCCAACAATCAAATTCATTCTAATTGAATCTCACAACTTTATTTAATTCAAATCAAACCAAATATCGTTTTGAAAAATAGGGTTATTACAGCCGTGGCCCTCACCGCCGGTCGCAAGAGCTCCATTTGAAATAATGCGTGAATTTTAAATTGGTTTTGTAATAATCCATTTGACTGAGTTGTACTATGAACTCAGTAGTGATACGCTGTGACGATAAGATGATTTCGAATTATTGAGATTGTTTTTTATTTTTCATGGCTTCAATTTTTCATGGCTTCGATTTTCGAGTTTCATACTTAAATTTCGGGGTCGTGACAGTTGGGATCAGAGCGTAGGTTGTGTATTTGGCGATCTATCAATATCATCCAGGAGCGATGGCCCGACTGCATCGGACCCACATCACATGCTATTCGGTATTGATATGTCGCGGGGTACGCAAGAGTGTTAGGAGCCACACCTTAAGGTTTGGTCCTCTAGTAAGTATTGTGATAATACTTTGATTATTCACCTTCTTTCTGAAATCTTAGGTTAATATATGTTAGATCTATTTTATTCAGATTCAAGACTTCAAATGTATTGACTAAGTGTTTAAATGTTTCAAGGTGATGAATTTGGAGAAAGGCCGCGCGTAAGGCCGAGGATGGGCAAGAGACCGAGGCCGAGCTAGAGCTGGAGGCCGAGTCCGCAATGTGGATAATCTCTATGAAGAGGTGGCGCCACAAAAAGAACAGGTTGACCCCGCAGCAGTCATTAAAGACGATGGTCGTGTGCTAAAGCTGATCAAACACATCAGTAGTTTGTCAGCGCCATCATTTCATGGGGGCCTGGATCATATGGTAGCGGATCACTAGATTGAGAGTATGGAAACCTACTTTGAGATAATGGTGTGCTCTGAGATAGAGAATAGGATGATAGCCACTTTCTTCTTAAAAGATGATGCTATGGATTGGTGGAAGAGCACGAGGCGGACTGTGGATGTGTCTACCTTGACCTGGGATGGTATCACGGCACTATTTCGAGAAAAGTACTTTCCAGCTACAGTACAGGAGGATTTAGAACTTGAGTTCCTTTAGCTAGTACAGGGAGATTTGACTTTCAGGGAGTATGAGGCCCGTTTTGCATAGTTGTATCAATTTGTCAGACCAATAGGTGCAACCTCCTTAGCTCAGAAGTTTCTACGGGGACTTAAACAAGAGTACAAGACCATCATATCAGCACTTTGTCTGCCCACCAAGGAGTTGATGTATGTGAGTGCCCTGAATTTGGAGCAGTGTAATAAGACTCGCGGAGGAGATGTGGAAAATAGAGATACGAGAGAAAAAGGCAAGGCAATTAGTTCAGGCAACGGGTCCTCAGGACAAAAAGGTGGATCTTGGAAGAGGCCGAGACCCTATTACTAGACTCCGGCTAAGGCAACATCTCCTTCTGTTAGGACCGCACCTGTTAGACCGATGGCAGCAATAAGGTGTTTCGTTTGCAACGAAATGCGGCACTACGCCACAACTTGTCCGAAATCAAAGAGAACATGCTGCTATAAGTGTGGGCAATTGGGACATATGGCTAAAGACTGTACCCGACCTCTGCAGGGTATACAGGAACATCAGCAGAGACAGTTACTAGCGGGCCAAGCTAGAGTGTTCGCAGTAGGTCAGCGAGACACATGAGTGGAATGTACCTTATCTATTTTTGAGTACCTTGCTAGAGTAATGTTTGATACAGGAGCATCATATTCATTTATTGCTAGTTCGGTACTGGAGGTGTTAGGATCCTCTTGGAAACTCGTTATGTGTCACTACACCCCGTGGAGTGTCCTTCGAGCTGGAGACAATCTGTAAGGCTTGTCCTATTGTGATTGGAGGTAGAGAATCATCTGCTTCTTTGATAGTGATTCCGGACCATACCTATGATGTGATCCTAGGAATTGATTGGTTGAGGCCGCAGCACGCAATGATTGATTGTTTTGACATGGTGGTGTTCTTCCATAGGCCCGAAGAACCAGTGTTTCGTTACTGTTTCCTCAAGTCAGATAATGCCATGAGAATAGGAGTTTTGGCACATGTGGAATATGTAGATCAGAAAGTGACTATTGCAGACATTGCGGTAGTATTTGAATATAGTGAAGTGTTCCAAGAGATACCGGGGTTACCTCCACGAAGAGTTGTAGATTTCTACATAGATGTGGTACCCGGTACGGCATCAGTGTCAAAGGCGCCTTATAGAATGAGATAGAACGAACTTAAGGAGTTGAAGGTGCAGATAGATGAACTATTGGACCAAGGGTTCATTAGACCTAGCGTCTCACCCTGGGGAGCACCGGTTCTGTTTGTGAAAAAGAAAGATGGTTCTCTGCAGTTTTGTGTGGACTACAGGGAACTGAATAAGGTGACTATCAAGAATAGGTATCGATTGCCTAGGATTGATGACTTGTTCGATCAACTTAAAGGAGCTACGGTGTTCTCTAAGATTGATTTGAGATCCGGTTACCATCAACTCCGGATGAAGGAATGACATATATAGAAGATGGCTTTTAGGACCCGGTATTGACACTATGAGTTTGTGGTCATGCCCTTTGGTTTGACAAATTCACCATCTGTCTTTATGAGTTTGATGAACCAAATTTTTAGCCCGTACTTGGATGAGTTAGTCATGGTGTTTGTGGACGACATTCTGATATACTCCAAGTCTCAAGAAGAGCATGTGGTGCATCTGAGGACGGTGTTGCAGACCTTAAAGGAAGCAAGATTGTACACCAAATGATAGAGCGTTTTGTTAGAACGTCTATAAAATACCTTGAAAAAGATCATCGTTAGTATAGAATAAGCAGGGATCGTTCAGTCCGGGGAATCAAAAGGGCCTCAACACTTATCATGTTATTGGGGGATTTGGGTTTGGATTCTATAACTACTACTTAAAATAAATCTTAAATTACTTATATACAATTAATCAACCATTCATCACATAACCAAAACACGAATTCTACTCAAAAAACATGTATAACAAGTATAGAACAACATATATGCAGCAAGTATTTTCGATTCTTCTTAGTCCATTTCAATTCCAATTCTAATTAGAGTCTGAAACGGTTCATCTAATCGTTAAGACTTCTTAATTATTTAGAATCAACGAAGCGTTCAATCCTAAACATATGCTAAAAAGAGTTCAACATAACGAAGCGTTCTAGTTAAACAACAAAGTAGCACATAAGCACATTAAGTCGAATTGGAGACATGTAAGCAAGCATAGTGTCACTCATCTTGATTAAGCATGTAAATTCCTAGAACTATCACAACCCTAAACAAGTATCAATAATTGAAACACGAAGCGCATATTCAATCAATGAACACTTTGGTGAATGAAATCGCAACCTTAGGAGAACCATGGCCTTGGCTTCCTCAATGCATTGATTTAGATGCACAAGTTCATGGAATTAATTGAAATAAAACCTAAATTAATTTCAAAAATCCTACTACCCATAGCTATTATACACGGATTCATACATCTTTCATGAGTTTATACAATCAAAACATAAAACCAAATAAGTCTGAATTTATGTTCTTCATATATAAAACCGAAAATAACATTCAAGAATTCATACAATAAATTCGAAAATTGCAGAAAACCTAAATAAAAATTACAAGCCATGGATGAATCACACATTAGAAACCTTCTAGGATGAAGCAAGGATGAATTCAAATCGGAAGAGGAGGAAGATGAGCACGGTTTTGTGGTGATGGATGAAGATTTTGGCTCGAATTTTCTGGGTATTTTTGGGCAGCAATTCGGTTGTGTTTATGAGAGAATGGTGATGCAAATATGAAGGGAGGCCGAGCTATATATAGAGGAAGGAGGAGAGGAGGGGCTGCTAGGGTTTAGGATAGGCTGATCTATGTATGCACGGTTGGAATTTCTTCTTTTTAATTGGATCGAATGGCTGCCCTTGCTTTCCTTTTAGAAGAAGCTCTTATCTCCTATTTCTTCTAGGGTTACACGGCATGAGCTGGACTCTCCTTCTCATGGGCTTATTTGGATAGCACGGCAAGACTTCTTTCACAAGCTGAATTGGATAGCACGGCAAAACTCCTTAATTTCCTCAAAGATCATGCACGGCTTCTCCTCTTTTCTTCCTTGAATTATCTCTTCAAATCTGAAAATAAAAACCGAAATTAATAAGAAGAGATAATCTATTTCGAAACTTATGTCTTAATCTAGACATTTGTTGTCTTAAAAAGACATATGTAATAGATGAGCTCAACTAGATTAGGAGAGTTTCTAATTTGCAAAAAGGAAACTTACTAGAATAAGTAAGTTACTAGAACAAGAAAGTTCATTTAGGAAAGTTTCGTAATAAGAGTTTGAGTTCAAGTAGGACTTTCCAAAATGGTACGTTTCCTAGTCTAACAAGGATTTCTAATGCAAACATGACTCTCAAGATATCGCCAATGCGACAAAAACGTAGAAAGATGAAGACTCCTAATTCAACTAGGTTTCCTAGTCCTATAAGGATTCCCACTCAAACTAGGACTCTAGACTAATTCTTCGTTTTTAACTCGTTTAAGCACAAAAACACATCCATAACCGTCCTAGACTCCTGTAGTGACTCAATGACTCGATATTACAACAATAAGGGTTAAGCAAAGTACAAATGGAGGTAAAAACGTATTAAGAACGTAGCACAAAGTGCTCCTATCACCAAACTCGAGAAGTGTGAGTTCTGGAAGGAAGAAGTTAAGTTCCTTGGTCATGTAGTCTCAAAAGATGGAATATTAGTAGACCCGTCAAAAGTGGAGGTAGTAAAGAGTTGGAGTCGTCCAAAGAACCCTACAAAGATTCGTAGTTTCCTTGGTTTGGCAGGTTACTACCGGAGGTTTATCGAAGGGTTCTCTAGTATTGCACTGTCATTAACCAAGTTAACCAAGAAGGACGTTCAGTTTGTGTGGACAGAAGCATGTGAAGAGGCTTTCAACAAACTAAAGACCAGCTTGACCATGACTACAGTGTTGACGATTCCCACTAGTGGGGGCGGTTATGTCATTTATAGTGATGCTTCGCTCCAAGGCTTAGGTTGTGTGTTGATGCATCATGGAGGAGTGGTCGCGTATGGCTCTAGATAGTTAAAGGTCCATGAGAAGAACTACCCCACTCATGATCTAGAGCTCGCGGCAGTTGTTTTTGCTCTAACGATTTGGAGACATTACTTGTATGGTGATAAATTTCAACTTTTTTCTGATCATAAGAGTTTGAAGTATCTATTCTCACAGAAAGAGTTGAATATGAGGCAGAGAAGATGGATGAAACTCCTCAAAGATTATGACTTCACATTGGAGTATCACCTGGGAAAGCAAACGTGGTGACTGATGCCTTGAGCAGGAAACCGAGAGGTGTGATAGCTTCTCTTATGGTTCAAGAATGGATTATGCTCGAAACTGCATCAGAATTTGACTTGGTGCCATCGAGAGGAGAAACAAAGGTCTTTCTTGGTAGTGTCTCTGTGCAACCTACATTAATCTCAAGGATCATCCAGAGTCAGGCACAAGATAAATTCTCACAAGCTAAGTTGGCAGACCTTGTAATAGATACACTTGATGAATATCCTTCCGAGTGGAGAGTTGGACCCGATGGAGGGTTGAGGTTTGGGACAAGATTGTGTGTCCCAGATTGTAATGATCTCAAGGAGGAGGTCATTCACACGGCACACCGATCTCGTTATACCATCCATCCAGGGAACACCAAGATGTACAAGGACCTATGTAGGCAATTCTAGTGGAACGGGATGAAGAAAGACGTGGCTGAATTTGTATCAAAGTGTCTTACGTGTCAGCAAGTGAAAGCAGAACATCAATGACTTGCTGGCATGTTGAAGCCATTGACTATTCCTCTTTGGAAGTGGGAACATATATCTATGGATTTTGTGACTGGACTGCCTAAGTCCAAGAAGGGACACGATGCGATATGGGTGATTGTCGATCGGTTGATGAAGTCGGCACATTTTCTTCCAGTGTCAATAAAGTACTCGGTGGACGTGCTAGGGAAGCTATATATGGATGAGATAGTGAGACTTCATGGAGCTCCAGTTTCTATT
The DNA here is from genome assembly GCF_933775445.1 of Argentina anserina. Lineage (NCBI taxonomy): Eukaryota > Viridiplantae > Streptophyta > Magnoliopsida > Rosales > Rosaceae > Argentina > Argentina anserina. Next base: position 23,670,443 of record NC_065873.1, on the reverse strand, counting down.
ATTTCGGATCGAGATGCACGTTTCACGTCGAAGTTCTGGGGTGGTTTGCAGAAGGCTATGGGTACTACCTTGGATATGAGTACTGTTTCTCATCCTCAAATGGATGGACAGACAGAAAGGGTGAATCAGGTGATGGAGGATATGTTGAGAGCTTGTATGCTTGATTTTAAAGGAAGCTGGGAGGATCACATGAGGTTGATTGAATTTGCTTACAACAACAGTTACCATTCTAGCATCGGCATGGCACCTTATGAGGCTCTTTACGGTAGAATATGCAGATCACCTATCTGTTGGGCCGAGGTTGGCGATGAAGCACTAATGGGCCCGATCATTCGAGACAGGATCCGAACTGCACAGAGTAGGCAGAAGAGCTATGCAGACTTAAAAATGAGACATGTTGAATTCGAGATCGGTGATCATGTGTTCTTAAAAGTCTCACCTATAAGGGGTGTAGTGAGATTTAGCAAGAAAGGAAAGTTGGCTCCAAGGTATGTTGGGCCCTTTGAGATCCTTGAGAAGGTAGGAGAACTAGTCTATCGACTAGCCTTGTCTACCAGCATGTCGGGCGTTCACAACGTCTTCCACATTTCTATGTTGAGGAAGTATGTACCAGATGAGTCGCATGTGATTGATCATAGCACCATAGAGGTGAAGGAAAATGCCACATTTGTTATTGAGCCCTCACCGTGAAAGTTATTAGCGACAGAAGTTAGTTTCCGATTTAGAAAAAGGTATAAAAATGAAATTTTAGGGATTAGCGTTTTCATTTTCGGAAACCCCTCACCCGCCTCCCTCCCCCTTTCTCACTCTTCTCTCTCCCTCTCTCCCCGACTCTCTCTCGCTAACCGGCGGCTGTGGCCCTCACCGCCGGTCGCAAGAGCTCCGTAAGCCCGACCACAGCAAACCTCGAGCAAGCCGTGACCTCCCTCGCCACCGTGAAGCTCGCGCGACTCCCTCCATCGTCCTAACTTCGTCGTCGGCGAGACCAGAGCACGGAGGCCGGATCGCCATCACCGTGATCCTCGTCGCCGAAGCCACCTACTAGGAGATTGGAACTCGGAATCGCGCTGCTCCTCATCCTTCGAGAAATCGACGATCGGCGGTCCAAACTTCTCCGATGACATTCTGGTGGCTCCAACGTGCGATCTAGGTAAGATTTGTTGTAATTGATGGTTGAGATTGATTGTTGATGGATTTTGGGTCGATTTGGTGGAGGATCGGAAGAGGTGGTGGTGGAGAGAATACCGCCTCCTTAGGCGGCGCGTGAGGGAGCGTAAGAAGGGTAGGAGGCTGCCTTGGGCCGTGGAGGGGAAGGAAAGGAGGGGTTTTGGGCGGCGGTGGGCAAGCCACACGCGCCGGTTCGAGCGGCGCGTGAGCTCCACGCGCTGCCACTGTGGAGAGGCGCGTGAACCCCACGCGGCGCCACGTGAGGCGGCGCGTGTACATTGATTTTTAAAACAGTAATTTTTGTAAAAAGTCATTTCTATACGATGAATGTAAAAAGTAATTACGTACAGTAAATGTAAAATTATTTTACATACGGTAAATGTAAAATTATTTTATGTACAGTAATTGTAAAGTTATTTCTGAAGGGTAAATCGGTATTTAATATTTACTGAGACAGTATTTACGATGAAAAAGTAGTACTCGTACAAGAATACGTAAATAGTATGTACTTGTACAGTAATACATGAATAGTATATACGTGAACAGTAATTTCATAAAAACTGAAAATTGCTTAACAGTAAAACATTAGTACTGTTTCGGCATTTGAGGTTTTACGCAACGTTCCTAATCACATTGTATGCAATCTAGATGATAGACAAAACAAGTAAGGATTTGCTTTCGGAATTGTGGAAATTACGCTCAGGAAAATAAGGTGAGTAAAATCTCACAATGACGAATCTACCCTTGCGGAGATTCATAATTACACTTAATTAAAAATAATGAACTATGATATGTATATGATATAGTGGAATGTGTATGTGTATAATTGGTAAAATAGGTACATATATATGGTTTGATATAATATATACTGTCACAATTTTCATTTGCGAATGAGTTCATTATAGCGTTGATATTTATTTCTTTGAGCATGTCACTTGGATTTGTACAATAACATGTGATGATTGTTTGTACGTGGTTTTAACTCGAGTTGTGTTAAAACGTTTTTGTGGTCTTCGGACATGTTGGCATGTCGGAACCTAGCCTTGGCCAGCGACAGTTACGATACAGTTAGAGCTATAGTCTGTCTGCCGGTGTACTGGCATGAGAGGTAACAGATGGGTTACCGGCTTATGAGTACCCATATTTTTGGATATTGGTTGCAAGTGGTTGCCTAATGTCACGCGGCGTACTAGCATGAGGGGTAACAGATGAGTACCAGCACTCATGAGTACTCGTATTATAAATGTATTTGGGTAAACATATGGGTTGCCGATTTCTCATGAGCACTTATATTTTTAGATATTATTGGACAACCAGATGGGCTGTCCAATGACTCATGAGTACATTTATAATTAAATGATTTCATGATTTCACTTTTGTATTTATTTACGAGCTATAATGTTGTTTTACTCATACGAGCTGCAAAGCTTACCGGGTTTGTATTTACAATCCCGGTGCACCTATTTTGATGGTGTAGGGGATAGTTCTGCAGGTGTGAATTAGCAAAATTGACGGATAACTTTAAAAAACTTCGATGTTGTTTCATTTTATCTTGTGGTGAGGATTGTGAGGATTTTACATTTCCATTTGAAATAATGCGTGAATTTTAAATTGGTTTTGTAATAATCCATTTGACTGAGTTGTACTATGAACTCAGTAGTGATACGCTATGACGATGAGATGATTTCGAATTATTGAGATTGTTTTTGAGTTTTCATGGCTTCGATTTTCGAGTTTCATACTCGAAATTTCGGGGTGGTGACAATAAGTGCTCATAAGAAACCAGGCAACCTATCTGTTTACCCAATTACATTTATAATACGGGTACTCATGGGATCCAGGTACTCATTCGTTACCCCTCATGTAGTACACCGCTTGGCATTTGGCAACTCATCTGTCACCCAATAATCCCAAAAATATGCGTACTCATAAGCCGGTAACTCATATGTTACCTCTCATGCCAGTATACCGGCAGACAGACTAGAGCTCTAACTGTATCGTAACTGTCGCCCGACCAAGGCTAGGTTCCGACATGCCAACACATCCGAAGACAACAAAAACGTTTTAACATAACTCAAGTTAAAACCACGTACATAACAATATTCACATATTATTGTACAAAACCAAATGACATGCTCAAATAAATAAATATCAATTCTATAAAAGAACTTATTTGCAAACGGACATATGATAATATATAATATAGCAACCCATATATATGTATCGATTTTACCAATTATACACATACACAGCCCACTATATCATATACATATCATAGTTCAATCCTTTTAAATAAGTGTAATTATGAATCTCTGCTAAGGGTAGATTCATCACTGTGAGATTTTACTCACCTTATAATCCTGAGCGTAATTCCCACAATTCCGCAAGCGAATCCTTTATTTGTTGTGTCGATCACCTAGAATAGATAAGAAGTGAATTTAAAAGAGTTACGTAAAACCTTAAATGCCGAAACAGTAATAATGTTTTACTGTTCAGCAATTTCTGGTTTTAACGAAATTACTGTTCACGTAATTAATATTCACGTATCACTATTCAAATACGTACTGTCTATGTATTACTCTTTGTATAGGTACTGTTTACGTATTCATGTACACCAATGTACTATTTATAGTAAATACTGTCAGTAAATAGAAATCATTGAATTACCTTTCAGAAATTACTTTTACAATTACTGTATGCAAATTATATTTACTATACGTAATTTACTTTTTACATTTACTGTACGTAATTTATTTTTTTATAATTACCGTACAGAAATCACTTTAGCAGCGCGTGGGGCACACGCGCCGAGCCCAAAACCGGCGCGTTGCACGCCACCGCCGCGCCCAATCTCTCCCTCCTCCTTCTCTCTTCCTCCCCACGGCCTCACGCCGCCCCTAGACTACCTCACCCTCTCACACGCGCCGCCTAAGGCAGCGGTGCTCAACCCTCATATCCACACCTCCGATTCTCCTCAATCCTTCTCCAATCCATCCAGAAATCTCCCAAATCAAATCCAAACATCCAACAATCACAAACCACAATTCAATTACATTAATTTTTACCTAGTTCGAACGATGGAAACTCGATTTGACGTCGGTGATGCGTGAGAAGCCGGCGACGTCGATTCGAGCAGCGGTGAGCTTGAGGGTTGCTGCGGAGGTCTCGCGGTGCTTCCAGGGTCAGGCGGTGCGGGACAAGGCAGCTTGGAGGCGGAGATCACGGTGCGATGCAGAGGGAGGCTCGGGGAGAGAGGAGGAGGTCTCGGTGGCGAGCTAGCACGTCACAAGCTCGGGGGTTGGAGAGGAAGGTCACGCGATCCTTCTGGGCATGGCGGTGCAGGCCACGGAGGGCTGAGGACGGAGATCGGGGCGGAGAGTGACTTGAGAGAGAGAGAGAGAGAGAGAGAGAGAGAGAGAGAGAGAGAGGGAAGGTTTCGGGGAGAGAGAGTCGAGAGGAAAGAGGGAGGCGGGCCGAAAGGGAAAGAGAGGGTTTCCAATTATGGAAACCCTAATCTCATAAATGCTCTATTTATACCAGTTTCCAAATCGGAAACTAACTTCCGACATTAATAACTTTTACGTACGATATCTGTTTCGAATGCGTCACATACTCACGAACTCGTATCGACGAGCTCTACAACTTTCGTGAAGAAAGTTTTCGCAACCGAGCGACGGAATAAAAGTCGATAATTTCGTTCGGAAACGTAACGTTTTTCTTATTAAACGTTCCGAGAACGTTTCCGTTTCCGTTCCGTAAAGTTGCAAACAATTATATTCATTTAAACTGAAATTCATAACTTTATAGAATTCAAATTAAATCAAATAATGTATTGAAATTTAGGGTTATTACAGCGTGGCTTCTCGGCGGCGATGGGGGTGCGTCACCTCCGCCGGTTGGAGCAGCAGGCTGTGCGCTCCTTGTGAGTCCGATGGTGAAGGCCACGGTGGCCGGAGGTGGGAGATCAGCGATGGTGAATTTGATGAAGGAGGGTCGGGGAGGGGGAGGGGGAGAGAGTTGCAGGGGGGTTTCTGTTTTGGGAAATTAGGTTTTTTTCTCAAAAAATTCCTTTTATACATTTCCGAATTCGGAAACCAACTTCCGTTGATAATAACTTTTACATACGACGTTTGATTAAGGTGTGTTGCATGTCCACGAACTCGTATCGACGAGCTCTACAGCTTCCGTGAAAGAAGTTTTCAAAGATGAGTGACGGAATAAAAGTCGACTCTCGAGCCACAGAAAACGTAACGTTTTTGAACTTAATTTCCGAAATCAGTTTCGTTTCGCCTGACATCGATGAGAATGCGTAAAATGCAATTTTACTCAAATTACCAAGCTTAATAATCTACAAGAATTATACGAATTAAACCCGAAAATTTGGGGTATTACAAGTACACTAGTAACCAAGAACAACATCGAAGTGATCGAACCTCCGCATAATTTTCGAGGTCAGTTTCGAATGTAACAAAACTTAAGAGGTTGTATAAGAGGGTCACAGCAAAAACCAGATACGCAAAGTTGCTTATTGATATGGTGCAGTAATACTAGAGACATGGAAGAAACTGAAGTTTTAAGATAGAAAATGCAGGCTGTATATGGTGATTTGTTCCAGGCGTGGGAGATGAACTAATTAATGTCCATAAGGAGAAACAGCTTCCTAATAGCTCATTCATAAGGGGCTGTCTACCCCTTGATGATCTTTAGTTTCACAAGTGCTGCTTGAATGTCTTGTTCAGAGCAACCTTCGCTTTGAACAACATTGGCACTGCCAACTGGAAGGACATGTTCCAAAGGAAAATTTCGGTTAGCATGAAGCTTAGAAGAGCTGCTTCCTACTCCCTTCAGTATAACAGTTTTGTGTACACCACCAAGCAAGCCTTCGTAGTCTGTGTCGCCTAGTTCTCCCACAAAGGCAACAATGCTTGACAAGTCCAATCCCCACCGGACATACAGATACCTAGAGAGACTACAAGTTAGTAATTCATAATTGTAGTACAGATATACAACATGCACAAGAATAATTTTCACAACAATTCCTCAGAGAAGCAGAGCATTGTCAGCTACTAAAGATAAGCAGGATATGCTTATAAAATTATAGGGAATTACACGTTCCCATTCTATTTTGCTTATTATCTTTTTGCTTCTATGTACAAATGTCAGTATCTGTTATAATTAGTTTTAGTTTAATCTTATCTCAGCATGTGGGGCATACAAATAATAAAAATGAAGCTAACAAAATCTGTAAGTTGTGAAACAAGAATGACTTGCAGGGCCAGTGTTCTAAATCGAAACAATGCCGTACTTAGCATGTATTAGCCAGCAGAGACGAATGCATGGTAAAAGGCTTTTATACCTGAGGGCTTGTGATCTAGAGGCCAACACAGGGATGACCTTAAGCTTCATACCGTTCCGAGAATATACAACATTGCATCGAAGAGCCTGAATTCTCATAATTTTCCGGAGTTCCTTGACAGGGGGAATCTACACATGTTGATATAATTCACATCAGAATACTTTGAAAGAAAAAAAAAATCTTCCTAGGTAATGAAGTTATGTGAATGGAGAAGGTTCATGAATGACATATAGAAATATCTTACTGATGGTGGATCTTTCACACTAAATGCATAACAATGCTTAGTTGTTCCTGGCTCATCTGCTGCAACTTGTCCATCTCCCTTTTTGTCATTGAAAGAAGCGACCCAACGAACCAAAGTCTTTCTCAGACCTTCTCCACCCCAACGGTATTCAGTGTGTGAACGATAATCCAAGTCTACCACAAAGGGAAATCCACAAGGACTATCCTCGGAGCTTGAAGATGGATAGTAGAGCTCACCACCACTGCTGCATATAAAGCCGTCAAACTGTGATGGGCTCAAACCGCCCGTGACTAAAATAGACTGAATTTCTGATATGGAATAGGCTGTTGCTAATATAAATCCGACAGGTCCTGCATATTTTTCCTTCGATACTGTCTCAATAACCTTTTCAATGATATCACAGAACTCCGAGGCTGCATCACAGTCCACAGCAATAACAAACACATGCTTCCTTTTCCTCAGTGCAGGAAATTTACAAGCACCAGCAGTGTCTTCTTTCTCTGTGGCACCAGCCTTTTGACGGCCCTCTAGAACACCCTTTGACATTGTCACATCCACATTCTCTTCTTTAACTTTTCCCTCAGCGGCATCATTTTCTAAAGAATTATCAAGAGTTCCTGCCCCTTCAAGTCTCTCACCATCCAAAGACATAGAGAGCTTCAAGTTCAAAGATATATCTTTTATATCCCTTAAAGAATCACCAGGTGATGAATCTGATCCTGAAGAATCAAATTCAGCTGCAGTTCTTCGCCACTGTGGCTGCCTTGGTTTGCAACTGGTTATGCGAGTTAAGTAGGTCTTGCAATGCTCTGGCCATGAGAAAAGGTGAATGTTTTTTAGTCCATTGTGTCTGCATCTTGCCCAAAGATGCTTATCCGAAACAAGGTTCAGAAGAGCATCAGCAATTGACTGCTGATCATGGGGGTCAACTAGCAAACCATTATCAAGAACCTGTCACAATTCAATTGTCTGTTTTAGGTATATATAAGGTAACTACCATAAGCCACTAAAAGCAATATGAAGCCTTCGATATAAATAAAAATGTCTACCAGGATGGACATACCCGATGTATATCAACAGGACCCCCATTTTTTGTGGCAACAATAGGTAAGCCATGAGCTGCTGCCTATTCAAAAAAAAAGTCTTTAAGTTGTATTTTTATTACTTACCATCTTAAAGAATTCATCTGATAAGATAAAGACATGTACCTCTATTAAAGTAAGCCCAAATGGTTCAATGAAAGCTGGATTGATGAAAACACCCTGCAAAGAAACCAAAAAATGAATAGATGACCAGCCATATAATTGTTATTACCAGAAGGTCATTACTAGATGTAGGCTGAACTTAGATTTTGTGACAGCATAAACACCAGAATAAATTTTTTTTTTTTTAAAAACATAAGGGAAGCCAACCAATTAACCTCCTACCTCCTAATCATAACATGAGAGATTGCCATTTTTATGTTCAAGTAAGGCATAACAACCTCTAATATAACCAATTCTAACTGGGAGATGACATATTTTTTTAGCTGAGCAGAATCTTGACTTTGAGATCAAGTAACCCCAGTTTTCACTGAGAGCAAAGTTTAGCTTCAACTCAACTAAGAGAATAATTTCCACAAGCACACGTAGTTAAGTTTGACTACATCTTAAACTTGATATAACTTTAAGTCTGATTAGGCAGTAGTTAGCCTAGTTGTAAGATTTTTAACAGATAAAAAGTACCTTGGTTTTTGCTGCAAGACGATAGATGTCAGGAACATCAGACTGCTTGTGGTGCTTGGGATATGCCACATGACCATAGAGATCATACCTGTCAATCAGCTTTAAAATGGAAAGAAGCACGGAGGCATTTGTGCTGGACATTTCATCAATATCATCGCGGTTTCCCATAATTAATGTCTGCAGTGATGCAAAATGTGAATGCTCATCCTCAAATATATAGTTACACACCCACACACATAAGTAATTGGTTTTTCTCATCAACTGAACAATGAAGCTTCATCTATTTTTCAAGGGACTACTTCAGGTACACATATGAATGTGCAGTATGAATTTGAACTTACAAGGTTAGCAAGATCCCTCAATGGACGACACTCTCCAAATGCTTTAACTAAAGTCGTGATATTTTTCTTAGGATCCGCCCTGGCAAGAGCAAGTATCATAGGTTTGCGTGGGTTGGTAAAGAAACGCATGATCTGTCAACAACAAATCATTAGTCTTACATCATAATCTAATTACTAGTTCACAATAGGGGGGGGGGGAGAAAGAAAGAAAATGTGCATCTCAATCTGTCATTTCATCCCATGAAAGATTGAGCATCAACATGCCGGTTGATCTCTTTGCAGCTGGAACGAAGCCAAACTACGAAAAAGAAGAAAGAGTTATAACCTCTGACCAAATTGGCAGGTCAGGATTAGCAGACTTATCTTCATTTCTTTCCCCATCCCCATCTGCATCACCATCAGCAGGTGGAATAATATGATGAAATTCCATTCCAGGAGGTATAACCTAACCACAATACCAAGAATTGCAAGTTCGTAAAAATTAACACCAAATATAATGTGTTTTAACTGATAAAGGAGGACAAATATTAAATGGACTTCAGAGAGATGTATGTTTTGATACTTACAACTGTGCGAGGCATAAACCTGCCATGACAGCTGACACCCCTTTTTATTCTTGCTCTCAGTTTACGTTCTAGTATTGGATCAAATCCATCATACAAGTTCCATTGCGAGTCTATCTCCTGTCTGGTGCTGGTTATAACAATCTCAGAGGCATCAAGTGCTAGTTCCTCTGCTTCTATCCTTCTCAAAATTTTGTATGTTGTATTTATTTCTTCTCTTGATTGGCGGCCTTGTTTCAAAAGTTGCTCAAGCTTATCTCGTCCAAGTGAGTGACCAGTAAATAACATTGGGACATTCAAGGCTCCAGATAGAAGAGCAGCAGAGTCACCTGCATCTGCATAGTGTCCATGAATTGCCACTGGCCACACCTGTTCCCCACCTCCAATCTGCTCTCCAAGAGCTTTGGACAACTGTATAATATGGTTAAGCGCTCCGTCTACAAACTCAGGAATGTGAGGCCAAAGGAGTTCTTTTGGAACGTATTTATCTTTTGGGCCAAATGGTATACGCACTATATAAGCCCCACTGCTCTCCCCACCCTCCTCTTGTGGATTATCAGAGTTTACTGGATTCAACATTTCAGTTGGTTCCCCATAACTCCAATCCACATCTGGAGCTGAAACTTGTCTTGTTAGTAAATCAACGCGATAAACTCCAGGCATTGAACCCAAGGCCCTGGCAAGTTCCACGACATACTTGACCTGTAAACAATCAAAACAGATACTCCAACCAATTAGTAAACATATTCGTAATCATCAACTAAATGCAATACACATTGATAATAATAGGGAAAATAGTATATGTCTATTTGCAACTGTTACCTGCCCGCCGGTATCAGAATCACGACCAAGCTCCATATTTTCACCACGTATCAAGCCATGAAGGCTGCATGATCAAAGACTGCTAGTTAGAAAGCATCACTAGGTAGCAGGAATGCAAAAGACATCATGAAACTAAAAACTTCGATTGAATCAAGATACTAAAAAGCAGTCGAGCTCATTGCCTTATTAGTACTATATAGAATTTCTTCTCCTTCTGATGAGCAGCCCAGTTCTCCATCACATTGTCCATCACATCCATAGAATTTAGCCTACGCATTCTTCCTGCTCTAGTGCTATCACCATGAGACGAAATATCGCCAACCGTGTCTCTACTCTCTCCTTCCGATAAGTCCTCCGACATATCCTCAGTCGCCTCTCTCCTTCCCCTCTCACGCTCCAGCCGGCGGCTAGCTGTTCTTTGAGCTTCTTCTCCCTCAAGCTGATCAAGTAGTACAACAACACCACACACAACCATTTCAATCCTCAAAACACTGAACACAATATATTGGCTATCACTAATCTTTGTATAGCTAGCTAGCTTGATTATCACACACAAGTCCTCTATTTAAATTAAAATCCATAACTAGTATGGAAATTTTGAACACTGATTCTGTAATGAAACTAGCTCACTGTAAATAATGAAACAGAAATTCACACGTTTTGTATGAGCATCAAACAATCAAATTAGGCATATATAGAAAAACCAATTGGAAACTTCTAGACGAATTTAGACCTGCTTCTTTTTACGAGCGAGATTCCAAATCCGCCAGCACATGTTCTCCAGCCTCGTGTTCCTCTCCTCGCCGCTTCCCGCCGTCGCGGCAGCCTGAAAAGAAAACCGAACCGGCGATCATAAAATCGAACGTGAAATCGAGAATGGAAAAATGAGATTGGGGGAGTCGGAAATGAACATACTCGAACCCAGGAGCGGTGGAGATCAGTCTCATCGTAGCGAGTGATGACCTCTTCGACGAAGTAGCGAGTGGGACTGAACCGACCTCGTTCCCGGAGCAGTAACGACGACGACGATTTGGCGTCGTCGAGGCCGGGACCGACGTCGAGAATCGCCTCTAGGTAACTGTTCACCCAGTCATTTCCCGCCATTGCTTCTTCCTCACATGCAGAGCCAGAAAGCAGAGCGGTTTACAGTTTTGTATATACAGAGAGAGAGAGAGTGTGAGAGAGAAAACGGTTGGGGGTGTGGATGTGATGTGCTGGAGATTTGGGGACTCTAGAAAGTGCAGAGATGGAGTGAGTGAGAAGAATTTTTCATCCTCCATTTTTTGCGGTTTATGTGGAAATTTAAATAAAAAAAGGTGGTGATTTTTGGAGTCCTTTTATACCCCTGGCTGTTACTTCATGCTGCAATCCTGTACGTGCACGCTATCGTTCTGGTTCTCAAAGCTCGACATATTCGACTGCATATCACGTGCCAAGCTCATACTCCCATCCTGGAGGAGATTGAGCCTCTCTTGCAGGTCGCTAGATAAGTTTGTGATAATTATTCTCCTAAAAAAGAGGTGACAATTTCATATATATCAACATATTAATTTATACACTCTAGCTTTTATCTAAAAAATTTAGAGGAAAAAATGATTGGAATACTGAGATTAAAGGAATAAGGAAGCTTAATTATGACTCTTACCGCGAGTTAAGATAAACTTTTTTGTTTGTTTTAAGGGAGTTAATTAGGCAAAATCTTCCATTTTATGCACCTATTCTCGAACTATGCTAATGCGTATTGCTTCGGAAATTGGTTGCACTAAGCATATCAATTGACATATGCCACGTACTAAGTTTGCAAGCAACATAAATTCTCTACTTTCGGCAAATCTAGGCTAACTAGTACTTAAATATCAAGGCAATCGTGTGTGAAACAAGTGTTATAAGCATATATGTTCATGCTAGAATTCATTTAATCGACTTCCAAGAACTGCTTCAAAATGGAATAAATTCCATATTTCCATGCATGGCTTCTCACCATATGGTGTACATGCATCTAGAATATAATGTTTTACTATTTTGCTCTGCTAATTCAATTCTACAAATGGCCTCTAGTTCCATCCTGTTCGATTTCGTTGTGATCGACGTTTAATAAACTAATGCACTGAAGTGTACAATCCGTTTAGTTGGGTAGACCCGAATCTGAGAGTTAACTTTGATAAATGATGGAGCCCAAATTACGGTATTAGGAGAACTAGCCCATCAACTCATGCAGCCTTGCACATAGTGAAACTGTGAAAGTATGAAACCCTAAAACCATCTGCCAAAAAGAAACCCTAAACCTTCCTTTCATCAAAACCCCAATGGTGGAGATCAGGGCCAGCTCTAAGCATGTGAAAGAGGTGCACAGGCACAGGGCCTCACCCATATATCTACACTTAAAGGTCTCTTTTGAACGAAACCATGAGTGGTTCAGTTGGCAAACTGATGTCATTAACTAAATCTCCACCTTTCACTAGTGCATGGGTTCGACTCCCATTATTGCAATGTTATTTTAAATATAATTTATTTCTTTCTTTTATCTTTCTAGGCCCTATTTCCTTTCTCATTCTTTAGTTTGTATGTACCTTTGAACTTATCTAATTATGTATATTCGTAAATTTTTTTATTTCCTTCATCTTTTTTTTCTTGATTCGTTTGGTATATATATTACTTATTCTTGATTTTTTTTCATATTTTTTTGTCTACGTTTAATTGATATTTTATTAAAAATAAAAAAATCATTAAATTCTAAAAATATATGGTTAGGCTCGAATTAAATAAAAATAACAAAAAAAAGTTGTATGCATTTTGCTTGTATGCAACTGAAATTTGCAATGATGTTTGCAACTCGTATACAAAAAAGATATTTGCAATTAATTTTTTTAATAATATATTTAGGCATATATTATATAAGACATTCCGAAAAGTTATGGCCGTAGTTTCAATCTCGCACAGAGCCTCTTAATATTTTGAGACGGCCCTGGTGGAGATTACTCAACTGAGTGACGACTGACGAGTTATTAGGTGATCTCATCCTGAATCGGGTCTTGAGCGAGGCGGGTAACGCTGATAGGAGACGTGTCTCCCAAGTCTGCAAACAATGGTTGAAATTGGAGGGTCTAACCAGAAGGTCACTCACTCTTCTCAAAGTCAAATTTCTCTGTCAGGTACTGCCTCGATTCCCGAATCTTATTACATTCCGGACATCCCAGCCTTTTTCAGAGGAAGCCGACTTCATATTCTTAGCCCAGACATGTCCCAAACTTGAGGTCATCAATCTTTACACCACAGGATCATGGTCACTACAATAGACCGGTATCTCCGGTCTGTCACTTGGCGGCGGCCTTCCGAAGCTGTCCAAACTTTCAATCGGAGGGAGAAGGAATGTAGGCATTGAGAGGTGGCTACATACGTTGGCCCATGATAACTTGACTTGTTTGGATTTGGGAAGGTGCAGGTTGGTCGATGACGATGCGGCACAGGCAATTGGCTACTGTGCACATGTTTGAGCTATTTGAATTTGGAAGAATCCCAGATTACGGGCAATGGTTTGAGATTGTTGCCAAATGGAAGGTGCTCGAAAACGCTCAAGACGTTGGTGCTTGCTCGCTGCTCTATAACTGATTCCGGGATTTCGCATTTGAAAAATATGCATTGCTTGGAAGATCTAGATTTGGATAGATGCTTGCACAAACGCACATGGATATTCGCTTCTACTGGAATCAGAGCTGCAATCTATGCAAATCAATCCATCAAGAAGTTGAACTTGAGTTGGATGAAGAATGTGTGTGACCGAACCGTAATTTTTATTGCTGCGAATTGTCCCAACTTAAAGACTATTGATTTAAGCGGTTCTAGTGTGACTAGCACCGGACTTCGTGCATTTTCCCGTCACAGGTGCCTTGAGTCTCTTGTGTTGCGCATCCATCCTCGTAGATGGCTTTGGTCTGATGTCGAAGCAATGGTGCTTGGATGCTACTCAATCAAGTCTATCTTCCTAAGTAAGAAGATCGAGAAATCAATTCCAGAAAGCATTAGCGGAATTGTGACGTTGGTTGATGAGTGGTGAATTGATGGCTTCAACTTCGATCAGCAGGTGCCTCTATCCGGAAGGTGGAAGAGATTTATGGTGCCTGGAAAAGGTTGTGACAACTGACAACTGACAAATTGAAATTTGAATAAGATGCCAGAAAGCGATGAAATCATGAGGTTCTTTTCATGATGACCCAAATTTGGTGTATGTTTGGTTCTCCGTTTGTCTTTCTATAATTCTATCTATCTAGCTACTTGTAGATTGCAGGTAATAAGGAAAAACTGAAAAGACATCGATCAGATTCAGCTATTCAAAGTGCGCGCGCGTCTAGCTCTCTGTGATGACGATGGGCACCAATTGCAAGATAGCTACGTACATAGCTCCAGGCCAGTTGATCTAAGGTAGAAGTAAGAACAACTACCATGTTTAATTTCTGCCTTGAAATTTTCGTTTTCGTCTTTTTGAGCACTGAAGATATCGATCGAGAGGGAGAGAGAGAGCCATAAACTAATTGATATCTTTCCATGTAATATTTCCCTTATATAAAGGGGGTTCGTAATAATACAAGTAGACCAATTCAATTTTCACTTTTACACGTTATCACTACATTAGTTTTGATCTGAGTATTCTGGCCAAAACACACAAAAAAAAAATTTGAAAACCCTAGTTTTTTTTTTCCGTCGTCGCTCCCTCCTTGTCGCCGCTCCCTAGCAGCATCTGCGCCTCCGATCGGCGTGACCAACCGCTCGCCTCCAATCGGCGAGACCAGCAGCCCAGATCGGTACGGCTCGCACCCCGCTCCCGCCGCGCGCTAGCCTCTCCTCCCGGCCGCGACATCGCCCCCTGCTCCTTGCTCCGACATCGCCTCCGACGCCACCCAGATCGCCGACCCCCGATCTCCGACGCGACAAGACACACGCCGCAAGCAAGATCGGCGACGCGACCTCCGATCCGCGATCTCCGATTCGCGATCCGCGATCTCCGACCCGCGACTCGCAACCTGCGACCCGCGCCCAACGACCCGCGAACTCTGACCCGCGACCCGTTTCAAAAAAAAAACTGAAATATTTACCATTCTGGTAAATCAAGGAATGAATCGAGGAGAAATAGAGTGCTTAGCAGATTGTGCGACTACCCACACTATATTAAGGAATCAGCAATTATTTGTTAAATTAATTCCTTATAATTCATGTTTGTCTACTATGACTGGATCTGACCAAATAGTAAAAGGGCGAGGAACTGCCCAATTTTTCTTGCGAGATGGCACATTGTTCAAAATCACCAATGCTCTATATGCACCTAGAGCCCCTCGAATCTTGTTAAGCTTCAAAGATATTCGCACAAACGGTTATCATCTGAACACTTATTGTGAGAATGGAAGTGAATATTTGTGTCTTATTTCTCTTGAATGTGGACGGACACGCGTTTTAGAGAAGATGAAGAGTCAAGACAATAGACTATATCTTACTACCATTCGGATTATTGAATCCTATGCTGTCACCAATGATGAAATTTGGGACACTGACTTATACAGGCTTTGGCATGACCGATTAGGACATCCTGGTCGGGACATGATGGTCCGTATTTTAAAGAATTCACACGAACATCCCTTCTTTCGAGGGAAAAATAAAAGGGGACAACAACCCAATACGATGCACAGTGCTCGTTACACTGCTCCAATGCAGTCATTACCTTCTAAAGTAATAGAAGTGTTCCCTCCCTTTGCCTCAATGACTATTTCCAAGGCACATCAGTCATTTTGCAAAGCCTGCTCTTTGGCAAAAACAGGATCAAGACCTTCCTATGCTAAAGATACTAAACAAAACATTCCATTCTTACAAAGGATACAAGGTAATATTTGTGGACCTATCCATCCAGAATGTGGGCCATTTAAGTATTTTATGGTTCTGGTAGATGCTTCAACTCGCTGGTCTCATGTTGCATTATTGTCCACACAAAACGCTGCATTTGCAAAACTTCTAGCACAGATTATTCGTTTAAGGGCTCACCTTGATAACGCTCGAGAGTTTACATCAAAAGCATTTGATGAGTATTGCATGTCTATTGGGATCGATGTAGAGCATCTTGTTCCCCATATGCATACACAAAATGGTCTCGCTGAAGCCACCATCAAAAGATTACAGATGGTGGCTAGGGCACTTGTTATGCGCACCAACTTACCTATCAGTGCATGGGGTTATGCAATATTGCACGCAGCTTTGCTTATACGTTTCAGACCTACTGCTAGCCAACCATTTTCTGCGTACCAGTTGGTTACTGGATATGAGCCTGACATTTCACACTTACGCATATTTGGTTGTGCTGCATATGTGCCTATTGCGCCCCCACAGCGCACAAAAATGGGTCCTCAGAGACGACTATGTATTTATGTTGGATATGAATCCCCAATAATTATTTGCTATTTGGAACCTTTGACAGGCGATCGTTTGACCGCTAGATTTGCGGATTGTCACTTTGATGAGACAGTCTTCCCGTCGTTAGGGGGAGATAAGAAAAATGATTTTCAAAGGGAACGACATGAATTGTCATGGTTTGTCCCCACTCAATCTCATTTTGATCCCCGAACTCCACAATGTGAAAGTGAAGTGAAAAGAATAATCGATCTTCAGAACGTAGCAGATTCGATGCCTGATGCATTTTCTGATATCGCTAAAGTGACAAGATCACATATACCAGCTGCAAATGTGCCTGCAAGGTTAGAAGTCCCTAAAAAGAGGCATGGTGCCGTAGTAGGAGGCACTGCAACAAAACTTAGTGGAGGTGTGGTTGAGGTCGTGGCTCCTCAAAGGAAGAATGGGAGGCCACTTGGTTCGACTGATACTCGCCCAAGGAAGAAAATGGCGACTAAGGCACAACCAGATCCATTAATCATCGATGTGGAGAATCTCTCTCATGAGATTATCTCTGATTATAGTTATGTCCATGAATCATTACTGGAGGACGCTCCGATGTGTGGTATGATTCCAGAAAACAAAGAAATCTCAATGAATTATGAGAGTGCACATGAGTTGATGGAAAGATCTTCCATACACATTGATGATGCATTTTCATATAACGTTGCTCATGAAATAATAGAGCATGATGATATCGAACCACGCTCTGTTGTAGAATGTCAACAAAGAGAAGATTGGCCTAAATGGAAAGACGCAATCCAGGTAGAATTAGATTTACTGGCAAAAAAGACAGGTATTTGGTTCGGTAGTGCTAACCCCACCAAGTGTAAAGCCTGTAGGACATAAATGTGTATTTGTCAGAAAGCGTAATGAGAAGAACAAAATCCTAAGGTACAAGGCTCGCCTTGTGGCGCAAGGTTTCTCACAACGCCCTGGAATTGACTATGAGGAGACATACTCCCCTGTAATGGACGTCATAACGTTTCGCTACCTTGTTAGTTTGGTAGTTTCCGAAGGACTGGACATGCAGCTTATGGATGTGGTTACAACATATCTCTATGGGGATCTAGATTCAGAGATATATATGAAAGTGCCTGATGGCCTTCAATTTCCCAAGTCAAGTGACTCTAAACCACGGAGTGCGTTTGCAATCAGGTTGAAACGCTCACTTTACGGACTAAAACAATCTGGGCGGATGTGGTATACCCGTCTAAGTGACTACTTGATTGGGAAATGATATAAGAATAATGAATTGTGCCCATGCGTATTTATAAAGAAAACAAGTTCCGGATTTGCTATTGTAACTGTATATGTTGATGACATGAACATAATAGGCACTCTTGATGAAATAAGAGAAACCACGAGCTATTTGAAATCCGAATTTGAGATGAAAGATCTTGGGAAAACTCGGTTTTGTCTAGGCCTTGAACTAGAGCACCGAGCTTGTGGAATTTTAATCCACCAGTCTGCATATGTCCAAAAGATGCTCAGGCGATTTAACATGGACAAAGTGCACCCTGTTAGTACTCCTATCATCGGTCGAAGTTTGAATGTAAAGAAAGATCCATTTCGCCCACAAGAAGAGTGTGAAGAGGTATTAGGAGCTGAAACTCCTTACCTAAGTGCAATAGGCGCATTATTGTACTTGGCCCAATATACTCGACCAGATATTGCATTCTCAGTGAACTTGTTAGCTAGATTTAGCTCAGCGCCTACGGAACGTCATTGGAGTGGTGTCAAGAACATATTTCGATACCTAAAAGGAACCATTGACTTGGGTTTATTCTTTCCTTATAGTAAGACAGGAGGATCCGCGAATGGAATTACAGTTCCTAAAGAAAAGGTCGATGACAAAATTACTATCCCCTACTCTGAAACCCCAAATAATGTTTTGGTTGGTTTCACTGATGCCGGGTATCTTTCTGACCCACATAAAGGCCGTTCCCAAACTGGTTATGTATTCACTATTGGAAAAACGGCAATATCTCAGAGATCAACCAAGCAAACCCTTGTGGCTACCTCTTCGAACCACTCAGAGATTATTGCTCTACATGAGGCGGTTCGTGAGTGCGTATGACTAAGGTCCATCATTACTCATATTCGAGGAACTAGTGGTTTAAGTTCTACCACTGAAGAGCCTACGTGCATTTATGAAGATAATGCAGCTTGCATCGAACAGATGAAGCTAGGTTATATCAAGGGTGACAATACGAAACATATATCTCCAAAGTTTTTCTACAATCAGCAACGACAAGCTCTCCTCAAGATTCAAGTGAACCAAGTTAAATCTGAGGAGAATGTGGCAGATCTATTCACCAAGTCATTGCCTAAAGTTACGTTTGAGAAACATGTAAAAGATATAGGAATGCGAAAGCTTTCCGAACTCTCCTGATTAAAAGTGAGGGTCATGGGGAGGGGTATACTTTAGGGGGAGTCTAGATTCACACATGTCACTAGTGTGTTGTACTCTTTTTTCCTTCGACCAAGATTCATTTTGTCCCATAAGGTTTTATCATCTGGCAAGGTTTTTGATGAGGCAACAGTTCACGCATTACTGTGTTTTTGACTTGGCACAAGGGAGAGTGTTAAAGGAAAAACATTATTTCCTTATTAGTGTGTCTTCGTCAAAGTAACTGACGGAGACAATTGATATGAATTATGTAACAGATCAATTCTCATTCATTGTCATTAAACTAATTGATATCTTTCCATGTAATATTTCTCCTATATAAGAGGGGTTCATAATAATACGAGTAGACCAAATCATTTTTCACTTTTACATAAATTATATTATTTAAAAAAGAAATATATATCGCATTCATTGCTTCAAGGTCAAACTAATCACTTCTCAAAAAGAAAAATTTACCAAACTAATCACTCTATTAATGCCCACAATCCTCTAATTCATTACACAAACCCAACCGTACAGTTTCCCACCGTCCTCAAAGTTCCATTATTCCCTCGGCCAATTGAATTTGAAGTCTTCATATTCTCTGAAACACGCCCACAATTCCCCAATAGCAATCGCACAACACAGAAATGGGGTTCATCCTGGGATTGTTCATCGGCATTGTCTTCGGAATTGGGTTGATCATGGCATTTGTTCGGGGCGAGAGCAGACGATCTAAACGTCGTTCTGATTTGGTACTATTTAAATCTTGCCAGTTACATTAGATGGTAGTGTTCTGATGAATTGATCAGTTCTAATGGTTGCTCATTTTATGTTCATGATCGACTTCGAAGGCCAAGACTATTGCAGCGCTTGCAAGGATGACGGTGCAAGATTCGAGAAAGCTTCTTCCACCTCAGTTTTATCCATCTTGGGTTGTTTTCACGCAGCAACAGAAGTTGAGTTCATCTCGATCTCATGCATGTTTCTGATACGCACCAAAAGCTTCACATTGTCACACAGGCATGCTACACTATTGTCAGAGCTAATAACAACGTCACTGTGATACGAAAGAGGCTTTTTTTGTGTTGCAGCCTTATAAGCTCAAGTTGGGAGATTACAACGCCAAAAACTAAGATATCTTAGAAGTTAGAACATCATGCTCTTGCATATAGCTAGCTAGATTATTCATTTGGTAACAACGAGTATATCTACCCCTAGTTCATTTACAGTGTGGGACTAACTTTCTAGAAACCTTATTTTAGGTGATCATACACATGAACAACTGGAGGTAGAAAATTCAGTGAGTGCATAGAGAGTTGTTAGACAATTTTCCATCCAGTATGGGATCAGTGCTACCCCGGCCCTCAACATTTGATTGCATGATCCTTTCTATATATGTATGCATATTGTATGATTTGTAGCTAACATGAATCTCTTTATAAATTGCAGTTGACTTGGCTCAACCAACATCTTGATAAGATCTGGCCATTTGTTAACGAAGTAATGCATGCCTTTCACTCTATTTTGATGGCTTTTCCTCTTTTCCGATGTCTTCCTGTGTTTATTTGTTGTTTGAGTGTATTTGTGATGGTGTAGGCAGCATCGGAGCTGATAAAAAGCAATGTCGAACCAATACTTGAACAATATACTCCGGCTGTCTTGGATTCTCTCAAATTCTCCACACTGACCCTTGGCACTGTAGCTCCACAATTTACAGGTTGGCCTCAGAATCTGATCACACCCTTTCATAACCTTTCTTATGGACATACTTGGTAAGACTCATTTTGTTACTTGTTAGCTATGGCAAATCGGCTAATGAAATATTAAGCATCTTTCCTCGCATCAACCTCATGTATACCATAGCCTCAGAATCTGATCACACCCTTCCATTACATTTCTTATGGACATACTTGGTGAGACTCATTTGTTAGCTATGGAAAATCGGCTATGAAATATTAAGCATCTTTCCTCACATCAACCTCATTCATACCATATGTTTTATATATGGTGACTTATAAGTTATAACAGTTAACTAATTTTATTTTCCTTATCATTGACATAGAACCATAAGAACTTTTTATATTCTAAATCTCATTGACGCTTCCTGATTTGCAAGTATTCACTGTAGAAAGTTGGGTGTTAGCAAGTATGAAGTATGAAATTTGATTATGATATCTAGCCATAGATATATATATATATACAGAGTTGACCCTTTCAGAATACATCTAATGAGGAAAAGCTGAACCTGTTAGTCGACTTCTGTTTAGCACAGTAGCACTTATATAAGTTCTTGATATCCTGTTTTAGGAATTTCCCTTGTTGAAAGTGAATGTGGACCTGGGGGAATCACCATTGAGTTTGAGATACAATGGGATGGTGATCCAGATATTGTACTTGATATCAATACCAGAGTTGGTCTTGCACTACCTGTAGAGGTACTGTTTGATTTAATGCTTGTATACGGTTAAGAGTAATTCATGAAGCTCACACTAAGTTGTAATTAAAGAGCAGAAAGGTATATAAAGAAAATGCATGCCATACCAGATTTTTGTCTGGGAAATATTCTATCAATGCAACTATGCAAGCATTTTTGTTATGTAAATGTCTTGTTTCTGCAATGAGCTCTTTTCTTTTCCTGCTACATCATAGTTTTTGGTAAAAAATTTGAGGGAAAGTTTCTGGGGAGTTTGATTTTAGCATAAAACTACTTTTACCGAATTTTATGTCCCAATTATACTAACCTGTAGAAGTTACTACTTACTAACCATATGTTTTATTTAAACTACTGTACATTTGTACAATTTAAAACACAGGCCTAACTCTCTGCATCTCTGGAAAGATATGTTATACATCAGTCACTCGTCCCCTGCTTACAATTTTTAGGACCTGCATGTACTTCTGCATTGAGTTCCCCCATTTCAGCATCTTGTTGTAGTGTATGTCCATGCATGTCTTCTTGAATATCCATAATATGTTGTGTTTCATACATAGAGATTTTTACAATCTAATGAAAGTTTCAATCTCACCTTGTCGTCTTTTTCATTTTGAAATTTCATCTAGGTGAAAGATATTGGATTCACTGGGGTTTTTAGGGTAATGTTGAAACCACTAATTGACCAGTTTCCTTGTTTTGGAGCTATTGCATATTCCTTAAGAGAAAAGGTGTGAATTTATCATTTTTGTGTTCATTACCACATGCATCTCATATTTTTGGTTTTGATATCATATAGTTTGTTTCTGCCTGCAGAAAAAACTGGACTTCGTGTTCAAAGTCTCCGGTAGTGAGATATCATCAATCCCAGGAATTTCCGAGGCTCTTGAGGTTTGAGCTAACTTTGACATCTCCTATAACCCATCACTGGTTTCATTTTTGGTTCATTGTAGCATTAGTTTTTGTTTCCCTTTCAATAACAGTAGTTTGGCATATGGGTGATATGGCCTTCTAATCCTTCACTAATAATAGCACTTCAATTCTTTGATCACCATTCTAAAAAGTTCTTCCTTTATAAGGAAACTAGTCAACTACTAGTCTTGAAAGCGACGAAAGTAAGGTAACAATTCAATAAAACCTCAGTTTTATCATATTGCATAAAACAGGCTTCTGTTTTTACAATCTTATTCATCCCTTGTGTCATCCCTGGACTAATATTAGATAAAGCATTGTTCATCTTCTTTTGGTATTCATGTTGAAAAAAAAAACTTAAAAAACTGGAAGGAAAAATCCCTGTAACTATATCATATTAGTAGAATTTCATAAAACTTACTAAACACTTTACATGACGTTACTGTACTAATTTTCTTCAACACAGTATCTTAGTATTTGTGCACTGTAGTTAAATTATTATATTTGTTCTAGGAAAATGGAGAAAAATATAGGGATATAATAAACAACGTATACAAGTATAGTGAATGAGTTATACTTGGATAAGTACATCAGATAATGTTATTTTTAAACGATATTTATATTTTCAGGAAACAATACGGGATGCTATTGAAGATTGTATTACCTGGCCAGTTCGTAACATTATACCCATTATACCTGGTGATTACAGGTATATGCTAAATTCAGAATAAACTGTAGAACCATATCATCCATTTAACTTTTATCTCATACCTGTTCTTGGAAAGTATTCAATAGACAAAGCTTAGGAAAAATATTTATAGAGAAATTTCATGTGTTTACACTTTACACTAAATGGCTTTATAAGTTGAATCTATAAACTTATGTGGGAGCTTATAGAGGTTTTCTGGGTCAACCTTTCGCACTAATGGTTTTGTAATCACTAACTGGTTTTGTAATTCATTATTGCCAAGTAATCAGATTGCGATTTCTATTTACCATGCATCTGAGTAAACCAAGGGTAGAAACCTTTTATGCACCATAAATCTGAAGCATATGTAGCCAATGCGTAACCATGCTAAGCTGCTAATACAAATTATGCTATAGAGTTGCAGATATTGACCATTATATGGCCTAATTTAGAGTGATGTTTCTGACTCAATCTACGAGTGCTTTTCTCATCTAAGATCTTGTTATGTTACAGTGACTTGGAATTGAAGCCTGTTGGAACATTAGAAGTGAAGCTTGTGGAAGCCAAGGAGTTGACAAATAAGGACATTTTAGGAAAATCGGATCCTTTTGCTGTGATGTTCATACGTCCACTTCCTGACAGAACAAAAACAAGCAAAGTGATTGTGAGAAAAACTCATGTTTTAATTGGTGTACGTACGTATATATATTTTTTCCTTAAATGCATTGATTATTTACCTTAATCTTCAGGACAACGATTTAAACCCAATTTGGAATGAGCACTTTGAGTTCATGGTTGAAGATGATTCAACTCAACGCTTGACAGTAAGAATTTTCGATGATGAAGGACTTCAGGCTGCAGAATTCATTGGCTGTTGTTGTATTCCATTGAGTACACTCCAGCCTGGTAAAGTGAAGGATGTATGGTTAAAACTTTTGAAGGATTTGGACATCCAGAGAGATACTAGGTACCGGGGTCAGGTGAAAACTGCATCTGCATTTTCTTATTTTCACCGTATTCAATATGTCACAGACCTTATATGAGATATATGACAAAAATGGGTATAATCCACTGTACTTTTGACACTAGGTGCACTTGGAGCTGTTATACTGCCCTTTTGGTACAGATGGGAACATTGTAAACCCGTTCGATCACGACTTCTCCTTGACCTCTTTGGAAAAGGCTCTGAAGATTGAAACTAATCTAACAAAAGCAGACTTGAGACAAATGGCCTCTAAGAAGAAGAAGGAAATGTTTATAAGAGGTGTATTATCTGTAACAGTTATATCTGCAGAAGACCTACCAATAGTAGATTTTATGGGGAAGGCTGATCCGTTTGTTGTCCTTCTTATGAAGAAATCTGAAGCAAAGCAAAAGACCAGGGTGGGATTTAATTTTCCAAATTACTTACTCTTTCTAAATTACTTGACATCATTACCAGGCATTGCTCATTCCTATACCTTATGACTCATAATCATCTGGTTTCTTAGGTCATAACGAACAACTTGAACCCAGTTTGGAATCAGACATTCGACTTCATGGTGGAGGATGCATTACACGAAATGTTAATCATCGAAGTTTGGGACCATGACACTTTTGGGAAGGTATCTATCTTCAGATTTGGTATCATCTTGTGTCTATGATTGTTGTAGTATCAAAAAACTTGAAATAGCTTTTCATTATTTCAGGACAGAATAGGAAGAGTGATCATGACACTCACCAGGGTCTTAATGGAAGGAGAATATCAGGATTGTTTTCCCATAGACATTGCCAAATCTGGAAGGATAACTATGAGTCTCAAATGGGTTGCGCAGCATAAAGTCCGTGATACTTCTTGATCAAAGACGATGTAAACAATGTGTGCTTTTGCAGTTTTGTTAGAGTTGAAGTTCAGATTTCTTTGCATGACAGGTAAAGGAAATTCATTCATTCTTTGCACATAATAGATGTTACTCATCTACCAAAGCAAATAGAAATCTTACTCCAGTCAGATGTAGTTTTTTCCCATATGTTCTTTTATCTTGGATGTACTCTCTACCTTCTGTGTTTTTCAGAGGGTTCTAATGAATTTCCTTATGATAAAAAAAAAAAAGTCAGATGTAGTTCATATTGTTTTAGATTCCAGAAATCTCTACATGAAGACTTGTAGTTTGTGCTATTGTTTTGCTATGAGCTATATGTTTTTATTTTATTTATTACTGTTGTAGACAAAGGCGGAACCGCCGGTGGGGGGGGTGGGGAAGTCACTCATCTTTTGACAATTAGAATTAGAGGGTTTTTGTTTTTATTATTAATTTGTAATCCTAATTTAAGGCTTAATTGAAGTTAATGATTAATTAGATGAAGACAATTTGCACCAAACACTATTAAAGTATATGAATACTAGATCAAGTGATAATATATGAATAAATATACATATTTTTTATTCAATAGTCATACTGACTCATTGTTCTCATATCAATTTTAGAGCACTCTTATTGTCGTGAGTCCTCCAATACACATTATTTTTTCCGACTGTCTAAGAATCTCAAGTACTTAGCTTCGCATCTCTTTGCACTATTTTTTATGATAAATTTCGACATACTTATTTTAAAGATAGCATAGTAAAAAAATTGCGCTTTGCGCAAATAATTAAAAATGATTTTTTTGCCTCCACTGATGTAAGTCTCTGGTTGTAGACTTGTAGATATGGAAGGGATTACTTTTTATAACTTGCATTCATGAGTTTGGTTTTGTAATATCCTAATTCTTTAGTGGTAGGTTGAATTCTATTTTGAAAAATAGAAAATAGAGGTCGTCACAAGTTCGCCACATTTTTCAGAATTTCGAGCTCATTTTAATGATTTTTCAAAATTTATAAAAAATATCGAATAATGACGTGGCGTCATCTCATTGGTCTAAAACTTAGCTTAATTGCTAAGTATTTCAGCCGCGAGTTTTGGTATGTTACATAGGACACGTGTTAGCTTGTGGGTCAAATAGGTGGGCTTTTATTTGGTGGTTGACACATTTCACTAATGAACCAATCATTTAGTGACACGTGGCATTCTTAAGACCAGTTTTCCTTTATCACGGCTGATTTTCTCTTTCTCTATCTCTCAAAACTCTATTTAATTTTATATTATTTTATTAATTTTGCGATAAAACTTTTACGGATCATAACTTTTGATCTGTAATTCCGATTCACAATCCGCGAGTGGCTACAGATTCGTATAGGCGTATTTTTTTCTATTTTAGAGGTTTGAGGTAAATCCAGTGATGATTTTTAGAAGACTTGTTTATGTTTCTTGATTTACGATATGGTGACGATTCATATTTTCGAGGTGAGTGGTTTATGTATTGTGTTTCAAATATTTTTATATGATTTTAAAATAATCGAAAGACATGTTTTAGATATATTTGTGAAATATCTATCTATTTTCAAGTGAAGCATGTCGATTTGTGAACTGTGTTAAGATTATACGTATTATGATGTCAAAGTTATTGTTTGACTAGTCATGGAACATGTGAACTTCTTGATTGGGTTATGTCGAAGTAAGGATGTGACTCATAGATGTATAGGGCAAGAGGTCTTTAGGTGTCCCGTGGGGATCACTACATTGAAGGATAACTAATAAGAAAAGATTGTGGGATATGGCGCATTGTTGTGAAATGTGCGTATATGATATACTATTTCTTATAGTGTGAGTAAAATGACATGGCTTTGGTGACATATTACATCACCCACTTACTAAGCGCATGGTTTTGCTCACCCACACATGTATACATTTTTTTATAAAAAAGTGTAAATTTGTCGAGTTTGGAAGAGATTAAACGAGCCTAGAGTAAAGAGCTTAAAAAGAAGTTATTGTTATTTTTATATCATTCTGCATTGTAACATTAAGTCGCTTCTTAGGACCGACGTCCCCGCCGACCGACGGGATTCATGGCGTGATAGGTTGAGGAGAACACTCCCTGGATTTTTCATAATATAGCGGTTTCTCAACATAATAAAGAGGTCAAGAACTCGAACTTTGTATGCCTTTAAATTCTTTCGCTATACTTAAGTCGGCCTCATTTCATACACCGGTTTTCTCATTACTGTTTAAATTTCTGTCAAGAAATAAGAAATAGTTTAAAGTTCAAAAGCATTGCAACTGAACTTTGCAAGTCCTTAACCGGAAATTCCAGCATACATGGTAACATTGATGCATACTTTGCATAATATACATCCCAACATCTACAACAAATGGGAAAGTTGGCACACCAACATGTCGGTGGGCAATAAATTACTCTATACTCGGAAAATAACCAAGATGGTAAGCTATACTCTAAATTGAAACTTGCAAAGTGTTGTTTGAATGGTTGGTCAAGTAGCCCTGCCCTTTAGACAAGTGGTTGCCAGAGGCCCTCCGTCTGCCTCAAACCCACGCACACCACTCTACGCCACATCAAAAACCAACCATGGCCGACGAAGAAGCTCAAGACCACCGCCGCCAAAACCACCACCCTCTGCCGCTTTTAGAAGCTCTAAGCAAAGCCTCAAAGGCCCTCCAAAACAACCCCATTGCCACAATCTACAACCACCCCGACACAAACGCCGCCATCGAAGCTCTTCTAGAGCTCGCAACTGAAGCCGACCCGATCATCTCCACCGACCCAACTCTCTTCCACCTCGCTCAGTTACTCGACAACCTTAAAACCCTCCTTGGAAAGCTCGAAAACTTGCAAACCTACGGCCTGCGGTCTCTTCTCCGCCGCCAAATCACTAACTACAACATCTCCCAAGTCGGGTACGCTATTGAAGCTCAAGTCCAAGCATATGTCGATTGCAAAAACGTAGAGCGCTTCGTACAAACGATGAATGAGTCCGAGGACGACGGTGAAAAGGTAGAAGCTTTGGTGGGTTTGGAAGCGAGATTGTCTAGAGGTTTTGATAAGGAGTATCAAGAGTTGATTTTGAAAGCCAAGGTATTCTCCATTGTTGAGTTTATAATATGTGATCCTCTGCATTCGAATTGGGTTAAAGACCAAGCTGCTGCTGTTGTTCTAGCTCTGGTTCAGTTCAACAAGGACGTTTTTGTCGGGTTGGTTTTGATGGGTCCGATCATTGGAGCGTTGGTTTCAATTGGTTCATGTCGTTCGATTCAAGTCCTTACTTCGCTGGTCAGGATTATTAGGACGCCTTTGGTGGATGACATCAATGAGGAAATACCAAGAATTATAGGACTTTTGAGCGCCGAGGAGTTAAAGATCAAAGCGGCAGCGATGAATTGCATATTCGAAATCGGAATCTTGGCGAGGGAGGAAGTGATTGAAGCAATGCTTGAGGAGGGTTTGGTGAAGAAGCTCATGGATTTGCAGAGGTTGGAATTGAGGGATGAGTCCAAGGAGGATGAAGGTGTTGGAAAGTTTCCATTTTTGGGGTGTGTAGCTGGTTTTGCAGTGCAACTTGAAGTTGGTGAAGGGTTGGAGAAGAGTGAGAAGAGAGCAGTGAAGTTGGAGATACTGAAGAGAGTTAGAGAAGCCTCTGTTTCTGAAGCAGAGGCTGCCACTGTTGTTTCAGAGGTGCTATGGGGCTCTTCACCTTGAAATTTGGATTGGATTGGAGCTAAAGGTTCAATCTTTTGTATTGTAGTATTTAGTGTAGCTTAATCATGTACTAACCCAGGTATTATATATGGTAAAAGTTCTACATTAAGGTGAGGTGAGAGTCTGAGAGACAAGGTGGAAATCACCCCTGCCTCTACTGACTACTGATCATTGATCAAGTGTACCTTATAATCTATATGAATTATGAAACAAAGTGATTAAATGATAAATTGAGAATTTAAAAATTGAGAAGACTAGCTAGTCCATTGACTCACAAAAGTGTAGAAGATTGGAAGGGACTCATAAGTCTCAGAGTGCGATACATAATTTATGTTTAAGCAAAGGGAAAGGTATAAATTTTATGTATTATAATGCAAGAATATCCATAAAATCTCATGACCTCATCATAGATGGTGCCATGGTGGTTTCATTATGTGCTTATTTAAGCTGAAAGACTAAAATAAATCATAATTTGTGAACATCACTACCATAAGAATCTATTAAATATCATGTATATATTTCATTCTCCTATATGGAATTTTTTTTGTATGTGTCATGCCCTTTCTCTTCCGCACGCTCGTTTTCTTTAGGTACACGAATACATTTTCTTATATTGTTATAATGGAAGTTATGTTGTTTTTTTTTTCGTGATGTATGTAGAAGAAAAAAAGGAGATCGTACCAAAAATATATAAGACAGAAACAGAAGAATTGTAAATTAATTAAAGAATGTGATGTCTCCTTGAGGTGGTAGTGTGAGAAGCATGTCACCTTTGATTAGACAAAGAAAGTGAAAGAAAGAGAAGGTAAAGAAGATAACACAAATTTCGGTATTAACTCTCAAATATACCTTACTCTGCTACCTATTAGCTTTTGCACCGTTCTAATTCCATTAGATATAAATCGGTCTTATAAAGATGCGAAAATAATTTATATTATGTTATACTCCCTCCAATTTTTTATACAGGTCGTTTTAGGTTTTAAGTTTTGTTTTAGTTTATATTTCTTAATTTATCTTTAAGCCACAATGATAACATGAATAAAAGAATTTCATCGTGAGAATTTGTTTTAATTTTTATGCTATTTGTCTTTCCAACTACTTCTAATTACTACTCCATTAAAAATACTCCATTGCCACCATTATTTTTTTCCCTCAAATTGATGATGCTTCATTCTAAAACTTGAAAAGTTTTGATACATAAAAAAATTTGAGTTTAAATTTTTCTACCTGCAATTTTCATTAGAATCGGAGTAGGTTTTTTGAATTTCAAGTTGAATTGTTGCAATAATTATAAAGAATGTGAAAGAGTTTGGTGAAGTGAAGAGTAGTAATAAGACACAAGAAAAAGAGAAAGTTGATGGATAGAATAAATGTAATTAAGAGCAATAAAACCTTAAATATGAGTTAAATTGACATTATAATTGTTTTTAATCACTGTGCATTGAAATATGGATTTGTAATTGAAAGCCGAAAACTACTTCAGGTCTTCTCTTATTATTTAAGTAAAGATTCACTTCTCTCTATTTTGAGCAAATGCACTGTACAGCTTCTTTACAGACACATTTAAAACTAAATAAATGGTTTGAAAATAACTATAATAACTGAAGAAATTGAATCCAAGACAGACGTATAAAGAGCAACGTTTTCTTTATTCGTCTTCGTCAAGTTGTTACCCTTTCACTTCCCTCCTATCTGTTACTACTCTTTCTTCACAATCTTTGGCATTAAATATTTTCAATACCAACCCGATTCCTTGTTTGTTGTTTGACACCACCAGCCGCCCACTCCAACCGGCATCTCTGTCTCTTCTATCCTTCACCTAAATACACGCCACTTTTGGACTTCACAACACACCCTGTCACCCCAAGATCTCTCTTTACCCTGGGAATTATCATACCCAGCTTCAAAGATCCAAGACTAGTTTTCAGATCCTCCAAGTTTTTTGTGATTCCTCTATCTGAGTTTTGTTATGGGTTGGAGATACAGAGCTGGATTGCTTCTAATTGGTGCTGTTGTTATCATTTGGGTTACCTCTGCTGAAGTCACACAGGTCTGTCATGTCTCTGTTTAGTTTGTCTTCACTGATTGTGTAGCTTTTGGATTAGATGAAATGCTTGTGTTTGATGGTTTTTGAGGTCTTGAGTTTGTTTGTTGGGGAAAGATTTGAGCTTGATATGGATTTAGTTACCTGGTTGTGACTGAAGAGTTTGCCTTTGACCTTGTCCACTAATTACTTGGTTAAAGACTGCATTTTTTACTTTGATATTGATTATGAAACTGAGGCCTCAACTTCTCCATTGTTAATTTGTTATGTTGATTGAGTATCAAACATTGTAGTTAAACTAGTGTTTAGTTTTTCTTCATATCATTTAGAGGATAGACACAAAGTAGGCAATGGCATGAATGCTCCTCGTATACAGCGGTTCAAAACGATGATGCTTTGAATAATCTGGTATTCTTGTTGAAGGTAGCTTGGAGTTTAGTTAGAGACCAAATTAGATCCTTTAGTAAACAATTGTACCCTTTTCTTTTACATGTATCTACACCAAATACGACCTTAATTGACAGTTTATTGGAAGTTTGGAACTCATGTGAGGTGGTATCCTTTTGTATCATTTTTGTGGAATGTGGATATGCCTGACATGATTGTAGGGGTTCCTTCATCTCTCTTATATTTTTACGGATATATGCAATATTCTGTGCACCTGAAGCTTGTATATTTGAGTTGTTAGCTAACTTTGATCATATCTGCAGGATATCTATGCAAACTATAAGCAGCCCTTTGCAGTGACATATCTTGGAGCTTCTCTTATGGTAGTGTACCTCCCAATAGCTTTTCTTAAGGACTGGTTGTGTAATTTACTTAAACGTCGCTCTTCTAAAAGTGGCAAACATGCAGAAAGCATGAATGAGTATTCTGCTGGATTTAGTTCACCACTGAAACACAATGGACTGCAGAAAGATTTTGAAATGGAAATTCATACCTTGTCCAGAAAAGACAGTGATGCAGACCTTTCACCTTGTGCAGAAGAAAGACCTTTGGTTTCTAAACTTAAAGACAATGTAAATGTGCTGAAACATGATACAGATCTCACACCAAGGGAAATTGCTACTTATGGATTTTACCTTGCCCCTCTTTGGTTTTTTACAGAGGTAAGGAATGCCCTAAAGTTTCTATCTCCATCAATTCTACTATGCATCTTATCATATGGCTCTTAAGGAATTTATTTCTTCGTAATAGCAGTTCTTATAGGTTTTTAAGGTTAAAATTTCAACATTATAGAGCATAATTTTTTATTGCTTGAAAATGAATAATAAAAGGTTTTGAAGTCATCATTGTTACCAGAAATTAAATGGGAGATTTTTCAACTAAAGTGACATCAACTCATATTCGCAGATGATGTGCATTCTATGAAAGTTGTTACATTAGTGTGAAGACCTCTAGACAATTTTAAATTATTGTTTTTCCTGATTGTTGCAGTATTTTTCAAATGCTGCTCTTGCACGTACTAGTGTTGCAAGTACAACAGTCTTATCCTCAACATCAGGACTCTTTACACTCTTTATTGGGGCATTCTTGGGTCAAGATTCTTTAAATCTATCAAAAGTGGTGGCTGTCTTTGTCAGCATGGCAGGTGTAGCCATGACAACTATGGGAAAAACATGGGCTGCAGATGACTCACAATCGAGTGTCTCGTAAGTGTTTTTACTTCATCTCTGATTCTTGACCGTTCCATTTCTTTCTTGATAAAAGATGAAAGCATCTGTTTTTGAATGCTGTTTGTTGTTGACGGTCTGGATCGTTATCGATATAGATATCAACTTGCTCTTTGTTGACAGTGAATTTTTTTGTTCAGCAATGGGAAACGCTCTCTTGTTGGAGATCTCCTCGGCCTTTCCTCAGCCATGTCATATGGGCTATTTACAGGTTGGGGTATTGTCATATTTTTTGTTGCTTCAAAGGTTCTTGGTTGTGGTTATTTTTTTTGTATAAAAGTACTTATGTGTTTACCACCTTGATAATGCAGTTCTGCTTAAGAAATTTGGTGGTGAAGGAGGAGAGAAGGCAGACGTGCAAAAGTTGTTTGGGTATATTGGACTGTTTACGCTTGTAGCTTTATGGTGGCTGGGTAAGTATTACTTTGATTTCAGGTCAAAGTACACAAAGTTCTTTATCTCTTTAACGTTTTCAAGTGTTCCCCATTCATAGTGGTCTTCTTTGTTCTTTTTTCCCCAGTTTTGCCATTGACAGCAATGGGCATTGAACCGAAGTTTATGATTCCTCACTCTGCTAAATTGGATGAACTTGTTCTTGCCAATGGCTTTGTTGGAAGTGTACTTTCGGACTACTTTTGGTATGCTTAACCAGTCCTTTTTATCAGTCTGTACTTCATGCAATGACTTCATGCGCTCTTCTTGATTTAAACTTCCACTTTTCTGCAGGGCACTATGTGTTGTGTGGACAACCCCACTGGTGGCCACTTTGGGCATGTCACTCACCATCCCCCTAGCTATGGTGGCTGACATGTTCATCCATGGTCGTCATTATTCGGCAGTTTACATCCTTGGCTCTGTACAGGTATCATATAACAATGTGCATAGTATCTGTAGTTCTAGTACATTAGTTCTATATATGTAGTAATTCATGTTGTGTTGCATGGGTGAACTGTTTCTGATGCTCTATTGGTATTTTGCAGGTATTTGCAGGATTTGTAATAGCTAATCTTTCAGACTGGTTCTCAAAGAAGTTGGGTTTATAACATCATGTTAAACACCGCTTCCTCAGTTTTGAAAATCCTATATTCTTTGATGGGGGACATTTTCCTCTTTGCCATTCTGATCAAGCTTCTCAATCTGTGAAGAAGAAAAAGCTCCTAAATGTTGTACCATACATCATACTTGTTTGTGTAGATCAACTCTGGGCGTGAGGGTTTTCTTTTTTCTTTTTTTCACCATGATGATCATCAACTCTAGTGTTGTAATGAACCTTTGTGGGTTAAGAGTAAAAAAAAATTCTCAGTTCACGTTACTTAGTCAACACTCAACGCCTCCTATCTGCATCAGCACAGCATTATGTGCTTAACCTCTGCAAATATAACTTGAAATCCGAAAGCACAAACTTATTCTACCATGTTGTTCAACACTGAACACAGATTCAGTCGTTTTAATGCGGTTTGTCTATGGTTAACTCTCACTCCTACAAATCAACAATTGTAAAGCTGTTCATTGCCTTCGGTCAACACTCAGTCCTACATTGCACAACTCTAACGAAATGCAAGAATTGACCAAAACCAAATCGGATAGCCTATCTAAGTCACAAATTAATTTCACTAGTCTAAAGAGACGCTAGGCTCGACTACCAACCTCTGACTTTTTTTTTTGTTTTTGAAATAGAACTATAGAAGTTGATCATAGTCCGTAGAATTTACAAAGTTACAAGCTATGCAGAATAATTAAAACGCTCGAAAATAATCAACTCTCTAGACGATTACACTTACACATGTAAACTCCTAGGTTCTTAACACGCAATTGTGGCACCATCTAGATCGTTATTGGACCTCCACCATAAGCATAGAAGTGATGGAACTACTTTAATGTACTTGTTTGCCAATTACGGAGGTAAAGAAAAGAAAGTAAAACCAACACACGTTTTTTTACCGCAGTAAAAGAAAGAAGAAAGTCGGCCCACCATGGAGCACAGAACCATTGGTGGGGCTGTAAATTAAAAAAGATACTTAGGGACACAATTGTCTTTTCCATGACACACCGATCTGTCCCCAGCTAAAATCCGAGAACATTGGGCATACGTCCGATCAATTTTTGGGAGTATATTATTCTGCACCAAATGTAACGTCCGGAAACGCACTAGAAGATGTCGAGTCTGAGCTTAAAACAATGTCCGGTACGTTGTCAAAAGGACTATTTTACCCTTGGTGGATATAACAATCAGAGGAGAGACGATCGGGGCGTAAAACTGCGTCACACAGGATCATCGCATTCATTCACTCTCGCAGAAAAAGCTCTGTATTGTTTCTCATCGTTGCTTTAGCAATGGCGTGGAGCCGCGGATCCAAACCCGTCGTCCTCCTCCTGCTTCTTCTACAGCTCTGCTTCCTCCTCATCTCTCCCGCGCTCGCTATTTCTCCCCCGTATGATTCCAAAAACGAACAAACATGCTTTCGTTGTTTTCAAAGTTTGGTCTTTGAATCGAATTGCTTTGTTTTGCAGGTCGGCCGACGGTTACAAGATTAATGGCATAGTTAAGATCCCAGGTGTGTTTCTCTCAACTCCGAATGTTTTAGTTTCTGTTTAAGATTTCAAAATTTATGATCTTGGATTCAGTGAATTCTAAGCTAAGCTAGCTATGATTTGAGTGTGTCTTTGTGCTTTGGGGTGCCTGGGTCCATGTTAAACCTGTTCAGGGCTAGTTTTGTGTTTATATCGATCAGATTAGTTTGGACTTAGTTAAGAAATTCCATATGATGATGTGATTTACTTTAGCTTGGAGAGAGTATTCATGTAGTCAAGTTGGGTAAGAAAGTAGTGCTGAGTATAAGAGTAACCCAGCAACTGCCACCAATAAGAGTATTACCGCGGTCAAGTTATTTATTGTAATGGGGCTTGTTCTGTTGGAACTTGATAGACCTGTGTTAGGTTTGATGTAAGACGATTTGTGGGATTACATTGTGCACTGCAATGATAGAAGTTAGGTTGTTTGTTGTAGGACAGTAGGAGGGTTTGTAGGATTACTATCTAGACTTTGATCGCCAGTATTGTTTCTTAGTGTTCTCCTTTTCCTTGTGAGCCAAGTGAAAGTTTCTTCTATGGTTTCAGGTTGCAACTCATTGTGAATTTCCTTACAGTATACTTTTGTATGATGCAAACTCATAGCTGTATGTCTGTTAACAATGAATTTTCTCTGCAGGTCTGGGGGTGAAAGGGTTTGGTCTTCATGGAAAAATATCAAATATCAAAGTCATACTTAATGGTGGCCAAAGTGTTACCTATCTGAGGCCCGACGGGATTTTCACATTGTATCCTAAATCGGTCTTTGACATATTGAGTTTCATACTATTTTACATGACTGCGTTTTAAAACTTCCAAAAACATTAGTGATATGCTAATTTTACTGTAGAGTGGATCCTTAACTTGTACTCTTAAAGCCATAATGTACCTGCAGGGACTCATCTAATTGAAGTGTATGCAATAGGTTATTTCTTTTCTCCGGTAAGACTCCTTTTCTATAAAATACCTTTTTTGTACTTATCAAATGAAGTGATCACCAATGTATGTTTCACTAAAATGTTTTAGGTCCGAGTTGATGTTAGTGCCAGAAACCCGGGCAAGGTTCAGTTAGCACTGACTGAGAATAGGAGGGGTTTGCATGACTTTGTTTTAGAGCCCCTTAGAGAGGAACAATATTATGAGGTTGGCTTAAATAAAGTATTTTCTCATTTAACACAATAAGTTGTACTTTTTCTTATCATTTTGGAATTCTGATCCATGTTATCTCGATCTGGTTACAGATAAGGGAACCCTTCAATATTATGTCTATCGTAAAGAGCCCAATGGGTTTGATGGTTGGATTCATGGTGGTGGTTGTGTTCTTGATGCCCAAACTAATGGAGAACATGGGTAAGTATTATCTACTCGCTATAGGTTTCTAGATTTTGTTATGGGCTTGATACTTAGATTTTGTCATGTCAAAATGACTCCGTGGGGACTGGCATGCTTATTTGCTTGTGAGATTTTGCAGGGCTGGGTCTGGCCCTGATAGCATCTTTTCTTACCTTCATAAGTTCATCTTATTTTGAACTGTCAAAGTTGGGAAAAGTAATATTGCACGATACTTTCTTTCCTATGAGATATACAAAGTTACATACATATTTTCTGTATGACATTTATTAGCCGTTTGTTTTCTTTCTATATTTCTGTTCACCAATAAAAAACATCATTTAGACATGCTTCAATTTTTTTTTTAAACGGTAACATCTTAGCTTCCTCCATGCTCCTCATGGCTTTGACTGTTGTGTTTCACTTCTCTGTTTGGGTCAGTTTGCAGTTTATGTCTTAGATATCATATTCTCTTGCCTCATAAGTCATAATGCTAGAGCATTCCCCATTTGTGCTCACAGTTTGTTAGATCACGTACTTATGCTCAATCAAATCTCTTTTATGCAACAGATCCCGAAGAAATGAGGCGAACTCAAGAAGCAATGGGAAACGGAGGACTAGCAAGCATGTTGCCTGGTGCTGCAGCGAGGAACTAAACAGTTAAACAGAAACCCACAACCCTCTCTGCAGATGGAGCACTTGTCTGTTTTCTTTCTAGATCAGGAGCTGAGATAGTGTGTATCATTTTGCCCCAGGGCGTTTATGTTTTGTTACATTAAAACTTGTATGATATGAGCCTGCTGTTGTAGACTTGTAGTATTATTATCATTCTTTAAAGCTAAGGAACGTGATGCTGTCACGCTGACAATACAATTTTGTTTCTGTGTTGCTGTAGTAGTGTTAACTTGATTTCTACTTTTCTGATGAGCTGACTGCATTGATGTGAACATGTCACCTCCAGAG
The DNA here is from genome assembly GCF_933775445.1 of Argentina anserina. Classification (NCBI taxonomy): domain Eukaryota; kingdom Viridiplantae; phylum Streptophyta; class Magnoliopsida; order Rosales; family Rosaceae; genus Argentina; species Argentina anserina. The sequence goes on along the minus strand of NC_065873.1, from coordinate 23,633,223 downwards.
AACCAACTTCTGAAAATTAAGGTGTAATAAGTTCTTATTGAATTCCAACGTTTATCTTCAAAGGCATTCTAATGTGAAATCAGGTTGAGTAACGCAGACTCTTAATAGTTGATCCTCATTTGGAAAAAGAAAGACAACAACTTGAAAATCTTTCAGTTCTCCTCCTTGGTGTTAAATGGGCTTGGGCCCGACAAACAAGAACACTCCTCCTCTCCATTTTCAGAATCTGAAGAAATGAATTCAAAGCTTTCCTTCCAGTCGTCTCTGAATTTAAACTCCTTTCCATCTTCAGCTTAATCCCATTTCTTAACTTGCTAATTTCACTCCTCAAATATATCATACATCCAATCTTGCCCATATCGCTCTCTCTCTCTCTCTGATAATTCAAGATGGAAGGCTTACCGACGACGACGACGACGGCGTCGAAATCCGATAGACGATCCAGATCGAAGCCAACTCAGACTTCGAAGCCCTCCATCTTCATGGCCTTCTTCTCCTGCGTCGCTTGGCTCTACGTCGCCGGCCGGTACGCCCTCGTTTTCTCCTTCAAATGAGCTTTGTGTTTGCCGATCCATGTGATTGCTTGATTTCATGGAGCTGGAAATTTATGCAGGTTGTGGCAAGACGCGGAGAACAGAATTGTACTGGCTAATCTTCTCAAGAAGAACTTAGGCCAGGTTCATCTCCTACCTCTCAATTCCAAGCTTTTAAGAACTGAGAATAATAACTGAAAATGGTGAAAATTGATTGTTTAATATTGTGATGTGTTTGTGTTGCCAGAGACCTATGGTGCTTTCAGTTGAAGATAAGCTGGCTGTTCTTGGATGCAAGTATGTTACTACATTTTCGATACGGAATGTTATTCCAGTTGTGCTTAGTGTTTATTTGTTCTAATGGTGATGATCTTTTAGAGATTTGGAGAGGAGGATTGTAGAAGCTGAGATGGACTTGACGTTGGCCAAGAGTCAAGGCTACCTCAAGAACAATTTGCAGCCAAGGGTGTCGTCTTCTGGTCCGTTTCTTGCTGTAATTGGAGTTTATACTGGATTCGGTAGCCGTTTGAAGCGGAACCAGTTTAGAGGGTCTTGGATGCCTAAAGGTCAGTTTGGTGTTGCGGTGGGAATTTACATTTTGTTCTTTCTATGATAGGGGTTAGGATTACTAGTCATGTTGGTATGTCTTAATTGAAATGAGCTCCTGATGTTAGGTTTTAAAGCATACTAGTGGAGACTCAAGTCACGCTTTTATCGTTGTGTCATTCTGTTTCATACATTAGATGATCAGATGATGGTATATAGGATCAGATAACAGAATGTTCTTTATTGGATGTCTGGCACCATATATAATTAATGATGACTAGTTACTACATCAAGAACATATTTACTTTTATTTACTAACAAAAATATATTATATATCCCTATCGTTCGCAGTTGATGCTTTGAGAAAACTTGAAGAAAGAGGCATAGTCATACGATTTGTGATTGGTCGGAGGTTTTTCTCGCGCCTTACCCCTTATGTTTCATATGCTCCGGCCATACTGTGACAGTTGTTATGGGATATTCTTCTTATCATTTTGTTAACGCTGACTTGCAGTCCCAACAAAGGAGATAGCTTAGACCGCAATATTGATCAGGAGAGTCGTGTTACACAGGATTTCTTGATTCTTGTAAGCAATAACTCATGGTGTTACTATTATACATCTGGTTAATCTTGTGTTCTAGGCTATATGAGTATTTTGGGTGCCATAAAGTTGTGACATAATGATAAATTACAAGTGGTACGAATTTATTATATGAACCATGTTACTTAGGGATTAAAGAAGTGTGTTTGGATATGCAAATGTTGTTAGCTTTTGTTATACTAATTGGTAAACTGTAACAAAAAGAATATTCAACAATTAGAGTTTTTGGTGTGGAGATCAACACTTCTTGCTATTAAAATTGGATAATTTTCAGCTGTAGTCGGTGTTGGTTGCCTCTCATATCATTAATAACTTATGTTTATCACTTTTATATTGAGTCTAATATGTACCAATTGTTATATTAGGAAGGTCACGAGGAGGCTCAAGAAGAATTGCCTAAAAAAGCAAAGTTCTTCTTCAGTACCGCGGTTCGAAATTGGGACGCTGAATTTTACGTAAAAGTTGATGACAATATTGATCTTGACCTTGGTAAAGTATTAGTTCCTAAATTAAGAAATTTAAAGCGTAAATCCTAACCTATCCAGAACTTATTTTCATGTCCGTTTATGATTTATCTTTTTCCATTACCACAGAGGGGCTAATTGGCTTTCTTGAAAAACGTCGTGGTCAAGCCAGTGCTTATATTGGTTGTATGAAGTCAGGAGATGTGATTGCTGAAGAGTATATACTATTCTATCCCTAAACCTTTGCTTCTCTTGTAGAGCTTGATTATGTATAAAGCAAACACGATGCAGCTTGTGACTCGGAAAATGTTTTGATTTGCAGGGGAAAGCCTTGGTATGAACCTGACTGGTGGAAATTTGGGGATCAGAAATCGTAAGTAGATCTATCCTAAGGAACAAAAAAAAAGCAAGTAATGGGGCATTGAATAAGTGGTGTCTGTGTTTATTCACTTGTGCGTTCACACACTCCACTGTAGTGATTGGTTAAAATAAGGAGGTAGTTTAAGTGTACATAGAAAAATGTAGTGGCTGCTGTATAGCAAGCCTTTTGTTGATGCTGTATCATTCCAATAAATTCTTGTTCATTTCAGGTACTTTCGACATGCCGGTACTTCACTCTTCATCCTATCCAAGAACTTAGCTCAGTATATAAACATAAACAGGTCTGTTCTCAAAGCTAGAGCTGGGAAACTGGTTTACTTTTGGATATAATTTATCACTAGTTATGAAAGTAGTTTGTCGCTTAGGCTGTATTCACATGCCACTGTTAAAGTTATCCATAAAGTGAAAACTCTGAGTGGTTACATTGAGATGGTACATAGCTTATAAATTTGCAGTAGAATTTGGAATTTATCTGTATAGTACATATTCAACATGGGGCTGAATTCTCCTAGTTCGGTTCCAAATGAAATGGAATCATTGCCTTTAAAGAGTAATTTGACGGTCTCGGTTAACAGATTTATACTTTGGAAGAAAGAAAATCAAAAACAAAAAGATTTCATTTCAGTTTTCTATTTTTTTTTTCTTAAATGCAGCGCATCTTTGAAGACTTATGCTCATGATGATGTATCAGTTGGTTCATGGATGATGGGAATTCAAGCGACTTATATTGATGACAACCGTCTTTGCTGTAGTAGCATTAGACAAGGTAATCCATGTTTTTTTCTTTCCTAGAAGTGTGGTAAATAAAAATTAGAAAAAACTTCTCTTGTTTCAAACTATTTAACCCAGTTCTGGTGACCCTGTCATTTGATGCCACTTATGTTGACATTTGTCATTTGCCCTTCATTTCCCATTCTCCAGACAAGGTGTGTTCATTAGCTTGATGAAGGGGATAAAATATCTTGTTAGAAGGAAAAGGGATCTGGTTGTTCGGAAAGTTTTGCGTGAGCCATCAGAGTAGCATTCTGGTCAAATTCACATGTGTTGAGCTGAGGTGCTGGGATTTCTGTGAAGACTACAAAGGACTTGCAAGATCATTCTTTTATATGTGCGAGTCGAGGAGGAAGTTTTCTTTTCCTCATTGTTTTATCATTAGTGATAGAGATCGAGCAAACTACACCCTGCGTGGGTGAGAGCTGTTTGTGAGAGTGATGTGATAGCACACATTAGTAGTTGTATTGTGAAGACATGATCAATGATATTAGCGCTTCTCATATCGTGTTATGTATTTACCTGCCTCTTGCACACAGTCAGCACGTTTACTTGCCTGTTGAGAAGTTACGAAATTCGCCGCACTGAATTTAAAAACTAAAGTTAAATTAAAATTATCCACTGACCATTGAATTTTTTTTTTTGTGATCAAAACTGACCATTGAATCGGACACTAAAAATGGCTGCCAAAACTGCATGAAATGTCATATATTTCTTTTCATTGCTTTCACAACTGAATGCAAATTCACATCTGGGAAAAACCCATATCATATGTTTTCTAAGAATCTGAGAATAGAAAGTAAACCTAATCTGTACGATATGTTTACCATGCCAATCAAGGAGATGCCCCCTGCTGCTCTTGAATTGCAAGAGGTACAGCTGGTCTCCATGTTGTCCCCTCTGGGTTGTCCATAAGAGTGATTCCCACAGCAGCTAAATCTTTTCTAATCGTATCTGATTTTACGTACTCTTTGTTCTTCCTTGCTGCAGTCCTTTCCTCGATTCTCTGCAATACTTGATTTTCTGTTAACTTTGCACGCTTCAAGGCTTTTTCTTTCAGCTGCTGCAGAATCTGTAGCATAAAATGTAGTCAGGTTCTACAACTAACTTATATAAACAAACCCAGGAAGCTGATGTTAAGAGTTCAGGAATTGAAGAAATCTAGAGGCGGTGAAGCAAATCTTTTATAAAATGCATAAATCATGGTTATATAATGCAGTGAAGAGTAGTCCCCTGGACCAGCTTCAGTACCTCAGCGTAACTTGCAGGCATCAACCCCAAAATGCTTAAAGCATTCCTCGTAATCTTTTCCAAAGCCGCAAGAGACTCAATCCTCAGAGCTTGCTTCTTGCCCTGTATGTGTTTACAAAGGACGCAGAGATCAACCCAACTTGAAGAAATTATTTAAGGGCACAAATTATATCATTAATGAGAATTAAGGACATAAGTTGTACTGTTGTACAGAAAATTTAACATACTAATTCACAATTTCATTCTACCCTGACAATTTATTTATGAATTACTACCTTAAATATACAAAAAAGACCGAACATTATTTGCAAATAAAAACAAACGCTACATCACTCTATAGAGGAAATAGTTTCTACATGCTTAACTGCAATTCATTAATTATAACCGCAAAGTTTAAACAACAAACACTTCACCATACCTTGCGAGTGTGTAGCAGGTCATTCATAGTTTTTAATGGGTCTGATAATGAACCAAAGACAACAGAACTGTGAAGATCATCCGACATTGATGTTACAAAAACATTGTTGAAATTATTGATGCTTTCCACTATTTCAGGAGGAATGGTATCCTTCAGGGTTGACACATCATGCTGGCTTACAACACTCTCACAATCATATAAAGTCTGAAACAAAAGATTAGATTTGATTAACACAAGTACTAGACATTCAGAACATATGAACTTTTAATGTATTGGGAACCTGTGATTGCATAAAACAAATTATATAGACATATTCAATCATATCACCACTAATGAGCAAAGAAATTTAAATTGTTTTGAAGAACAACAGCAGACTGGACCAAAGAACAGATTCATATATGAAATACACACATATGGGGTTGTCACTCCGTATTTTGCACAGATGCACCTGTGCTGTGGTGACATGTATGTGTTTGGCATTGGTTGAGCACCTGAGCGTAGGATGTTATACCTGAAAAATATAGAAGATCCTCTCTGAAGTGCTTTCAAGCTGTACATCAGAGTAGTTGATTGGAGACAGATAATGAGTCCCTAACAAAAAAAGTCGCAAAGCCAATGGATGGTATAGGTCTATAACCTGAAAGATCCCATATCTATAATATAAGGATTAAATCAGAAAGGAAGTTCATCTAAAGTTAGATACTCATTGTTGAGTAAGATGATTCCCAATGAATTTGAAGATACATATTGTGGCCACTCTAAAAAGTATGAAATTCTTTACCTGCCGAATTGTAAAGAAGTTCCCTAGGGATTTGGACATTTTCTCGGAGTCAATAGTGACAAAACCATTGTGCATCCAGTAGCTTATATCACTTTGTTTACATGCAGCACAACTCTGAGCAATTTCATTCTCATGGTGGGGAAACACAAGGTCCATTCCTCCCCCATGTATGTCAAAAGAATAACCCAGATAAGCAGCACTCATGGCACTGCACTCGATATGCCAACCAGGTCTTCCAGGGCCCCATGGACTGTCCCAGAAGGGTTCACCTTCCTTTGCAGACTTTAACATTTAAAAAACAAATTACAATTCTGCAGTTGAACTAAGTAAAAAAAAAAAAAAGAGTATGATCAATAACTACCATCAGTTTGAGTTCAGGACATTACCTTCCATAAAGCAAAATCAGCAGGATTTTCCTTCCTTGAATCAACAATGACTCGCTCACCAGCTCGATTATCTTCTAACTTTCGCCCAGATAGACGTCCATAATCTGGGAACTTCTCAACACTGAAATACACATCCCCATCAACTCCATAAGCGTGTCCATTTTCCACAATCTGCACATAAAGCAAACCAATAAATCAATACTTGATACATTGTGCATCCTAGGAAAGAAACCTAAGATTTAGCTACACACTTGACATATGTGAAGCGTGGTAGTAGGTTCATCAATGACGTGTCTAAACAATAAATACATAAAACATAATTACGTAAAGAGTTGCACTCTCAAGTTTAACCCTCAAACTTGCACCAAGGGAAAGCAGAATATAATAGTGTATAAGCCTGCACATTAGTGGAAAGTACCTGCTTGATCATATCAATTATCTGCGGCATGTGATCAGACACTCGCGGCTCCACAGTAGGAGGCAGGCAATGTAGACACTCCATATCTCGGTTGAACTCCTCGCAGTACCGTCTACTCAAACTGATTGGATCCTCCCCCAGCTCATTCGCTCTAGCAATTATCTACAGAATATCAAAAATTGCAGACTCAGCAAATCCTGTAAATACCAATGTAGTAATTCTTTACTCAGCTTCCAAATTTTTCCAACACACATTCATCCATGCTTAACTAACAACCAAAATACACAACTTTTCTTAACCACAAAACCGAAAGCACTAACAAAATCTGCATATAATGATCGAAAACTCTCATAAAGAACTCACCTTGTCATCAACATCAGTGAAATTCCGAACATAGGTGACCTGATATCCCAAATGCCTAAGATATCTGCCTATTTCTCAAAATCAAAAGCCACAAATCAGAAACCGAAACCTAATTTCGAATTAAAACAAACGAAAAAGCGAGAGAAGGAAGATGAAGATGGACCTGTAGAGAACATCGAAGGTGACGTAGACGCGAGCGTGGCCGATATGGCTGAGATCGTAAGCAGTGACGCCACACACATACATGCCGACTTTGCCTTCAACTTTTGGCTTGAACAGCTCCTTCTTCCTGCTCATTGTGTTGTGCAGCCAGAGCTCCGACGCCGCCGCCGCCGCACTCTCCGATGTCTGGGAGTGAGGTGAAGTAGTGGCGGTGGTGCTCAGGCAACGGATTGTGCTTCTGGGGTTGGTGAAACGGTGCGTTTTGAGTGGAGTGGTTCGAGTAGAGAAGAAGAAGAAGGGTCGGTAGCACTTGAGCAGAGTGCCCATGTTTGCTGCTACGTTCTTCTCGGATATGCCAGTTCTGTGTGGCTTTTATGAATGAGAGTAATTGGGCCGGATCTGGTTTTGGGCTCGGTTTGGTCCAGTGGGATCTCATCACGAATTTTTCTTGTATTTATAGATTTGAAATGTTGTAAATAAAAATTGGGTTGAGATATTGTAGTTCTATGTTTTTGTATCTTTCAAAATTTATGTTCTATGAATGGATAAATTTTGGTGAGGAAATAGAAAATGTTATTTTGGATGAAAAACCGTGTGCTCCAAATAAATGTAGAGGAACAAGCATTTCAAAAGTCATTTTTGGTGGGAAACTTTTTTGGGGATTTGTTATGAAATGCTTCTTGGGTGATGTCGGAGCCTCTAGAGGCCTCTTTGAATCACTTGAGAGTTAAGACTGAATCTTTTGACAGAAAGAACTGAAAACTCTATGTTAAAATTCGTGGTTCAATATTAGTGATCTCATGCACATTTGGTGATCATACTTAACTAGTGTACTTGTTAATTTTGGCAACCTTTTAAGTTCTTTTACATTGAATAATGCCAGATGAATTACTTTTTGATCCCACTTAGAACTTATGTAACATACACAGCACAAAACCAGTGTTTCATTAGATGGCGTGGTTGTGTCACATAGGTTGATACAAATTAAGTGCGATATCAAAAAGTGGTTCACTTAACATTTGCTCAAATTATCTCAAATCCTCTAACCCGGCAACTTTGATTCTTGCGGATCAAAGATTAATGATAGAAATAAGAATTATAGTAAATCCGAGTATGTCTTTCCTTTTCTTGCGAGTGGCGACTTCTTAGACTCGCAAGTATCTTGTTGATCTTGCAAGTCTTTGGTCACAAAGAAGAACTCTGTCTATTTACAAGCAGGTGTACTTATGTTGGGAATATGAACAAATACAATAGAGAAAGGTGCCACAGATATAGGATTTGATATCCCTACTATCATTGGCTCCAAGCTTGGGATTTGCCCTGCTGCATTTACAGTCAGTTCTTTCCCATTTAGAAGCATTACTCGGCTGTGCAAGTCCCCATTTTTAGCTGTTAGGTGGTATTCTTCTCTTGCATCATTCTTGGTTGCTTTAAAATCCTTGAGGCCTTCTTCCAAATTCAAAGTATCCCGGCTGCCTCCAGTTTCAGTTGAAACATCTACTTGAACTGTAGTGTTACCTAGGTTGATGAGCAGCACCGTGATTCCTTGCTGCATTGATCAAAGATAAAAGTTGTGAAGGGATTATCTCATTACACCTCACATGTTCTGTTGCAATGTGCCGAACAAGTATTTATTTCAAGGATCGTGATCATTATTGATCAATAGTCTGGCAACATAACATAGGTGAGAAACTGAATTTTGTGCAGTTTTTGTACTTACTGTTTTCTTGGAACAATGAGCATAAGTACGCAGTTTCTTTGTCCCGGAGAAGCTTGCTGAGAGGACATTGTTTCCCATTAGTCGATGCCAAAGAAGAGCGCTGTAAAGACGGTACATTTGTCAATGCAAATCTGTCTAATTACCCTAATGAAATGAAGATCAAGATGACTAGTGTTAGCCGTCATGATAACTAACCTGTAATAATCAGGATTTGGTTTAAAACTATTGATGTCAAGGAGGCCATAGTTTCCACCAATGAGTGTCTGTCTGCAATATGTTTTGGTATCATAAGATGCTGACATCCCAAGCTGGTCCAGGTACCTGTGTGGTTAGTCAAACGAACACTTTTTCGTAATTGAATTCATCTAAATGAATACAACTTGTATAAGTAGATCAAGTAAGAGTGTAAAGAAACAGTTTAGATCAACTTAGTTACCAGAAACTGAATACAAATGCATTTGTAACGAGATTGCGACCACTGTTGTAAGCACCTCCTGATTCACCAACCCATGCCACTGCTGGAATATTTGAATGCTTAAGTAGCATTTGTAGGTCTCTGAAGGTTTTGGAAATACCATCAAGAACAGATGGATTCAGAATCTTGTCAACAAGATCCGTCGCACTACCTTAAATCGTATGATCAAAAAGGAAAAAGAGACAAATGTCATTCAAGTTCAGTAGCCAGAAATTGTACATGGAAGAAATAGAGCACTTTACTCTTATCTGGTCTATATATATACCTGGACCAAGGTTATATATGTGATGAGTGAGTACTTGAACAGACTGAGGTGCTTTAGCAACAAAATCTGAGAACCACTTGGAATCAAAGAACCCTCCTGGTGCCAAGACTAGTGGCATAGCTAATTCAGAACCAGAATAAATTTGGTGCACCTTGTTTTGGAGAGACTTCATATCCGAAGCGTATTGGTCTGCTGTGACTCTTGTTCCAACTCCACTCCCACATAGTTCATTTCCTGAGCATCAGGATCAAATTTATTGACAGCTTCTTAAGAAAATATGGCTTTTCAACATATCTACCAAAAAGCATGGTTTAAAAGAGTTACCTAGCTCCCAACCATGAATTGTGTATCCTTTGTTGACTGTATATCTTATAAAAGATTCAGCATTACTGGAATTCCAATTACCCACAGCAACACCATGGGAATCTATGGTCCTGCCTTGCAGTGCATTTAGTCCAAATATAATAACAGCCCTGATTGAAAATTATCAACTTCACATTCAGAAAATTTCATCTAGTCAATGTGAGAATCGAAGATTGGATAGGATTATATTGATGAGAATAAAATGCACAACCCACTGTCAAATTAATTTAGGGTAAATAAGTAAGTGCGTTACCCTGCATTCTTAAACAGAATGTTCAGTTCATCCCATCTAGGCATTGGTAAGTAACCATCAGAAAAGCCAAACAATTGTGAATTATCTTTGACAAATGAAGTTTGTTTTGGACTGCCTTCTGTCTGGTATATCACTTTGTCTTGCAAGGTGCCACCCAACCTAAGTTTCAAGGGTGAAAATGCTGCAATATAATAAAGAAGTCAGTTCTATCTATACTCTACAGCATTATTTAAAAAATACAGCATTGGATTTGCAAAGTAAATTAAATTATGACAGATGAGACTCCTTTACCCTTAATTGCATTTAAAAGTATATCATTGCCAAGGTCCTGCCATAAGGAAAAGCAAAAAATATTACTAGGATTTAAAAATCTATATGATCATGACATAAATAATGCAACTTAATTGGTGAGGGGCTAATGCATCTAATTGCAAGTTTCAATTTCATCCTGAGAACTGAGGATAGCATCTTGGGAAGAGGACAAGCTACTAATTGACAAATAGTACTATGTCATCAGTGAAGTATTGACATCATAGTCTTCAAGTCTCAAACCAAGAACATTTTGAGAAAACTTTAAACTTGGATAACTGATATCTAATATCTATGAAGTATGAACCAAAAGAGAGAAAGGAAATCTGCATGGATGATTGGATTATGTGACATGGAGAAAGTATAAGGGGGTCTTATGATGAACTTACTAGATTAAGAAGAGAAGCATTGCCCCAGCTACAAGTACCATAATCGCACTTCTCCTGCGGCCACCAATCCATTGTAGCACAAACAAAGTCATCGTCGATGCTTCCGATTGCAACTGTTCCATTGACAAAGACTGTGACTTCCTCCGTGCTCTGTGAAGCCACAGAGATGGAGCTGCCGACATGGGTGACTTCGAACAGCCAGAAGCAAACGAAGAAGGAAAGAACCAGAGAACGCATTATTTCACACATACAGCAACTTGTGAAGTAGTCTCTGTTCAGTCTGTTGCTATATAGGTTCACGAGCTAAGCTAACTGCCATGGAAGTGCGGCAGGCTTGACTTTAATGCTGAGGTCCATATTGAGGAAGAAGTTAGTGAGTGATATATTGTCTAAGGTCTTGGTGATGTGACACATTGAGATAGTGCGAAGCATGCATATACATCTTTGATGTAACCTAAACTAATGGTGCAGAGTCTGGTGCGGCTCTTAATCTCTTATCCATCCTCTGCCGACCCACGCTAGCAAACACGTTGGTTTCATTTTCTCATAGATAGCCATTACGAAACTCACTGCAAAACAAAGCTAGCATTTTAACTTCCGTACCATGTAACGACCATGAAGTTCAGGGTTAGTTTTATCTTCATTTGAGCTGGAAACTTCAAGTCTTTCTTGACAGTTGAAGTAGAAATAAAGGGCAACTATATATAGATGATTTATTTTTAGGATGATGACTACCTAGCTTTCTGATCTGTTTATTGAGATCAACCAACAGGTTTCAATGGAACGTCCTCAAACCTTTATAGGTGGGATCTGGGGGAGACTTATCTTGTAGGTAGGCTAAACTTAATTTAACACTTCAACATCATAGTAGGATAACTTTGATTATGATGTGTTTGGAGTTTGGCCATGCTTGGTGGGAAACACAAGTTACACAACAACGCAGAAGCACCTCTCTCTGATCCTGATCAGTGCCACACTTTGGCCATGAACCATGACAATGACTGGGAACACTTCGATCTGTTACAAAAATTGGGCTCTGGGTCACGATTTTGGACCTGATTGGAGGTCTATGATAAATGTGTGTTTATTGAATAAAAAAGTAGTACAAGTCTTGAAGAACGAATGTGCCAAAAAAAATTTTTTAATTAGCTGTATGAACTTCGATTACTAGCTGGGAAATTACCAAATTAGTTATGTACTTCACGTCTTCTACACACAAGTGACAATTTGGGGAAAATGACTTCTTATTTTCTTAAAACTGTATGAACGGGGACATCCAACAATTAGCTGGAAATTTACGAAATAACTATATGTATATTACAATTTCTACATAATGTGATGATTAGTTGTCTGAACTATCTTTTTCAAACTTAACCACTGGCAAGTGGTGTAGTGGAATCAGTGGAATCCCTACCTCTGGTATCTTCTGGCGTGTCAAAACAGATCGGGGGTTCGAACGTTAGAGTAGAAACAATGATACTGCCAAGGTGACTAAGAGAGGGTTGTGATGCCCCTTCAATCAGACGGGTCCCAACAGAGGAGTAGTCTCATGGCTAAAGGCTTGTGGGAAACTTTTGTTGTCAATTCGAATGTGCTAAAAACTGGCTTCAGAGGGTGTCAAAAAGACTATCTTTTTCAAACCAACTCACGAGTCAAAGAGGAGACTAATGACTACATCAAACGATTCTGGGCCGAAAATTATACATTTTGGCACAACTTTAAAATTAAATCCGACTTGACCAAGAGGTGAAATGTGTCTCACAGAAGAAGCCCCAAGGTTGGAAAAAACTGGTAAACTAGGAAACACATCAAAAACTCATGATTTTTGACATTTTTTTTGGAAAGAATAATCCAAACCATTAACTGAAATCCCTAAATATTATTTCATTTCGTTTGTTCAATTATGTTGACAAATCAGCATTAAATCACAAAGAAAACCCTCTACAATAACCATGACCATTAAATTGAAATTGAAGGCTGGCATTAAGGTAATTGATTATTTTTTTCTATATCAGGGGATATAACGTCCACCTGATTCTTCCCTTATGCATCCAGTTCTACAGAGTGAATTGTACGTACGTACAGGTCATTTTGTTGCCATATTGTCATTCAAGCTCTTATATATTGAATTGATTCTTAATGTGTTCTTGCTCTCAGCACGTTCTGGACAAAAATGGCACCAATTCTAAAGTTCATCAGCCTGGCTTTTCTTTGTAGTCTGATCGTGGGAGGTAGGGCTCTTCGCCCTATATTTCATCACCTAAGTTATTGCTTGAAACAAAACCTAGTATGTAATATTGTTACATATTATTGATTCAGATCACATGTTTCGACTCTTAATGTTGCAGGGGATTGCCAATGCGCTACCAACAGTCTCAAAATTATACAGTCGCGAACAGGAGAGTCATACCTAAACGTGCCAGTGTGGAGAGTGAGTATCAGTAATATCTGTCTGCCCTTGTGCTCAACAAGATGTTAGGCTAAGCTGCTATGAATTTCATACTGTGCGACCGATTGATCCTAAAGTCTTGATACGCGTTGATGCTGGCGGGTGTCTAATCAAAGATGGCCAACCTCTTCATCCGTGGGAGGAGTTCAGTTTTACCTATGCTTTTGAATTTCAGTTTCCTTTCATGCTCCTCTCCTCCAAAATAGCTTGTTAACAAATTTAAGCAAGTCTGTATTGAATTGATTGTCTCTAAGACGAATAACAACAACTCAATCACGTCTAGCATGGAAAATGAGCAGTTCAATTTTACCTATGCTTTTGACACTCAGTTTCTGTTGACGCCCCTCTCCTCAAAAATAGCTTGTTCTTAGAATTAGAAGAGTCATTTTCTCAATGGGAGTTTTTATTCATACCTCCTAAAATAGCATGATTTTCCCACGTTAGTATTGACTTTTTCAACATATATGAAATTACCAAAAAGATATATAAGAGTGAACAAAAAGAAAAAAAAATTCTAAACATACCTATTTTGCAATAGCAAGTATAAATGAACTTTTCTTTTTTTCGTCAATTCTTTATTTATTACAGGAAAACTTCCATTTGGAAATTGGAATAAGATGACTTATTTAATTACTTTTTTATTGTTAAAAATTACAAAAAATAATATTATCAATCTTCATATATCAATAAAAAAGCTATATGAGTTTTGATAAACTTCGTTTAAGATCTGAGAAAAATAATTGTTCAATTGATGTTTGAATTTTTTGTGTTTATTTTAATATTTGGTGAGTTCCAAATCAATGAATGAAAAAAAAATAACAACATTATTAATTATAAATTTAGGAGTGAAAGTGCAAATTTACTTTGAGATGGATTGTGTAATTATTAAGAATTTTTCGAGTTGTCTATAATAATTGAATATTAGAATTGGAAAGAAATTAATAGATAGTAATTTGATTGGATTATGGGCATTTTCGGAAAACTAAGGAAGTCTAAATAGCATTTTGGGCATTTGTAAAAGTGAATTGAGGTTTATTACGTAAGGAGATCCAAATACCATTTTTTGAGGTATGAATAGAAATTACATTTCTCAATTGATGTGTACCATACTAGCATGACACCTAATAAATAATAAGAAAAAAAATTAAAATTTTACGAAAATATGCTTGAAATATGTGTGTGCACGCGCGAAATATATATATATATACAATATATATATATATATGCACAAAATATATTTATTTTTAAATTTCAGACGATGTAAAGTAACTACAACATTTATATTTAGATGAAAACTTTTGGTAAGATTTTTTTTGTTTTTTTTAACGAAATATTTATTTGTTATGGTATAATCGATTTAAGGATATGCAAGGTAACAAATGTTATTTTTCCAATTTTCCTAGAGTATACATATCTTAATTAATATCATATTTAATACAATTATGTCGATGGTAATCTTTCTAGTGACAAATATGTCAAGATTTATGACTTTCTTATTTAATTAATTTACATTTACGATTAATTAATTAATACAATTACCATATATGCACCTCACACACATGCAAATATATATATATATATATATATATATGTGATATAAAGATGTCTTCATATCTAGAGTATTGCTTCGAGATGACAATAACCAACCATTTTGGAAAGAAAAATTCATAAATGGTCTTCCCAAACTTTTTGCACATAAAATAAGACAAGTTCTCAGTAATGAAACATGATTTATTAATTATGATTCATTAACTTACGAAAACATCATTACAATTATCCAGAAAAGAAGACATGAAAATGTGTATAGATATGAAACTAAATTCTCAATTAAAATCAGAAAAGAAATTAGCCAAGTATGAGTTAGAAAATTTTTGTGAACAATATGGTTTATCATCTTTACCTCCCTCTAAACGAAGAAAGTCATCCAACAAATTCATTCCATATCATTCAAGATACGGTCGTCACAAACCTTATTTTCACAAAAGAGAAAATTTTGAATCAAACAAAATTTATTCAAAAAATAAGTCAATAAATAACTAGAACAAAAGGTCAAAATTGAGCTCTAAGAAAATATTTTTTTATAAAAGTAAAACGAAATGTTTAAAATGTCATAAACCGAACACTTTGCAAATGAATGTCTAGTTAAAACTACAATAAATCAATTAACACTTATACCAATGGAAAAAGAAAACCTAATTAAGGTATTAGAATTAAGAAATACAGATTCAGAAAATGATATAAGTGAAAATATCAAATCATTATCAGAAATGGAATCTTCTTTTCCCGAATCAGAATGTGATTCTTCTCTTTCTTCTTCTCCAAAAATTACTTTTGGTTGTAACGATGTTTGTTGCAAAACAATTAATGTTCTTTCTAAACAAAAAGAACAACAAGAATTATTAATTGATTTAATTGTTAAAATCAATGATCCTGATTTAAAACCAGAGTATCTCAAAAAATTAAAAAAATTAATCACTTACGAAGATGTTAATAAGACTCCCCTACCAAAAATCAGTCTCACTACAACATTTGATAAATTTAATAGAAATAAAAAAGAAATTATCATCCAAGATTTACAACAAGAAATTAAAACTATCAAATAGAAATTCATGCTTTACAACAATCTCATTCTAATCTTATAGATGATGATACAAAAATCAAACAAGAATTAAACATTATTAAAATAAATAATGCATTTTTTAACTTAGAAAACACTCAAGTTAATGCAACATTGGATGAAGAAAATAAAATCTCAAATGATGAAGAAGCCTCTGAACAAAATATTATTAGTATTATTAATCGTATTCAACTCAAAAAAAGGTATACCAATATCCAACTCAGAATCAAAGATTTTGAACTCACGACAATAACTCTTGTAAATTCTGGAGCTGACCTTAATTGCATTCAAGAAAGATTAATACCTTCAAAATATTTTGAAAAATCTAAAGAATCTCTAAGTTCAGCAAATGGCTCAAAATGAATATCAAATATGAAATTTCCAGAACACATATTTGCCAAAGTAAAGTTTGCTACAAAATATCATTTGTTCTAGTCAAAAACCTAACTGATAGGCTCATCTTAGGTTTACTATTTCCTTGTTAACTATGATGGAATCACTACTTACCCTTTTGACGAACCAATTAAATTTAATTTTCTTTTAAATCCTAAAATTCATATTCTAAATGCATACAAGAAAATTCAGTTATAAAAACTATCAATTGTATTCAAACAAAAACCAAACAAATTGATTTTCTCAAAGAAGAAATTAATTTTAAAATAATCGACAGCCAACTTCAAGATGCCACTCTTCAAAATAAAATTAAAAATTTCGAAGAAAAAATAACCAAAGAACTATGTTCTGATCTTCCTACGGCTTTCTGGCATAGGAAAAAACATATCGTTTCGTTACCATATATAAAAGAATTCAATGAAAGAAATATACCTACCGAAGCTCGACCAATACAGATGAATTATGAAATCATAGAATTTTGCAAAAATAAAATTAATGAATTACTCAGAAAAAAGATCATTCGTCCCAGTAAATCGCCTTGGTCATGTGCCGCTTTTTATGTTCAAAAAAATGCTGAACTTGCAAGAGGTACTCCTCGTTTGGTTATCAATTATAAACCATTAAATACAGTTTTAGAATGGATCAGATATCATATTCCCAACAAAAGAGATTTAATCAGCAGGCTAAATAAATTAGATGTTTACAATAAATTTGACATGAAATCAGGCTTTTGGCAAATCCAAATCAATGAAGCTGACAAGTATAAAACTGCATTTGTTACTCCTTTCGGCCACTATGAATGGAATGTGATGTCATTCGGTCTTAAAAACGCCCTTAGTGAATTTCAAAATATTATGAATGACATTTTAAATTCTTACAGTCACTTTTCAATTTGTGTACATCGATGATGTTCTAATTTTCTCTCAGTCTATTGATCAACACTAGAAACATCTTCACCAGTTCTTTTCCATTATAAAGAACAATGTTTAGTGGTATCTGCTTCAAAAATAAAACTATTTCAGTCAAACATCTGATTCCTAAGATTTAATATCCATCATTTACAAATTCAACTCATTAACCGAGCTATCCAATTTGCAAGCAAATTTACAGATGTTATCCTAGACAAAATCTAATTATAAAGATTTCTTGGATCTTTAAACTATATTGCAGATTTCTATCATAATCTTCGCAAGAAATGCAAACCTTTATTTGACAGATTAAACAAAAATGATTCTTCTTGGACTAATATTCCTACATCTATTGTCAGGGAAATTAAAACTCATGTCAAAACTTTACCTTATTTAGGGATTCCTCGCCCTATAGCCTTTAAAATTGGCAAGACTGATGCCTCCCATGTCGGATACGGTGGTATTGTCAAACAAAGAATTTCTCCTAGTCATCCCAAAAAAATTGTTCGTTTTCATTTTGAAGTCTGAAACTAGGCCCAGTCCAATTATAGTACAATCAACAAGGAAAATTTATCTATTGGTTTATGTATTAGTAAATTTCAAGATGATTTATTAAATCAAATTTTTTTAGTCAGAGTCGATTGCAAAAACGTGAAAGATGTGTTAGAAAATAATATTCAAAATATTGCTAGTAAACAGATTTTTGCCAGATGGCAAGAAATTTTAAGTATTTTTGATTTTGAGATTGCATTTTATCAAATGGAGTGATAATCATATCTCAGACTTTCTAATCTGAGAATTTTTGTAGGGTTCATCATGCGACGGTCTAGCTCTCCCGGCTTCCATAGGGCCTGAAAAGAAATAGTAAATCTTAAGACACCATCACCACAAAAAGACTCCCCAATAAAAAATGAAACAAAAGACGAAAACCCTAAGTCATCTTCATCTCTTAGTCTTGTTCCTCATGCAGGTCATACTCTCATGCCAATCACAAACAAATACATACATACAGTAGCACGGACATGGATACGATTCGATACGTAGACACGACATATAGAATTTTTTTTTGACACGGACACGTGTTCGACACGTTAATTAATTATTATTTTAATATATATATATATTTAAAAAATAATTTATAAATTTGAAAGTATTTAGAATTTTAGATGTATATATATGTCAAAATGTGTATTAAAATGATGAAAACATAACTTGTTAGAATGACTAAGGACTTGATAAGTACCTTGGATAACCAAGGTTCGAATCCCACCACAAACATTCTTATTTTTATCACGAGTTTCTCTCCTTATATATATATATATATTAAAGTGTGCATAAATATAACAAAAACTGAATCTGTTGGAATGGTTGAGGAGTTGTTGAGTGCCTTAGATGACCAAGGTTCGAATCTCACCATAAGCACTTTCACTTTTATTATGAGTTAGTGCGTGTCCGTGTGTCCGATTCGGATACTCGCGTGTCCGGACCGTGTCCAAAGTCAGTTCGCGTGTCCGAGCGTGTCCGTGTCTATGTCGGACACGCAATACGCTGCCCATAGCACGTGTCCGTGCTTTATAGGATATAGTCCATTAGGAACTACTCACAGTCAACCTAGGCCCAATTACCAGTCAGCCTTAGTCAATGAATATGATCCTTTCAAACTCCAGTCAAGTCCACCTCCCCAAGTGTTTGTCCATCATCAAAATCATCACCTTATCAATTTAGAGCTAGAGAATTTTGTTTCTTTGCTGAGCCATCCCTAATACAGCTGAAATCACCAATTTCTATGGCTAAACTTTTTTTATGGCCCAACTAACCATTATATTTCTACCACAATTGTCTTACTGTTTCTAAGTCAATCTCAATTAAAGCCATCTATGAAAATCAAGATCCAACCAAAAAGATTTATATCATTCACTTTACATTAAAAAAGTTATCTCATTATCTGATTGGGGTTGTGATGCTTTTTCCAAACACCCAATCTTTAAATGTACCTATCATGATTACATTGATGCTTGAAATAAAATTTTCCTTCATCAAAAATAAGATTTCAGTCATTCGTGGTTTATCAATTTTGACAGTTTATTTATCCTCCAGTTCCCTTTATGGTTCGGAGAATGGTGAGAGTACCATGCTTCTTATGATATTCTTCTTACTGCCCTTCAATCAGTAATCAAGAAATTTGAAGTTTCAGTTCCTCATACTACTTACGAATAAAACTTTGAGCTAACACTCATATTCATATCCAAATACAAAATTCCTTGGATCTTAAAATGGAATTACGACTTTCACAATGAAATTTGTATTTCTAGAAACTATCTAGTTAAATGGTGGGACAAGTTCAACACAGACAGAATTCTCACCCAATTTGAAAAAGAGTTCGCAGATAATCATCTCAGCCAAGTCATAGTTAAGACAGCTCCAGTCAATCTCCAGTCAACACATGGTCAAGTCACAGTCAAGTCACAGTCAAGTCATTCCCTGCAGAAGTCATTTTGGCCCACTAACTGTTTGCAATAAACCCAGTCCAGCCCAGCACGGCCCAAACACTGTCTTCCTCCAGTCATAAAAATAAGTCAAAAAAGTTCACATCTTCAAAGTCAACCTCTACCACAACATCAGAACTACAAAAAATGACTGACAAGCTCATTCAACAAGCAGTCACCCTATCACAACAAGCTGCTAATCTTTTAGAAAATAATGAAGCCGGAGACAATGAAGATAATTTCTCCTCATCATCAGAAGCCCACAATGAAGCAGCTCCAAGCTACAGTCATCCAGTAAATCACTATTCACTCACATGCCAGAAAATCCACTATTATGCAAAAGTCAATAGTAAAAGAAAATTTGTATTGTTATATAAGGAGACTCTCCTTCATTACAACACACCCCTGAATTTTTCATTCCTCTTTTCTCTCCCTCTCTGGATAATTTGAGAGCTTCTTCATTGTAATAATTCTTTTTTTGTAATTCAAGCATGAGTTCATAGTCACGTAAATGTATATCAGATCTAAGTATGAGCTGTCCATGGGTGGCCTTCCCCCATTGCACAATCAGTTCCTCTGCTCCAGTACCTTTAAGTCATTTTTAGTTTTTAATTAATTGTCATCCAGTAATTATCAATAAAAGTTATTTTATTATATATGTCTGTGTGTATGTGTGTATGCGCGCGCGGGCGATATATATATATATATATATATATATATATATATATTTCAAGCATACATTGTATTTTATTACATTTTAAAAGTATTTTGAAAAATAAATGATATAAAAAAGAACTATAATTTTTTTATAATAATTTAGAGTCGTGGACAAGAATATGATTGTCTTTTCATTCAAACATAACATTTTGTGATTATTTGTAAGATGAGTGCTTATGGCGCTAAATCCGCCGCTGCAATCCTACGTGGCATGTCACGTCACATTTCCACATCAACAATTAAAATTATATAAAAATATCATTTTAAATGAAAATACAATCATATCATTGTTAATCCAACGGTTTTAAATTATTATACAACTATTTTATTGTTCTTTTTATCATTTCTTCTTTTTCATCACAATAATACTTCTAAAATACAATTTTAAAAATTAAATTTTACGAAAATATGTTTGAAATATGTGTATGCACGAGCGAAATATATATATATATATATGCATTAAATATATTTTCCAAAAATATATATATTTATGTACAAAATATATTTATTTTAAAATTTTAGATAATGTAAGGTAACTACAATATTTATATTTAAATGAAAACTTTTAGTACGATTATTTTGGTTTTTTTTTTCTGAAAAGAAATATTCCTTTTTAGAGTATAATTGATTTAAGGGGATATATAAGGTCACAAATGTTATTTTTCATGTAAATACATATATTAATTAATATCATATTTAATACAATTATATCGATGGTAATCTTTCTAGTGACAAATATGTCAAGATTCATGACTTTCTTATTTAATTAATTTATATTTACGATTAATTAATAGCTATAATTAATTAATTAAATTACCATATAGGCATTACATACACATATATATATATATATATATATATCGCCCTTGCGCGCGCGCGCGCACGCGCACACACACACACACACACATATATATATATTTCAACCATATTTTATATATATCGTATATATATATATATATATATATTTCAACCATATTTTATATATATCGTATTTTTTATTATATTTTAAAAGCATTTTTGAAAAAATAAATGATATAAAAAACTATAATTCTTTTATAATAATCTAGAGCCGTTTGATTAACAAGCATAATATTGTATTTTCATTTAAAAATAACATTTTATGATTATTGTAATTGCTGACATGACAATATGACTTGGCATGCCACGTGGGTTTGCGGCGCTAGATCTGGCGCCATACCATATTATGGCATTAAAACATTTTCATATTTGTAATTGTTGACATGAAAAAGTGACGTGACATGTCATGTGAGATTGCGGCGCTGGATTTAGCGCCATATTATAACGCTGAAACATTTTCCTAGTAAGAAAGTGATTTGGGTTTGTTCCAAAACAAACACCAATTTCTTCTCGCTTTCCCTTTTGCTTGTATGATGTTCTGAATCTTTTTGACAAGAAAATTACAGCTCCACTGTCGGTTAGTGAGATGTTTCTAAACGCGGTTATGAAACCACCAAGCTGCCTAGCCGGACTCCATTTGTTTCTAAACTTGATTATTTAGCCAGATTAACAATTGGATTGTTTTCCCAAATGTACGTACGTAATTCATGTGCAACATGGGATTATTGGGATAATCGTAATTCGTGAAGGGAAAATGAAAGTCTATATTCGGTCTCGGAATTTCAAAGAATTAATGAGATTGTTTCTAAAGTACTACTAAGAAGAACGACTTTTAATTTGGCTTTTAAAAAGCAGATGCTCTGCAAGTTTTGGATCACGTCTGATGGGACAAAGATTAATGGTTAGAAGCAATTAGAATCCTATGAGTCTTTGGAAATTACGTTTACACGGAAATTACGTGTTTCAGTATCTTCCAGTGAAGTATCTTCTCCTAATTAGATTAGTGATTGATTAGGATTCCTAAATCCTGCAGGATATTTCATGTACAATGTTTTTCTATATATATAGCCATCTCATGATCCTTTAATAAGATAAATTTCAGTTTTCCTATCAATGATTTCATCCCTCATCAGAAAAGTACCCCCGTTTTATAACTGTGAAGGTGTGTGGACTAGAGTCCAAAAATATACTAGATTGACATTCACCAAAACCCTAACCCGCGTTCTCACCATCAATTCTCCCCAAGTAATCAATCGCCCTGGTGACTTGAAGATGTACAGAAAATGCTACCAGCCGATGTGTTGAACAAGATGGGTGGCACAAGGCCGGCCTTGAGCCCAAGCCATTAAAGCAATAGCTTTGGGCCCCCAATTTTAAGGGCCCCTTAATTGTACACAAAAAAAAAAACTGGGTCAGAAAAAAAAACGGTGACAGTGTTTTTTACGGTAAACGCTATGAAAAAAAAAGAATGGCCAGACTTTAAAATACCAAAATAAAGAACGAGATTCTAAAATATATATGTATCCGAAGAAAATGGTGATTCTGTTTCAGTTATTGGAGTTTTGAAGCAACTACAAGAGGACCATTGGTTTGGGTGAAGATCAGACTGTGTCTTGGGTAATGTAATGTGTGTCGTAACTGTCATTTCTATGTTTCTTGTATGTATCTAGTGTTGATTTTCTTTAGCACCAGTAGGAAAATTTAACAATCTTCTATGTGTGAGACCCCTCTAAGAATATATTGATCTTTCAAGGATATCAGTAAGTTAATATCTTTTGACTTTGTGGACAAAAGATATTGACAATGTAAGTTAAATACAAAACCTTGTTGGTTGAGACAATGTATTACCTGAGCAATTTTGTAATATAATACAACAATTACTTGTATTTATATTTGTTGTTATATTACTTTTATTAACAGTTATGATGAAACTACATCTTACATTATGTAGAATAACAATTTGTAAGCACTTTGAAATGAGTAAAGATAGCAGTTATTACATGCTTAGATTGCTTACAAACTTTTATTAGCCATACTTGTTACTGTTGCATGTGCTAAGAGAAACTTTTCGAAGTTAAAGTTGATCAAATCTTATCTTCGATCAACTATGTCTCAAGAAAAACTGAATTATTTGGCTATGTTATCGATTGAAAAAGAGTTTGCGGAAAAGCTTGAGTGTTCGTGCTTAATTGATACTTTTGCTTCTAAAAATGCAAGAATGGCAATTTTTGAGTAAGAAGGTACTGATATTTGTAACTTTTATATTTTTGTTTCAAACATTATAGCATTTTATTATTATTGAAAGTTTTATTGCTATGTTTTGTTGTTTCAAAAAATTTATTGTTTTAATTTTTTTTTTGACAAGAGACCCCAATTTTTCTTGTCGCTTCGAGCCCCGGAAATCTCAGGGCCGGCCCTGGGGTGGCATGGGTGGAAAATTCTAGAGTGCGCTGCTGTATCCTTATAAAGCAGCTGCATCCATCACACAATCATACTACCATCCCCACGTGCATTATATTCTTCCTTCTCTATCACCTTTAGATCTTGCTGTATGTTGTACAACAGCTGCACAGCAGATGTACCCGGCATGGGTGGCTTACAGAACTTTATGAAGCAAGCGAGTTCAATGGGAATGCTCGGTGGCAGGGACAGATACAGATATTGACGACAATTATAGACCATCGAATCTCCCCAACTCCAAAAAACGGAGTTTTGAAATTGTTGTACTAAACCAGCTAGAGTTGTACTGTAGTAGGGTTGGGCCTTTTTGACACCGAAAAAACCGAAACTGGTCATAACCGAACCGCACCGAAACCGAGAAACCGTAACCGAACGGAATCACCGCGTCGGTGTTAGAAACCGAACCGAACCGAGAAGTTGGTGTCGGTTATCGGTTTCATGCTTTTCAGAAAACCGGTGAAAACCGAACCGAACCGAGAATTGAGATGTAAGGTTATAACTTGTATTTGATGAACATATGTAATCGATCGGGTGCTTATGTAAAACATAGATTTGGTAATAAATGTATACATGTAGAGATATGTGATTTTGTACAAAGTAATATATGATTTTGATTTTTATATGTGTACAATCATGCATAGAGAGATCTAATGAAATGCTTATGGATTTTGTCAACTAGCCCTCATGTTAAGACAAGTATAAACATCTGGTGATGAAGCTCATGAGGTTTAATGTTTATTTTGGTTAACTTGTTGTGTTTCAGCAAAGCACAATAATTTTGTTTATTTAATATTTGAGTTCTTGATTATTTATTTGGTGAATGTACTTAATTAAAGTATTGAACTTGTAGCTTACTCCTTTACTTTTAATTTTTATATTTTCATTAGTTAAGTACGAAAGGTCAATAAGGATATTAGGTTTTGTAACCGAAACAAAACCGAAACCGAACCGACTTATAGGTTAACCGAAACCGCGGTTTCTATATATATTTTTCGGTTTCGGTTTTGGAAAACATAAAACCGAAAGTTCGGTGTCGGTTGTCGGTTAGTGCTCATAAACCGAACCGTTGACACCGAGTCCAGCCCTATACTGTAGTCATTCATGGCCGGTAGTTTAGATTTCTCCTAGAAGAAAAAAAGAGATACTCTACTTCATCACTACTATAAAGTAGATTGGCAGTATCAGTCATCAACTAAAGGTGCTACGAAGAAAGTTTACACTGAGAGAAACACTACTTCAAGACTCACATTTGAATGGATACATTCTCACACACTTTATTTTGCTACACACACAAAACTCTCTACTTGGAGAGAAAACTCCATCTCTCACTCTTGATCACACACAAGATGATCTCTCCCTTATTGTTCTTCTATGTTTATTGCACCACTTCTCATGCCTTTATATAGGCAAACATCTCTGTGCAATTCATGCATTTGCATGTAACATGCATGGAAGCAAAGTCAATTTTCTTCCTTGATTCATGCTCAATGTTGACATGCTCATCAATGCATTCTTCTTTCTTTGTCAAACAAATCAACCACCTACCACCATAAAGTTGTAGATTTGTTTCTTACCTTCAACAAAAGTTGCTCCAAGTTTCAACAAAATCAACTTCATCAATTAATGGGTCACCAAAGCAATATGTGTGTTTGATTTACTTATGTGAACATCACATAATTTTCTCACCTCCATTAAGGAGGGATTGACCCTATCACTGTAACCATTGATATCATAAATTCGATCTCTATACTATGAAACTAGCTATAGATCAAGTTAGCAACATATGTAATCTGACTGGTTTATGAGACATACTAGGAATTTGAAACATATATAGTTTCAAACCCAACTTTATTTGAAGAAGCTCGTGTTACATGGGATAGATGCACCTAATTACAATGAAACAATAAAATGAAAGAACGATAGCATTAGTAAATAGGAGCACGAGTTATGTACGTGGGATAAATGTATGTACTTAATTAGAATGATCTTCAGATCGATAGCACATTATATTCCTAATGTGACGGACAGACGGACCATCTTCAGTTGATTTGACAATCCGGAAGATTTGAAGCTTTTTACAGTATTGGATATTTTATCACCTCGTCTTTGCATGTAAACAAGATTATATGAAAATTAATATTTCAAATCATAATTATAAGACCAATTAACGAATATTATAGGAATGAAAGTTGGTGAGGAAAGTGGCATAAGATTCGTCAACTTTAGAAGATTTGAACACTGAATTCATGTGAACATCATATATATGGCACAGTTTCTCCATTAACCTTATACACATGGGACCTGAACCTCCTTCATCACTCTATTGATCGTTGGCCTTTAATGTCGACTGATTTTTTTACTCTTCTTGTTATGATACAAGCCCTTATAAATTGGATTGGGTCTTGTATATTGTTCAAACAAAAGCAAAGGCATGACAAGAGATTGAAATTCAAAAACGTTTTTGTGTCCGAGTATAATGGCAGCTATGATGAAGTTCCTCTGTCTTGTTTTCATTTGCAGTCTCATTGTTGGAGGTGAAGCTTTATTACCTCGACCTATTTATATTCGTTACCATTCTCTTACTTAAACCATAGTTAAGTTAGTATATTATACTATTAATTATTGCATGCTGAATGTTTCAAACTTTCAATCATCGTCTATATATGATTGTAATATAAAATTTCTCTAACGTACGTACGTACATTTGTAGGTGATTGCCAATGCTCGAACACAGATCTTGATATCAAGCAGACTTTTAATGGAAGGATGTTCAATAATTTTCCAGAGTTTAGCTTTACCCTCACTAATAAGTTCCCATGCGATCTACTCAACATTCAACTATACTACTACGGATTTTACCCTAAGGAAAACATTGATCCTGCGATATTGAACAAATCCGTCGATCAGTGTATTCTCAACGGTGGCAAACCTATTCACCCAAATCAAGTTTTCAGCTTCAATTACGTTTTCCGGAATCAGTTCCCTTTCACCCCGATCACCTCTAGATTTGCTACTTGTTCTTGAACAGTTCACCTTTGATGTTTAAGCCAGTATATTTCCTTTCTAGTTCATTAAGTTGATTACCTAATAAGATATATATATATATATATAATTAATTCAGATTCGCTGTCAAGTTTTCAGTTTTTCATGGTGGCCGGTTTACTTGGCAAATTACCGAGGCCAAACTGGACAAGCACGAGTAATAAGAAAACTCATAAGTCATAACCAAAGAGATATTCCTCAAATTGGTCACTAATTTTGTCACAAATATGTAATTAATCATGGACTATATAAGTATACTATATATAAATCTGAGTGAACCGCATTGAGTGTAAAATAATAACGTATTAAAACAAGGATCAATCCAATAACGTAGGTATGTAATAAAAATATATATATGGAAAGTCGTTTGATTAGAGCTGGTCAAAACAAGAACAGCTAGTGTAGTAGAATTTCATTCCCCAAGTATTCAAATCTTTCCATAAGTAAGGCGATGTAAATTCCATATTTGGTAATGAAATTATATTTCAAATCTCTAATTGAATATCTATGCATTAATCACTCTAAAATGCATCAAATTTTTTTTACCCCTATATCACAAACAAACTCCTATAAATTGTGATAGATTTATCCCACTTCTTCATCAAACGACACAAGAAAAAGAAAATCTAGTGCTACAACAGTGTTTCCAATCGCAGCTACCATGAAGTTCTTGTACATCACCTTGCTAATTTGCGGTCTCATTATGGGAGGTAAACTTTGATTATTGGTTCGAGTATTCTTTTAGTTTCACAAGTTAAGTTGCATTGTGTATTTGTGTTCATCTCACTTCCTATATTCTAACTAAATTTGTGTTTATGTTATTTGTCTTCTAGGCGAGTCTTATGTTTGCAACCTAAGTAATCTCAAAATCACTCAATCAGCGACTGGAAAGTTGGTCCAAAATCGACCAGAGTGGAAAGTCACAATCACGAATGACTGCACATGTACTCAACTGTATGTGAAGATTAGCTCTCCTGGGTTTCAAACTGTGGAGCCAATTGCACCTTCAATCTTGAGCAAATCCGGTGACGACTATCTCGTCAACCGTGGTTTCCCTATCTATCCATCTAAGGATTTCAATTTCACATATGCTTGGGCCAATCAGTTTACTTTCAGACCATCAGATTCTCAGATTGCTTGTTCAGCTTGAAGAAAAGTATTGAAAGTTTGAAACCAATGCAAATGTATTACATTTTTATTTTCCTTCAATATTGTTATTGTCTCATCTGAAACTTTATAATAAGAAGACCATGATATTGGGGTATAGTTTACATCAATATATTTATGTGTAAGCATGTGTTGACATATGCTATCAAATATCAATATAGTACTGTATCCTGTTACGTACTAATACTATAACACTTCATGTTACGTACATATACTATGTGTGGGTCAGTGGGTATGTGTTAACATATATTATCAATTCTAATAGAGGAAATTATGTTGCCGCTGGTAGATCGTAGATAATCATAAATCCGGCCATGCCACCTCACTCACCGAATCATTTTTTTCCCGTAAATTGAGGTTTTTATTAAACTACACAAGCTGGCATGAAATGACATAACTAATTACAACACGGATGAATTAGATGTTACAGATACAGAGAAAATCATTGAACAATACAATAAATTGTAATATCTGTACAATGTACTGTCAAACTGCAATTTATCACTTACCATTTATACTAATAGACAAATCCTTATAATCATCCCATGGGTTACAACTTCCAACAAAGATCGAGCAAGACCAAACAAACAAAGACAAATCCACATTACTTGTCCACTTTGATCTAGTTGCACTCGCTATGGCGTATCTTGTGAAGTTTCTAATCTTGGCCTTGTATTGTTGTCTCATTCTAGGAGGTGAAGTATTCCACCTTATTTGTTCAGGGACGAACGTCCGCAACTCCGCTAAAATGCGGATGTCTCTGGTTTTTAGATGATTCAAGTCAGCGATGGCATTTTTGTTGCCGGAGGAACAACAGATTTATCTTGGAGATTAGGTTAAGGGTTCTGGGCAGGATGATGAAGGCCAAGGAGATCAAAATTCAAGGTTTTGGGCAACAAGATTGCCTGAGAGTTCAAGTTTCGCCAGAGGAGATGAGAAACTAGTAGTGGGCGGTTCCACTGTCAATAAGTAGCTCCAAGTAGAGGCATGGACACCGTCTAGTGAGAGAAACTTCGTCACCGGCGTGTGATCGTTGAAAAAACTGAGAAAGTCGCATTTTTGGAGAGTTGTGGACGTATGTCCTTGATGGGGCCTCTATGTATGTATATATCCTCCGATTTATACATAAAATTGCATTCTCATGTCAAAATCGTTGTAATGATCGAGTGATATAACATGTTTGTTGCCATATACTTGATGTTATGTGCATCATGTTGTAGGTGAATGTGACGATTACAGCTTGTAAAATCTTCAAGTAACGCATATAACAACTGGAAAGCAAGTCAAAAACAAGCGAGAATTTGTTGGCTATTCAACTCAATTGCAATGGGTTTCAAACTGTTGAAGACGTTGATCCTTCAATCCTAGGGCCATCTGGTAGCATTTGTTACCTTAACAGTGGTGACGTAATAGCTGGGCATAGGAGTTTCAGCTTCACATATGCTTGGGACTCTGCATTTCCTTTGAAGCCAGTTTTCTCTCAAGTTCTTTGTTCTTAGTTTTGAAACGATAACTTTGAATAATAAACTTAGAGTTTCACATATTAGTGAATGATACAATCGAAGGGTGAAGTATCATTTTTGGATTACTTTCATTCTCACAACACAAATTAGTATATTAAATCTTAAGAATTTAATGAGTGAAGTGATTCCAGAATACCAACCCAAAAATTTGTATGCACAGTAATACCTCCTGTGTTGGTATTCTCTCTCCCGGGCGTAACGGTGGTGGAGCTGGTAGCCAAGTTTGGTCAGGTTGAGGCGGTGGTACCTCCTTTGGTTTCTGAACAATGGTACCGCCTTTGGTTTCTGAAGTAGTGGTTCCCCTACCGATGCAGGAGGAGTTGCTCGCCTTGCCAGCACCGCCTCAAGTGAGCGGAGGTAAGAGGCGAGCTGATATGGATATGGTGGTCATGAGCTAGAGGAGCCATGTTGTGGATCCAGTGATGGTGGTGTAGGCGCCGCTTGAGCTGCAATTTCAGGCGGAGCTCATCCTCCCCCATCAATATGGGCTTCTGGCTTTCGGCCCACCAAAGAGGAAAAGGTTGGACATAAAACAAGCCCAAGGTGGCTGAGGGTGTGGCAGGCCAGGAAAAGGTTGGGCCAAAGAAGAAAAAGTTTGGGCCGAAGCGGAAGTTGAAACTAGGTGGGGGGGGGGGGGGGGCGAGTGTCAAGCAGATTGAGGTGCTTGTTCGGCTGGTGATTCTGAATACCCAGGAAGGTTTGAAGGGTTCTGAAGGGACTTCTTTAAGGGTTTCTCTCCCTGCTTGAGGTTCTTTCAAGGTGTCATGAATAAGTTAGTCGTGCTAACAGGACATTGTTAATGGTTTATTTGAGGTTTGAAGGGTTCTGAAGGGACTTCTTTAAGGGTTTCTCTCCCTGGTTGAGGTTCTTTCAAGGTGTCATGAATAAGTTAGTCGTGCTAACATGGCATTGTTAATGGTTTATTTGGGGTCAACTGCAAAGACTCAACATTGAGATGTTTGGTTTCTAATTATATTTCTAGTTTTCTTCTAGGGTTATTGCTAGTAGTTAGAAATTTCACATACTTTCAAGTACCGTGACTTCCAAATTGAGAGCGGAAGTATGTTCGTGTTGTTTTGTAAATTTCCCTTGTTAGTTCAAGACCTTGCGTAATAATTTAAAAAAAAACATATAAAGTATAATCAATTCTAATAGTATATATCACATTTCCTATTATGTTACCCCCAATAGACCGTAGATAAATCCGGCCACCTCACTCATCGATTCTTTCTCTATTTGTAAATTGAGGTTTTTACTAAGGAAACTTCTATTCATATCTCCAAAAACGGTATTTAAACCTCTTTGTAATCAGACCTCCAATCTATTTTGACAAACAACTAAAATGGTATTTAGACCTCCCTAATTTTCCCAAAATGCTCATAGTCCAACAAAATCAATAAAACTCTAGTTTTTATTTTAAAATTTATTGAATTGATTCAAACTATTATAATACATTTGATTCAAATGTATTATAACTATATCGAGTTTCTTAAGCTTAAGTGGAATCATAATACAATAAAATTTATACACAATTCAAAACAACAAACACATTCAAATGGATGTGTAATAACCCGATTTTTCGGAACGATGTTTGGTTTGATTTAATTTCTATAAAGTTGTGAAATTCATTTAAAATGAATTTTGGTTGTTTGCGACATTACGAAATAAGAACGGAAACGTTCTCGGAACGTTTATTTAGAAAAACGTTACGTTTTCGCGACGTGAATATCGACTTTTATTCCGTCGCTCATTTGCGAAAACTTCATTCACAAAAGTTGTAGGGCTCGTCGATACGAGTTCGTGGACGCGTCACGCATTCAAATCAGAAGTCGTACGTGAAAGTTATTGACGACGGAAGTTAGTTTCCAATTTAGAAAAGGGTATAAAAGGAAACTTATCAGAAGTAGGGTTTCCATTTCTGGGAAAGCACCATTGAACAGACACAACAATAACGGAAAATTCTAGTATACATCAATGTATGCTATACATCTTACATCCGACGGTTGATATTGTTTTGTAAGTGTGATCAAAAAAATAATATTCATTATTAACCGTCGGATGTGGAATGTATAACATACATTGATGTATACTAGATTAACTCATATAACAATAACTACTTTAAAATTTCCTATATAGCAAATTTGATTCTTTAAAATTAAAAAAATATAGCAAATTTGTAAATAGGGTAACATCACAGTAAAACTGTAATGGTAAAACGAAGGAAAATAAATCATCTTTACTCCTGCCCAAATATCCAATCCAGGCCCACACAAGCAACATGTCCGTCTCTTTTGCCTGGTAATTCAGAAGTTGATCAGAGAATCCAAGGAAAAAAAACGGAAGGCATCCAGCTGAACCGGCGGAACCCAGAGGCGGCACCACCGTCGCCGGAAAAGAATCTGATGTCAGATGTGGGTGGACCCATCCGCAACAGCCGCAGTCATTACTCGCATTATTCTCTTCAGGTTCTCCAATTCATTGCTATCTTTACAGGCCATTGGTTTATGTTTCTGTTTGCAAACAAATTCTGAATTCACTTTACTAGACAGTAACAGGATTCCTATTTACACTCGGAATAGATCGACGAAATCTATAATTTACAATTATCAGTAATTCGAATCCTACTATGATCAGGATAGGAAATCTAGTCTGGTTTCGGCCCTCTATATATACCTCAATCCAACACAAACAATGCATAAAACTTATAAACAGAACACTCTGATTCTGATTTTAAGCAAACTAACAACGCTGTTTTGATTAGTCTCGATGGCAACACCAGCAGGATGGGTGAAAGGGAAAGTAAAGGCTGTCCCTTCAGGGGATACACTCGTCATCATTGAGTTGAACTCAAACAAGACTGGAGTACCACTCGAAAGAACCATCACTCTGTCCTCTCTTATGGCGCCCAGGCTGGCCCGAAAGGACGGCGTCGATGAACCCTTTGCATGGTACAGCAGGGAGTATCTGAGGCAGCTGTGCTTAGGAGAAGAGGTTGTCTTTAAGGTGGACTATGTTGTTAAAAAATCCATTGGCCGGGAGTTTGGTTCTGTCGTTCTTGCTAACAGCAACGACAATGTAGCAAGGTTTGTTGTTTCTCAAGGGTGGGCAAAGGTCAGGGAGCCGCAGAGTCAGCCACAGGGTCAGCAGAGACAGGTTGTAGAAGCCGATCCTTACCTTGAAGAACTGCGTAGTCTTGAGCAAAAAGCAAAGACTGAAGGTCGTGGTTGCTGGACTCGGGTTCCAGGTGCTGCTGAGGAATCCATTAGGTTTCTACCTCCAAGCAACAGTTTTGATGCATTGAGTTTGTTAGCAGAAAATAAGGGTCAGCTCAAGGAAGCTTTAGTGGAGCAGGTTCGCGATGGAAGCACATTGCGGGTTTACTTGCTTCCGGAGTTTCAGTTTGTCCATGTGCTAGTTGCAGGAACTCGGGCCCCCTCAATGGAAAAGAGTCATGGAACAACAGAAATTGACCAAGTTGCTGAACCATATGCACTGGAATCTAAATTCCTGACAGAAGCTTGTGTTTTAAACAAGGACGTGCATATTATTCTACAAGGGGTTGACAAGTTCAGCAATTTGATTGGGTCAGTGTATTATCTCGAACAAGAATCCGAGAAGAACTTGGGGCTGGAGCTTGTGGAGAATGGTTATGCAAAATACGTTGAATGGAGCGCAAACCTAATGGAGGAAGATGCAAAGAAACAGCTGAAGGCTGCAGAGCTTGCTGCTAAGAAAAGCAGGTTGAGGATTTGGAAGAACTATATACCCCCAGCTACAGGCTCAAAGGCAATTCATGACAAGAGTTTCACAGGAATGGTTGTGGAGGTAGTGAGTGGGGACTGCATCATTGTGGCTGATGATTCTGTTCCATCTAGCAGTCCACTAGCAGAGAGGAAAGTCAATCTTTCTAGCATTAGGTGTCCGAAGATGGGGAACCCTCGTAGAGATGAAAAGCCGGCTCCATATGCACGGGAAGCCAAGGAGTTGCTGAGGTCACGCCTGATTGGTCGCGAAGTGAGTGTTCAATTGGAGTATTCTAGGAAGGCTGGCCTTGGAGATTCAATGGATTTTGGATCAGTCTTTCTGAAGGCTGTTGAGAAAGATGCATGCGACCAGGTTGGGGGGAATATTGCTGAGCTAGTTGTTGCACGTGGCCTAGGCACCGTTATTAGACATCAAGATTTTGAGGAGAGGTCGCACCATTATGATGCTCTTCTTGCTGCTGAATCACGAGCTATTGCCAACAATAAAGGACAACATTCTTCTAAGGAGGCCTCAGTCATGCATTTTAGAGACCTGACAATTGAGCCTGCCAAGAAAGCAAGTGAGTTCTTGCCATTCATGCAGCAAAATAGGAAAATTCACGCCATTGTGGAATATGTTCTCAGTGGTCATCGCTTTAAGCTATATCTTCCCAAGGAAACATGCAGCATTGCCTTCTCTTTCTCATGTGTGAGATGTCCGCGTCGTGATGAACCCTTCTCTGATGAAGCAATTGCAGTGATGAAGCGAAGAATAATGCAAAGAGATGTCGAGATTGAAGTGGAGAGTGTTGACAAATCTGGAACTTTTGTGGGAACTTTATGGCAGTCGGGGATGAATATGTCAATTGCCCTCGTTGAAGCTGGCCTTGCAAAATATACTCCCTTTGGTAATTGCAGTAGGATTCCGGATGCTCACCTTCTTGAAAAAGCTCAAAAGTATGCCAAACAGCAGAAATTGAAAATTTGGGAGAAGTATGATGAAGGTCAGGAAGTTTCCAACAAACAGAAAGAGGTGCTAAATGTTGAAGTTACAGAGGTTTTCTTGAATAACGGTAAATTTTATGTTCGGATCATTGAGGACCAAACCACTGGCTCTATTCAGCAACAGCTGAACTCTTTGAATCTTCAAGAAGCTGATCCAGTCACCAATATCGGATTCAAGCCTAAGAATGGTGACATTGTCCTTGCTCAGTTTAGTGAAGATGATTCTTGGAACCGTGCAATGATTGTCAATGCTCAAGCAGCTGAAGAATCCTCTCAAGACACATATGAAGTGTTCTACATTGATTACGGTGATCAAGAGGTTGTCCCTTCCAATCAGTTACAGCCTCTTGACTCTTCTCTTGCCACTGCACCTGGCCTCGCACAACTATGCAGCCTTGCATATGTTAAAGTCCCAAGCGTGGAGGATAATTTTGGTAAAGAAGCACTTGAGTACTTGCGAGAGCAAACATCGGGAAGAGAGTTCAGGGCCTTGATTGAGGGAAGGGATCTTTCAGAAGGAAAAGTTGTTAAGGGTCAGGGAACTGGACCAACTCTTATGGTAACTCTTGAGGCTGGTGATGATGAGATGAGTATAAATGCTGCCATGGTTCTAGATGGATTTGCCAGCTTGGACAAAGAGAAGAAATTTTGGAAGTCTTCGGAAACATTGAGAGAGTTCCAGGACGAAGCAAAGACATATCGGCGAGGCATGTGGGAAAGAGAGAGATACTGATGCTCATGAGTACAAGGCTCGTCCCATGACAAAGACTGCTAGCAGAAGTGATGATGGTGTACTACTAATACTATTGATCATTGAAGACTATGTTCTGTTTGTGGTAGAGAAGTTAGAAAAATAGAAACAAGAGCAAGTTTAAGTTTGGGATTCTTGAGGTTGGACCAAAACCGGTCTATTATTAGTCTAACAAATGAAAAATTCAGGTATCCTGTCTAAAGATTTATACTTGATCTGTTGTTTACCATTGCATAAAATATTCTACAAACAGAATCCCCTTTTCCATGTTTTTTACATTATTGATAAGGGTGCTAAGCCATTTTGTATCATAGTATGTGACGCGTTGGAGTTACACTGGTTACCAATGTTTAATATATGGATGTTCCTCGGAAAGGAAGATATTTTATTTTTTCTGGAAACGAAGTTCAGCTAGATTTACAGCATATTGAACTTTTATAGTTTGATCCATGTTTGGCACACTATAATCTGCATTAGCATTGCTCATTTGCTCTTGGTCTCTTACTGATATATCAAACATGTATTCTACTAAAGAGTCTAAAGTAGCAAAGAGTGTTAAATAACTAGTGTGTTGTTTGGATCCTTTAATCCTGCAGATGCAGTCGGTATCCTAAACAGTTCGTGGTCAGCCTGGTACACTTCATTTTATTTTAATTTCCATTAATCTCTTGAAGGACTTATCTCCCTGATTTTCATGAATTATGTATCAGAAAATTAGAATAGATGAGGTTGGAAGTAAATTCAGAGACGGACTAAAACGTCAGAATTCATCGAATATATAGATTAGCTGTACGCAACAATCAATTTAGGTAGTAAATTTATGTGACCAACGAGGAAGGGAATGGTGAGGGAATGGTATAATATCCTGAAGTGGAATGCACACAGAATTTTCAACCAGAAATTCATTCCACAGATCAATATAAATAAGACCATAGATGGGGCTATAGTCTCCACCAAACATTGATTTACCACAATCAAAGATCTGAAGCATTCTCAGTTAACAATGGCCACCATCGCCACCTCTGTCATTGTCATTGTCCTCTTCAGTCTCATTAACCATGGTAAACTTTTGCTCCAGACATATGCAACACCTCTCAGAATAGCTAGTCTCATAATCATTAACCAGTGATCAGTCTGTTATTCAATACAGAAATATGAGCTTCAATATTTTTTTTCTTGTTTTTGGTGTGTATTGGAATGGATGAGACTGAATCTATCGATCATAATGTTATGTTGCAGGGTTATGTGTTACTTGCACTAATAAGGACATTAAGATCAATACAGCCCGGAGTGGAAGAGTGGTTGAAGGCAAACCTGAATGGAAGGTGGTGGTGACAAACACTTGCAAGTGCCCTCAAGGCAAAATTAAACTGAGGTGCATTGGATTTTCAACTGTAGAGCCGGTGAGCTCTTCGATCTTGTCGCAGATAGGTATTAACACATATCAACTCATCAACGGAGGCATCTTGGCTTCTGGTGCTTCTGTGAAGTTCTCCTATGCTTGGGGTACACCTTACAGTATAGAGCCTGCTGACTCTGTTAGTGTTCCTTGTTGATCAGAATTAAGGGCCTTAATCAAGCAGTTAGCTTACTTTTTTTAATACACATGTTCCAGATTTCAACAATCCAATAATGTATTGCAACTGAAAGTGATTTGGATTATAAACATCTTAAGTATTGGTTATATTTAAGAAATGCATACTGCTCCAAATCAAATAGAAGTCTACATTACAGTTCCTTCTGGAAAAGGTGATTTTCTTTTTTATATCAACACCCAATTCCAGATTTACCATTACAAAACATGACACAAAACTGCCATACGTTTAGGTACTTTAGGATATAAAGGGTAACCGTACGCTTTCAAAAAAAAAAAAGGTAACCATACTGATCATGGTTAACTGTGAAGTTTGAACGGTTACTTGAGGGGTTATATGTGAGCATGAAGTTCTGTAATCAAACGCAGTAGCAATACATGAAGTTTCTCTGCATGGTTTTCCTTTTCGGTTTCATTGTTGAAGGTAATCTCGCCCTCTAAGTCTAGCTAGTCACTAATACATGTCTTTCATCATAACTTGATCCGAGTTTGTCTGCAGGCCACTGTTTAGATTATGGCACTGTAAAACAGTGAAAAGTATGTCAATTAACCAATCTCAGACTGGAAAGTTGGTCCAAAACAAGCCGGAGTGGAATGTGGAGATCACCAACGGTTGCTCATGTACTCTACTGAATGTTCAACTAAGCTGCAATGGATTTCGAACAGTGGATTCTGGTGGCGATCGAGTGTCTGGTCAAGAATGGTCGACCTGTCTATGCCAATGCAAATTTCAACTTCACCTATGCCTGGGACACTCAGTTTCCTTTCTATCCAATCTCTTCTCAAATTGCGTGCTCTTGAATTCAGTTGTTTAACTGTATTACTTTCATATTTTTCATGTATAATTTAGGTCTAATGACCATGTTTTCCCTCCTAGCGAAAACTATTTTCGCATTGTATGTATCACAACTTTAGTTTTTGAGTAAATGAGGTTCCCATGAAGGCATGGGCTATTATTAGCATGCACCTGCATTATGATACCACTTAAAACTTACATCTCCGATGATTGTATCCTCTCAATGGCGCTTCTCATATTCGGCCACATATAGAATCGCACGTACAACATATATTAGGGAAGGATTTGAGTCTAACATGCAATTCACATATATGATATATCCATATTGTCTTGACTTGGACTCTTGACATCGTTTATATATAGATACATAGGTTAATTGCATTCAACAGTTAGATTAGGAAGGGAATGTACTCCATACCAACAATACATGACAACCAGCCAAAGGGGATGTATTCCCACATTGCCATTAAGGTGTTCCAGTTAATTCATTGGTACTTTCCTTCATCACAAAAATGTATATACTCTATTAAAAAAATTGTATATACAGAAAGTTATTAACTAGCATTCATGACGCAGTTCAATAAAAATAAGACCCTTTAGACACCATCCATTTCCACCAGAGATTGACAACTTACCAGTTACCACAGCTAGAAGTCTCAAAGTTAAAAGCATTCTAAACAATGTCCACCATTGCCAAGTCTCTTATTATCATCATTGCTTTCTTCAGTCTCCTTAGCCAAGGTAAAGTAGCATAGCTCATTTCTTCACTTAAACTTCTGCTCCAGTCATTTTCAACATCTCTCACAAACTCACAGTCATCTTAATCTTAACTCATTGCAGGAT
Organism: Argentina anserina; assembly: GCF_933775445.1. NCBI lineage: Eukaryota > Viridiplantae > Streptophyta > Magnoliopsida > Rosales > Rosaceae > Argentina > Argentina anserina. The sequence goes on along the minus strand of NC_065873.1, from coordinate 23,595,021 downwards.
TATGCATTGTTTGCACTAATAACGACCTTAAAATCGAAAGCACCAAAAGTGGGAAAGTGGTTCAAGGCAAACCCGAATGGAATGTGGTGGTGTCCAACACCTGCAAGTGTGCTCAATTCAATATAAGAGTGACCTGCAAGGCATTTCAGACTGTAGAGCCGGTCAGTCCTAGTATCCTAAAGCAGGAAGATGTTATCACTTATCTACTCATCAAGGGCGCCCAGTTATCACCTGGTGCTACTATCAAGTTCTCCTATGCTTGGGATTTTGCTTTCCGCATTAATCCTGCTAGCTCTTTTACTGTTCCTTGTTAATCATGATCAGAAATTTCAAGGGCCCTAACCCTTATAGCTTTCGAATAAGTGATTATTGGAGTTGAAATACTTGGAATATGAATTTCTTTTCATTGTAACACATGCAAAATTTCCAAAAATCAAGTGATTTGCCATTAAAAAAATTATAAAGTTCATTAATTATAGTTTGGTTGCATATATGATTTGAAATTTCGTATGATGATTCAAACAAGACTAAGCCATGGCAGTTAATATTCTGGAAGTATGACACTGGAATGGAGTATGGTCGGATGAACATAGGGGAGTCGTCCATCGAAGAGAGAGCCAAGTGGCGGGATCGAATCACTTCGGGCAATCCCATGGACCTTTGCATGGACTCAGACAAGGTTTCACTTACCAGTGTGGCTTGGTTTTGGAGCAGCATTTAAGCAAGTCATAGACAAGGATCCCAACAATCTCGCAATGCTTGGGAAATGTTACAATACATGGCCATTCTTCAGAGTCACCATTGATTTAATTGAGATGGTGTTTGCCAAGGGAGACCCGGGCATTGCAGCCCTGTATGATAAGCTGTTGGTGTCAAAAGACTGGAAATTTGGGGAGCGGCTGAGGACTAATTACGAACATACGAAAGGTCTCCTACTTCAGGTTGCTGGCCACAGAGATCTTCTGGAAGGAGATCCTCTCTTGAGACAGAGACTTGTTCTGCGTGATTCGTATACTACAACACTAAATGTCTGCCAAGCCTATACACTGAAGCAAATCCGTGATCCAAACAACCATGTTCAAGTTAAGCCGTCAAAGGAACCAGCAACAGAGTTCGTCAAGCTTAATCCGACGAGCGAATATGCTCCAGGTCTAGAGGACACTGATTTTGACCATGAATGGTATTGCTGCTGGGATGAACAACACTGGTTGAACTCCACAATTTCACACTAAACTCATGCTCAATTGTAGCTTCCTTATTTTTCTGTTTTATGTTTCTTTGCTTTAAACTAGATGAATGTTTCTATTCTGTCAACTATGAGGCATTTTTTTAGGGATTGATAAAATCATATATTGTGTTTATCTCCACAAATTCGCCCACAGAAAGATGATGTTCCTAGATGTTTGCAACAGAAGCAAGAAATGTGTTTTATGTTGTCCTCCGTGTATGGGTAGCGCCTTACAGATACTGATTCTATATTATGAAGCATCTGTTAGCATCCCAAAGGGATTTGTCATGTGTAATTTCCCGCGCAAGTCTTACGTATTTGATATTACATTTTGACAAACAGTACAGGATAAATAGATGTCTTTATCTGTCAAATCTATAGATAGTTCAATACTATGGTTTTCTTAAACAATTTAATCACATTAACTTGTTTAAGACATCAATAGTCTACAGACATTCAGAATGTACGATGGAGAATTAATAATTGAAAGATGTAGATATCGGAAAATTGACAGCTTGTTCACAGATACTCTCAATATTTCTAACATATGTGGACAGACCACCTAAATACTCACTCCTACTACCTGATTCCCAACAAAGAAAACAGCTGAAAATAAGAAACATATAGTACAGACTATTTCATTTTCTCCTCTTGGCAGGTGGTTGGGGTATGTCATCCTCGTCCTCCTCATCTTCCTCGTCTTCCTCGTCATCTTCCGTTTCTTCATCCCCACCGTCATCGTCGTCATCATCGTCGTCGTCGTCATCTTCTTTCTCCTCCTCCTCATCATCATCATCCTCTTCACTGGCACCATCACCATTAGCCGCAGGCACATCTTCTGGATCTTCTTTGCCCTCAGCTTCGTCCCCAGAGGCGTCCTCCTCATCTCCTGCTTCCTCATCCTGGTCATCACCACCCTCCTCATCACCGTCTTCGTCGTCGTCAGTTTCACTTGCATCCGAGTTCCCAGAACCAGGTTTCATCTCAGCATAGAGATCAGTGATAGGGAATCTGCAGGCAAAAGTTTATGTTAGTGGAATTTACCCCAGAAGGATAATAAAAAAAAGTCAAGAAACAGAAGTAAAACTACTGACCCTGTTACTGTGTCAGGTTCTTTGGGCAAAACATAGGCGCTGTTAGGTAGAGATCCCATCTGAAACAAACAGATGCAGCTCATAGTGAATGATAAGATACTAAGTTTTCTTACCAAGAGAAGGTAAAAGAGCAACTAGATGAACCTAATTTTTCATAAAATAGTTCATAAAATTGGACCACAGACACACACATATATATATATATATAGAGAGAGAGAGAGAGAGAGAGAGAGAGAGGATAACTACTCTGTTTTCAACAAAGAGAAGACATGCCACATGCCAACAGTGGTTTTGAACTATCAATCATACAACAACATGAAGCTAATTTCCAACAACAAAATTTGCATAAAAGATAAAGTATTCCCCACAACTATTGTTTGGGTTGGTAAGGGAAGGAAGCTGTTAATAAATACAGGACCGACAATATTCATTTTCATCAAGTTTTCTTCCGCTCTATACTATGAGTCTAAAACCGACCTGAAACATGCTCTATTTTTCAAGACCAAAGCTATGGCCTAGAAATCTGATGGTTCACCATCCTGTTTTGAAAATTCAATCAAAAATGACGAATCCATACAATTCAATAGGGTCTACAATGAGGAAAGATGCATTTATATTGGCTTAAAGTTTAACATTTTAGGAAGATATTCCCAGATATTCTCTTCTGCCTAATGTTGTATTATTTTCTCATGTTATAACCTAGTTCAGAAATCTGCTCAGTAGACCATAAATCGAATTAGAACAAGACGTCGGGAAACAATAGCCTATAACTTTATAATGTATCCAATATTTGAAAACCTGAAAGTTAAAATTCATCTCAACAATTCCATATAACCTCAGAGATTACAAAGCAAAATTATCCACATCAAATTAAGCACAGTCAACCTAGCAAACACAAAGACCTAAACAGCTCACAAGTCAGAACCATGAAATTATAACAGATAGCAATCAATTGCAAACTGATTAGAACAACTAAATTGAGTTGAATTGAATTGAGGCAAATTGAGCATACCAGCAAGAAAGAGAAAGCAACAGACTTGGCAGCCTCAGCCACCAGAACCTGCCCAACAGAGCAGAGCAACTCATTCAGAACAAGCCCATTGCAGCAGAAGCTCTCCATCTCCATACCCGGAACAAATTCTAGAGAGAGAGAGGGGGAGGAGAGGGTTAGGGTTTTGGGGAATTGGGGGCTTTAGAGCTTTGTAGGGTTTTGAGGATATTGTGAGAGAGTTGGTTTGCCTCTTCGTAGCCACTAGAGGACTAGGGGACCGAGAGTTTTGTTAAAAAAAAAAGATAGATAACGTGACCGGTAAAAAAATCACAGACCTTTTGTGGACTGTCAGATACTGGGAAAAGTAAAAACCACAATACACGTGGCTGAATCTGAGAGGGAATTTTAAGGGACCTGTCATTTAGGGCCTCGATTTTTTTTTTAAAAAAATCTTTTATTTATTTATTTAACAAATGAGTGGGACAAAAGAACATGACCTCATATGTCTGATAAACTCCAACAAGGAGGATAAACAAAAGCTTAATTCGGCATGTGTACACTCACCCATGCAAAACCATAGATATAAAAACCCATAGTAAATAGCAAACATTCAGCGAAGAAATCCTTAATTAAAGGACGGGATGAAGCTGGTAGCATTGGCAAACAGTTGTGAGATACCAAAAATATAGAAAATAGACATATCATGATGCTTTTTGTAATGATGAAAAGAATGCAAAACAGACTCTCTGAACAATTCCAAAAGATGACGTTGGGCTTCCAACACATTAAAAATCTTACCTTCGAAACGCATCAGATTCCTAATGATCCAAATAAATCAAATTAGATTACATGAGACTAGAAACCAAAGTTGACGTTTAGGTTTTGGGAACGCTGAAACACTAACACCATTAAACACTTCATCAAGGTACCCCAAGGCGAGAATGAATGAGAAAATAGAAGGCAAACTCATTTCCATAAAGCCACAATTTCAGAACAAAGCAAAAGAAGATGTGTACCCGATTCTGCATGACTTCCACAAAAGGAGCAACGAGATGGAAGTGAAAAACTTCGCCGTTGTAAAACCTCATCAGTTAGTAAACGCCCATGAAGAGGCTTCCAAACAACAAGAGTTTTGCGGGGTTGAATTGCTTTACTCCAGATCACTTTACCACAATTTTTATGTTCACCATGATTTGAGAAGAAAACAAAAGCTTCTTTGCTGTCAAAATTCTTGAGGAGGAGTGTGGCCATAAAAGAGAGTCAGATGTGTCTGCATCAGGCAGAGCAATGCGCTCAATTTTTTCTGCTGCTTGAGGGAATTAAGAAATAAAATCTACTAGGAGAACCCAATGAGAATCAACAATAATATCATTCACCTTAACATGAAGTGGAATAGAGCCACTTACTCCAACACTAGTAGCAATAGGCTCACCTAACCAATTATCTTGCCAAAAAGATATCCTCTTACCATCACCAACACTCCAATACAAAGAATTTAAAAACATTGGCCAAACTTTTTTGAGACCCAACCAGACTGAAGATCTCTTGTAAGAGTTTATAGGTTAGAAATGAAATCATCTTTCAAAAAACGAGCTCTAAGCAAAATAGAGGCTGGAGAAGAAGATGAGAGCATCTCCCAACATCTCTTTATTAGAAGAGCACGATTAGCCTCAAATAGATCACGTAATCTCAAGCCTCCTTCCTCTTTAGGTTTACAACAGTGACGCCAAGCAACAAAAGACATGCCTACTTTCAAAGGGTCTCCAGTCCAAAAAAAATTCTTGATCCAAGATTGATGGTCATGAAGTAAACCAGCCGGCCACTCATAAATCTGAAAACTATAAACCAAAATGCCTTGAATCACTGACTGAATAAGTTATATCCTACCCGCTTGCGACAACAGAGAACATTTCCAAGAGGACAACTTGCATCTCACTCTATCTGCAATGACCTGAAAATACACCCTCTTGGGACGTCTATGAAAAATCGGAACCCCAAGGTATGTGAATGGAAGAGACCCTTGCTTGACACCCAAAATTTTCCGGATAACAAAGCGTCTACGTTGAGTATATTTCCCAAGGAACACAAGCGATTTAGATTTATTGACTGTTTGCCCTGAATTCAAGTCATATTCCTCCATAAACTTCATTAGATTCTTCAAATATCTCGTTGTACCCCACATAAAAACCATAATGTCATCTGCAAATAGAACATGCGAGGGTGGAGTAATATCAAGAGGAGCTGACAGTAAATCAATAAGTCAATCCTCAGCCAGCTTAGTGATACCTCTACTTAAAACCTCTTCCGCAAGACAAAAGAGAATATGTGACAAAGGATCTCCTTGACAAACACCACGAGAATAAGGAAAAAAACCCTTCAATCTCACCATTAACTAAAATTGATAAGTGTGCAAACCCCAAAAATGCTTTAATCCGGTCACAAAAAAGATCTGAAAAACCAAAAGCCTTCAAAACTCGAAGTAAGAAACCTCAATCAAGTGTGTCAAATGCCTTTTGCACATTAAACTTAATTACAATGTTACCGCCCTAACAATTACGATTCAAGAGGTTAATGCATTCTAAAGTCAATATAATGGGGTCTGCAATAGTGCGGCCTTTAAGAAAAGCACTTTGGTTGGATGAAATAATCTGAGTAGCAATACTTCCCAAACGGTCAGCTAAAATCTTTGTGGGTAAGCTTGAAAATAAAATTTGTCATAGTAATAGGACGCAACTGCGTTACGGTGTCTGCTCCAGGGACTTTAGGAATCAAGATCATTTAATTGGAATTGAAGTGGGAGAGAATGTATCCAGTATTGAAAAAACTCTGAATAGCTTGGACTACTTCTGCACCAACAACTGACCAACACTTCATAAAAAAAAATTCCACCAAAATCATCCGGACCAGGAGAACTATTATGATCCATGGAACACATAGTCTGAAATATTTCCTCAGATGTGGAAATGACTGTTAACATAGTATTATCCTCAGTAGTCACGAGATTAGAAATTACCTGAGAAACTAGACCAGTGTCTCTTACAAAAGAATCTTCTGTGAAGAGGCCATTGAAATATTTTACCACATGATCACTAATCTCTTTTGGGTCATCAATAATACTGTTTCCATCTCTCATAGTTGATAATGACTGTTTAAGATGTCGGACTTTAACCATTGCATGGAAGAAAGAAGAATTTCGGTCACCTTCAGTAAGCCATTTTATCCTTGATTTATCACATAAAAACTTCTCTTGAAGAAAAAGAGCCTCATGAACTTGAGCACTGGCAACACTCTCTCTGGAAAGCAAGTCATCAGAATGACCCAAGCTAGTAATTTCCCGCTGAATTATATGCAAATCATTAAATGACTTCTCCACCATTATGTTTACATCCCCAAACTCAGCTTTATTCCAAATCCGAATCTGTTGTTTAAAAGTCTGCAACTTAGAAGTCAAAACAAACATTGGATTACCATAGAAATGAGAACCCTGCCAAACCTCCTTCACCAAAGAAAGAAAACTTGGATGATCTACCCACATGCGATGGAACCGAAATGGTGATCTTTGGTTAGGTATAAGCTTTGAAAATGACACTAAAAGAGGACAATGATCTGAGGAAAAACGAGGAAGAGTAGTGCACTCCAAATTGCACCAAACATCCATCCAAGAGAAATTGCTAAGACACCGGTCAAGCCTCATTTCAACACTTGCATCAACACCCCTTCTATTCGTTCAGGTATAAGGCAATCCTTTGGTAGGAAGATGAACCAACTCACAATTAGTTGACATGTCCTGAAAGTCTGAACATGAAACAACATTGGGAAGAATTCCACCTCGTTTTTCATGAGCACCTATGACACAATTAAAATCACCCAACACTATCTAGGGTCCCTGAACAAATGCATTTTTAACATGAAACAGATCATTTTAAAGCCGGCGACGCTCTGTTACCGTAGTTCTTGCATAAACTTAAGTCAAAATACAATTAACATTGTCCAAAATGCAAGAAATTGTGAGCTGCTGGTCTGTAGCTAGTAACATAGTAGGCTGAATAGCTTGATCACATAAAAACCAGATATTTGGAAGTTGGTCCCCCCTGTCATTCACAGCTGCTGGAAACATCTTTAAAGAACGCCAAAATGAAGATTTAAGTGAACTTAAATTAATAAAATGTTCAGAAATACTAATAATAGCATGTTTGTATTTGCGAACCATCCTACTCAAGACTCGACGAGTGGGGGTGTTGCCCATACCCCGAACATTCTAAAAAATGATCTTCATAGGTTGAGGCGTGAGGTGGGAACCTGCTACGGGCAGAGTAACGCTCCAAAGCTTGTTCTTGTAGTAAATTCTCACGCATTTAGGGCCTCGATTGACTTGGCAGCTGATTTGGGCTTTGCTTCATGAGTCTTGTGGTTCGATAAGACATAGTGCACAGTACACTGCTTACTGTTCTACTTGTTCATAACTTGATATCACCTGCAACTCCATATCGATGAAATTCCATGGCAATAGCAGCTTTCGTTTTAAGATTTAGGGTCAGTAGCAAACAGAGCCAAGATGACCAACAAATAAGAAGTATTTGTCCATGATTTGGATGACATAATTTCTTTCATGGTGAACTTTGGATATTCTTAAACAATTTTCCACAAGGTAAAGTGCTTCTGCGCACAGCAGCCCTATATTTATTACTTGCCATGGTCTATTATTTGTTCTCAAGTATCAACCATGAAGCTGGGAAAAGAGAAGGAAAAGTGTTTTCATCACACATCTCAGCAATTATTGGAAAATACCGGATTTAATGGAAATTAGCATAAAGTCTGAGCTCATTGCAGCAGGAGATACATATTGGCAAAATTGCCAAAAGAGAGAAAACTAAAAACGCTAGGCTCTAAGGCCTTATTATTGATCTAACTAGAACTGTGTATTTCCAACTAGGCCTTCTTAGCTATGGAGTTGTTCCAAACTGGAGCCATTGGCAGAAATTGAAGCATGGAAGTAACCATTGTCTGCTGGTGGAGGCACGCCCCAACTGTCTCCAGACTCCAGCGGTTCGAGCATGACAACTGTACCATCTGTTAATCCCACGGCAAACTGATTTGGCTCTTGTGGATTCGCAGCCACCACTGAGGGGTATGTTCCGGAGCTGTGAACCAGGAAAAAAAAAAGCAAAATAGGTTAGGAATCACTACTGATTTAGAGTCATAACAGATCGACAGTTGACGATCATATATTATCATGTAGGAGAATGCATGCACATCTGAATCAATGAAAAGGTTAAGAAAGATTGATCACCTGACATTAGGTGGCAGATAAGCGTAGGGGTTAATCTGGCATTGCATATGAAGATTTGAAGCTGCAAAAACACACACAGTTCCATCCAGAAAGGTAGCGTAGACTAACTGGTTGTCACAAGAGAATGTTGCACAGGAGAGTGGTGCTGAAGATTCTCCTACTACCCACTGAAACAAGAAACATAAAACATGTAATGTCTTGAAAAGAGAGGAGAGCTGATTCAACTTCATCTCTATTTCTACATTATTGGTGTTATGCCAAGCATGTTACAGATCACAGTGCACATTATAGATATATAATAGTACCAGGAGTTAGTGCTCTTGTCAATTTATCAAAGTTATCATTTGTCATCAATTAGAGTCCCCCCCCCCCCCCATGCCATCAGAAGTAAAATTAGATTTTAAATACCTTCTTTTGGCATTCAAGCCTCAAGGTCTCGTAAACAGCAAGTTGAATCCTGTGTACAATGAGAAAGTGATTCTGATCCTTCTGATACTGTAGATGACTTCCAACCAGTCCTGTAGGTGTTGTCCAAGCTGGAATATCCAAGAAACTATTCTTCTGCTTTTCCCACTTATCAGAGCTCCACACAACTATCTGGTGAAAGAACACCAAACTATCAGATTGTATTCATAAAAGAGAATTCCTGCTTTTTTTTTACTTGTCAACACAAACCTGAGCATCTGCTCCAGAAGAAACTAGTGTCTTCAGAAGTTGAGAGAACGCAAGGCTTGTAACTCCCTTAGTGTGACCCTTGAGCGTTATCCTGGCCTAAAAGGAGGAAAAAATGGCCACCTAGTCAGACATCTCATTAAGGATGCATGCAACAACAGCAATTCATAGTACGAAACAGCATACCTCATTAGTGCGGACATTATATATGTGAATAGTCGAATCATCGCATCCAACAGCAACTATATTATTGTCATCAGGGTGTAAAGCAAGACATGTTACCACAGGTGGTGGCGACATGAAACTTGACATGTTCTGCAGTTAAACAAGTACTTCTATAATACTCTTATTGGCTACATGATCAATACAAACATTTGGAAACACTGAACCAAAATCCAAATTTATTAGATTAAAAGGTTTGTTGACCTTGAATGTCATTAGGTTGAACAACGATATCTTCCCTCCGGAGGCTGACACGACATAAGAATCATTCTTGGACAAAGCAAGGCAGTGTATTGCATTATCAGGTTTAGCACCAGTAAGATCATTAACCATCAGGATGCCTGAAGCTTGTTCCACCAAACGTGGGGAAACCTTGGTTGTTGCCTAAATGACATTTATAGCAAAAGCATCACTTAAGATTTTGATTAAAAGAGAAGATGCAGATTGAAACTGGGTTTGTTAAAATCTCTTTTTTATTTTAAGTACATTACAGGATAACAACATATCAATATACCTTGCCACTCGTACTCTGGTCACCTCGTGGCCACCTCCACAGTAGATGGGTTCCATTTGATGCTAATGCCAGAATGGCATTTCCTGAATTAGTGTAAACCAACCTTGCAATCTGAAACAGTGACAGAAGAAGTCAGTAGGTTACCTTTGTTATTATTCCGGCAATAAATTGTTAAAAAAGGCAATAACATCAACACTTAAAAATAAATGTGCAGAAACAAATGTTCATAATCAATGAATAAGAGAAAAAAAATTTGGGACACATGACTATCGTTTTATTCGTTTATATGAAGAAGTACTAGACTGATGCCCAGAATATGTGGAGTGAATGAAGAGTGATTGTGTGTCCCTTACTCCCTTTAGCTAATTGATGCGGAGAAGAAATCCAACCTTGTCTGTTTTTATTGTAGTCATTGATATCCTCAAAGATCGAATACGAGCAGTGTCACTAATTTCAGTGAGCTTCCAGATTTTTCTTCTGTTGAGCTCTTCACTTAACCTTGGTTTCTTAATATCATCCATGCTTCTCGTGCTACCATTCTGTCAAGAATGATCAATTACTCAGCCCAACTCATGATACACACTCACACACACACACACACACACACATATGTAGTTACTACATACAGAAAAAATTATGTAGTAAAGCAGCCTTCTTGAAACTATTTTAGGTCTATCCAGGAAAATGAATACTGACCTTTTCTGCTGCATTTCTAGAGGCAAAAAGTGAATGATTATAATTGCTCATCAACCGAACACCATCTGTCGTAGCCAAAACTTTGATTTTGTTGTCAGTGGCAGAAACAGCTAGCAACGAACCATCCTTGTTGAAGCGGATACGAGGGGTTGCCTTTAAAAGGGAAAGTTAATGTATAAATACAGCAGAGTGGAATAGAAGCAAACATAATATGTGAATAGTTTTGGGAAAACGTACTGGTAAACCTCCTTCGGCCTCAATAGTAGACAAGAGATTGACATTATCCATATCCCACACTTTGAGCACGTAGTCATCACCAACTGCCAAATACTTGTTCCTGGTTGTGTCAAATTGAACAACACCCAAAGATAGGTTTTTAAATCCTTGGTAGTTCCTCTTTATTGTGCCTTCATTTTCATTCCACTCCACAACATGAGACTCCCCATCTTTACTTGTCCCACATGAAAAAAGCCTGCATTGTTTTAAAAGTTAGATTTTCATGCTGCCAAACGAGACATAGATTGCAGAAATATTACAGCAGGAATAACCGAATAACAGACTAACCTGCTACCATCTGCACTATAAACCATTCTTGTACATGAGAGGTTGGGAGCATCGTAATTAACCCTGGGACCCATTACTTCATATAACCATGCTTTTATTTGTCCATCTACTGATGTCGAAAAGACAAACTGAGACATAGAAACACAGGAGAGTTTTAAGCAAACGAAGAGAAAAAAAGGGTGATAAAGGACACATCAGTCAATAAAAAGTTATCAAGTGAAGTCCTCACATGGACATTTTCTTTGCTATGAGGGCATACAGAATGAACAGGAGCCTCATGACCTTCAAAAGTATACAACTTTGATCCAGTAGCCGCATCCCAGACCTGCAGATCACAGCAATTGTATATAAGTTTCAGAAATCCTAGATTAGTTTCAGCTAACTATGCAACAACTGTTTGGTAACTCCACCTTGATGGCCTTATCATCACCGCAGGTTATAACACAGAGTTGTCTAATTGGGGTGCAGAACGCCAGATCATTCACACTTCCAACATGAGCATCGATCTAGAAAGTGATAATAGCATTAGAAAAGAAATTTACAGTAAGTATTAAAATGTTGCAGAAAATAAATTTGGAGTAAAAACTAGGCACCTACCTCTATATGCTGACGAATGTCATGACCACCAAAATAACCATACAACTGCAACATGTGTTTAGAATATGCAACTCCTGTTTGAAAGATACAATGCTGTTTAATATAAGACAAAAAAGATTATCATCCTAATCTATATATTCAAACTTACCGAATAGCGAACCATCAGGGCTCCATAGTACACGCTTAACTGAGACACTTGGATCCTTAACTAAAGTTGCCTGAAATTCATGAATGAAAACTGGTTCAGAATACGGATGATTCCAGTGGCATAAAATTTGACCCGGATTTTGTAATTCAGAATTTCAGATAATGCATCATACCTTTAATGCCATTGAACTGGCGGCCATATCCCATGGATGAAAGCTTCTTGATACCAACTTTTCCCTAGAACTGACTTCCCAGATACTTATATCCCCCACATTAGTTCCAACTGGTAAAGGAAATAACTAGTCAGCTTACAGCTAATATACAGAAAAATCCAGGGAAGGAAATCTCACATAATCCAACCTAGAAGTAAAGTCTGTTGGAGAGGATGGAAGTCCATGCTAGTGGGAACCGAGCCCTGATTCAGTATCCGAGCTACAGCCTTAGGAAAGTCATCTCTTGCATTCAATGCTGGACTTAAAACATGGCCTGAATTAATTCCTGGCATTATAACCTACAGAGTGCATCAATAAATCAGCTCCATAATCAAAAATGTGTGCTCATCATGTAGTAGGACTCAAGCTTACCCTGCCTGAAGCCGCAGGGAACCTCATTCTGAATAAATCCTCGGGATTCGCTGGACCAGCTGAAGAAGAAGCTATATCGCAATCAAGTGTATTATTAGGGTAAAATCCATTAATTGATCATGATCCAAAAGGCCAGGCATAATATGATATGTGAAAACTACTTGTAAATAACGCTACCTGGATTTGCTGGAATGCCAAGACCAATACCTCCTGCTGAAGCTGCTAACTGATTGACACTGGGGGGGTTAGACATCCATGTTGACAGAGGAGGTTGACTTGGTGGATGTGCTATTGGGGCCAGGAAGGACTGACAGTAAATTCAAAATAATAAGCAACATTGATTGAACATATATGTATATCACTCCTATGTAAAATTATACATCAAGTCATGAGTGTACCCCATTTACACCGATAGGAATGAAGCCATCAGCTCTCTGTACTACACCCATCTGTGGAGCCTGACCATTTGCTGCTACATGAGCGAATGGATCATCGGGATGTCTACAAGTGTGATCCACAAATAGAGTTCTTATATCCGGATTTTGTTTAGGATTATGACAAAGGGAATGCTGCCAATTTAAGCTGTCACATGGATTCTAAAATCAGTTCTTGCAAACTAAAGAATAGCTTCATTGTGAAAGAACAATGAACTGATTCTCTGTGTAATCAAATGATGAACTGATTTCTGATGCATACAGGAACCTATTCTTATTTGACCAAACCATAAAATTCAAAGTGAAAAACTACAACGAATAAAGGATTTGACCTCTGGTTAATTAGTGTCCGTAGCCTTGAATTTTTGAGCTTCGGGAACTGTAATTTGTCACGGAAACAAGGGTTGGCCAAGACAAGCTTCTTAAGTTCTTCGGTCATCATCAATCTTGCAGTTTCTACATCTACATAAGCAGAGAGTTGAGCATTGTCTCTGCAGAACCCCAATAAAATTCATTACTCTGGTTAGGAATAACATTACAAACAACTAGAATCTCAAATACAGAACGTTCATAACCACATACCTAAAATTGTTCAAAGTGAGCAGCTGAGTTATTTCCTTAAACAATTCTTCATTTAAACTTTCAAAGACTTTCAGATCCTTCACTAGGATATCTACTGCGGCAGCTCTATCATGTCTGATTAATTTTAGCTGATTAAATTAGAACAACATTACATCAAAGTATATAGATCGAAAAATATTAATGAACCAAATTCAAGTGCTTACCTGTCTAGAGCTTCTAAATATTTTTGCTTACGAATTTCGAAGAATATCTTCATCGAGTAGCGGTTGTCATCCAATTTAGTGAAACCGGATAGATACTTCTCGACTTCAATCCAATGACCTCCGAGCAACATTTCCTCGAAGTACTTCATGTCAAAGTAGTATCCTGATTCTTGCTGAAGCCTATTAGTTGATTTAAAAACATTTAAACCCAAATTCGAAATAAGAAGCCTGAGCTGCATAACAAATCTAAAGATGAAGACAAGGGGAGTTGGTAATGGTGATTACTTATGAAGCGTTTCTTGCCACTTGTCCTCTTGAAGGAACTGCATGATCAAGATGGTAAGGTCTTTACTCAGTAATTGCGATGTTCCAGGTGGTGCCGCCATTAGAACAGCTTATTATCTTCAACCTGAAGATGAATCAATGTGAACAATAACACCAACCACAAAGATGGATGGAAATTAAAAAAGAAACACAAAATTTCTTCCATCAAAGAAAAAAAATGAGGGTCACTTTGATTGCTTATAATGATAACATCACAACTGGTCAAACAAAGAACAAAAAAAAAAAGTGAAAACATAATTGGTTACACTTCAGGGTAGATCATTAATCAGAACCAAATAGGCCTCCAAAAGATTTATTCTCTCTATGAAATTGATACTCTATTGCAAGACACGGTGGTTTACATCAACAAAAAGACACCAAAATCACACCCCCAAAAAAAAAACTGGTCTAAACAAAATTGCATGAAAACTCTTTCTGGTAATCAAAATCGAAACAGCACAGAGGTCTATGATCATCTTCCAAAACCGAATTTACACAAAAACGTTCGGAATTTCGCAAAAAGAGGTCCTTGAGCCAAAGTCTGAGAATTCTAGGGTTCTACAAGGTCAAGAAACAGTAAAGTTGATTTCGCCCAGAATTTTTCTTTTGAAGAAGAAGAAGACGACGAAGGTGGGGGTTTGGGAAAGCAGGAGGAACTGAAGCAAAAGCTGAAGCCTTTTCACAAAGATAGGTAAAGGTTAAAACTTAAAACACAAGAAGATTACCTGCAAAACAAACAGAGAAGAAGAACAGAGAAAGAGTGATGGAACAGAGCACTCAACTCTCTCTTTCTCTCTCTCTCTATCGCTTTCTGTGAAAGCCAGAGAGTGCGAACTCTTTATTAATGGGACTTGTGAGGGTAGCTGAGAACAGAAGGGGGGGTTTATATAGTGAGAGGCCTGGCACCGAGGACGTATAAGTAGCCTGGCTTATCATGATACGTTAGTAGGCTTATTGATAAGTTTGTTTATGTGAGACAAGCATTTAGTGGGTCCGCGTTGGAAGGCTTTTGTCCATACAACTGGCTTTGCCTTTATTCAAAAGGAGACAGTGACGGTTGTGAGGCGTATATTACTTCCCGTTCTCGCATGCTGAGCGTGGTTGTCACTCTCTCCTCGTAAGCTTACAAGCTTACAACCTTTGAGGATTTGGTTTAGGTTCATGAATTCAATCACTCCAACCGTTGTCCCGATGTTGGCAATGGGAACTTGGGATATATATTCAAATCAACCAAATGGGAAGATTTTTAATATTGGAAAATTATATTAGACCACAATGCATGTCTGTATTACGGTTATTAATTAGTAACGTTCAAAATACAGACTCAACGTACGCGTTACGGAATTAATTAGCAATGTTCGGCACCACACCTTAGGTGCAGACCCAATGTATGTGTTATGGTCAATAGTCAGTAACGTTCGGCACCACACCTCAGATCCAGATCAATACCATAATTTTGTTGAATGCAATAACAAATCAATATTGTAAAATTCAATATTTTGAAATGCTAGGTTGTAGAAGATGAGACTGTCTCGTGTGTTGGTGATAATATTACAGTTCAACGACAGTATATCACATAGTTAATGGGATAGACTTTCAGGTGCTGATAATGTCATTCAATCCTTTCCCCAACTCCTTCATCATGCTGCTCCAACAACCACCTGGTCACCTGATCGGAATGGCACTAACGCAAACCCATAATGGAGATGTTCTCTCTTCGCATAATCAACGCGATCAGGGAAAGAACATTAGGAAAAATCGATGGCGTCTCCTTAAGATTCCAAAACCAAGCCCCTCTTCCGACCCCCCTCCGCCTATTGTTGCTGTCAAGATCTGCCTCGATGTTAGCGTCGTCGTCTACAAAGCTCGCCCTCTACACCTCTGCCACCTCCTCAAGTCCATCGATGTTAGTGTATAGTATTAGCTAAATAACTAATAGCTAGAGAGATTATTATAAAAACAAAGAAATTTAGGTATGTGGACTCATGTACATGTCATCTTCAAATATACTACATTCTATTCTCTTGCACACCGCCCTCTTTGTTGCTTGAAAAGTCTCGATGTACTTTCAGAGCACGGAATAACATTAGTCGTAGTTGGTTTTTTTTTTTTTGGTCAATATAGTTGCTAATGTAATTGGGGGTTTTGCCTCATTTCCTTTGGTAAGAATTTTGTGTCCTTTGTTTAGTAAGAGAGTAGGTTGGAAATTGTAAGTTGGTCGGATGGACGTGATTAACACGCACATTAAGGATAGTAGGTTGTACATAGAAAGGTCTCCCCGGTCAGTGCATACATGACAAATCTGGCGTACGGACAATAAAGAAGTCTATCGTGGTCTAAATGTCTGAAAATGACTTATAATGTCTCATGGGCCCAACTCTTCACCAACAATTAACTAGTGTGCCAATTTTAATTTTCTTTTTCAGAAAAAAAAAATCAAAAACCAAATTAGAGGTGATTGCCACCTTCGAATGGTGTTGGCGACTGAAGAATTGGTCTCGTACAAACTGAACAAACTTAATTTGTTTGATCACAACACTTACATGTTACAAATCATGAACACGTAATTGTAGCACGAATAATATTTATAAATGATCTTAAAAGACTCGAGATTAATCATGAGTTCGACCGCCCATGAGTAATCGATCTTAGCCACCTGACTCAATCCACATGACACTTACATGAATGTAGGCAATACTTTAGGAATTAAGAGCAAACATCTTATGTGACTCTTTTATCAAGTTTAAAAAGTTAATGATTGTAGTGGATTTGGATATTTGAAATGTCAATATGTGCAAAGCACAAAGAAGCGGGCTATAACAAGAACATAGCCAGTGATGGGTGAAATGGTTTTTCAATCAAATGATTTAAGAATGATGTATTGACATTCTCATTGTTAAAACTTAAAAGAAGCTAGGAGATGTGTACATTAATTTTACTATCTCTCATAAAATCACTAGAATATGGATGTCATTGACCCAGATCTGAAAAGGCCTAGATGCAACCGAAAGTCAAAAAAAAAAAATTGGTATAAAACAATCTTATGTTTTAATTTATTTTTCTTCCTCTTTTGCAGAATTGGACGTGGTTGAAATAAGACCAGACTTTCATGAATAAGGCCAGCTTTCTTACCATGTAAATGTGGATGCTGTAAATCTGTATTTAAGTCTCCTGGATACGATTTTTAACAAAATAAAACCACTTTGCACATCACATTTGCCGTTAAACACCTCACCAACTCCCAAGAATCACATTCTACAATCGCCATAAGGGTGAATTCGTCATTTTTGTAAAAGGCAAGGCAAGGTTACTCTGGAATCCGACCCACACACACTACCATGGACTCTCTTTTCTTTCTAAATTATTTTTACAAATAGAATAAAAACAAACACCCTATTGCATATTTAATTGATATGTATGATGGAGAGCGTTGAGTAACTTGAATTCACGAAGTCATAGCTTGTAATGTAGGATGCATTTGATAGATTACATGTGTGACAATATACCATTTTCTTCATAATGTCAAAGTCTGGAGTGCGTAATAATTTCTATTTCTAAAAACAAGATAAAACTAATGTAACTTTCTTAATGTTATCGACTAAGTTAACGAGTTGTATAATTGAAAGCACATAGTTCGCCAAATCACGTACATGTTTACTTTAATTAAAGTTCATTTAGCTTGGTTTCAATAAATTCTAATGAATTAAATAAACGATCAATTGCTACCTTGCATTCTATTAATCTCCGCTTTTTAAATATAACAAATATCTTTCCAACTATTTTATTAGTAAAATATCATGACCTATATATGAGACACTAAGAATGTAAATCAAATCTCCACTTGATCAATGGTTAGGGTAATTTCTTCTGCTCATCTTCTGTAAATAAGTATATTGAAAAACTTGAACCCCTTGTCTACTTTTCACGATGCATATTATGTGCATCTCGTCAACTTTGACGGTTAATATAGTGGTTGTCAAGCGAAGGCGCATAAGAAGAGAATGAGAACGCTTGCACTATAGTCCCGTCCCATTTCCCATTATGGAGAGCGCGTATCCCCAAGCGCCTCTGAGATTTGTGGGTGTAATTTTCCGCTGGCCATGAGAAACCCTCGGCGGCCACTTCTATAAATTCATGTTTTTCCTAACCATTTCTTACCGTGAGCGAGTAGCTAGCTGAAAAGAATTAGTCAGAATTCTATCAGCTAGAAATGACTTCATCAGGTGAAGTAGTCATATATACTCAGCTGGTTTTTGGATTTCCATTACTGAATTCGCAAAGCCTATATTTGTTTCTGCTGGTGTGCTTGTAGCCTAGATTAATATGATTAGAACCTTAATTAATATTATTATATAATAATATTGTGTGCAAATTGTCTGATATTATCTTCAGATTTTGGCTCACGTAATATGGTGAGAGAGATGAGGGTGGATTCTCACCGGAACACCATCGGCTGGATGATCCATTATCTTGACAGTAACAATCTCGGAGCAGCTGCACGAAGGTCTGCACGTACCTCTGCTATTTATCCACTATATAAAATTAATTATCTTACGGCTAGCTATATAGTCGTCTACGAACGAAATAGTTGCTAGTGTGAATATATGTGGGTGTTCTCAAATAAATTAACGACCAACTATAGATAATGCAAATGTTTAAATTTTGACCACTGTTTTTTTATTCTCAATTATACACTCATATGTGTTTGATATGAATTAATTGAAAGAAATTATATGTGCATGTGTTATGTGTAGCGTGGAGCGCCATTCTGGCTTGTACTTTAATTTCAGGCATTTCGAGGATAGCTTCATCGGTGGAGATCTTGACGAGGCGGATAATTATCTAAGTGGCTTCACCTCTGTGGATGAAAACTCATTTTCGACTTTGCTCTTTTTTGATATCCGATGGCACAAATTCCTACAAGCACTGGATTTGTAATTTTTCTTCAAGCTTGAATTTACAGTAGTTCCCACTTATTTAGCATTATTGTTATTAACTTGAGAATATATACATATTGTGGTTATGTTCAGAAACCAACGTCAAAGAGCCCGAAGGATACTCAGAGAAGAACTACGAGCACATAGGCAGTTCAATAATCGTTTCACAGCTGATCCAGGACATATCCTGAGGCTGAGAAATTTCAGGTTGGTGAAATTGATAATATTAACTATTTCATAATGAGAATTTATAATATATATATATATTATTCAGTGTGATTACGTAATAAATTTTTGGTTTTGCATTACGTGTAGAGACGGGCTTGACGGGGATTTTGAAGACCTCGGATTAGCAAGGTTGCAGGAAATGGAGGATGTTAGGGATAACTTGGAGGCCAATCCGTCTCTGAAAGGCAAGATTGTGTTTCCACCTTCTCTAGCACCTCCAACCCTGGCAGTGCTTCCACCACCTGTTCCAACATCGCTTCCAAACGAAGCCTATCGTCTAGCACTGGTATATATTTTCTTGCTGCACTCCAATGAATCTGGATTTTCTGGCCGTGAGTTCGGGGACTAATGTTAATTAATTTAGTTCATACTGGCTGAATAATTGATATTGATTTGTAATTGCTTCGGTTCTTCTTCTTTCATGTCTTAATGAAGTTTGTCTCGGGACTCTCGGCCGCTTCTAGCTAGTTTTTAGGCACATGCCATTGCCACCAACCTTATCTCCTTTTCTCTTTTTCGAATTGGCAGCTACCTGTTGAGACGAGAGGACTCACTATTCAGCCTCTCCCTACTCCGTCCGCGGCACTGCTGCAACTATCTGGAGTGAGACATGGACGTGAAGAGGAGATGGAGCATGGAAGGCACTCACGACTCCGTTTGCACCTTGTTCCGGCAAATGAGCATACGCAGAATCTCGGTTACATGGCGGAGGCTCCCGACCGAAACTGAGGTCGTCGGCCGCGTACGTGGTTGACAGAACAACTCCAGAATAAATTATCGTACCGGTCCATCTGCATGCCTCTTGTTGATGGATTCTTACTTTATAACTGAACACATTTCTAGTATTTTGGTGATACATTGTAGTCACTGCTTACTCTTACATGCATGCTACATAGAAAGGCTTTCTCGTGTGGCCGAATATGGTTTCAAGTTTAATTTTAACATTACATATATATGACGAAGCATTTTCTAATATCATTGTATTCTAATTATCCGGCTTCTTGTTCTAGCTTGACCTCTATATATAATCATTGTTCAATCTATGAATGCTCAGACCCTGAAGAAAAAATTGAACTAATTGAAAAAGAAACTCTGGTTCAGATTTCATGCAGAATAAAAAGGAAACTTGAGTTGGTTCAGATTTCATGACCGGGACGGCAATGGTGGAGATGACGGCGTCGACCATCATGTCGAAGATGTTCCGGTAGCGGACGCCGGTGGCTCGGCATTGGCACTGCCTTGCTTTGCCCTTGCCTTGGCTTGTTCGGCATTAGAACTGCCTTGCTTTGCCCCGGCCTTTCCTTCTCGGCATTGGCATTGCGTTGCCTTGATTTGCACTGGCCTTGGTCAGCTCGGCATTGGCATTGGCATTGGCATTGGCATTGCCTTGCCTTGCCTTGCCTTGCCTTGCCTTGGCGTTGGTTGTCCCTGCCTTGCCCTTGCCCGTTCTTGGCCTGGCCTTGCCTTGGTTTGCTCGGTATTGGCATCGCCTTGCCTTGCATTGGCATTTGTTGCCCCTGCCTTGGCCTTGGTTGCCGCTGCCTTGCCCTTGCTTGGCCTGGCCTGGCCTTGCCTTGCTCGGCATTGGCATTTGTTGCCCCTGCCTTGCCCTCGGTTGCCCCTGTCTTGGCCTTGGTTGCCGCTGCCTTGCCCTTGCTTGCCCTTTCCTTGCTCGGAATTGGCATCGCCTTGCCTTGCATTGGCATTTGTTGCCCCTGCCTTGCCCTCGGTTGCCCCTGCCTTGGCCTTGGTTGCCGCTGCCTTGCCCTTTGCCTTGCTCGGCATTGGCATCGCCTTGCCTTCCATTGGCATTTGTTGCCCCTGCCTTGCCCTTGCTTAGCCTTGCCCGGCCAGTCCCTCCCCCTTCCCCCAATTGCTTATATACGATATTTGCTGCCTCGAATGTCCCTAACAAACAATTATAAGCAATTGAAAACGGATTTAAGATGGATTTAGGAGGTGTTCTTCGCCCAGCTGGGGGGGGTGATGAACACCACGAAGGGGGGGTCATGTGGGATCGGTGTTGCCTCTAGTCCACTGAAACGATGTCAGTAACCGCTCAGATCAATCAAAGGGAGGGATAGGAGCCCGTCGGTATCGAGAAATTGTGCTTCGGCACTCGATTTGCAACATAAACAAATGCTGTGAGGGGAGGAAGGTGTCGGTGTCGATGATCGGATTTTCTTACATTTTACCTAGAAACGCAACGCTACATTAATGGATTTATAACGTTAAAAGGAAATGTCAGTGGAAATAATTAGTCAAATGCAGCCCACTAATCATATAAATTGTATCCCATAAATGTCACGAAATGAATGTGTATGATCCACAAATGACATCAAATTATTCAACTGGATTTTGTTGTCATACACATGGATCATGAGTATACTAGCTGGTAACTAAAGAGTATCAAATTCAAATCCATGTGCCAAAAGTGGATTTTGAATAATTTCAGCTACCTTGTAAGATGAGACCCTTTAATATTGAGTTCATGAACCAAGTCGAATGATTTACGATGACAACCCAGAAGAGACCCTTCAGTCAAATTTTACTTTGTTTCCTTTTGGTATCAAATTAATACAGATAAGAAGACAAGAGTTCTTGTTCTGATGCGATTAGACTCACATGCACTAACATAGACCTTTGTTTTCTTATATTTAATCTCCTTATCTTCGTTCTCTTCGTAAGAAATTAAAAATGAAAAAAAAAATCGAAGGTTGTATATACTAAAATTCTAGAATTGTTTTTTCATTAATTTATGATAATTTATTCTGTATCATTAACGGACGATCTTGTTTCTTACTTTTTATCATTGTTCTAAAAAGCGACCGCCTAGGCGCTAGGAGGTGGGTCACCACCACTCTTTTTGCATATTCGGTCATCTGTGGCGTTTGAAGTGATTGGCGGCCACCTAGGCGGTTCGCGGTGGTCAAAATCAGTGGATTTTTAAAAATAAAAAAAATTAAAACACAATGGAAGTAAAAGAATTTCATAATGAATATTTTTATTTCGGATGATGACACATAATATGAGGAAATAACAATAGATTTTGAGTTTGAGTCTGATACTGAAGAAGTTAGTGAAAGAGTTTGAGAAGAAGAACTTAAGATTTAATCTTGTATTTGTTTTACAATTTTATCTTTATTTTAATATTTTTATATAAACTTTAAAATTAAGTAATTTTTTAATTTAAACTATTTTGAAAATTAAAATTAAGCATTAACATATATTTTTTAATATATAAATAAATATTAATAATTTGAATCCGGTTAGCCATCTAGGCGTTAGGATGTAGTTGTCCACCTGCATATCGCCTATCACTTTTTCGAAACTTGCTTTTTATTAATGACTATAACGACTGAGTGATGTTAATTAAGTTTCTCATATATACTTCAATAATTTAAGCAAACGATGGATAAACAATATATATAAAAAAATTATAATCTTCTTTTTCATCTTTATGGAGCGGCACAATTGGGTGATTATTCCTCAAATGTTTGGTAATTTAATAGCCAAACGAATCGAACTATCAGTTATCTTAAATAGTTACTTTAAATATTTACAACTGGGTGATTAAGGCCTAGTTTGGCCCGTTTTCAAACCGGATTATGCAGCTTATTTCATAATTTAAGCCGTTGGTGGTGTTTGGTGAAACAACAACTATCAATTTAATCATGAATTCTCACTTTTTGAGGCATAATCTGGAAATGTGCTATTTTGTGCTTTTGAAATTCTGGATTTTAGAAACTGCTGCCGCATGTTTACTTTACGGTCTTTACCTCTATTACCCTTCAATCATCTTCACAATAGTTAAAGATTCAAAGCCACCACTACAAACTGAGAACGAAATGTACCACCATCTAGGGCTGGACTTTTTGACACCGAAAAAATCGAAACCGGCCATAACCGAACTGCACCGAAATCGAGAAACCGGAACCGAACGGAATCACCGCGTCGGTGTCGGAAACCAAACCGAACCGAGTAATTGGTGCCGGTTATCGGTTTCATGCTTTCAAAAAACCGGTGGAAACCGAACCGAACCGAGAATTGACATTTAAGGTTATAACTTGTATTTGATGAACATATGTAATCGATTGGGTGCTTATGTAAAACATAAATTTGGTAATAAATATATACATGTATAGATATGTGATTTTGTACAAGGTAATATATGATTTTGATTTTTGTATGTGTACAATGTAATGTTTTTGGGTTTTGTCAACTAGCCCTCATGTTAAGACAAGTCTGAACATCCGGTGATGAAACTCATGGGGTTTAATGTTTATTTTGGTTAACTTGTTGTGTTTTAGCAAAACACTATTTTTGTTTACTTAATATTTGAGTTTTTGATATTTGGTGAATATAACTTAATTAAAGTATTGAACTTGTAGCTTACTCCTTCACTTTTAATCTTTTTATTTTCACTAGTCAAGTATGAAATGTCAATAAGGATATTAGGTTTTGTAACCGAAACAAAACCGAAACCGAACCGAATTATAGGTTAACCGAAACCGCGGTTTCTATGTATATTTTTCGATTTCGGTTTTAGAAAACATGAAACCGAAAATTCGGTGTCGGTTTTCGGTTAGTACTCATAAACCGAACCGTTGACACCGAGTCCAGCCCTACCACCATCCACATTTGAATGTTACCCAATCACCCATCTTCAGATCGATCTCCATCAAGACATACAATAACCTTCTTACCAATCTTATCCATCTGCATCACACCAAATCTATACTAATGCATGCCAATTGAGCTTTTGAACATATCTCTCTTTTAACAAATCACTTCAAGAAAATTGTGTTTGTAGTCCTTAAGAAAACACAAGTAAATCTATTTTTAATTTAATGTCTTTTTTAGTCATTATATAAATTCACCACACTTTTATATTAAAATTCACCAAACATTTTAACACAACTTTAAAAATTATTCTCACATCACAACTAAAATTAACTATTCTAGCTAAAGCTGATTTTATATTAATCACATTGGGCAAACTCGCCTAATGCTGTTAGTTTTTTACTTTTACGTACGGATTTCAAATCTTTAAAGTAACTAATGATTTAATGAAGTACAAGAACTAATCGACTCACCGTAGATTTTTATGTCAACTATATGTATGAAACTTGATATCTTCACGCGCGCGCGTTCTAATTGTGCACTACGTACACTCCTTGCTTCTTATCTTTCACGTAAAGCTTAATTAATATATACACGTACTAAATACATAACACAAAACATGTACACATGCTTTTGAATGTTTATCCATCTTAACTTATCAAGCTCGTCCATATGAAAATTTAGAAAATTAAAATGTTTTGCTAATCTTATAATTTTATCTTCTATATTGTTCTATATTGATACAGATTTAATTTGCACTCTGATCTGTTGGTTTATCAAGGAAGACTGCATATGAAGAACCATGTGAGCGATTGCACCATACTGTTGCCCCTTGTGAACAACGCGCGTGCTTGCAAACGCCTCTGCTGACGTTGGTAGAAAACAAGCTTATCTCAGCCACAACCAAGGCCTAAGTGCCACGATACCCCTCGCTATAAATTATACTTTCCTTATAGCTCGCCATCACTTCAGAAGTTCAGACTCATAGACACTTCGAATCCAGGCTAATGAGAGACACAAATTCTCACCGTGTTTAAGTCGGAGCAAATTATTGTAGTTTTTCCTTTTGATTCAGACACCATCTGCTTTTTCAGGTAGTATAAGAAGCTAGCTCTATATTTCCTCTTCCTATTAAACGAGTTTATAACTTTATATATGAGTTCATGAACTCTTGACTGTTTCCCGAAAACAAAATGTACTGTTATGGAAATTTCCAATTTCCATGATATAGATCTTCTGTAATTGTACGTCTTACAAAGTTATAATTCCTACTCTATCTAAGATCTGATATTTCTGTAATTTCTGATGTGAAAAGCAAATTTAATTTCTGGTTTTTGGCTCGTTTTGGTTGATGTTTGCGGAAAAGGCCAGGTACAGATCCCTTGAAAAGAAAATGGCTGTTTCCGACGTAGAGAGAAATGCGATTGACTTTATTGTTCAGTATCTAGATAGAATTAACCTGAAGGGATCCGCAAGAATGTAAGTCGGGTTATTTAAATACTCATTTCAAAATTGTATTCACTGGCTACCTTATATATTATTTGTTAATTCCATTTGCATTATCTCATATAACTTAGGCTGGAGCGTGAATCTGGTTTATTCTTCAATCAGGCTCATTTCGAAGACTTGTTTATTCGTGGAGCCTTTGAAGCCGCTGAGGACTAACTGATGGGATTCACCAAAGTTCATGACAATAATTTTACAATAAACATAGTTTTCGAGTTGAGGTGGCACAAGTTCTTGGCTGCCCTAAATGAGTAAGAGACCACTAGCTACAGTTAACACCTTATAGTCTTCGAACTCAAACTCTACATACCACCTCAGTTAACCGATGATTCTATATATTTTGGTGCAGCAATCATCGTGAAGAGGCGCTGTAATAACCCTAAATTTCAAACATTTTAGTTTGATTTGGAATTCTATAAAATTTCGAATTTTATTAGAATGAACGTAATTGGTTGCGACGTTAGTAAACGAGAAAAGGAAACGTTCTCGGAACGTTTAAATTGAAAAACGTTACATTTCCGTAACGTTTATATCGACTTTTATTCCGTCGATCGGTTGCGAAAACTTCTTTCACGAAAGTTGTAGAGCTCGTCGATACGAGTGCGTGGACATGTGACACGTTCAAATCGGACGACAGATGTAAAAGTTATTAACGTCGGAAGTTAGTTTCCGATTTGGAAACGAGTATAAATAGAATGATTTGTGATTAGGGTTTCCACTTTTGGAAACCCTCAGTTTCTCTCCGCCTCCCTCTCACTTTCTCCCTCTCGCTCTCCCGAGTCTCCCTCTCTCTCTCCCTCACTGCCCACCGGCGATCTAGCCTCACCGGTTGCCGTGAGACTCACCACCCACCCCAAAGACGTCGCTCGACCGCCCTCAGTCACCCCTGGACACGACGAGCCGCGACTCGCCACCTTGAAGCTCGGGGGATCTCATCGCCGTGCTTCCACATCGACGACGTGCTCGAGGCAAGCTCGCCACCGCTCCTCCTCATCCCTGGAACCACGCGTCAAGGATTAAGCCTCGAATCGCCGCCTACCTCCACTACTGCTCGATCTCCTCCGCCGGCACCTCAAGCTTCACCATCGTCGATTCAAGGGCTCCGCCGTGCAATCAAGGTAAGGAATGATGATATTGATGTTGTGTGATGATTTTGGATGATTTTGGGATGGATGTGAGGAGATCGGAGGGGGATTGGAGAAGGTTTGAAAGAGAAGGCTTACCGCCGCAGTGGGCGGCGCGTGTTAGTGCGTGGAGTAGCCTAGGGGCGGCGTGAGGCCGAGGGAAGGGCGGAGGAAGGGAGGGGAGAGTTTTGGGGCGGCGGTGGCGTGCTACGCGCCGTCTCTGGGCTCGGCGCGTGTGCCCCACGCGCGGCCTGCCGGCGGGTGGCGCGTGCACCCCACGCGCCGCCACGTGCGGCGGTGCGACAGTGTTTCCGATAGGGGTATTTTGGTAATTTACTTAAATGTAAATGTAAATTTTATTTACTACGGTAAATGTAATTAAGTTTTGCCTTCGGTAAATGTAAATATAAATTACTTTCAGTAAATGTAAAAAGTAATTTGTAAAAGGGTAATTTAGTAAATTTTATTTACTGAATTTGTATTTACATTTAAATCGTACGTATACGTACAGAAATACGTATTAATATTTATACGTACAGAAATACGTATTAATATTTATACGTACAGAAATACGTATATTATATTTATACGTACAGAAATACGTATTAATATTTATACGTACAGAAATATGTATTAATATTTATACGTACAGAAATACGTACATAATATTTATACGTACAGAAATACGTACATAATATTTATGCGTACAGAAATACGTACATAATATTTATACGTACAGAAATACGTATTAATTGCATATTTGTACAGTATCCGGAAATAGTAACAGTGAATAGTACCACTGAACAGTAACTTCGTAAAACCGAAAATTGCTGAACAGTAACCGATTATTACTGTTTCGGCATTTAAAGGTTACAAAACGATTCTAAATTCTTTTCTTATCTTTTCAAGGTGATCGCTAAATCGAGGAAAGGAAATATCATCGGGAATTGTGAATTACGCTCGAGTCGATAAGGTGAGTAAAATCTCACTGAATTTACGAATCTACCCTCGTGGTGATTCAACATTTTGCAAGTGTGTTTATCAAATGAATTATAACATGTATATAATTTAGTGGACTACATATATATAGTATAATGGTAATAGGTACATAATATATATATAGTTCATTAAATTACGTACTGTTATTAATGCATTAAAAATAGTCATTTCGGTGACGGAAAATTGAGCATGAGTATGTGAGAATATTGTACGTAATTCTTCAGGTGTTTATGAAATATGACATGTATAGAATATAGTGAACTATGTATATATTGTATAAATGGTAATAAATACGAATATATATAGTTTGCTATATAATATATTGTTATGATTTTTATTTTGGTGATATCGTGAAAGTTTTAAAACGTACAATATGATGAGTGATTATTGTACATGATTTTATCACGGAGAATGTTAAAAATTGTGATTTGTCTTCGGACGTGATGTGTGGTACAATATGATGTGTGATTATTGTACGTGATTTTTAACATTGTGATTGTTAAAATGTGAATTGTCTTCGGACCTGATTTTGGTACAATATGATGTGAGATTATTGTACGTGTTTGGCAAGTCGAAACCTAGCCTTTGGCCGGGCGAAAGTTACGATACAGTTAGAGCTCTAGTCTGTCTGCCTTAGTACTGCATGCGAGGTAACGGGTGGTTATCTGCTCATGGGTACTCGGTGTATTTTGGATGTTGGGTAGCGGGTGGCTATCCAATATCAACGGTGTATTACGAGAGGGGTAACAGATGTGTACCAGCGTTCTTGGTACCCGTATTATAAATGCATTGGGTAACCAGAAGGGTTACCTAATTTCCTCATGAACGTTTTATTTCATATTTCTTTGGGTCAACCAGATGGGCTGACGAGTGACTCATGAGGGCATTTATATTTGTTGTTTTGTGATCTTTCGTATATTTTGATATGCGAATTATATTTTGATTTTACTCATACGAGCTGTAAAGCTTACCGGGTTTGTGTTTACAATCCCGGTGCACCAATTCGATGGTGTTGTGGATGACTCCGCAGGTGTAGATTAGCGGGAATTGACGGACCGCTCAGAGAACATGAAGTGATTTACCTCCAGCTTGTGTGAGGATTTTGTGTGTCTATTTTGTGAGAGATTGTGAGGATTATTACATTCCAACTTACGTAATGTAAATTATAAATTTGGGTTGTAATAATTGGTTTTCTGAGTTGTATTGATAACTCAGTGATGATCCGCTGTGCACTTAAATGATTTCGATTTTCTTGAGATTATTTTGTGTTTAACGACTTTAGAATTTTGAGTTTTTAAGCTCGAAATTTTGGGGTCGTTACAGTTGGTATCAGAGCCTAAGTGCGTATTTGGCGATTATCAATACCATCCAGGAGCGATGATCCGACTGCAGGCGGGCTCCCATCACATGCTCCTCGGTATAGATATGTTGTCGGGTACGCGAGAGTGTTAGGAGCCATACCTTATGGTTTGGTCCTGTAGAGAGTATTGTGACGATATTCCAATGATTCACCTTCTTCTGAAATTTCATGATTGATATTGGTTGGATCTTTTTGTCGAATTCGAGACTTCACATGTATGACTGAGTGTTAATTGTTGAATGGTGATGAATTTGGAAAATGGTCGTGGACAGGGTCGAGGCCGAGTTAGGCTGCAGGCCGAGTCTGCAATAGGGAGAACCTTTATGAGGAGGCTGCTCCACTGGAAAGACAAGTTGATTTTGTTGCTATCGTTAGAAACGATAGTCGTGTGATGAGGTTGATCAAGGACATGAGTGAGCTGCTAGTGCTGTCATTTCATGACGCTTGGATCATGTGGTAGCGGACCATTGGATCGACAGTATTGGGACTTACTTGGTAATGATTGAGTACTCTGAGTTAGAGAAGACGATGATAGCCACATTCATTTATTGATAGTTGGCAGTGGAGGGGTTAGGATTGATTCCTACGCCTATGAGAAACTCTTTATGTGTCACTTCACTTTTGGAGTGTCCCTCGAAATTGGAGACAATGAAAGGCTTATCCTAATGTGATTGGAAGTAGAGAGTTCTCTGCTTATTTGATAGTGACTCCGGACCACACCATGATGTGATCTGAGGAATCGATTGGTTGAGGCTGCAGTACGCGGTGATTGATTGTTTTGACATGGTGGGTTCTTTCGTAGACCCAGGAAACCAGAGTTTTGTATCTCTGACTCGAGTCGGATAATGCCATGAGAGTTGAGTCATAGCATATGTTGAGTATGAGGATCTGAAGTAACTATCACAGACATCGTTGTGATGTCTGAGTAAAGTGAGACGTTTCCGGAGATACTGTGTTATAGCACCTATAACGAAGACGCCGTATGGATGAGACAAATGAATTCAAAGACTTAATGACTGGTGTGATCAGTTTAGAGAGGCTACAATACTCTCTGAGTTTGACATGCGATCCAGATACTGGAATGCTAACAGGTTTGAGTATATAGTTTCCTATCAGGGCAGAGAACTGTCAAGGAGACTTGATGGAGAGCATTGACCCTATGTTGAGGGATGTTCAGTGTTTAAATGTTGAGGACTAGATTTTAGTTATGCAACTAATCTAGAGATGTGTAGACCATAGGTTGGAGGTGGTTAACGAAAATTTTCGTGACTAGCATCTCTAACGCTATTGGTAACAGAGTGGTAGGGCGTATGATACGTCCATAAAGTGGTAATACAATTATTGAATGGAGATCCACTTTTTGTCGACGTGACATTCCAAACTGGTTTTGGTTCGACTATAGACAATTGATGTTACGCATTGTTCTTGGCTGAGCGAGAAATATAAGGTGATGGAGAAGTCTCAATGTGGCGATATGAATTAATTATTTGCTAGATGAGCATTTAAATGAGAACGCTGGTCTTTCAGGATTTAATGATCTTGGTGTTGGGGATTGGAACTTCACAATGCCACAGGTCCAAATGAGACGCAATGGCGGTGAAGTAACTCTGTTGAAGGTAAGGTATGAGATGACCTTAGCTTAGTGGTGTTTTAACGAATTTCTTTTCGTGACAAGCACCTTCCAACTGGTAAAGAAATGGTTGAGAACCAAATTTTCTTTTCAAGTACAAGGGGTGTTAGTGTTGGAGACTTAGATGCTCTTTTTCCCTCTATGCATTAGATTATTATTATTGGATAAGGAGATGTTGACTCAAGTGTTCAACAAGGGATAAATTTTTCAATAAGAGAGTGATCAAGTATATTGCTGCTTGCATAGAAGTTATTTTGGCCGAATGCGTTGGCCATGAGAGTTCTTAATGAAAGTAAAGAAACAACTATTTAGAGTGGTGGTATAGCGATCATTTTGGGTTAGTTTTGAGGAGATGGTGTACCTAATATCGGGTTCTGTTGAAGTAATTACTAAACTTATTAGTACTACAACGGTGGGAGAAACCAATATCTTAGATGAAGCACTGGGGCATTTGTGTGGGACCGTATGTCATGCATTTGAGGCATGTATGAACCAGGGGGTAAAGTATATCTCAGTTGTGGTCGTGTTGGATTTTGCGCTGTAAATTTCACCTAATTTTCATGTTCCACCGTTGTGAGATAAATACCTTCTTTGTCTGAACCCCAAATTGTGGCATACCACTCATGGAAGCAAGAAGTTGTAATTAATTTTCGACGGTAAGTTTTGGTGAGTGTGATGGGATGCGTGATGCGCCACTCTTGTGGTGGCGGTAGAGGTCCTCTACTGCCTTGTGCGTATATTAGTCGATTCTCTGGTGAAATTTTTGAGAGTAATTCTTAACCGAAGGTGGTGTTCTGTGGTGGTTGTGAACTCGATGAGTTAAGATTTCCTTATCGTGTTATCGATACAAATAGGGTACTTGGTGGGTATCATGCACGACAACTTTTTATGGTTATAATAAGATAATCTTGAAATGAGATTATTTTGTTGATTGGAAGGAATGGTAGGTTTGTATTCTAGCGATGCATTGTGGTGAAGTCATGAAGGTATTGTCGTGATAAAGCACGTTTATTTGAAAACCACTATGTGTGATGAAAGTAGTAGGCATGTGTTAATCATTGATTTGACTCGTGTTAGATGTTGAGAGTTTTGACCATGCTTAGTGGTAGGAGCTAACTCATGACGTGAGGATAGTCTGTCAAATCGCAAGAGAGTGGTGAACTAGACAAAAGAGGGCGTAGACGCCTCCATGCTGAAAACATCATTATGTTTCAGGAGGATGATTATATTTTGAGTAGCTCACATTCGACTATTATTGTTAGGACATGTGGCAGATTGTCTGATGGAGGAAGTTTGAGATAACGAAAGATAGGGTGAGAGCTTGTATGCTGGAAATTCTAAGGTAGCTGTGAAATCATTTGAGATTGATTGAGTTCGCCTACAACGACAGTTACCATTCCAGCATCGGCATGGTACCCTATGAGGCACTTAAGGTGGTCCATGTCGATCACCTATCTGTTGGGCCAAATTTGGGTGTAGTGAGATTTGACAAGAAAGAAAAGTTGGCCGAGGTATGTTGGGTCTTTGAGATTCTCGAGAAGGTGGGAAAACTAGCCTTGCCTACTAGCATGTCGGACGTTCACAACGTCTTCTACATTTCCATGTTGAGGAAGTATGATCCTGATGTGTTGCATATGTGATCGATCATAACACCATTGAAGTGAAGGAAAATGCCACTTTTGTTGTAGAACCGGTTCGTATCCTGGATAGATCCACAAAGAAGCTTCGGAGGAGAGAAGTTGGGCTAGTCAAAGTGTTGTGGAGTCACCATGATGAAGGTGATACATCTTGGGAGCTAGAGTCAGACATGATGACCAGATATCCACGGTTGTTTGTTGAGTGAGTTTGAATTTCGGGACGAAATTCCTTTAAGGGGGGTAGATTGTAATAACCCTAAATTTCAAACATTTTAGTTTGATTTGGAATTCTATAAAATTTCGAATTTTATTAGAATGAACGTAATTGGTTGCGACGTTAGTAAACGAGAAAAGGAAACGTTCTCGGAACGTTTAAATTGAAAAACGTTACATTTCCGTAACGTTTATATCGACTTTTATTCCGTCGATCGGTTGCGAAAACTTCCTTCACGAAAGTTGTAGAGCTCGTCGATACGAGTGCGTGGACATGTGACACGTTCAAATCGGACGACGGATGTAAAAGTTATTAACGTCGGAAGTTAGTTTCCGATTTGGAAACGAGTATAAATAGAATGATTTGTGATTAGGGTTTCCACTTTTGGAAACCCTCAGTTTCTCTCCGCCTCCCTCTCACTTTCTCCCTCTCGCTCTCCCGAGTCTCCCTCTCTCTCTCCCTCACTGCCCACCGGCGATCTAGCCTCACCGGTTGCCGTGAGACTCACCACCCACCCCAAAGACGTCGCTCGACCGCCCTCAGTCACCCCTGGACACGACGAGCCGCGACTCGCCACCTTGAAGCTCGGGGGATCTCATCGCCGTGCTTCCACATCGACGACGTGCTCGAGGCAAGCTCGCCACCGCTCCTCCTCATCCCTGGAACCACGCGTCAAGGATTAAGCCTCGAATCGCCGCCTACCTCCACTACTGCTCGATCTCCTCCGCCGGCACCTCAAGCTTCACCATCGTCGATTCAAGGGCTCCGCCGTGCAATCAAGGTAAGGAATGATGATATTGATGTTGTGTGATGATTTTGGATGATTTTGGGATGGATGTGAGGAGATCGGAGGGGGATTGGAGAAGGTTTGAAAGAGAAGGCTTACCGCCGCAGTGGGCGGCGCGTGTTAGTGCGTGGAGTAGCCTAGGGGCGGCGTGAGGCCGAGGGAAGGGCGGAGGAAGGGAGGGGAGAGTTTTGGGGCGGCGGTGGCGTGCTACGCGCCGTCTCTGGGCTCGGCGCGTGTGCCCCACGCGCGGCCTGCCGGCGGGTGGCGCGTGCACCCCACGCGCCGCCACGTGCGGCGGTGCGACAGTGTTTCCGATAGGGGTATTTTGGTAATTTACTTAAATGTAAATGTAAATTTTATTTACTACGGTAAATGTAATTAAGTTTTGCCTTCGGTAAATGTAAATATAAATTACTTTCAGTAAATGTAAAAAGTAATTTGTAAAAGGGTAATTTAGTAAATTTTATTTACTGAATTTGTATTTACATTTAAATCGTACGTATACGTACAGAAATACGTATTAATATTTATACGTACAGAAATACGTATTAATATTTATACGTACAGAAATACGTATATTATATTTATACGTACAGAAATACGTATTAATATTTATACGTACAGAAATATGTATTAATATTTATACGTACAGAAATACGTACATAATATTTATACGTACAGAAATACGTACATAATATTTATGCGTACAGAAATACGTACATAATATTTATACGTACAAAAATACGTATTAATTGCATATTTGTACAGTATCCGGAAATAGTAACAGTGAATAGTACCACTGAACAGTAACTTCGTAAAACCGAAAATTGCTGAACAGTAACCGATTATTACTGTTTCGGCATTTAAAGGTTACGAAACGATTCTAAATTCTTTTCTTATCTTTTCAAGGTGATCGCTAAATCGAGGAAAGGAAATATCATCGGGAATTGTGAATTACGCTCGAGTCGATAAGGTGAGTAAAATCTCACTGAATTTACGAATCTACCCTCGTGGTGATTCAACATTTTGCAAGTGTGTTTATCAAATGAATTATAACATGTATATAATTTAGTGGACTACATATATATAGTATAATGGTAATAGGTACATAATATATATATAGTTCATTAAATTACGTACTGTTATTAATGCATTAAAAATAGTCATTTCGGTGACGGAAAATTGAGCATGAGTATGTGAGAATATTGTACGTAATTCTTCAGGTGTTTATGAAATATGACATGTATAGAATATAGTGAACTATGTATATATTGTATAAATGGTAATAAATACGAATATATATAGTTTGCTATATAATATATTGTTATGATTTTTATTTTGGTGATATCGTGAAAGTTTTAAAACGTACAATATGATGAGTGATTATTGTACATGATTTTATCACGGAGAATGTTAAAAATTGTGATTTGTCTTCGGACGTGATGTGTGGTACAATATGATGTGTGATTA
Source organism: Argentina anserina (assembly GCF_933775445.1). Lineage (NCBI taxonomy): Eukaryota > Viridiplantae > Streptophyta > Magnoliopsida > Rosales > Rosaceae > Argentina > Argentina anserina. The sequence goes on along the minus strand of NC_065873.1, from coordinate 23,560,364 downwards.
TTGTACGTGATTTTTAACATTGTGATTGTTAAAATGTGAATTGTCTTCGGACCTGATTTTGGTACAATATGATGTGAGATTATTGTACGTGTTTGGCAAGTCGAAACCTAGCCTTTGGCCGGGCGAAAGTTACGATACAGTTAGAGCTCTAGTCTGTCTGCCTTAGTACTGCATGCGAGGTAACGGGTGGTTATCTGCTCATGGGTACTCGGTGTATTTTGGATGTTGGGTAGCGGGTGGCTATCCAATATCAACGGTGTATTACGAGAGGGGTAACAGATGTGTACCAGCGTTCTTGGTACCCGTATTATAAATGCATTGGGTAACCAGAAGGGTTACCTAATTTCCTCATGAACGTTTTATTTCATATTTCTTTGGGTCAACCAGATGGGCTGACGAGTGACTCATGAGGGCAGTTATATTTGTTGTTTTGTGATCTTTCGTATATTTTGATATGCGAATTATATTTTGATTTTACTCATACGAGCTGTAAAGCTTACCGGGTTTGTGTTTACAATCCCGGTGCACCAATTCGATGGTGTTGTGGATGACTCCGCAGGTGTAGATTAGCGGGAATTGACGGACCGCTCAGAGAACATGAAGTGATTTACCTCCAGCTTGTGTGAGGATTTTGTGTGTCTATTTTGTGAGAGATTGTGAGGATTATTACATTCCAACTTACGTAATGTAAATTATAAATTTGGGTTGTAATAATTGGTTTTCTGAGTTGTATTGATAACTCAGTGATGATCCGCTGTGCACTTAAATGATTTCGATTTTCTTGAGATTATTTTGTGTTTAACGACTTTAGAATTTTGAGTTTTTAAGCTCGAAATTTTAGGGTCGTTACAGGCGCGTTTTATCATCCGTGAGAAACTTCAACCTTTGGCGGTCTACAATCAACACATGCTTAGCCAAGCAACCGATCTGGTGAATATGCATAACTTCAGGTATAGATTAATTACTGCGACGATTTCGACTCAAAAGTTGTAGTTGAGTGAGATTATATATACATATATTAAATAATTTTGATGTATGTGTTCGATTAATCAAATATTGTAGGATGCATAAATTGTTTTTGTTCTACGGGGATCCACAGTACCACAGGATGGAGAGGCTGGATGTCATTAGATGGAACTTGTACTCTAATCCTCTGCTGTTTGGGAAACTTCGGTATCCCATCCACCACGAAAAAAATTCAGTAATCCTACCTCCACAACTTCCAGCTCCTCTGGCAATTCCTGCTGCTTCGCTTATTCCAATTCCAGCACCTCAAGCAGTTCCCGGCCAATTTGCGTTACCAGGACCGAATAATCATACTGTTACTACTCCAAGCTGGTTTCCAAGACCTCGAAGGAACTAATGATTGGTCTTAATAATATATTGTTGGTCTTTTAATCGCTCCAAAGACTGAGGATGATTGACTGTCAGAATCTCAGTTCTCAATTATGTTTTCGACCCTTTTTTTTTTTCAGACATGCAGATGATATGAGTCCGATTATCCGTCCATTGCTGTCGTTTACTTTAGTTTCAATTTCCTTGTTAAACATTAGTAGTCTGTGCTTTAAGTTCCGGAAGCTGATTTTGATATGACGAATGTTATAATTTAGCGCTTCTATGAATTGGATCTTAATAAATATCTGACTGCCTGCTTATTTTTTATCTCAATCATATACTGTATGTCTGTATATCAGTAAAAATGTGAAATAGGTGAAGATTGAGTTACTGAGAAAACTTTTCTCCACTCCATTACTGAAAACTTTTTCTCAAATTTCAAAGCCGAAAACTAATAGAAGGGCTAGCTAGCAAAGTACTCCAGCTAGCTAATTTCAAGGAGATTAATTAGCGAATCCACACAGTTTTATACTAAGTAGTTATTACTTACTTTAAATTTGGTCCGAAATTTTCCTCCCTAGAAGCTTATATGTAGATATATAAAATTAATTAATAGTGTTAATTTGAAGGCAACCGCACAAACCCATAATTATATGTTATTGTATAGCTGAAGAACTTCTATATATATATATAGCCCTTCTTGGCTGCGGAGGTCCGCACCAAGATTTTGGTGCGGATTTCCATCTTTTTATCATTTTTTGATCAAATTTTCTCATCTCCACCGTCTAGTATCTAGATAATATTGTGTAGATCATCTCTGCAAAATTTCAGCCAATTTGGTAATCTTTAAGGCCCTCAAAATTTCGTTTTTCTGTTAAAAATATGAACGGTAACGGTTTGACAGAATTCGGTCCGTCCATTTATTATTAGATTTTGAGGGCCTTAACGATTACCAAATTGACTGAAACTTTGCAGAGATGATCTACGCAATATTATCTAGATACTAGACGGTGGAGACGAGAAAATTCGATCAAAAAGTGGTAAAAAATGGAAATCCGCACCAAAATCATTGGTGCGGACCTCCGCATTTGAGAAAATCTGTATATATATATATATAGTCAATATTCAGAGTGAAATTTCATTCTGAAATTAAAGAGTGAAGTTCCAATTTTCGGCACACTTTTCGGTCAAATTTTTTCACCATAAGTGATTCAATATTTAGGTATGATATTCAAGATCATCTATACAAAAGTTTCATCCAATTTGACAATGGTTTGAGCTTTCAAAATTGAGATTTACACGAACGGTTCACGTTGAACAGTTTTAATTTATTCATTGATTTTATATAATTTCAATACCTTAACGATGTCTGAATTAGATGAAATATTATAGATATGATCTTGAATAACATACTTAAATATTGAATCGTTTATGGTGAAAAAAATTTGACCAAAAAATGTGCCAAAATTGGAACTTCACTCTGTAATTTCAGAGTAAACTATGGATATGTACTGTATATATATATAAACCCAACGTACTAAGCTAAAATGTTAGCTTGTGTTATTGATCAATATCGGGCTATTTTCATTTCGATATATAAACTATCCAGGACAGTAGGGCTTGTTGCAAGAATGAAGCACCCAAGACTCCAAGAGACTAAAGAGTTAGATAGTGGTCTAGAAGTCGACAATACATGCAGATGCGCATCACACTTTTAAAATTTACCTCTCATTTATCTTTACATTAATAATGTATACACTTGAAATATAAACAAACATACATACTCTCACCAAAAGGTACGTACGTAGTAGATTTTTGGATTCAAATTTACTGGCGTCAACATATATTGCCAGTCATATATAATTAGTACCAATAAATAGGGTACAATGGGTTTTATGGTAATAAATTCAAAAGTAAATATATACTATCTGGCGTACATTTTGGTTGTCACAACACACAGATTCAAATTTTAAAACACAAGAAAGGAAAAATTCATGCTTATCCTTCTTTTTAATTTAGTAAACTACAACCAAGGGACATTTATGTTGTAATTTTTTTTAAATATTCGTCATAATTGCATGCCAATTAATTACGACATATTTGTTTCCTATTTATATGTTAATGCCCGTGCATTCCGGTCATAGTTGTTTTTCCGTAAATGAAATGTCTAATTTCAATGTCACAACTCACGTCCAACATGTGTTTAAAGGGTTTTATATGGTAATCAAACTGAATATTGGTATTTTAATTATCAACGCCGGGGCTCGGGGCTCCCACGCGCTTAGCCCAGGGCTTTTGTTAAGTTACCCAACACACTCAAGTTAAGACATGTACCCAGTTAGAATTAAGCAACAATTTTCTTTCTTTACTTTGGGGTTTCTAAATATCGTATATCTCCATCACACGACTATTATATAGCATGCATGCTTTAAGGAATTAGGATTTTCGGTCTGGTTTGCCTAAACTTAACAATATTTCATGAAAACAACATAAATAATCTGTCAATTTAGTTTGATCATCTTTAGACTATTTATTTAGACAACCGATGCATTGTCCGATGTCTTTGTTAAAGTTTGACATTGTTATCTTCCTTTTATGCATCGTTCATTCTCTACGCCCAGTTGATCAGATGTCACAATTGATCAAAGCGCTTATTTTCCAGAATCTTTAAAACTTATATAGTTTTAAGTTTAAAGTTTTATTGCATACATTTTATGGGAAGTGACGTTTAATAAGTGTTTCGCATTTCAAACCCTTTGTCATTGAAAGTACGTGTCATAATTTAGATATTGAAATGAAAGAAAACTTAAAAATGATCGAGTAAATAAATGACTAACAATTAATCTAGAAAGTAATTCATTAAGTAAACATTCTCATAGATTTGATTTGTTTGATCGTTAAAATCACTACACTAATGAATATAAATTAATTAATTGACTCAATCGTATTACTTATATACACATAAATATTCTATAATTCTTCACACGTTCTTTAATTGTGTAAATTTCACGCGACACCACAATTCTTAAAAACAATCTCATGTTTCTCCACATGTTCTAAGTTTTTTCACAATGTAATGAAAGTGAAATAAGTTATCTACACGGCATGTACTATATGCCAATATTACTCGCTTCACAAGATATAGTAAAGAAAAAGAACTCGATAAATCATCCCCTCTAGAGAGTATAGAACTCATAGGGGCGCGTGTGTCCAAACGCGGTTCCCTGCGAGTGTGGATGGTCTAATACACAACCAAGCATATGTATATTACCAAATAATCCGTTCTCTATCCCTATAAATTGATGCCAAACTCTAGCATTATATACACTGAGCGAGCCCCAGAGCTCAAGTGAGAACCATTATCTCTAATACTTTCTTCCTTTATTTTGATTAATAGATGATAGATCGTATTATTTTCGTTCTCATTCTACCCTGTTAGCTAGCTAGAATGAGTTTCTGTTTTAGTTCTGTTTTCACGAATCGAAACTAATGGTTTTGGGGTTTTCGAAGGACTTCCCAATTCCTTGGTTTTTCTTGTTGTTTACCTCATTAATTTCTTGCCACCCTTGTTGTCTATGCTTAAAACCATAGATAATTCGATTTGTTTCATGTAGCCATGTAGGATCGATCTGCTACACATCTTTGTATATTATCTACTATGATATGAAATCTTTTGGCTCATCCTGGTAATTGGTTGATGGTTGGAACTTGGAATGATACAGGTCTAGCATATATACACTGCAATGGCTGATAATAACGCTCACAAACGTCTGGTTCGCGCTGCGATAGCATTTCTCGACTCTATGAATTGCCATGAAACTGCCAGGACGTAAGTATGATTTCCCTTGATCCATCACTAGCCAGATATATTCTAAATTACTCGTATTATATAATGTATTTCAATAGTCACAGCCACCTTAATATTACATGCTAATATTAATTAATTGTACTAATCATAATTAGTATTCCATATTTTATATGTTAGCCTGGAAAAGGAAACTGGCTATTTCTTCAACCTGGCTTATTTCGAACACTGTTTTGTGTCGGGACTTTTCGAAGATGCGGAGGATTACCTAGTCAGTTTTTTGCCGGGCATCTATGACAATGCGTTCTCGGCCAATGTTTACTTCGAGATAAACTGGCACAAATTTGTGGCGGTACTCGATCAGTAAGTAACACTCACCTATGAACTACAGAAAGCCTTTTAACTCGTCATGCTTCACCTTATTTAACTAATTGCTAATTTACTACTTGGTGCACTACAGGGACGTCGATCGTGCTGAGGCGCGGAAAATCATAGACCAAGACTTGAGACCCTTTGAGCGGTACCAGCCCAATCTAATTGTTTCTGCAAGCGAGCTAGCTAGCTTGGATGATTTCAGGTATATATGGTTTAATTTGATTAGTGTATCGATGATTTTAAAGGTTGTAATGTATTATGTATATTGATTAAAGTTCACATGTTTATATCATTTATAAGTATATATGGTTCAAATCAATCAAATGTTTGCAGGATGCATGAAGCGTTCAGGGGTTATGGAAATCTTGAAGATAAAAGAAGGGAGATGTTGGGTTACATGAGAACCAATTTAGAGGCAAATCCTCTCCTTGAAGGGAAGATTCAATATTGAAGCCACCAGCACCTCCCGAATCTTGAAGCAGTACAATTGGCTAGTTGAACCAGCTAGAGAGGCATGCAATCGATTTTCTGAAAACAATAACCATTTAGTTTGCTTATTATTAGTTTGTGCCTTTGTCGCATTAATTTCCAGTTTCATTTCAAAAACTCATATTTGTGTGATGTTCTGGTTTGATTTTAGTTTCCAGTTTATTCAATTTAATAAATCATGTCTGCATTAGCTCTTCATGTGTTGCCATCTCAATTTTCTTTCAGAAGCTTTACGAGTAGTTATATCACATATTGAACGGAATATATAGTTGTTGATGACGAGAAATTTCAATCGTGGTGATCTAGTTTTATTGCCACATAGGAAGAGTTAGCTATCGCACCGTTGGTTTCGAATTAGAATATATAGTGTGTGTGTGTGTGTGTAACATATATGTTATTGAGCACATTAACCAAACAAAGGTATGAATTCTTATATTGCTCGTATGTGATCTTGGTCGTGTAAGAATGAAGAATCGTATGTTAAAGGTATGATTTATGTAAGGGAGCTATACACAAATAACAAACCCGGCCAGTTTGCCGTTGGACTCTCTCACGGTGAAGTTCATGCCCTCGAGCCTTTAGATTTAGAAGGCAAATGGGGTATACTTCCGCTGGTTAAAAGGAATTTGGACAGCAGTGTGCCTCCAAATTCAACTTTCAGCCGCTTCCTCTTTGTATGACTAGATTTGGAAAACAATTTCAAGTTTATGAAACTCTAGTTTGTGGAACTCTGACTTCTATCTATATTATGTATTCGTTGGTTTCTGCTTCAGCTCTCAAGTGTCATTTGTGTGAATGCAGAACGTTAACCCCTTTAAAGGTTCTATAAATGTTACAGAACTTACTGATGTTCTTCTCGAAACCCATATATAGTTATATACTAATGTTTTATACTAAGCTACCCAAGTTGAGTTTGATAAAGAAACTATTCAATCAGTTTAGGATGTTGACATTCTTCTACCCGAGTCATTTCAAAACCAAAACTCAAGTCACCAAACGAAATATTAGATCCTCATCGGATAAAGCAATAGATGGCAAGGAAAGAGAGTTATGATCCCTGTCACCATAATTTCAAAACCAAAGCGTGACCAACCTGATCCTTATCTACAAGCAGGGGCAGTTGTTCATGAAATGCATTGATACTCGAGCTAAGCATTACAGTTAACTCGGTATTAAATTGCTGAATCTGTTGATGGAATAAGTCTTCAAGAATCCAACTTTGCTGCTGCAGAGGCATAGCTTACGCTGCTGTCCCTCATAGTTTTGCACTGACTTGACTGCTCGTATCGGAGGAAATTGATCTTTATTTTTGTTGAGCAGTTTCTCAGCATCTGCATTCAGAATAGTATAATTGAAAGGTCAGAATATTACAAATGAGAAAGAAAAATAAATAAAAAGAGCCTCTACAAGCAATGGGGAAGAAGAAGCATTTTGTAGTTTAGGTAACCTACAATTCTTTTGCAAAGTAGCAAATCCTTAATGAGTTCACAAAAATGAGAAATAACATGGACATAGATGCTCTCCAAAGAGAATGATCTTAGAACCTAGAAACATAAGGATACTGGTCTTTACATTGATAGCAAAAGTTTTAAAGCTGAAACAGAAACATATTTCTCCAACAGCTTCAAATAGTCAATTATATAGCCCTTTTATTCCGGCCTCATCCTAGCTAGGAGGCCTTTTTTTTTTGCATCATGGGATGTGATATTCTTACCAGAATTTAAAAAAAAAAAGGCTTCCCTTTCAGAGACATAGTTCCATATAAGGGGTACTTACATGCATAAAAACGCTTATTGGATGGCGCCCACAAATAGTGTTATCATATTCCGAGAGATACTGTTTGAATGCATCTGGATTTCCCGTTTCTATTATATCCATTCCCATCCTATCCAACGCCTCAATGGATCGGTGTATGGCCCCGTGTTTTTTGTCATAATGCACATAGCTGAACCTGAGAAAGAACGACAAGCTCAGGCATGGTTTACATCTACCCAGCTTCATGCATACATAAAAATAGCATCGCAAGAGATGAGAATGAGCAAATCATGCCAACCATCATCTTAACTTATCAATTCATATTCCCATGAAATGAAATGGCAGTCTTAAGTATATGTTTAATTTTATTTAATTGTAAGTGATATTTTAATTTCATCCAACCACTGCTTTGATATCCTTGGCAATATTCAAAAGTAATTATGAGCTCTAATCGTAACAGGTAGGTTCCCAAGTGCAACAAGAGCACTCAGTATGTATCTGTGTGATAGAGTTTGAGAGCCTAGCACTCATGCACATTTCTCTCATGGTGACACTGTAGATGGCCTCATCTAAATCCAGAGCAGTTAATTTGGATATGCATTGACATTGGCACTCGTGCCAGTAGAGACCAAGAGCTACACAGAACTACTAATAAACATACCGAGATCCCCAATGACAAAAGTCTGATGACACAGAGAAGAAATTTTTTGGATCATCTACATATTTGGCAAGGAGCTGTCCATATGTACCTTCTGCTTCAGGTTTAAGAGCACCAACCAAAATTGGTACAACTTTGACTGGGTGCCTGCATATAAGTGTAGCCATAAATTATCCCTTCTAGAAATGAATACAAAATAGAACAATTCGGCTTGAAAAAGTAAAAGAAATTGAAAACAATACCCTTTAAAAACTTTAGCAAGATATGGTAAATGCATTTCCATGCTATGTTCAGCCTCATCAACACGAATATCCATGGTTTCAAATTTTCCAGTAGTCTTTAGCTCCTCAATCACTGAAAAGTGGTACAAATAAAATTTAGAAAACACCCTCAAAAGTGAACAGAAATATACTAAACTACTATACATGATAACACATGGTCATCTTCTGACATATTTCCTTAGCAGAATCTATTGAGTGAAAACAAAAAATGTCACTTAAACAAGATGCAAGTCATGCCCCAGTTCACTACACACAATCTCCACTATATCATGCATAATTACATAGCATTTATCATCAAGGCTTATGCAACACAGCAATACTAGAGCACAAACACTGTAAATCAAACTTTGAAAATCCCCGTACCTTCCAAATCAATAGGTAGGTCCCCAATGGGGGTCTGGTAAACTGTGGCTGTTGAAACGGCACACTTTGAAGTGTAGTAGTGATGAGATGGACCAAGAAGGAACACCCGAGTGCTGACAACACAAGTTTCTCGCAAAATTAGCAAACCTTTGTGCAATTCATTGCAACACCAATCAATATTTACGGCTATAAAAATGATTCGCCTTAAGATATCACAATGTAATCAACTCCTACTACATATAGGGATCCAATGAGAAGCCATGACAAGATAACTCACATGTTTGTTGGGTCAATGTTGCCAAATGCATAGGCAGCAGCACGCCCCGAATATGAATAACCGGCATGCCTGAAACTCCACACAACAATCAAAACAATCTGCCAATTTCTGGAAGAAACCAATTCAAAGCAGGTATTGAAATCGAACTCACGGAGCAATGACACCTCGTACATCAGGAGATTTAGTGAGCCCAGATTCTCTAAGCCATCCTTCAAGCTCTTCTGCTAGCTTTTTGGCTGAAAGATCAAATCTTTTATGCATAAGAATCATATCTGTTTAAACCCAATAAGCTAATTATCACTCTCTAACAAAAATATCAAGTTTGATGACTTTAACAAACGACTCTAATAATTGGTGTAATACTAATCTGAAGCATATGAATTATATTTCTGAGTTAAGAGTGCAGGAGAGATACTGACGGTTGTCGGTGTACCAAGAACCAGCGTGCGATGGTCTTCTGACAATCTCCATGGATGTAATCTCGAGGATGAAGAAGACAAAGGAAACCCAAAAGTTGGGTGCGAATTAGTTGAGAGAGTGAGAGGCAGAGAAATATAGAATCTGATGCAGTTGAGCTTTGCTTTACTTGTTGGAAGAATCGAAGTGGGACTAACCAACTGGTTTTCTCATTCTTGTTTCTCTTTTATTGCAATCAAATTTGGATTTTTAAAAGAATTTCTGTTCGTATCTCTAAAATAATTGACCTCTTTTTTTTACTTAAAAAAAACTAAATAGCTGTTTAGATCTCTTTAATTTTTTTATATTGCCCATGTTCTAATTTGATATATCCAATTAAATTATTATTTATTAATTTATTTCTTACATTTTTTTTAAATTCATTTATTATACAATACAAAAAATACTTGATAATTACATTAATTATCTCCTCAAATTAATTTTATCTTTCATTAATTCTCTTATTCATAATAAAATTGAATTTTTTTTTGATTCATTGATATGCAACACTAGAACTCACATGAAAGTTTCTACTATCTCATGAACGAGTTTTGTACGTTTTCTCACGCTCAAAGTCTCAAACCGAAGTTCATGAAAAATTCTACATAGATTTTTAATTGATACATTAGGAATAACAGATTTTAAAATGATAAAGGAGAATTATCTACATTCATACTTTATAATAGGTAAGTTGAGAATTTTTTTATATGGTTTACTTTTATATGTCTTTTTGTAATTTAACATGCGTTGACAAAGTTAAAACTAACTTGAAAAAAAAAAAGGTTTAAATGTCATTTTAAGAGATATGAATAAAAGTTTTATTTGTTTTTAAGTGGGATCCGGTGCAGCTGCACTCACGTATTTGAAGAATTAAAATACTTACTTTACACAAAACCACAAGTAGTGATACCGAAAAAATAAAAGTCACGACAAACATCATTACTAATATAGTTAGTCTTCTCACTATGTTACAGGTCAGAATATATATTGACAGAAGGATAGGTATAAAATTGGCAAATGAAAAGTGGTCGGTAAATTTATTTCGTATATCGACATCACACTTATTCATCATAGCATGAAGAAGTGACATTCATTGAACAAAGATTAGTCACATCTCAAGACCAGTTAGGGCTGGTAAAGAGCGAAAGCCGAGACAAATGTCATACATCTTACTAAGAGCGTAAAGGAATATTGAAACATGGTGTGTATTCTCTGAAGTAGGTTATTAATTAGGTACCTTCGAATCATGACAATTGACAAGGTAGGTGTAAAACTCTTGATTTTTATGTTAATTAAAATGGGTAGTTTAAATAAAATTTTATGTGGTATATGACAGGTGGTGAGAAAACATTACTGTACGTAGTAGGAATTTAATTTTTCCTAGCGCGTTTTGGAATTCAAGTCTGAACGCCTATAAATATATCCGCGCGTACTCTCAACTCTCAAGTCTTAACACCTCAATACTGTATTTCGGGAGCTTTGAGAAATGGAAATGAGTTCAGAAAATATGCTAATGCCAGAGTTGAAGTTTGATCTCAGCCAAAAGGACTGGTCTGATCAACCGCCAGAACTCTTGGAGAAAATATATAAGAAATTGGTCATATCCGGCCAAGCTCGTTTTGCTTTAATCTGCAAGCCTTGGCTCTTTGTCGCCGCATCTGCAAAGTCTCATGCTCTTCCAGAGCCATGGCTGGTGTTTCGTTATCCTCATGGTGACCGCCTAGTACCAGAAAATAAGAACGAGTTCTTTGGTCTTTCTGACAATAGGTTTTACAGGCCTGATGCTATAATTCCAAATGAAGGTTGTGAAATTTTGGGGTCATGTAATGGTTGGATTGTTACTCAACGCCAATTACCAGTTGCAGGGAAAGAACCACTAGTTCTTGTGAATCCAATCTTGAATGCTGAAATAAAGCTTCCACCTATAAGCTCAGACAGAAATGTGGGAGACATTAAGAAACTTGTCGTAGTCGTCGAGACCACCGGTGACATTTCAGTTGTCACATCTGTGATTCTACTTGCTACAAATTTTATCATTTCTATCAAGCTTGACAGGAATAGATGGGAATATCACTACATCTGTAACTCCGAAGATATTGTATATTACAAGGGAAAAATATATGCCTTGGAGATCCACCCATATACTGTTCTTACTGTAATCAGCTGGGATGAACAAATGAAGCTCCTTCCAATGCAGTTCCAAGTTGTTCAAGGCATATTTCACCCCTCATCTTCTGAGAAGAATCGAGCAAAGGCGTACTTAGTGGAGTCCGGGGAAGATCTCTTGATTGTGACAAGACAAGTTCAAACAGGTGGATTTGATGTCTTTAAACTGGTTGAAGGTAAATGTTGCGTCGACGCTGTCAAGCAGCAAAGCTTGGGAGATCAAGCATTGTTCTCGGGAAGGGGTGGATGCATTTCTCTTTCGGTTGGAGAGTTTTCACAGTTTGAAGGGAATCACATATATTTCATTGATACTCCGAAAGAAAAAGAGGAGGAACATGGTGTATATTCTCTAAAAGATGGGTGCACCAAATCAATCTTCAACCTGAACCTACTGTTAGCATGAGTCAACATACATAAACACAATCTCACCAACCAAATCCCTAGCCGTATAAATTGACAAATCAATCTTTGTGTTCATACTTGATAATTGATAGCTTAGAATGTTATAAATACCTTGTAAGTACTCAATTCAATATATAAGATTGTAGCATATTCTACTTGGTATCAGAGCATTGCTCTGTCTTTTTTCTGGGTTTTATTTTTGGTTGTTTACCTTTTTTTGGCAGAGCTCGGCAACGCAACGTGAAGTGCTCCTCCGCTGCTCCACTGCCGTGCTACTCCGCTGCCGTGCCCCTCCGCTGCCGTGCTCCTCCGCTCCTCCACTGCCGTGATGCTCCGCTGTCGTGCTCCTCCACTCCTCCACTGCCGTGCTCCTCCGCTGCTCCACTCCTCATCTAAACCCGACCGGACTCCCGCTGTCGTGCTCCTCATCCAAACCCGGCCCTCCGCGCGCCTCCGACGTCGCCATCGCCATCATCTAGCGCTCCTCACCAAGCACCGGCGTATCGAGATCCATACCTACCGGCGCTGCAAGCTGCTTGCTGCTCCGCCCCTTTCACCGCCACTGTGACCTCGTCGCCGTCGTACGCCTGGCGCCGCTCTCTGGACCCCGGCACCGCTCCCTCAGGCCAAGCCCGCCGCAACACGCTCGCCCTCTTCCTTCTGCTTCTTCCATCGCTCCGTCCTTATATCTGCCCCGCTCCCTCAGCCTCGACCCGCCCGGCCCGCAATCAATTTCAGCCCGGCCCGCATTAAGTTTCGAACTCGGCCCGCATTCGACTGCGACCCGACCCGGACTGTGACCCGACCCGGACTACGACCCGACCCGGATTTCAACCCTACCCGGATTGTGACCCGACCCGGATTGTGACCCGACCCGGATTTCATATTCTTTTTCAATGGGTTCTGGAGACGAAGCTGATGTTCCGAAATTTGAGGTATCTGTCAAGAGTTCTGATAGTGGGTCATTTGGGGGAACTAAACTCAATGGGACCAATTACCGCAAATGGAAGCGACTTATGACGGCTCACCTTCGAGGCATGCACAAGATGGGGCATGTAACCGGAATAACTAAGGCTCCTAGTGCAGATGATATTATTGCCTACACTAAATGGGACGACAATGATGGCCTTGTGATGTCCGTCTTGTGGAAAGCTATGAATGAAGAAATAATTGATTTGGTGGAGGCATGTGACACTGCGCAGGCAATATGGCTCACACTTGAAGGCTTATATACTAGTGACTCTGATTTCATACAGGTTCATGAGTTAATGTGCACCGCTTTGGCGATGCAACAAGATGGGCAACCGGTGGCGCAATATTTCACCAAACTAAGAAATATTTGGGCTGAGATTGATGTGAAACGTCCTTGCATGATCAAACATCAGGAGGATATTATTTGGTACCAACGTGAGAAGGAGCTTGAGCGAGTTCACCATTTTCTGAAAGGTCTTGATACTAAACATAACAATGCGAAAGGGGAATTGCTCCGCCAGACCGAGCCACCTAGCTTAACTGCAGCTTTCACATATATCCGTAAGGATGAATCTCAGCAGAACAGCCTTCATCACACACAAGTTGAAGTTTCCAGCCTTACTATCCGTGCTCGATCTTCAGCACCGCCCATTCAGCAGGCCATTTCATCCTCACTTCATCACCGAGGACCACCACCAGGCTTCGGGAATCAGCCCCGCCCTCCTTGCTCTTATTGTCAAGATACCAACCATGCTCGTGCAACCTGTTGGAAGTTGTATCCACACCTTAGGCCCCAAAGGCCTAATTATCGTCCTAAAGCAAAAGCAGCTATTCAACTGATCCAGGAACCAGATATTTATGGTGTAGTTGGACACGATCATCATATAGCAGGAGGAGTAACACCCACAGCATCAATAGCTGGTCGTGGTAAGATTGGTATAACTTTACATATTTCTCACTTTGGTAGTTTTGATACATGGATTATTGATTCTGGTGCATCCGATCATATGACTTATGACAAATCTTATTTTACTATATTATCTCCTCCACCAGTACCATATGTTACTAATGCTAATGGTGAGGCATTCCCCGTATTAGGTAAAGGGTCAGTTCGTATTACTCCCACAATAGAGCTTCACAATGTGTTATATGTACCTGCTTTATCTCATCATTTGATATCGGTCCCACAATTAAACACTGAAGCTAAGTGCTCTGTGACATTTTTTCCCATGTATGTGATATTTCAGGATTTTCTCACCGGGGAGTTAATTGGTCGGGGGTATCTACGGGGCAGGTTGTTTCATCTGGATCAGACATATGCGGGAGAAAAACCAGGGGCATAGTCCCGGATCGCTTTACTCTCCACTTCTGATAAGCTAAGTGAAGTTTGGTTATGGCATCGTCGCTTGGGGCATCCTTCATTTAGTATAATGAAAAAATCCATGCCTACTTTGTTTATTGGTGTGGATGAGTCAGTTTTTCGTTGTGAAACATGTGTTTTAGGCAAGAGTCATCGGTCTACCTATTCCCCTAGTACTTCTAATAAAAGTATCATTCCTTTTGAATTAATTCATTCTGATGTTTGGGGACCCTCCAAAGAGTCTACTATTTCGGGAATGCAGTATTATGTGTCATTTATTGATGATTGCACACGTCTTTCATGGATTGTCCTTCTGAAAACCAAAAATGAGGTTTTTTCGGCTTTTCAAGCCTTCTATACCACTGTCCAAACACAATATAATGCCACAATAAAAAATTTTCGTTCTGATAATGGGGGGAATATGTGAATCGTGTCTTTCAGGAGTTCTTTAACGCACATGGCATTGTTCATCAAACAACGTGTCCTTACACACCTGAGCAGAATGGAGTTTCCGAAAGAAAAAATCGTCATTTACTTGAAATGGCTCGGTGTATTCTCTTTAGTGCCCATATGCCTAAATACCTTTGGGGTGATGCTGTCATAACTTCTACTCACCTCATTAATCGTCTTCCATCTCGTGTCCTTGAAGGCAAAGTTCCATATGAGGTGCTTGCATCCCATGTTTCCTTACCCTCTTTTCATAATCTTCCCGCCCGTGTTTTTGGTTGTGTTGTTTTTGTCCATCTTCCAAAACATCAGAGGTCTAAGTTGGATGCCCGAGCGGTTAAATGTGTGTTTGTTGGATACGGAGGGCATCAGAAAGGGTACAGGTGCTATCATCCACCTACCAGAAAGTATTATGTCACTATGGATGTTACTTTCTTTGAGGACATGAGCTATTTCACGTCTTCTGATACTACCCTTCAGGGGAGATTTCATATTTTGAAGAGCTGTATCATGGAAAGGGGGAGACAAGTCAGCCAGGAGATATGGTGACAAGTTCGGTTGAGATTACTGATGATTCTGGTATAGTCACTCCAGAGATTCAGGTACCAGAAGCTGAGAGTACAACTGCCCCTCCTGCCTCCCCTACTGTTGTTTATACCCCTGACCAACGTTCCCCTGGTACAGAAGATCACTCATCTGAGGTTAGTAATTCTATTGGGGCTAATACTAGTGAAGCTAATAGTAGACAATATGTCTTGCCAAATAGGTCTACTCGAGGTCAGCCAACAAAAACATATGAACCTACCCTTCAGGCTAAAGCTAAGTATCCTGTGGCAAATTTTATGTCTACCAAAAGATTGTCTAAGTCATATGAATCATTTGTGAATCAAATTTCTGCTGTATCAATACCTAACAAAGTGCAGGATGCATTGGGAGATCCAAAATGGAGAAAAGCGATGGAAGAAGAGATGGAAGCATTACAGAAGAACAACACTTGGGAGCTTGTAGCTCCACCACATGGCAAGAAGGCAGTGGGATGTCGTTGGGTGTTTACAGTAAAACATAATCCAGATGGGTCAGTAAGCCGGTATAAAGCACGCCTAGTAGCAAAAGGGTTCACCCAAACATATGGCATAGACTATGATGAGACATTTGCACCTGTTGCAAAGATGAACACTATTCGGGTATTGCTCTCTTTTGCTGCTACTTTAAACTGGTCACTTAGACAATTTGATGTTAAGAATGCATTCCTTCATGGAGAACTTACAGAAGAAGTGTATATGGATCTTCCTCCTGGATATGTGGCAGCTTCTCCAGATAACTTTGTATGCAGATTAAGAAAGTCTTTGTATGGTCTTAAACAGTCTCCTCGTGCTTGGTTTGGAAGATTTTCACAATTCATGAAGAAAATTGGCTACAAGCAGAGTAATTCAGACCACACATTATTTCTCAAACACCAACAAGGGAAGGTAACAGCCCTAATTATATATGTTGACGATATGGTAGTTACTGGTAATGATACTATTGAGATGGATAGTTTACAGAAGCAACTAGCTACAGAGTTTGAGATGAAAGACTTAGGAACACTCAAGTACTTCTTGGGCATTGAGGTAGCCCGGGGAAGTGATGGTATCTATCTATGTCAGAGAAAGTACATCCTTGATCTACTAACAGAGACAGGTATGTTGGATTGCACTCCAATTGATACTCCTATTGAGCAGAACCATCGGTTAGCAGAGTACCCAGATCAGGTGCCTACTGACAAGACTCGTTATCAGAGGATAGTTGAACGCCTGATTTATTTATCACATACCAGACCAGATCTTGCATATGCAGTAAGTGTAGTGAGTCAGTTCATGCATAATCCCAGTATGGATCACATGGATGTTGTTGTGAGGATTTTGAGGTACTTGAAGTCAGCTCCAGGGAGAGGAGTGATGTTTTCTAAACACAACAATATCATTGAGGTTTGTGGTTTCACAGATGCAGACTGGGCTGGAAATATTACAGATCGGAGATCCACATCAGGGTATTTTACCTTTGTTGGGGGTAATCTTGTTACTTGGAAGAGTAAGAAACAAAAGGTGGTAGCTCGATCAAGTGCTGAAGCAGAATACAGAGGTATGGCTCAGGGAGTGTGCGAGTTGTTATGGCTTAGAAATTTGCTACAAGATTTGGGTGTTAAGCCTAAGTGTGCTATGCAGCTGTACTGTGACAACAAGGCAGCTATTGATATTTCACAGAATCCTGTACAACATGATCGTACAAAGCATGTGGAGGTTGATCGTCACTTTATAAAGGAGAAGCTAGATGCTGAGACCATTAGCTTTCCTTTTGTTCCTTCAGAAGATCAACTTGCAGATATACTCACAAAATGAGTGTCTAAAAAGGCTTTTTATGACTCACTTAGCAAGTTGGGCATGGTCGATGTGTATGCACCAACTTGAGGGGGAGTGTTAGCATGAGTCAACATACAACAACACAATCTCACCAACCAAATCCCTAGCCGTATAAATTGACAAATCAATCTTTGTGTTCATACTTGATAATTGATAGCTTAGAATGTTATAAATACCTTGTAAGTACTCAATTCAATATATAAGATTGTAGCATATTCTACTCCTACCAAGACAACTTTCAACTTTAACAGAATCATTCTGGTTTGTCCCTACAATTTAGGATACCATTGTTAATATAGATAGATTAAAATTGCAATGAGTAATCAATCTGATTATGGATGATATGGCTGAAAATATTAGTATTCAATAATTTTTCTGAACTGCTACTCTTACATTTAGACATAACTGCCGGACATGTATTCATTCAGTGATGGGAGCACAAGAATCACTAGACTATTGATGTTGTCATAATTGCCTAATTGGAACCCTTTCCCTTATTATAATTAACTTTGACTAAAATTGTTTCCTATGGCTATTAGGACTTCATATCCGAAGAGCCTATATAAGCACACAGATATAGTCCGAGGTTTATTCTCAAAACACCAAAAGTGGTTAAAGAGAGTTCAGAGGATATGAGAGAACTGAAGCGTGACCGTGGCTGCAACTGTTCAGTTTTACCACTAGAACTGTGGGAGGAAATCTATAAGCGATTGCTCATATCTGATCGAATGCGTTTTGCTTCAATTTGCAAGGCATGTCTCTCTATCGCCTCCACAAAGCCTCAGCCTCCTCTTCTGCCTGAGGTATTGAGTTTTTGTGCCTGTCAGAGAAAAGGTATTACAAGTTTGACAGTGTAATACCACAAGATTGTAGCATACTAGGGACATCCAATGGTGGGTGCTCACTGAACGTCCTAATCCTCAAGGAATTGCAGGGAAAAAGCCAACCATCCTTGTGAATCCAACTCTGAATGCTGAAATTAAGTTACCACCATTAGATTATGCAACAATTGAAGACGTTAAGAAACTCCTTGTAGTAGTCAAGGAAATTAGCTCAACAGCCAAAAGTGATGTCCCAGCTGTTGGAGAGTAGAGATCTCACATCTAAGAAATGACAAATAAAATATAGATTATAAGTTGGTGAATAATAACCAATTATACCGAGGCCTTTTGTGATTAAAACCCAACACCTGTGAGGTGGCTAAGTTGGGACAATATCGGTACAGTTGGTCCATGAGCCACACTTGTCGCTGTTTAACATGGTATCAGAGCAGGTCACTCTCCAGTCGCGCCTCCAATCTTTCGTGGGCTCGAGTTGGGTGCCAATTTGTCATGGGCCCATGATGGGTGTCATTATCATGTCATCGGAGGGTTTTCCGATTGGATGGTCACCAAGTGTCGTTGGTTACTGGATCTTGGTTTATTTCGTCCCAATGTGTGGGATGTTAATCTGTCACGTGCAGACATAAAAATTAGGTTGCACGTGAAAGTGCGTGTTGGAGAGAAGAGATCCCACATTTAAAAAGTGACAAATAAAATAGAGATTATAAGTGGGTGGATAATAACCAATTGTACCGAGACCTTTTGTGATTAAAAGTCAACACATGTGAGGTGGCTAAGTTAGGACAATATCGGTACAGTTGGTCCATGGTAGATGTGGCATTCGGTTCAAACGGTTCAGTTTTGGGCTCAAACCGGAAACCGAACTGAAATTGAACTTCGGTTCAGTTCAGTTTAGTTCGCGGTTCTCCGATAGGTCAAACTGAAAACCGAACGGTTCGGTTCGGTTTTTTTCGGTTTTTTTTTTAAATTCTAGTTTCAAAATATTGTCGATCGACACCAATAGATGTGATCGATATATATATTTAGGAACCATGTAAAAATTTCATCCATTTTAAATATGGTTTGACCGTCCGTACCAACGGTTAACAAAAAAGATGCGTTTTCACATAATAAAACCTCATTGACCGGGGCTTTGCCAAATGAGTTTCCTTGTTGCGACTACGCACGATTGATGACAAAAATTATGTGATTTCAAATATGTAAACAACTTTTCTCATTCGCATCTTAGTAATGGGTCCTCCCTTATGGTATATTAGTGTTTTTGGTTTACTGGAAATTCCGACGGTTAAACGAGATCCAAATTGGATGAAATTTTAAAATGATCACTAAATATATATACTGATCACATCGGATGGTGTCGATCAATTCTGAGAAGTTTCATTCATATAGTCGCTTCATAATGTGATAGTTTTATTTTAACCCTAATATAAAGATTATGATACATTAGTGGACACTTCGGCGATCGACAACTCCAGTTCGAAATATGGTCGATCGACACCAGTAGATGTGATCGGTATATATATTTAGGGAACCTGTAAAAATTTCGTCTGTTTTGAACATAATTTGACCGTTCGTACCAACGGTCAACTAAAAAAGAGGCGTTTTGACATATTAAAATCCTCATTGACCGGGGCTTTTCCAAATAGGTTTCTTTGGTGCGACCACACACAATTGGTGACAAAAATTAGGTGATTTCAGATATGCAAACGACTTTTGGTGTTCGTATTTTGGTAATTGGTCTTCCCTTATGACATATTAGTATTGTTCTCGGTTTACCGGAAATTCCGACGGTTAAACGAGGTTCGAATTGGATGAATTTTTTACAGGGTCACTATATATATATCAATCATATCGACTGGTGTCGATCGATCCCGAGAAGTTCCTTCATATAGTTGCTTCATATTGAGGCGGATTTAGTAATTACACATCCGCTTGTATATATATATATATATATATATATATATATGTGTGTGTGTGTGTGTGTTTTTTTTAGCAAACTTATTTGAAACATACATATATGGGCATACATATAAACATAGATGATTATATATATATATATATATACATATATAACACTACAAAAGAGAAACATATAATTATATATAATATAAACCTAAAATCACATTAATCAAATCAAATATTAGGTAATATAAACGTAAAACGACATTACTTTATGAATAGTCGGTTTTTCGGTTCAGTTTGGTTTCTTATGTGCCCAAACCGGAAACCAAACCGATTATTTCAGTTCGGTTCGGTTTTTTAAATTTCGGTTTCGGTTTGTGTTCGGTTCGGTTTTTTTTCGGTTTCGGTCCGGTTTTTTCGGTTCGGTTTTTTTCCGGTTTCTCGGTCTTAAGTGCCACCCCTAGTCTATGGGCCACGCTTGTCGTTGTTTAACACCAACTGGTGTAATAATACTTTCTGAGAGGAACCAAATCGTCTCAATTACGTGTGACACTGATCGGCCATGGCATTATTATAGAAAGTCCTCCGATGATACCGTAATTAACAATAAAAATTATATTCCTTGGAGAGTAGTGGCTCAACAACACATCTTGTTGCTTTTGGCTTAGATGAACAATTGAAGACTCTTTCAGGGAGCTGTTATGTTGTTAGAGGCACAGATACCAAGAAGTTTCCACGGAGTCGAGAAGAGTTCAGCTTAGTGGGAGTCTCATGGAGACATATTGCTTGTAAAGAGATTATTCAAGCACCCTACACTTGGATTTGAGGTCTTTAAACTACATATAAATGAGGATACGCCCTTGCGCACTGTCAAGTTGCGAAGCTTAGGTGATCAAGCATTCTTTTGGTGTAGTGATGGATGTACTTCCTTACCAGTTGGAAAGTTTTCACAATTTGAAGAGAATCATATATACTTCACTGTCCCTGGAGATAATCCGAGATTTGGTGTTTATTCACTGAAATATGAAACCGTCAAACAAATCTCCATTCGACCCCCAAGATGCTTCTGGCGAGGACCCACTTGGTTTGTTCCACCGAATAAGGATATGATTGTTGATCTAGATAAGGGTAGAATGATCCCTCACTGTAATCGTAGGATTAGTAAGGTGTACAATATAGTGATGATCTTTCTGTTTTGTTGTTGTCAACATCAAGAATATCTTCGTTTGTTTTACTGGGGGTCGTCTTGCGATCAAGTACTTTCTAGGTCGTGAATATTTACCACTATCCATATCACCTTCTCCCAAATTAATTTTTGGGACAAAATGTTTCCTACTGTGATTAGGACTTCATATTCTCCCTTTCTAGAGTAGTCTATCCACAATGTAGGGATTTATATTTGGTTTTGGATTAGCTTCCCTCTTAACCAAGGTTTTTGGATTTCTTGTTTGATAACCTATAAAAGCTGATGGTCTCTCTCGAATTGTTCTTGTTTTCTAGATATATGATCAATCTTTTACCCATAGTTACTCACAAAATGCATAACAAAGACTCCCCAAAGGAGTTTGTACGTCCTGCCACCAGAACTCTTGGAAGAGATCTACAAACGTTTGGCCCCTAATAATCGAATTCTTTTTGCTTCAGTATCCAAGTCGTGGCTCTCTGTTGTGATCTCTAGTCCTCCTTTGCCGGAGCCATGGCTGATGCTTGGTCACCGTACTTATGGAAAATTCTTCTGGAAATACAGGTTCCATTGTCTCTCAGATAAAAGGGTCTACAACTTCAACAATGTATTACCAGAAGAGTATAAAGTTGCAACTACGTCTTCCGATCGCTGGTTGCTGACTGAAGGTTCTCGTTATTTTCCTCTTGAGCTAGTGAATCCAATCGCAAATCCTCAAATCAGAACGATACCATCACCACATAGCAGCTCGAGCTCTGGCTGGACGTTTGAGTCGTTTGAGGTTAAGTATATCAAGAAACTCCTTGTATTGGAGCCAAGGCCAACCTCTAGTGCTGAGTCAAATATTGTCACAACTTTCATTGTGCGTCTTCAAAAGGAAAAGTAGCATTCTCTGCTATTGTACAACCCCATTAAATCATTTCAACTTACAGATATAAATCTACGAGTATGACAAACCCGGTCTAAGTAGGCAAGAATCAACCTGAGTAATTGGTGCCACAACTTATTCTTTGAAATTTGGATGAACAAATCGAATACACTTCTATACCCTATACCTTAACTGTGAGTCTGAATGATCTCTCTCTAAAGAATCTCCAACATATAAAACAAGTGACATGGGACTGCAAGCCAAATCTCCCACACCAAAATAATCAAATTCAAACATACACAAAGCTTTGTTGCTCCCAAAGCAAACAAGAAGATGCACACATGACACATGACACAACAGTCCATTGAGAACATTGAGAAAACCAGAATACCTGCAATCACCCAAGAAACAGAGATTATGTTAAACCAAAATACCTGCACTCACATAACAGTCCATTGACATATAATTTGCACTGAGCATGAAAGATTAAAGATTGTAACAAAATCTAAGATTTTAACGATTTGTGGTGACTGCTAAATCAACAGATAAATAGGCCAAACAACAAAAGCTGGAGTTTAGATTGAATATGTATTCACTAAAGGCCTCTTAAAATTCAACTATTCCATTTGAATCATATTGTTCTAATAAACCAGAGCATTTGAATTATTAAGTAAACCTATAAAATTCTGAAATTTACAGAGATAATTACCTGTGCAGCCAAGCAGCCTGCAAACTATGTATACAAACTGTCAAAGTCTCCAAAAAACACTCAACTAACAAAAACAAAAAGACTCAAGCATGCTCCAAAATAGAATGAAGTTTTGGTACACGTCGACGTAACAATGGTTCAAGGCGGAAAGAGGGTACACCAAACTGCCACCTCTTAGCATCATACATTTCATTCCACGCCTGGATTATCTCATCAATTTTGAACCCCATACCTGTAGTTAAATTAATGCAAATTGATCATATGTTTCAAATCTTAAAACCTCAAAAAGTTTCTGAGATCCTGTGTACTTTACCTTCCACTGCATTTTCATTGGAACAGTGATTCTTTATCATCACAGCTATATCTGTTGGAGAGGCTCCACAAAGTTCAAACTTCTCAATGGCAACTTCTAAACATTCCTCCCAAGTTGGTAGCTCTAGCTTATATTCCACAACAGAACGCTCATACAGCAAGGTTCCCCATAGGAGGTATATTTGTGACTTCATATTTGCAGCCTGTTCAGCAGCTTCATCAGCAGACATCTCCTCAAATAGACCATCCAATCCCATTTTCTGCAATTGGGCTCTATACTTATCTTCTTTGGAGAGTCCATTTAGCTGCCGCTCTTCCATCTCTTCCCACAATAGCATTCCCTTGTCCATGCTGTCCTCAGCCTTGTTATAAAGCTGAAGCACCTCTGAAGAAGGCTCATTTTGCAACTCAATCTTGCTTCCAATCGCATAGTACCAAGAAAGCTTAGCCTGTTCAAACTGTTGTTGGCCAAGTGCAAGATAACCTTCATAGAAGTCTGGCTTTACTTTCACAGCTTCTTCGTACCTACTCTCTGCCTTCTTATATTCTTTCTGCGCCCATTCATATGCAGCCTTGACATGTTCAATAACGGCTTCCCTTGAAGCATCTTCAGGCAAGGATGCCCACTTCCTTGCTTTAGACATGTGGACATTTCCCCAATTGAACAATGCCAAAGCCGCCATCTCTTGGAACTTAATTGCAGCAATATCAAAAAGTTCTTGAGCATCATCAAGTGTTACAGTGTCTTCCATTGCCTCCGAGTATAGCTTCACCCCAAGTTCGTGAAGATCCAAGTATGAATCAGAATCAAAACCAACATGGTTCTTGAACAATCTTGCAAACTGGATAATCCAGTCCTCAACACAAGTTGTAGACCCTTTTCCCACTTCTGTATGATTTCCGCCGTCCCCATTCTCAAAACCATTACTGCGCGTCAGATCTTCCTTACACACTTCCTCTTCACTTGAGCCCTCATAAATTGGTTCTTGATCAGCACTGACTTCTGTTATATAAAATCTAAGCGACCCCCTTGTATCACATGATGATTCGGCTAACCTCAACTCATTTGTAGCTGTAATTGTAACCAAATCACCTTCTTGATCTCTATATTTCACCAAGACACCCTTCAGGCCAGGAAATCGATCCCTAACTATCTCCCTGACCAGCCTCATGCTACAGCTAACTGGTAACTGAGCCCATCTTATATCCTCTCCGAATACCAACTTGACCGTTTTTGTAACTACGTTTTTTTTCTCAATATGCTTCTCTTCCACATGATTCGCAACTTGTTTTTCTTCCTCAACATGCTTTGGGACCAGTTTGTCTTTCTCAACAGTCTTTGTAACCACTTCTTTGTCCTTGACAGCTCTCACATTTTCTTCCACAACAGCCTTGTCCTCTGTCTTCTCCCCAACCCTCTTACCCTTCTTCTTCTTTATCTTCTCCTTCACCACTTTACGAAAACGAGCAGCAGGGGCGGTCTGCTGTACATTAGCAATACCAATTTCTTTCTCATCAACAACAATCCCCTTTTCACTCATCACCTTCTTCACACTCTCCAAAATCTCCAATGCATTCAAATTATTCGGCTCCATACTCAAAACAGTATTAACATCCCTCAATGCCAAATCCAACCTATTCAAAGCCTCATAACACCTCGACCTTCTCAACAGCGCTTTACTATACTTCGGTGACACCTCCAACGCCAAATTGCATTCATTAATTGCTCGAGGATACTCCCCAAGACCCATTTGCATATAACACGCAGCCATGTTACTATGTAAATGAGCAACATCAATATGATTCTTCGGCAGCAGTTTCAACGCCTTCTCGTACTTCAACATAGCCCCTTCACTGTCACGCTTCTGGAACAGCTTGTGACCTTCCTCTCTGAGCTCTTGGGACATGTTGATGAAGATAGCAGTGTCTTCGTCCAACGCTTTCGAGTTCCGATCCACAGTTTTCCCCTGCTTACTCCCAGGCTTCTGCACTTCATGGTCCTTCTTCTTCCCAGTTGGCTTTCCCATTGATACTTCAACAAACACACAAAAACAGCCCCCAAAAACAAAAAGGGTTCTGAGAGCTCTGTCTTTAACCCAAAACCCTTCTCATGAAATGAGCAACAAGACAAAAACTGACCCCAATATAGAAGCTTGACTGTTTGAATTACAATTAAATGAAATCCAACGTATAATTACACAGCTACAACCAGATACAAGTGTAACAATTTGATGTACAGCAGAAGCTAAACGGCTCCAAAATTGAAGCTCTAAGTAATTGTAATATGAAAAGGAATAAGCACAAAGAACCCAAACACTAATTGCAGCAAGGAAAGCAAATTACAATAAATAAAAATCCAGTCTTTGTGAACCTGATTGATGTATTAGGGCTCCAAACTCAGCAAAATTAGGGGAAACTAATCCAGAGACAAACCCAAAGAAGCCAATCAAAAAAGCTGATTGATTTTTTAATGGGTGTCTGCTCTGGATTGCTGAGACAAAAGACAGAGTGGGATATCAAATTGGGCTGCTGGAAAGTGGAAAGGGGGTCTCCTCTTTCTTAGGGTTTCCTGAATTAAAGGTCAACGTTTTCCGAGAAGACACTGTCGCACTCCACCTTCTCCGAGCGCGCGTGAATTTCCGCGCCATTTCTAAGAGATGACTCGGGAATGAACCGTCCCTGGTGTGAACCACGCGTCTGGAAGAGGTAGGCCACTGAGAGGGACAAATATTCATCTCTGTAATTGATTTTACAGTGGTTTAGTTTACCTAGCCTTAGCAAGGAATAAAATCTTTGTGGGCTCCCGCTTCAATACAGGGCATTTTCCAGTATTCCAGGAAAAGAAGGTGCTCTTTCATTAGAGTTTAAGTGGGAACTTGACAAGTTAATACAAATGAGTGAAGTATAAGAGTTTTAAGTGTAGAATCTTATGCCTGAGACTCAAAGGCAAAGATCAGAAGTTTAGAATGTTAAGTTAACTCAACAATTGTTTATTGTTTAATGATGACCGTGGTGTAAGTGAAACGGATTAGCACAAGTAATCGGATGTAAAGTGCAGAATAATTGAGCGAAGGTAGGTTAGTGCTGAGGTAACGCTGCTATGGCCAGGGATATATAATGCTTGCTAATGATGGCCTACATGTCTGGCCTACATGTGTTTGGCAGCTTACATGGGATGGGCAACAGCAAAGCCAATGCCAGATGATGCTCAACTGTCGTTAAAAAATTGCAATGCCAAACCAAAACCAACATTCATGGAAACCAAAATAGATATGAAATTTATATCAAACATGTCTTTCTTTTATTCAGCAAGCAAGCTTTATAACAAAAAAAGGCCTTACGGCTCCAGTTCAACTACATTCTTCATGCACACCACACAAAATGAAACTCCAGACTTCTACACTAAAAAGGGAGCTGGAGATGTGTAGGTGCGCGGACTACAGCATTTAAAAGAGCTATAACTTAATCTAGACTACTTACAGGTTACATTTTCAGATTTACAACCAAAACCAATTCAGCATCATAACTGAAGATCCATGTAAACAGGTCAAGTTAGTCATGAACTATAATTCCCATCTCCACGTGCTGGGCAATGTCCCTTTGGCGTTGGTGTAGAACGCGAACAAACTCGTCCAAGCTCAAATGTCCATCTCGATTTGCATCGAAAACATGAAAGATGATTTCAACCACATTGTCACTGAGAGCTATGCCACATACCTGCAATCAATTAACCAAATTATGAGAAATAATGTTATACTTGATTACCTGTTGCCTCACTTGCCTGTGATAATGAGATTGGATAAGTCAATTTATGTAAGGTGAGATTTAATCAATGGTGGCCTATCCAACAGCTCCCAAAACTCTAGAAAAGCAATAACCATAGACTGAAATGAAGTTATAATCAAGAGGTAAGAAAGACTAGTATCTTACATGAAATGCAGCTCCCTTGAAATCCTCTCGTGTTAACCTGCCATTTGCTTTACCATAGCTGAAAAGGGCCAAAGAAAATGGCTGCAGTTTTTTGCGAAGCTCTGCAAAGTTTGTGAATTCCTCAAATGAGATGTGAGCCTCTTTAAGATCTGGTTTATCATCCAGTTCATCAACCCGATCAAGCAAACTGCTCAGATGACGCATGTCAGCGGATGCAACCATTGATAATGCAAAATCCTTTGCAATCATGACTCCTCGCTGTTTGTAGTCGTAGTGGGAGAACTCCAACCTCAGCATCTAAAGATACAATTTTGAAATTAAATACCGATGTGCATTTTAAATAACAAACTAACAAGGTAAAGTGCATGGCATTATTTGCATACATTGCAAGACGCAATAAAAAGTGGCAATGTCATTAATATTGAATTTATAACAGCTAAATCGTTGAATGTTAACTTCTCCACATGAATTAAACTGAACAGAACCTAGGCTTCATGAAAATGCATATATCCTAGCATGACGAAGGGCAGAAGGCTAAAGGCAAAGAACTGACCAAGAAAAACTGAACATGAATAGTGTGTTGAACATGACGAAAATGCCTAAGGTCTAGGGAACCAAATGAATAGAATCTTACTTCCTTGTCTAAGTCTCTCAAAAACTGGACAAATTTATCAAGTTGAAGGTGAGCATTCCCATCTTCACCGAAAAAGAACTCCACAAGCCCTCCATTTTCAACAGAATCCCTAACTTTTAGTCCACTTCGAAGTCCGCCCCTCTTCTGAGCACCCTGTCTATTGCAGGCTCGCATCAATGTCATCACTTTTTTAAATTCTTCCTTGTCAATTTCTCTATGCATAATGGACAAACATTCATGTCAAAACCAAACCAAGTATAATGAAGGTCCAAGAAAGAGTCTGAAAAGCTCTAAATGTACTTACCCACTATCGTCAGTGTCAAACATTTTGAAAATCACATAGAAACTGGACTCTGGAATGCTTAGCAGTGTTACAAAGAAGATATACCTGTTAAAAGGAATCTTGTTAGAAGTGGCAAAAAAAATGCATAATTGATTGATTTAAAATGAAGAACGAAGAGAAACTCACTCTTTGAAGGAAATATATCCATCGCTGTTTACATCAAAAAGCATGAAAAAGTTTGATGGTGTACAGCGCAACTCGCCAGGATTCCTTTCACCTCTCAAATACCCGTCTCTAACAAGGTTGGATTCAGATGGTGGGAAAACAGGAACCACTGCCCTCATGAGATCTTCTGGTCTCATAAGTAATTCGCCATCTGATGTACATGCAGATGCAAAGTACCCAAACACCTACATGAAGCAGAAGAGGACACTAGTCATAGCGGGAGTATTTTTCACAAACTCAAACCCCAATAATTAAGATCTCTGCAATCATCTAGATTTACAATTTCAGGCAAGTAAAATGGAAAAAGAAGACATGTTCAGTTTGGAAAACAGAAGAGAAGGTCCAAAAGTGACAATCAAGTATATAACCATGTCATTGCCAAACATATATTTTGATAACTACAAAGAGATTCTACATATAAAAATATTAACAGAATAACCAAACAAGCATCATCAACATCAGATAGATATATGATTGCGTTATAAATTTACTTAATACGGCCAGGGCCTTGAGCCTAGGTTGTAAGTCCTCTTTCCTGCCTAAATATAATCAGGCATCATATCCTAACCCAAACCATTAGCAATTGTCAACTAAACTTTTTATTTTTTCTTTCCCACCAGTCTCCATTTTTCATACATATTTACGACAATGCCGCATTTTCGTCTATCCAAAATCAAGTCTTCCATCTACCACCTAATACAGCATGAATTTTCCGCTATTATATTATTGTTGATAAGTAACCAATTATACGGCCACAAGTACATAAAGTTAAATTAAATTGATGAATACCTTCTCCGGCGGACTCCCCAACCTCATACGCTTCTCATAATTGAAGAAGATCCTTCTCCTATAGGCATCTACGCCCCCCAAAAAAAAAAGGATAAATTCAAAGCAGAAAAAAAGAGAGAAATTGAAATACTCGCGGTAAAAATTGAAAATCCATACCTCCGAAGAGAAACTTGGCCTTAATTTCAGGTAACGATAGTTTTTGCAGCAGAGAACGCGGTGTCGGCCGGTTCTCCAAACCCGTTGACCAGTCAGCGAAGGCCGGCGACGACTTGTTGAAGAAATCCGAGTCCTGATTAGACCACAGCAGCAGCCCAAGGCCCGACCCGGCCGTGATGCCCAAGATCCATTTCAAATACGAGTTTTGGGGGTTAGAGTCAAAGCCGGAGATGGTGCTGATCAGAGGGAGCGGCGAAGAGGAAGGATGGGATGCTGTGGAGAAGTTGTAGATGTGGAGGCGTTGGTAAATTGACGGTGCGGATCGTCGGAGGGACATGGGGGAAAATTGCAGAGACTGGAGAGTTGAGTTTTTTAGGGAAGTGGGGAAAAGACGATGTGAAATAGCCGAGTTAGCTGCGGGAGAAACAAATTACCGACCAACTTTTATTTTACATATCTAAAATAATTAAGCAAATCTAATTTTAAATAGAGAAAAGACACGTGACGAGTGTTTATAAGGGAAATTTTAGTTGAAAACAGCGGGCGTGTCCGGACGTGGGTAATTTAAAGAGTTATTGTTGTGGATCGGTGGCGGGCTTTACGAGGTTTGGCGCGGAGAACCCGAATATTAGCGCGGGTAGCCTAGCCCAAACGTGTTTTCTTTTCCCTGGGCTCATTTCTAGCCCAGGCATGTTATTTTACTTGAATTTTCTCTCCTCCTCTTTTTTTTAGACTTGACTTGAGGTACAAGTGTAGAGTATTGAACACGATCCAAGCTTGAGTGCAGTTGAGAACTAATAACAAGATTCAATAAACTATAACTCAACAGAATTGGAATGAATGAGCCACCTTCTTATTGGATAAAGTTGGCTTTATATAGCCTTACACATCTAACATAAAACTAAAACAAAGGATCACGATTAGCATAACATCTGCTAATGTGGTTAGTGTAGGTTTGACCACTAACAATCATATCTAAGCCTAAAGACTATGAATTTTTAAACAGAAGCAAAGACTGAGTATGTATGACTCAGTAAACACCTAAAACACAAGCATACAACTCAACAATCTCTCTTTTAAACTAACAACTCAGTGTTAGTTTATCCCAGACACTTCACAAACTCCTAGCTGCTCACGAAACTTTTTGAAGGCATCCAGTTTCAATGGCATAGTTAACAAATCTGCAATCTGATTATGTGTACCACAATGCACCATCTCAATAGCTCCATCCTTTGTAAGATCACGCCGAAAATGAAACCGCACATTAATATGCTTACTTCGTCCATGCAAAACTGTATTTTTGGATAACTAAATAGCTTAATTATCATCACACAACACAGTTGTACAACCTTCTTGTGTATACCCCAACTCCTTTAAGATTCTCCTCATTCAGACTGCTTGACATGCACAAGCTGCGGCAGCCACAAATTCTGCTTATGTAGTTGAAAGCGTGACTATAGGCTGTTTCCTCGAAGACCAAGTAATTGCACCACCATTCATTAAAAACAAGTAAATAACTTAAAAAAACTCAGTGTTAGTTATCCCATACACTTCACAAACTAGAACTCATTTGATACCATAAAAAAAAAGGTACTATTGGCCTTTTTTAATTAAAATTTTAATTTAATTTTTTAGTTTATTCTATGCTATAATACCAGAATGTTGAGAACTAATAACAAGATTCAATAAACTAGAACTCAACAGAACTGGAGTGAATGAGCCACCCTCTTATTGAACAAAGTTGGTTTTATATAGCCTTACAAAACTAACAGAAAACTAAAACAAAGGATCACAATTAGCATAACATATGCTAATGTGGTTAGTGTAGGTTTGACCACTAACAGTCCTATCTAATTCTAAATAGTGGAATTATTAAACAGAAGCAAAGACCGAGTATGTATGACTCAATAAACACCTAAAAACAAGCAAATAACTCAACAAAGGGCTACATTAAAATTGAAGCATGCAAAACTGTCCAAAATCAGATATAAGTAATTCTAAGCGACCCTTAGTATGCAACCTAAAAAATTCAAGAAACTAAGGTGGGCTAAAATCACCACAACAACTTATTTGCCATTACCGGAAGCACCCGAGTCAACTTAATGTTTAGAAGTTTATATTGAACACCAATGATACCATACTATGGGAGTGTCGATGCACAAAAGGGCGACTTTGTTGTGGAATGCGAGGGAACGACGTTACATTTGGGAATATTATACCATCGCCATCGCGTTGAGTGCATTCAGCAATCAACAACGTACCACACTCCATTTGAATAGTTTCAGGAGGGAGGTGATACGGTCCGTTTAAATCAATATGAATGCTAGCTAGCATTATTATGTGATTGCATTAGCGTACCATTTTTTTAAGACAAAGGAAGACTGATCAACTGACATTAAATCATACAACCTCACTCAATCGAGCATCAGTATCCTTTTCATTTCTTTACATCACACTTGCACCGAAAAACTTTGCCAACTTACGAACATTGTGTATCAACTATTATTACATTCTCATCTTTCCTCCCAACAAAAAAAAACACCATGAGACACATGTGAGTATCTACTGCACATTTTTCTCCATTGCTCTCTCTTCTTGTTTCTGTTATCCGTTTAAAACTTTAAATGTTCATTCTAAATTCATAGAGAGTACGTACATACAAAGAACGTGATGACCACAGACAGTGATGGACCAACTTTTTTCCGTTAAAATTTTTTATCAGCTTAATTACTGCACCATCATTCTTTCCATACCACTAGACATAAAATTTTAATGTGAATTCATGTCTATATGCACATATCACGTTTGGCAGCATATATGCATCTCCACGCAAACCTGACTTGTATCCGATATGGAAATATGATTCAGAGAATCTCAACCAAATGAATAAGAAATTGCCAATTCAGTTCAATCCGATTTCCATGTAAAACCGTAACACCAGTAGTCTAGGATAAGGAGTGAGACGTCAGCCTCAACCCCAGAACAAGAGTTAGGCTTATATTCCCTGCAATTGTGACCCCAAATATGCGTTCCTTACCGCTTCATCCCCCCGTCAACGATGTCGTATTAGGCCATGGCTACCAGCTGCAAGAGAGGTTTCTGTGAAGAATATTGATATGGACATGGCAACCAAAAAGGGTTGAAAATCTCGACATTTTTCTCAATAAAGAAAAAGAGAGAGCTTGAAGATGCTTCCCTTCAAAGCTTAGGTTTGGTTGGTGGATTGAGCTAGACCATGGAATGTGAGGTGCTGTGATGTCATGATGGCTACATACATCATCATCACCACCCATTAATATATAGCATTTCTTGTGTCCCATTCAAGAATCTTCTTTTCTTCCTTTTATTTCAGTCACGGCACCGATCACGGATCACGTCAAAGTTACCGTCTAGTGTCTCTATTAATGGTCCAGCCTTCTGCTTTCAAATTTCCAGGTCATATTATGTCATCACTTTCTGGCTTCCCATACCATGCCAGTTATTTTCTCATTAGTCATTAGTCATTAGATTGGTCATTGGTCCATCAATAGATTCTTTCTGTGTAAATATCGGAGTTACCATGTACACACAAAAATCCATTCATTTATTTTCGTATTTTTCAAACTTTCTATACAAGCTAGGGATACAGTTCTTCCAATTTTATCATTATTGTTTTCAATTTTAAAATTTCTTTTATTTAGTTTTATTTTCTTCTGGAGTCATTTTTGATTTCGTCAATACCAATGGAGACACGAGGCCTTCCGGGAATTCTCAAACGTCATATAGTTCAAATTTTCATTTCCCTCAAAGTCCATGAGTAGTCAAATATGAAGCCTGCAACAGAAGGCACCCAGCTCAAGACAAGTTAGAAAAATTTAAAGGACAGCAAATGAAATTTGACGAAGTCTAATAACAAAGAGTAATGAAATTAATGAAGGAATATACCTGGCATAAACACAACGCAACCCGCTACACAATACGGCGGAGTAAACGGAACGGAGCTTAACAACACGCAACGCAACTGAACGGGGCGGACCACAGAACGGAACTGAACCGAACGGGACGGACCACTGAACGGAACTGTGAACGAGAGAGCAGACACAACGGTGGTGAACGGGACGCTGCAATAGATGGAACAGCTGTGTCACACAAAACGAGAAACCAAACTGAACCAATCTTTGCAGCTTAATGAAATTGATCATGGATCTTTCTTGATTAGATTTTAGTTTTGAAGATTTCTGGATTTTAGATTATAAGGTTCCGAAAATGGTTGCTTCCAATTTCCAAAAACTAATGATATCATTTCAACTGTACAAATATGGAGTTTCTCTTTTCACAGTGCCGTTCAGTAGTAGCAGTAGTCATCCAGAAGCACAAAGCTCGCCGGGGTCGACTCGGCGCCACCGCTTCAATATTTCTTCGTCTGAGTTGAGCTGGAGTGAGCAAAAGCCTTTGGATCTGATTCGGATCTGGTGCGACGATGTTGGACTCGCCGGAATATAAGATCGGAAAAATAGAGAAAATGACCAGAAAATAACCAACCTGTGTCTGCTCTGTAAAACAAAAAAACAATCCAGAGAGATAAAACATCACTCAGCTATCGGCCTTGGACATGACCGAGAGGCGGCTCTGCCGTGGCTGAAACCCAGCCCTCCGCCGCTGCTGATGCGAAGACGGACGAATCAGAGCCGTCAAAGCTCTCTTCACCCACTCGCCCTCGACACCGCTGATTCGAACCAGCGAGTTCGTCATGGCAGATCTGCGCATGTTCAGCCTGTTGTTCGGGTACGGCGTCTGATTGTGATGCTGCTGATTTGAGCTCCCTTGATTCTTGTGAAGACTGCAGCGGAAAGAACCCGGATGCGTCGTCGGCGAGCACATACACGTCTTCCTCGCCGCCGCGATCGGGCCGTTCTTCTTGGAAACAGTGATGGATCGGTTGGGGGAGATGGAGCGGTGCTCGATGGAGAAGCGGACGGCCGGGGAGAGCGCGCTGGAGGTGTAGAGATTGACGCGTGTCGGCGAAGCGGCGCGGTGGTGGTGGTAGTCGTTGTGGTTGTAGTGGCTGTGGTTGTCCTGGTGGCTGTTGAAAAAGGCGGAGGACGGTGAGGAGAAGCTGGAGCTGGTGGAGGAGGCGAAGCCGGAGGCGGTGGATTGGATGGAGGCGTTGGAAGAACCGGTGTAGAATCTTCCGGAAGGTGAGAGAGAGCGGAGAACCGGCCCACTGGGGCGGGTTCGGGTGCGATGAGATGAAGCAGATGCAGTCGCCATTGGAGAGTTTTTAGAGAGAGAAAGCTGGAGGAGAGAGAAGAGGGAGGTGGTTTGTTATTTGCCCTAAGGGCCCTTTCGGGGTTTGGTTTGGCAAACCTAATGAGTCTCAAGGGCGGTTTTTATAGATGGGAGGCGGGAGGGCGGGTGGGAATTAGTTGGAAGTTGAGTGGGTATTTGGGGTATTGTGTTGCAGAGCGTCTGGTGGTTTCTCTTTGCGGAATCTTATCCAACGGCTGTGGTGATTGCGACCTGAGGTAAAGGACGAGGGTTGGAGGCTTGGAGCCGCTTGGCCAGCCCTGCTTTTACTGAGGAGCCTGCCACGTTTCGGCTCTATTGGGCAACGCTGGCACGGGAATGTACAGGAAGCCCAGGTTTGTTCCCTTAATTACATCTTGACATTGGCTGGTTGTTTGTGGACTTCCCAAACTGACCCGGACTTTTTCCTTTTTCCTCCTGCGGAGATTTTGTTTTTATTTATTTTATCTTATTTTTATGAGAAGACTCAAGACCGGTAGGTGTTAGGTTTTTTTGTTTACTTTACCGGGAAGTTTGAGATGTAGAGAAATTAAAATGGTGGGCATTGTGATTTGTGAGTGGGCTGTTTGTAATAATAATGATGAGTTGGGTCCTTTTAGGTTGAAATTCATTTCGTTAGGTGGAGTCCTTTTGTAATGCTCAATTAAGAGTGCACATCTATTGTCCTCTAGGGATTTTGTTCCCTTTTTATTCAAATCTTTCTGATCTTCTTTTGATATTTCAATATTTTTTACCATAGGATCAAATACATTATGCTTTTGAATTGTTGGATTTACTTTTTTGGTTTTTTATGGATTTGGGATTGTAAATTCAAGTTATTGATAAGCAGACTACAATTCTAATATACAAGTTAAAATTGTCAGTCAAGTATGTTATAATGTTATATATTGATTTAGTCGAATACGTTATAAAAGAAAATAAAACATCATCGTGAATTGAAGTCTGACCACTTTAACACTTTGTGAATCAAACTTGGCTTGGGGCTTCCTTCTTGACACTCGGCCCAATTAAACTTACTTTGATCTAGCTAGATAGTTTGATAGTTTCAATTGAAATTATAAAATTTATTCTGATTCTCCGTATAAGGTAAGCATTTGTGATTTGTATTCTTTGAAAAAACTACTGAGTGAATTGTCAAAAAAAAGAACTACTAAGTGACGGTTCTTGTACGGACACTAAAGTCCCCATTGATGGATTAGTAAACGATTATACATTTATACATATACGCATCAAGCTAAAACTCCATCCATATTCTCCATGCGTCACCCGTTTAGCATTGACTATTGAATTTGTTAATGTTGTGATTACACTCGGTCTAGTACGCCGTATTCCTTGTGAAGCTTGATACGCCGTACTCCCTGCCTTTTTCCTGTCACAAGTGGCACACGTCGTCAAAGTAGAGACCACGCCGGCGTGGTCTTCAACTCTCCCACGCTTAGGTTAGAATAATGGTAATTTATGCAGAGTTACAGTAGGGGATTTAGTACACTTACCTTATGAGGTCGAGAGTTTGACATTTTATTGTTGAGTTGAGGTGGATCATTTATCTATCTTTCGATGTGGGACGACGTCCGATTAAGGTGTTCTCTAGAGTCTTCTATGAGATGCGCATGAGGGCGCGTCCGTAGCCAGTTTGGGCCGCGGGGAGGCCCGTTGTGTAGATAGTACGGCTGACTTGCTATTAATATTGTAAGACTGCTATACATTAGCCTTAATGCGCTGATAGTTGTGCTGATTATGGCGGGCATAAGCCTATGCCAATAAGTCCCCCAAGTTCCCAGTCTAGGGAGGTGATTTCTTGACTGGGGAGTTAATATTTGAGTGTTCTGCCATAATCAACAATGGGTCTCACTGACCCTCTCGTAGTCCCCCCACTCCCCGGTTAAGGAATGCCGAGTTGTGTTGTGTCGTACGTTTGATCGTTCTTTGAGCGTAGTGCGTCCGTCATGGCGTAGTAAGATCTTACCCGTGGGACGTCTTTCGTCGCTATCTGTGAGCGTAGTGCGTCCGTCATGGCGTAGTAAATTCTTACGCGTAGGACGTCTTTCGTCCCTATCTATGAGCGTAGTGCGTCCATCATGGCGTAGTAAGTTCTTACGCGTAGGACGTCTTTCCTCGATATCTGTGAGCGTAGTGCGTCCGTCATGGCGTAGTAAGTTCTTACGCGTAGGACGTCTTTCGTCGCTATCTGTGAGCGTAGTGCGTCCGTCATGGCGTAGTAATTTCTTACGCGTATGACGTCTTTCGTCGCTATCTGTGAGCGTAGTGCGTCCGTCATGGCGTAGTAAGTTCTTACGCGTAGGACGTCTTTCGTCGCTATCTGTGAGCGTAGTGCGTCTGTCATGGCGTAGTAAGTTCTTACGCGTAGGACGTCTTTCGTCGCTATCTGTGAGCGTAGTGCGTCCGTCATGGCGTAGTAAGTTCTTACGCGTAGGACGTCTTTCGTCGCTATCTGTGAGCGTAGTGCGTCCGTCATGGCGTAGTAATTTCTTACGCGTATGACGTCTTTCGTCGCTATCTGTGAGCGTAGTGCGTCTGTCATGGCGTAGTAAGTTCTTACGCGTGGGACGTCTTTCGTCGCTATCTGTGAGCGTAGTGCGTCCGTCATGGCGTAGTAAGTTCTTACGCGTAGGACGTCTTTCGTCGCTATCTGTGAGCGTAGTGCGTCTGTCATGGCGTAGTAAGTTCTTACGCGTAGGACGTCTTTCGTCGCTATCTGTGAGCGTAGTGCGTCCGTCATAGCATAGTAAGTTCTTACGCGTGGGACGTCTTTCGTCGCTATCTGTGAGCGCAGTGTTTGTAGGTTGAGAGCAGCGCCATTCGCGCTGTGGGCCGCAAGTGTCATACATGTATTGGGCGGATGTTTCGCGAACGATTCAAATTCGTGGGGTGACGTTATCCGAGAAGACAGTTATTGCGTGTAATTAAGGCGTGCATAACTGAAACGTTACCTCGGTAACTCATGCCACGTGGTGGGATGTAGAGCAATGTCTCTTGGGTCGACGGCTAAGATGTGAGTAACGGTTATCTGGATCTGACGGTTAAGGGATGCTTTTGAGAAATCAACGGGCGAGATGTGAGGTGAAGTTTAGTATAAAGGGGTGAAAGGGATAGAATGGCTGTCATTATCGACAGATCTAAGTTTTTCGAAATCTAAATTCTCCCATTCCCTCTCTTTTGCTCTTGTCTGCTCCTCTTCGCGTTTGGAAGAACTCATCGAGATTTTTGTGTGAATCGGTTTTGTGAGGTATGTTTTTGATCTGAATCTCCTTTATAAGGCTTGTGGCTTTGGTTATTTGTTGGTAGATTTGTGCTTATAGGGTAGATCAGTGGTTTTGGGTTTGGGTTTTTCCGGCAGATTTGTGGGTTTTGGGTCTATTTGATCTTTGAATGGGTGTTTTCCGGTAAAGTGGGGTGTTTGTACGGGCGGTGCGGATGGGTTTTCGCCATTAACTGGGTTTGATGTTCTTCATGTTCTTCGTGTTCTTCGTGTTCTTCATGTTCTTCATGTTCTTCAAACTCGTTCTTGCGAGGTTCATAGGATATATCTGACTAACTTTCTGACTTCTAGTTCTAAGGTGTTCGCCTTTGACTTCAGTGTTGCTTGCTGCGGCATAATGCCTAGGAAAAATATACTAAATGACAGCGATTCCACGTTTGTAGAAGGAAGTTGGTCCGCGTCGTCATCTTCTTGGTTGTGGACAAGTGAATTAGAGGCCAACTACTTGGATTTGGTGCGGCGTAGTGGTGGAAGTGACTTGCGTCTCGAAGATCGTACCGCTGTCTTTGCAAGAGTGCTGGCGAACTGGGACACGAGTGAATCGTCAAGCACCATGGAGTCACAACGTGAGGAGATTGGAGAAAGTGACGTGGATCTCGCTCTGGGACAAGATCAAGGTGTGTCAGAGCGTATCGCGAGTGCTTCGGGGACTAGCACTTTAGGCCCAACACTGAGCCCAGTGCCTGTAAGGCATTGGTTAGATGGCGGAGTAAAGAGGTCGGAGGTGGAAGAACCACATGGAGCTGACTCCACCGTAGTGATCGGCTACGTGGAGGAGTTTAAGTTGCATGCCGCGATCGTCACCCGTGCAATTCGGCGTGATTAGTTTGGTTCTATGTTGCCTAACGGGTACGCGCTAGTAAGTCCCTCCGTACTACGGCTTGGGGTGGAGTTGCCGTTAGATCCCCGCCTGCAGTGTCTTGTGGCGGAGTTTGACTTGGCTTTTGGCCAAGTCAGCTACAATATGTGGCGAGTCCTTCTCGGTCTCTGCTCACTCTTCTACCTCTCAGGGTGTTCGGCTCCTACTGCGGCGGAAGTGCTCCATTTCTTCAAGGTGGATTATAACCAGCGCAATGGTAATGGAGGGACTGCGCGATTTGTGAGGCGGGATGAGCGCAGTGAATACCAGGTTTTAGAGAACTGGCCCACCTCGGAGGCGAACTGGAGAAAAAACAGCTTCGTAGTAGAGATGAGATGGGAATATGGGCGCATTAACGGGGTAGAGTATCTCCCAGAGAGGCGTATTCCTTCGCGGTTTCAAGCCATTAATTGTAGGTTTCAATGCTTTACTAAATTTTGTTGCTACGGAATAACTGTTTGCTGACGCTGCCTTTTTTGTTGTTGCGTAGCTGGAAGGAGGTTGGTGTTGTCGGAGCGAGAAGTTGATCGAGTAAATCGTGTGACATATCTTTGGAGGTCCCAAGGTGAGGACTTAGTCCACGATTTGAAGGTATTGACGAACCCGTACCTTCTGTTTGAACAAGGATT
Organism: Argentina anserina; assembly: GCF_933775445.1. NCBI lineage: Eukaryota > Viridiplantae > Streptophyta > Magnoliopsida > Rosales > Rosaceae > Argentina > Argentina anserina. Next base: position 23,520,937 of record NC_065873.1, on the reverse strand, counting down.
GCTCCGTCGCCATCGTAAGTAGAAGTGCTACGTTCTTTACTCTTCTATTCTTTGTTTATGGCGTACTAATATGATATTATATGTGTAGCTACGATGCTCTCGGTGAACAGGAATTTTGAAAAATCGGAGCGCATCTGTTGCGCCAGATTTCTGCAGCAGGAAGATCTCGACGTAACGCCAGATACTGAAGGACTAGCGGTAACGATGTTGCGACGTGTTATGTCTAAGAAGGTGGCGGCATCTACGAAGAAGGTGAATGCCTCGGCGAAGCGGGTCGAGGATTCCCCTGCGGTCGTGGAGCTACCGATTCCCTCGCACGCGAGCCTGCCAAACGAGCAGGGATTGCCGCGCCGCAGCGATACGGAAGGGGTGGGCCGTATTGATGCCGATCCGCATCTGGCTGATCCGGCGGTGTCCCAAGAGACCGGAAGGAAGAAGAAGGTGCAGAAGGCGGGCGCGACTTCGATGAAAACAAAGTCATTCGCTGCTTCTGAAGATGTGGAGGATGTGATGGTGGAAGCTTCGCCTCCTAAGAGACAGAGGACTACGCAGGTGGCGCCTTTCACCTTTACAGAATCTCGGGTCTTCGAGGATCTGTCCGCGTTGGACCGTAGTCCTTTGAGCCAGTTGGGGACTCCGAAGCTGGAGAAGTTGGTTTTACTCAGCCAGCGCGCCGGCCTGAGCAATGTTGGCGTATCAAGCTGCGAGTGAGGAGTAGGATGGGGTGATAAGATTTTTGTAATCTATCTCTCGTCGCCGTAGTACTTCATTTTCATTTCTGTAATTTTTTTTTGCATTTTCTTCTGTAACGGCCTTTGTGCCGAACTCACTATCTTTTGACGAATAGAAGTTCTTTTGATCCAAGTGATTGTTTATATTATTGCCGTAGCAATATTGTGATTGTTATCTTGTACTTTTGGTTGTATGCTTAATGTTATCTTTGTTGTGCGCACAATGAAATAGTTTGTCGAAGGAATTGAATTGCCATAGTACGCTAGCGTAGTAAGGATCAATGGTTTGGAAAATTCCTCATTTCATTGATAGCCTGGCCGTAGCTGTTTTGTACAAAGATGGCTTTGGCAGTGTGCCGAAAGTACTCAAACAGTCCGAGTCCGTGTCTTGCGCTATGCGCGGACCCCTACTTGTAGTAGTACTTGAGATGTTCCATGTTCCAAGGATGGGCTAATCTCTCTCTGTACTTGTCCTCTAGGTAGTACGTGTTTGGTGCCACGATTTCGACGACTTTGTACGGTCCGTCCCATCTCGGGCGTAGTCCAGTGACCTTTGTTTGTATCTTCTTTAGGACCCAGTCGCCTAGTTGTAGTGTCCTGCTCTTGACTCTGGAGTTATAGAAGCGTGCTATGCGCTGTTTGTTCTGGATGTTATGACGATGCGTTGTGATGCGTTTCTCTTCCAAGAGATCTTTATCAAGTTGCATATTTTCCGAGTTGGTATCGGGGTCAAACAGCGAAACCCGTTGTGTTGGCTGAATTACTTCGATGGGTAGGACTGCTTCCGTGCCGTACATTAAGCAAAAAGGAGTTTCGCCCGAGGCTTCTGTTGGTGTGGTACGGATTTCCCACAGCACTTGGTCGAGTTTTTCGGGCCAAAGTCCTTTGGCTTCATCCAGCTTTTTTCTAAGAAGGCCTTTGATTAGCTTGTTAGCGGCTTCTACTTGCCCGTTGGTTTTTGGATGTGCTACGGATGCGAATTTGAGCTTAGCCCCTCTTGCCTTGCACCATGTGATGAGGTGTTCGTTATTGAATTGCGTGCCGTTATCTGTGATGATAGACTCTGGCGTACCGTGGCGGTAGAAGATGTTGCGTTGTAAGAAGTTTTGAACCTTCTCGGTTGTAATGGCCGTTAGAGGCACAGCCTCAATCCATTTGGAATGATAATCGATCCACACAATGACCCACTTGAATTGGCATTTTCCGGTGGGTAGTGGGCCAATTAGATCCATTCCCCAAAGGTAATTAATCCACGGGCTGACTATGTAAGATACCGATTCTGAGGGTTGGCGTGGTATGGGTACATGAATTTAACATTTGTGGCAAGATCTGGCGAGCTCTTGTGCATCGGAGGTTAGTGTGGGCCAATAATATCATGTGCAGAGTGTCTTTGCAGCCAATGCGCGGCTGCCGTAATGGTTGTCACAATCACCGCTGTGGATTTCGTTCAAGATCTGCTTGCCTTCCTTGGTTGTGACGGATATGAGGTCGGCTTTCAGCAGACCTTGGCGATAGAGCGTGTTGTTCCGTAGGTAATATATTACCGCTCGCCTCCTTAGTTGCTTTGCCATAGTCTCGTCTTCGGGTAGCCTGCCGTTACGTCTGAATGTTATTATCTCATCCATCCATGAGGCTTGGTCACGCTATACCTGGCATATATGTTGCAAGGTCTGGTAAATGGAGGGATGGTGGAGAATTTCGACCCTGGTATCCTTGTGGCATTGGTGTGGTTGCGCCGTGGCAAGTCTTGCTAAGAAGTCCGCTCTTGCGTTATTGGCCCTTGGTATTTGATTGATGTGGTAGAATTCAAATCGCTTTAACAGCGTTGTGGCGTACGCCAGGTAGGCTGCTAATTGCTCATCCTTTGCAGTAAAGGACCCGGTGATTTGATTGATTATGAGCTGGGAGTCGCTGAACACATTGATGCTGGTGGCACCCGTGCTGAGGGCCAATTGTAGTCCTGCGATCAGTGCTTCATACTCTGCTACATTGTTGGAGGCTGCAAAGTTGAATTTTAGAGCATACTCGAGTTCTAGTCCCCCCGGTCCGCTCAAGATGACCCCCGCTCCGCTAGATTTGGCGCAGCTGGAGCCGTCTACATGGAAGTTCTATGGCGAAATCTTGATGGGGTTGATGACATCATTTGGTACTACTTCCGTCGTATCTCGGGGAATCATTTCTGCGATGAAATCAGCTACGGCTTGTCCTTTTATGGCGGGTCGTGGCTTGTATTCGATGTCAAATTCTGTCAGCTCGATAGCCCACTTGCTGAGTCGTCCGGAGTGTTTTGGGTTCTGTAGTACTTATTTGAGGCGCTGGTTTGTAAGTACATGGATGCTATGAGCTTGGAAGTAGTGGCGCAGTCGTCTGGCTGCTACGATGAGCGCAAGAGCTAATTGTTCCAGTGTTGGGTATCTTGTCTCTAGGCCGTTCATGGCCCTGCCTGCGTAGAAAACTGGCAATTCTTTAGTTCCATCACGGCGAACTAAGGCACTGCTGACCGCGGTTGCGGATACTGCGAGGTAAAGGTACAGAGGTTCTCTCGGCTGTGGGGTTGACAGTAATGGTACTGCGGCGAGGTAGTCTTTTAATCCCTGAAATGCCTCTTGGCAGTCCGGTGTCTATTTGATTAGTTTGCTCTTGGAGTGCCTTAATAGTTTGAAGAATGACTCACACTTGTCAGTCAGTCTTGATATGAATTGAGATAGTGCCACGAGTCTGCCTTGGAGGGCTTCTACGTCTTTCTTGAGTACTGACTGCGCCATATCCAAGATGGTTTGTATCTTTTCGGGATTTTCTTTTATGCCACGTTGACTGACGATGTAGCCCAGGAACTTGCTTTTTGTTACGCCGAAAAAACATTTCTCAAGGTTCAATCGCATCTTGTATTTTTTGAGCACATTGAAGATGGTTCGGAGGTTGGCTACGTTGTCTTCGGCCTTTATACTTTTGGCCAGCATGTCATCGACGTATACCTTAATTTCCCGACCGATGTGTTGGTCAAACATTTGTGTGACGTAACGCACATACGTAGCGCCCGCATTTTTTAATCCGAAGGGCATGACGTCATAACAGTACATGCCTCTGTCAGTGACGAAGGTCGTAGCTTCCTGATCCGCCGGGTTCATGCGTATTTGATTGTATCCGGAGTAGGCGTCCATCATGCTTAGCAACTCGTGACCCACCGTTGCTTCGATTAGCTGGTCAATTGTTGGTAGGGGGAAACTGTCTTTTGGGCATGCTTTGTTTACGTTCTTGTAATCCACACTCATTCGCCATTTACCATTGGCTTTACGGACCATAACGCAGTTTGAGATCCACTCGGGGTACTGCACTTCCCGGACAAACTTCATGCCTTTCAATTTCTCAACTTCTTGGCGTATTGCCGTGCTCTTTTCGTCGTCGAAGCTTCGAAGCTTTTGTTTGATTAGGTGTGCGGAAGGTTTGATGTGCAATTCATGCATGATGATGTCGGGCATGTCCTCATAGGACCATACAAAGACTTCCATGTTGTCGCCCAAGAAACTTGTTAAATCTCTCTCAACAGCGGGACTGAGAGTTGCGCCGATTTTGATCTTGCGCTCCGGATGGTGTGGGAACGACGTAATGCTTTTTAGTGAAGATTCAGGGTTTGCCGGTGTTTTAGCCTTGTATGGCGTAGTCTTCTGCTTGTTCTTGCCCTTCGATGTCTCACCATCTTGTGCATCGACGACCTTGTCGGTCAAGTTTACTGTGGCGTGTACTGCCAGGATTTCATGTCGGTTGTGCGTTTGTCGAATCGCGCGTGTTTGACAATCTTTTGCTACGGATTGTGAACCCCGGACCTGTCCTGTTCCATGCGGAGTTGGGAATTTTATGAGCATCATGTGTCCGGCGATAAAAGTTCGCAGTCGGTTAAGTGTAGGCCGGCCGATGATTCCGTTGTAAGAGCTGTAGGCGTCGACTATGATGAACTCGGCTTCGACGCAAACCGTGCATGGTGCGGTCCCAATGCGTACTGTCATATAATCCGAGCCTAGGGGTTGGGTTATGTCGCCAGAGAAGCTGATTAGCGGTTCGTGGTCTTGTACCAACTTCTTGCCACTACGCTCCATCTTTTCGTAGCATCTTTTGAATAGGACGTTGACTGCGGATCCTGTGTCGATCATCATCTTCCCTACATCCCATTGTCCGCCCAAGACTGCGTCGATGAGGATAGCGTCGTCATTGGGTAAGGAGATGCCAATTTCCTCTTCCTCCGTGAAGGTGATCGGCTTCCACCCTTCCTTTTGCCGCTTAGCGTTTCCTCCTGTGATGGTGTATACCTGCCTTGGGTGATTGTTGCGGTCAAAGTGCTTTTTTGCTCGGTTAGACATGTTTGTCTTCGAGGCTCCTCCCTCTATGACGTTGATGCGGCGCAGGTTCTCAACTGCGGCGACTACGTTCTGCTGTGCTCTTTGCTACGCCGGGCGAACCCCCATGTCGTCATTGGCTCTTAGTATGTAGAGGGTGCGGCAATCGTTCGTGTTATGGCTTCCATTTTCATGAAATCTGCACCACTTACCAGTTTCTGCTTCGGTTTGGGGGCGTAGTGGTCTTGCTGGTTTCCTCAACGTGCCCTGATGTTTGTGGAAAAAGTCTTCCAAGGTATCTTCCCTAGGTGGGGTGCGGTCACGACGGTGTCCCATCGAGTTAACTTGGCGAGGGTCTCTGTTGTCGCGACGTTCGTGGCCAAGTCTCATGTTCTTGTCCCGGCCTCTGTGCCGATCGTTGTTGCGCGCGTCTCGGTGATTGGCCTGATGCCACTCTCTTTTCTTGCCTTTGCTATGGTCTTCTGTGTTAGGGAAGAGCTCTCGCTGGAGGGGAATTGTGTGTATAGATGTCTGCGGCGCGGTGGTTTTGTCTGATCGTACTAGTGTCCGCTTTTCCCCGTATGTGATGTATTCTGCCTGAGCGTAGCGTACTGCTTCAGTCATGATGTCATCATATGTGGCGCCACGTATTCGAAGGTCCACGTTGATATGGAACAAGAAGTTCTCTGACCGTAGTCCTTCCTTAAAAGCGGCCAAGGCGAGCGTTTTGTTCAGGTTCCGACATTTGGATGCTGTTGTCTGTCATCGCATGACGAAGGCGCCCAATGTTTCCCTGCTCTCTTGCTTTACTTGAAATAGGTCATCAGTTGTGTCGGCGGCTCCGGCCATAAGGATAAACCGGTTAAGAAATGATGTGGTCAATTGTGCGAAAGAATCCATAGAGTTCGCCGGTTGTTCAAAGAACCAATTCATGGCATCCCCATCTAGTGTTTCGCTGAACAGGTGGCACAAGGTGGCATCGTCGAATTCTCTACTAGCAGTGACTTTCTTGAAGTTATCAATGTGCCGGAATGGATCACCCTCGCCTGTGTACGGCGTGATTTTTGGACTCTTGGATTGAGAAGGGCGCACGATGTTCATTATTCGCGTAGTGAATGGGCCCGGCCTGGCTGCGAACATTGGTTGGCACCGTGGATTGGCATCTCGTTGTTCTATTGCGGTTAGTCGCTGTAGGATCAGAGCTAGCGTGGCAGACTCACTGTTGTGAGCGGTTGTGTGGGGTCTGGAGCGAGAGGTGACGCTCGTGCTCCCTTCCTCACGGTTGCGAATACGCCGTGGCGATGGTGGCCGCTTCTTAGCGAGTTCGGAGGGAGTCAAGCCGATGCTCAAGTGAACTTGTTCTCGTCTTCTCGTTTGCGCGCTGCCCTCACGGTTTGACTTGCCATGTAAATGACTGCGCTCGAACCGTTCGAGGTGTGCCCGTATCCTATCGAGCTCGCTCTGCAGAGCCGCTACCTTTTCGCGTTCAAGTGCCTCGCGCTGTTGGCACTCGGCTAGATCTCGGGCCATGTTTTCCATTCGTGCGGCAGCTGCCGGATCCGGAGTCGCGTTCGTGCTGACGACTGTTCCGGGTGTAGGTGTGAGGATGATAGGGTCGTTGGCGGAGGGTAGGGGTGGTTGAGGCTGAGGTATGTTATGTCTTCGATGTGACCGTCTGCCGGAGTGGAGGGAGAGGGATTGATAGTGCCCATGTCGAAGTGTAGTTGTTTGGCTAAGTGTTGCATGTGACCCTTTTTTTTGTTGACTTTTTGTTGCGGTTTCCCACAGACGGCGCCAATGTTAATGTTGTGATTACACTCGGTTTAGTACGCCGTATTCCTTGTGAAGCTTCATACTCCGTACTCCCTGCCTTTTCCCTGTCATAAGTGGCACACGTCGTCAAAGTAGAGACCACGACGGCGTGGTCTTCAACTCTCCGACGCTTAAGTTAGGATAATGGTAATTTATGCAGAGTTACAGTAGGGGATTTAATACACTTATCTTATGAGGTCGAGAGTTTGACCTTTTATTATTGAGTTGAGGTGGATCGTTTATCTATCTTTCGATGTGGGACGACGTCCGATTAAGGTGTTCTCTGGAGTCTTCTATGAAATGCGCGTGAGGGCGCGTCCGTAGCCAGTTTGGGCCGCGGGGAGGCCCGTTGCGTAGCTAGTACGACTGACTTGCTATTAATATTGTAAGACTGCTATACATTAGCCTTAATGCGCTGATAGTTGTGCTGATTATGGCGGACATAAGCCTATGTCAACAGAATTAATGATCAAGTTGAAATGTATGGCTGCTCTTGTAGAATAATTCAAATTGGTCAACATGTCTTAGGATTGAAGAAGAAGCGGAAGAAGGTGGAGGGAATGGACTAACCTTTACCCTGCATGCGCAGTTTTTATTGAAACGGTTCCATTGAAATACTTTGGACTATTGAATATAAATTCATTCATACACATACATAAACCCATTTCCAAGGCTAGCTTTGTACAAAAGTGTAGTTGGATTCCTTGTTTTACAATAATTTGAACGGACAAAGTTGATGAAGAAGATGTACGTACTAATTAGTATGCTAATTAGTAGGGCAGTTTTGTTCCTAATTAGTTTTGTCATAAAGTACTCTTCGCCCAATTTGGCAATTCTGATTTGGGACCAAGTAAAAATACGCCAATAGCTACTCCATTCTATTACGGGTTGAATACGAGAGCTCTTCTAGAATAATGGTGATGATCAACGATGATGGTGATCGAAATTCCATATATTCATGCTTGAATACGTATGGATCATAGTGGTTCAATTTCATGCTGTTCTTCTCATTCTTGCCATTAACAATAGAAAAGCTAGAGAAGTTGACGTACTTAAGTTTAACCCTAAAACTACTTCTTGACGAACTCAAATTTCATACTCAATATCATAATTTGCCCCATTTGTAAGCTAACCAGAGGCCTAGAGCTAAGTCAAAGCTTCACAATCTGTTGGTTAAAGAATGAAGCTGAAGCATATATATATATACGGATTTTCTCAGTTAAGGAGGTCCGCACCAATGATTTTGCTGCGGATTTCCATCTTTTTACCACTTTGTGATCGAATTTTCTCATCTTCACCGTCTAGTATCTAGATAATATTGTGTAGATCATCTCTGTAAAATTTCAGCCAATTCGGTAATCGTTAAGGCCCTCAAAATCAAATAACAAATGGACGGACTGAATTCTGTCGAACCGTTACCGTTCATATTTTTAACAGAAAAACACAATTTTGAGTGACTTAACGATTACCAAATTGGCTGAAATTTTGCAGAGATGATCTACACAATATTATCTAGATACTAGACGGTGGAGATTAGAAAATTCGATCAAAAAGTGGTAAAAAGATGGAAATCCGCACTAAAATCTTGATGCGGACCTCCGCAGCCAAGAAGGCCTGTGTATATATATATATACTAGAAGTTTGATTCTTTTATTCACTGCATTATTTGACTACGTGACTAATAGTTTGTGTGTGTTTTGCACGAAACAAAATGAAGTTTAGACAAAGTGGTTTAGTTTTAGAAATGGTAAGTAAACTTTAGTTTGTCTCTACAAAGAGTGGATATTTTCCCTTAAATATACAATATAATCTCGTTAAATTAATATATAATTAATTAATAATATTGTTAAAATAATACTTTTTGTCGTTATTAACTTGTGACTAACATGCTAAATTAATATTTCGCTAAATTTTTAGTATAATAGAAATTTGAAAATTTATATAAATATCGTCGAATATATAAATTAATAGTGACATAATTTATATAGTAAGTTTTAGATTTATGATGATTTCATCGAAGAATTTTCTTGATTTAATTATCATAAAATAAAATAATATAATACATCAGACAATATAATATTTTGAACAACGGTATTCATGATAAATCCAACAATTTATGCACCATATAAAAAGTAAAACTTTTTTCTTTGAAAAATGAAAGAAAATATTTATTATACTGATTATTAATTTATTGATATATTAATATATCATTAAAATAATAAATATCAACCGTGTCGAATCTATTAATTTATAGAGATTGTAATGTATTTTCATTTTTGTTCCCGTCTCTATAAAGATTGAGAGCTGCTCCGGCGAAATTTGACTCTCGTGGTTTTTATCCTTGTTTGGCTACTTGCTAACTGAGACTAAGTTTAGGTGATTCTGATAGCGCCCCATTAGTTTATTTTAGAGGTTAATAAAGTATTAGCTTGGATAAGTGACCAAACCTACCATATCCCATTGCAATCTTCTCCTTCTGCTAAATATTATTTTTTTTGTGTGATACACAATGAAATTTTTAACTATATATGTTTGTGTTCATTCTATCCAATTTTCAGATCTGTTGGAAAGTATCTTACAGAAGATAATTAGCTAGCTAATCATTGGGGATTTCACCCTTTATAGGAAACTTGCTTCCTTCCAGAGGATTAGATTCAACCGGCTTATATTATAAGTTGATGTCCATTTTAATTAATACACATCAGTATACTGTAGACAATAGATAACTTCACATCTGTCAAATAGTGATAAGAGTGAAGCCCTGAATAGTTTAAAACACAATTCTTGTAGAATGGTTTAAGTACTTATAAATTGGTGCATATCTTTAACTAGGTCTTGTTGTCACTTAGTTGCTCTTCAAGGATAAGGCCATGACCTATAAACAAGTAATATAATTATGTAGTACTGAAACAAGTTGTTGAGATATTCAAGGAGATTTGGAGGTAGACTAAGGGGGGTGTATTCAACTCTGATTTCAAATAATTTTGATTGATTTATTATAATCAACGGATTCTGAAAATCCATAGATTATTTCAACTCCACATAGATTCAGTCAGATTTCATTGTATTGTATTGACCAGGTTTGTCTTGATTTGCTTGGATTTCACAAATGCATGTATGATTTTTATATTATTATTAAATAATAAAATATAGAACATGGAGAATTAATAAGTTGGTTATCTTTTTTAACAAATTACAAAATCATAATGTATTTTACAAAGTAATAAAAATATAAAAACAACTAAATATACTCATCCATTCTGACCTCATTGTCATTATAGTCTTCATGATCCCTCTTATTCGCATTGTCCTCATTATTTTCATTCGCATTGTTATCTTCTTGACTTTCATTATCACCATTCCGTGGTCTATTTTCCCACATAGCTTCAACAATAGTTTCCAAGCATTAGCCTCTGCTCTTTGTTGTAGTTGACTTTGAGAAGGTAGTTCAAGATTCTCGTCTTCCATACCAAGTTCTTCATCATTTTCTATTTCAGGAGAAAATTCATCGGAACGACATTCTTTATTACAACTATTAGTATAATTATAAAAACGACCATCATTTCTTTTTTACCTACAACAATTATACTAAATCTAGGCCTCACCAAGATGTGAATGTGGAAATTTGTTTATATATTTGAAATCACTTAATTTTTGTTACCTATCGTGCGCGGTCGAACTGAAGAAATCTATTTGGCAAAGCCCCGGTCAATAAGATTTTATTATGTGAAAACGCCTCTTTTTTTTGTTGACCGAAAATTCCGACGGTTAAACGAGGTCCGAATTGGATGAAATTTTTACACGGTCCCTAAATATATATATCGATCACATCTATTGGTGTCGATCGATAATATTTCGAAACTAGAATTTATTTGTGACTTTTGTTTTAGAATGTTTTCTAACAATTCTTTTATTGTTTCAAACCCTTAAATTAGAATATTATATTGTTTTTCTAATACAAGCCCGTAAGGCCCGGCCCGTAAAAGCCCACAAGGCCCGGCCCGGCCCGGCCCGCAAAAGCCCGCAAGGCCCGCATTATGTGGACGGGCTTGGATCTTCGTATTTTTAAAAATACCCGGTCCGGCCCGACACTTATTTAAATTTATTAAGGCCCGGGCCGGCCCGTTGACGAGCCCTAACTAAATCACAAGAAAAACCCATAAAATTGATTTGAGCAATTAAAATAAAACACATGATTAAAATAAGAACATAAAAATTTTCGATCTTATTATGAGAGAGAGAGAGAGAGAGAGAATACATCAAAATCTCATGTCTAGATGCTTGATTTCTAACAAGCATGATATAGTGTAAAAATACTTCAAAATCCAACAAAATCAACTAATAAATGAAATCATTCAAAATCAATCGATTTTTGAATACCACCAGAATTCATAGGAGTTTTTGAAATCTTAATTGAATACCTTGAGATTTCAATGGATTGTTTAAAATCTTAATTGAATACCACAAGATTTCAAAAGATTTTTCAAATACAAGAAAATCCTATAGAATCCTAGTTGAATACACCCCCTAAGAGGAAGTGGAGGATGATGTGTGATAGAGTATATGAAAATATTACAACTGTATGATGATGAAAGTGACCAAAGTAATTAAGTAAAGCATAGTATTATAATGTGGTAGCTACTAGCTAGTCACATAATCAAGTTTTTGCAGATGATTCTACTTTATTACCTGGGTCATCTGGTTGGGAACCGGCTAGAAGAAAAGACGGAAACCTTTTGAGAAAGAAGATCGAATACGAAACATACAGTCTCGACGAACTTTTGACCAGGACCTAAAGCAGCTTCAAAAAGCCAAAGCACTTGTTCTTCTATATGCCTTGGTCTGTTCTCACGCATGTCCTACAGTTCCATAGTTTTGCTGTGTGAGACAAGCCAAGGATTTAAGAGAAATCAAGAATGCACATAGCTTGATTTCCAATTCACCATTTAATAGATAAAATTGTAATAGTATTGGAAATCTGAGATAGAAATTCTTCATTCAAGATATAGTTACATAGGATATTTAACTTATCAAGAGCTTATTGGCTGATGCGGCCTTCATTTATTGGCTGTGATGTATTCTTATGGGTATGGGATGTAGTTTATTGGTTACAGATCATGAGTTTATTTCCAATATGTGGGGGGACTTCTTGTAATCGACTGATGTTATGTTCTAGATTCCACTTTAGTAAAATTGTCCGCATGTAGGTCTTCTAAAAAAGAAACCCCTTATCAAAGTCGAGAAGAAAAAAAAAATGAAACCTCAGCTTGCGGATACACATTTGACATTATTGTAATAATTCATTGTGCTTAATATGTTCAAGTCAATAGGACAATAGGTATGACTTTCTATATATGTACATTGGTTTGCCCTTTGGCAAGGTTTAAGGTCAGATGGCTCTTATTGATGGCCATACATAGATGATTCCTTCAAGTCTTCAGGCAAAGAAAAGTTTCTAGTAGTATCCAAAAAAAAAAATGTTTCTAGTATTTGGTATCTTTGATATTGATTTGGCTGCCCTTGTGAGATAAGATCGATGTTACGTAGTCGTCTTCTCCATGACAACATAGGCCCTGCAGAGTCCATAAGATGTACCTATCTTGCATTGTAAGAAAGACTAATGAATACTCTGATAATCAAATTCATGGTGTAATTGGAAATGTTCCGAGAAATTAGTTGAAAACTTGAGGAAGATCATCTCTGATTGGAGTGATTGGTATGATGGGAGGCACTATCACTGTACTAATGGTAGCTCAAATTGTGAAAGGGCGTGATCATCTGATCGAATATCTTCCAATGCATATGTGCTAGCAGTGTTACTATGATAACACCATTATCATCAATTTTTTGTATTAAGGATTCCGAAATTGAGATCGATCTATTAGCAAATATATCGTCTGTTGATTATTTTTCAGTAGCTAGCTTTCCGAGATTGTCAATTTGGGAATAGCGGGAGTAAGCCAGCAAGCCACTCTCAATGTTTCAGTTTTGAAGGACAAGAGAAATGATTGAAGGCAACCTATAGCATATATCCCAATGAATGCTCACCTGCAAAGTGACTTCCAAAGATAAAACAAAGCCAACTACTTCGCCACCATATTGAATATCTGTCCAAAACCAGTGAGCATTTTCCAATTTCACAAACTTAATGTACTATATTTTCTCCTGTAATAATGTAGTTAAGAAATGAGGATAATATATAACAAAATTCCAGACTATCAGCACCATTACGAATCTGATCACTATTTTCGGTTAGGCATTATGAACCTAAATTCATATATTAACTCCTGTTTCTTACAATACTACTTAAAAGCTGACCTAATAGCTAGCTCACTCAGAATATGCTTCATTTTTCTGATGATTCTTAATTACCGCATAATATACATGATCCTTGTTTATAGAAATTTGTTTATTTTGTGATACGAAGGAGCCGTGTATAAGATTAAGCTTAAAATACTGTCGATTAGGTCAACCGATCGAAACTACAGAAGAAATTAAGTTACTTAATTTAGCATTGAGAAGGCTGCATTTGCAAGTTGTAAAGATGTTCAAATTTTTAATCATAAGTATAATACCTTAATCTTGATTATGATGCATGATTTCCACCCAAAACAGTGATATTCCTGTTACATATGAGTACAGCAGAACATTTGAATAATGTCATGAAAGGCACAGTTTGGGATGAGTCACATGATGGAGCTGCAATGCAAATAATAATAAGACTTTGGGGACCCAAGTTGGTGAAGAACACTTCACATGAGCACATGGATGAGTAGTTCATAGTCTCATATGGGTGAGGCAATTTTAGAGGTAGACAGCTGGGTCATGTACCTACTGAGACCAGTTCATCTGTAATTTGTGTTTAGTTTTGTTTGTTCTCATCCTCAATTCCTCATGGATATGTCAAACTTCTCAGTTTATCATCATTTTTCCCAGACCAGGAGGCAAATTCAAAACATGTCCTTACTGCAAATAAATCCCTAGCTTGCAGATGATTCCAGGTTACACCTTCCACAATTTATGAATTGTGGGTTAGAACTTGTGACTCCACTCTTTCAGACTTACCCTACTTATCCGATTTCATAAAGTTTTAAATACACTCCACTAAATACTTTATACATACCAACTACTCAATATACCACTTATTTTATTTCTCATTCTAATTTTGTACTAAATACACAACCCAAAACACTTAAAATACCCTTAACTCAATGTATCTTATAATTTTATATGATTTTTGTAATTTTCATATAATTAGCATTTACTAAGATATATTGAATTTGTAGTGGTCCATAAATATTGATTATTAAGAAATTCTTACATATACTTGTTCTTTGAATTCTCAGACATGAAAACGATAAATGTATTTTCTTTTTTTATAAAACTTTACATATTCTTCATTTTCATCGTCGATTTTGTTTTTTTGAAGAAGAGAAAATAAATAAATTATATTGAAATAAGAAAGATCATAATGTCTTAACATAAATTACATTCGTTTGACATTCTAACTTGGAAATTATGATTTTTTTAAGAAAGAAATAAAGTGATGAATTGATAATCAAAATTTTTCACTTAATTTTCTATTAGATAAATAGAGAAATTTTTATATGTTACCGTAGTAACACGTGACAATGTTTAGTGGTATTCCTTACATATTATATTTCGACACGTGGATTTATTATACCAAAATTATAATCTAACATATTTTTAATATTTGTGAAATGACCTTAATGGATATTAATGATTTAGGGTTTGGAGTTTAGAGTATAGGGTTTAAGGTTTAGGGTTTAGATTTTAAAAAGAAACCTAAAATAGATAAAATATAATTTTTCTGATTAAATCGTGCATGTCAAATTGTGATTAGAATAGTAGACAATTGAGTATTGCCATGTGGTGCTACAGTAACATTGAAAAATTATATTAGTTTCCGACTTTTTTCAGAAAAAATTTCTCACATTATTAGTTTCTGAAAATTTTAAGATTGTAAATTTTATTTTCATAATTAGGGATATATATTTTACTTATTTCCCATACCTATGAAATTTGATTTGAAACCTAAAAAGATATAGATGTGTATTAAGTAATTAAATGTGTGTATTTAAAACTTCTCTTTGAGAGTGACTCGTAAAAATGAGATTTCTTTTTTCTTTCAGAAATTTAATAGTTGGTCTATTTGAATGGATAAGTTGAATACAATGTACATGCATTGTGACATAATAAAATAGAAAGGGACCATGGAGATTTAGGGGGTTGGAAACAAATATCTCACCGACTCTCTTCATGTTCTGATCTTGATGGAGTGACGAAAGAAATTTTAATGAAACCATGTTCGGGCTTATAATTGGAAAAAGAGTTCTATCTTACAATTCTTATTAATAGACATAGTTTTGACTTGAGCAATTGAGAAAAGAATTCTGAATGATGTGGATACACACCAATTAAATTATGGGGTGTCTAGTAATTGGGAATGAGACAGAACCGAAAGCAAATTTATCGCCAATCCCTATATGCCCACCTCACAAATAAATGCAAGTGTGTTGACATTTATTTGTGAGGTGGGTGGTGGGCATAATAAGGTGTGCAACAAATTTGTGAATGAATTGAAAATCTTTCCTTATGTGAGTGAATATCTCATGAAGGTTGTGAATCTGAAAAGAATTGCAAAGCAAGAAATGAACATAGAAAGATAGCATTCAATATGTACTAGTCTGCAATAAACAAACAGCTTCCAAAAGCTATGTTTTTTTGACAAAAGCTATGTTATACTGCCAAGCAAAGTGGACTGATGCCATAATATTTTTTCAAGAAATTTCCTTTTCCCCTTCAGTACCTTGAGATGATTCAGCCACTGACTCTTTGGTATAAACACGGTGGCGTCGTTCTCTCCCATATATCACCCAGAAGAGGAGTGAGAGCATAACTGAAGTAGAGACCATCACCAGGCCAATGTATATCCATCTACTGTATCTTCTTAGGCCAGGACAATGATCCCTATATATGTCACTAAAAGTTTCCCTCACAAATGTGCAGTCTTGTAGTTGAGCAAGTACAGGAGCATAGTTAGACAAGCCATCACCCAAACTAATGCCAGTAATCATCTGGCTGTAGAATGTTGGGGTCAAGCGCCCAGGTGTGAAGCAAATTCCATTAGGTGAAACCTGGCAGACATAACTCCCCCATACCTGCAAAGAATTTGAGTCAAGTGTCAAATAAAATTGTTCTATAAATGATAATGTAGGTGTTGCTTATGTACAAGTATGTTGTGGGATTTGGTTATGTTTACCGATGTTGCATTGTTCAAGTTCACTTCACCAGCAGTGCAAGCTCTATCAGTCAAGTCTGGAAAAAATGGGTTGCAGAGGAGTGGCACCAATGGACCAGATTGATTGAAGTACATTGGCACGAAGTTGGCAGCAAAATTTATGTTTGAGACGTTGGTGATGACCTCATTGATCAAATCGACTAGTTGAGCAGTGACTTCCTTGCTTCGCAAAATCGTTTCTTGGGCAGTTGCACTGTCCACGCAGGGCAGTATATCATCTAATGCCGTATGCGCAGTTGGGTTTTGAATCCATTCATCCATTGCAATACAGGTATCAGCAGCCACACTATTATGTCAAAACAAAGAATATGTTAGCTTTTTTATCATAGCCATTATTCCATTAGCAGTAAAGAAATGCAAACCTATGAAAGAAAAAGTGACACGCCCGCGCACAGAGTGACACACATAGAAGAGCACCTATTGAGTGATAATTACTGCTAAGATGCAATTGAACTTGAATGTTTATGTTCCAAGTAACTACAGAGCTGAATTTTTTTATACTTGGCATGTAAGAATAATGGAAGAGTGAATAGAAGCCAAGAAGGGCATTTTTTACAATGAGATGCTAAACATGGACAAGAACAACACCTTATTAATAATAATACACACAAAGCAGCAGATTTACAAAAATTCAGTGTTGGTAACGGTATCATCCTTGGGATAAAGGCAGAAGCTTAGTTCAGTCCTGGAAGAAGATTATGTGAAACCAAAGTATATGTTTCCGAAAATATAACCATGACTTTAACTTATGCATGTGCATGGATAATTGATCAAAGTACCCACTCCGCATATTCTCAAGAAGTTGTCTTTTTCTACTAGATTATTACTACACAAGACTTACTTATGAAGCAGAAGGAATGTGCCACACAGAATAAGTGTTCCAGCAACAAGTATCCATCCTGTGACCACAAGTCTGCAGCAATACAGAACTATTATGTGAGAAAATATCACAAACAACTGAAAACAGTGCAAAGTACCAAGGGGAAAGGAAAAAAAGAGAAAAGAAAAGGAGGTCTTGCTCTTACTCACATGTACACAAGCATTTGCATGCCGAATATTGAGAATACTGGAGAAGAAAAGGAGAGAACAAATGCGTAAGTACCACTATATAACATGTTTTCAGCCAGATATACCATCTTATTGAAAAAATACAATATCAACAACTTACAGAATCCCAAAAATGTCAAGACAAGCATAATAGCAGCAACTATTATAAGTGCCAGTCTCCTGCATGTACAATAAGATACCAATTGTATACTGAGATAAAAAAGATAAATGAAGAAAAAAAAAAACGCCCAGGAGTCTTACACAGAATCTAATAGTTCTCGAATGTCATCTGAATTCTCCGCTGTTTGCTGAGAAAGGGTGTTAGCAGAGGAATTAAGTTTTCCACCAATCTGATCAATATCAGTTTGAATGTTAGCAGGTAAATATACTTGATCCACTCCGAGCTGCTTAGCAGCAGCAAGATAATCTGATGCATTCCTTAATTGGCCAACTGTAACATCTGCCTGATTTACGACATACTCCAATGTACTTGTTGTACTATCATGAAACCTCTTTTGACCAGTGTATAACACAACACAGCCAATCCTGTAAGCACCATATTGCAGATCATTTTTATTTTCTGTTTTTCATAAAGTGCAGCTAAAAATAAAGCATGACATATATTGAGAGAGAGAGAGAGAGGTACATTGCGGTAATGCTGAATAGTACGAGGAATATAAGAGAAAGGGCATAAGCTGTTCGAGAGTAGCCATAAGTCTGTTTTCGACAGCAAAAGTGACAGATACAAATGGCAAGCAAGCACAAACCACAGCCCAGGAACCAGATTGCAGAAATGGCAAACAGGGGAACTGCAGTAAAACCCACAGACTGCACTCCAACGAAAAATTCAACATATAAAAGGTATATGAAAAGAACTCCAACACTTCATACTGAATGAAAATGAGTGTTATATGGCAATCAAAAATAACACACTCAGGAGAATGCTAGAATGTGCCGCTATAGATCATCAGAATTGCTGACCATAAATAAGTAAACTACCAATGAGTATTAGACCAAGATCATACAGTGAGCATCAGACCAAGGCAGACTGATATATATTTGAACATTAGTTTCTGATATACGACTGATCCCTTGAAACTTATTTACATAGTCACATTATGGATATGGATGATATGAAAATGTCACTCATAAGGTCAGACTTGTTATCAGGCAAGTGAAAAGTGTTCAAATGCTGAAAATAACACTAAATTCTTACACTTTTGCAAATATAAATTTCTCCCTGGAAAACAAAATCTAGTAACTTTGTCCTTACTCCCTAATTTCAAAAGTACCTTTATGTTAATAGAAGACAGTTAACACAAAAGGGGGACAATGTTGATTCCCCCTTTAAATATATATTTCAAAAGGACAAAAAGGCAAAAAGCAAAGTTCTTTGAGAAAGTTTAAGGAACTCACAGCCCAGTAATGGCGCTCACTGATATTCCAACCTCCAGTGTACCTCTTGAACCCATCAAGAGGATCTTTCCGGCGTGTCCGCTGCGCAGCTAGCACAACCGACGAGGTCTCAATCGGAGCACTATAGGGTGCCTCCACAAGAGACCTCCCTGAAAACCCAACTTCAGAATTCCATCCTGCAAAATTAGAAGAAAATTAACAATTTAACATAAACACAGCAGGAATATAGAGGACGGATTGACAGAAGCTAAAGAAAACAAGCAAGAAAATATAGTACGGTATTGTATGATATCAGCTTAATCTTCCACTAAGAAGGAGAAGCCCCAACTGGAGTGGACAATGTGGAACCAAAAATTTACTTAGTTTTGAAGCTTAGACAGTAGAAAGAGCGAAACTGAACGCATTATTACTAAGAAAAGAAGACCAAAATGGAGAAATGGTTGGCATTAGCAAAGTGAAGTAGGTACCTGGTGGTGAAGTAGTGGGTGGTGGTGTTTGGAGTAGGAGGGTCGAGAAATGAGAATCCCCATGCGAGAGGAAGAGCAACAAGAAAGTGGCAAGAAGTAGAGAGGAGGGTAGTAGAGATGTGGAGTACTGTAACATCCTTGTGGAGTTGAGAGGCTGAGAGAGAAAGGCAGAAGAAGGGTTCAGCGGAAGAGTAGAAGAAGAAGAAGTAAGAGAGGGAGAGCAAAGGTTAACGGTCTTGCAATGGGAATGGAGGGAGAGGATCGTTGGATACTTCTGACCCTGCACTCGATTACCAGTACATCCACGTCTCTTTCGGATTTGTGAGCCCCCAGTTACTTTGACGGGAATACCCTCTTGAGTTTTTTTGAGTGTACATTACATGAAGCCTAACATGAAACATAATGGTACCGCCCCGCCCTTCTTTGGAAATACATAGCCGTACCTAGCTAGCAATTAGCATATACTACTGGAATAAAAATGAAAATGAAAATAAAATCCGCCGAAGTAAGGGGCAGATTCGTCAAACCACCAGCAAGAAGTGTAGAAATTTCAAAAAGGTTATAGGGTCCCAAAAACCGTGTCCGCCTCACGGCTCGTAACTCGAGGAATTACCATATTTCGAGTCCGCGTAGGGCCACAATCTCAGGCTGGTTTCCCGGCTTTCCTATTTTCCCGCCATCCAACATTGGGCCTTACATTAAGCTCCAAGCGGAAAACAAATCTTGGGCTCGGCCCAACATTACTATTAGTCCGACCAGGCCCATAAAAACCAATACAACTAGGGTTCCGGACATATATTTCATCTCAAAGCAGCGTCGCAGTCTCTCACTCTCTCTCACCTGTTTCGCGCGCCGTCGCCGACGACTTGAACCAGAGAAGAAGCGCAGAGATGGCGGAACAGACGGAGAAGGCTTTCCTGAAGCAGCCCAAGGTTTTCCTCAGGTAAAGCATTAACTGATTTCGACTTCTTTGTAAGCTTTTATTATGAGTACTCGTATTGGAGGCTGAGAGATGTGAACAATTTTGCAGCTCCAAGAAGACAGGGAAGGGAAAGAGGCCAGGAAAGGGAGGCAATCGCTTCTGGAAGAGCGTTGGTTTGGGATTCAAGACTCCCCGTGAGGCTATTGAAGGTTGCTTACCTCCACTCACCTTAAGTTTTGTTTGTTTGTTGTGTTGATAGTGATGATCTGCCTCATTTTGGTGTACTTGTTTGAATGTAGTTTAGTCTGAAACATCAGATCTTTGAACTCTCTGTGGTCCGCAAACCAAATGGGATCAGTTTTATGTTTGGTTAAGTTATTGTCGAGTTTAATTCTTTATATTGCTTATATATCTTCTGTTTTAATAAGGTTTGAAACTCCATGCTTATTAAGTCGGCTTTCACCTATAGACTCAACAGTCTGTTTCTGAATACTGTTTTTGTTCATAATTTGGAGTTATAATCTTGGGTTTTTTATTATTTAGTTGTGATTTTCCAGAGTTACAGGTCTGCTGCAGGAATTTGTGAAAAAACAGCAGCACTGTACTGCACTTGTGTTTCTCTTAGTAGCTATCTTAGTTTAATCTTGCTTCATGGTACCACCCCACCCTTTGGATTTTAAGAAGATTTAAGTCTCCAAAAAGTTGTATCGATAAATTTGATCTGCATTTTCGCTCCTTTTCAGTTCGACTTTGTTCTTTCCCTCCAGCCGCATTTCAACTCGATTGATATGTTTTCTCCCCATGGTTGTTTAGTAGTATGTAGGTTTAGTGATTTGAAGTGCTAGATTCCAAAACTAAGTCTCAATTTCTAGCTTTCTCTTAGTTAGGTTATGTATTAGATTGTATTTCTCATAGGATGGATTACATTTTGTTACATGGTAGTGGGAGATTTCATTATGCGTAGTTGTGACCTGTAAGTTTTTATTTATTGGTAAAGGTAAGCTGTATAATTCGGAAATCATGAGAATTGAAATGGCTCCCAGATTGGTGTGACAACTGGTGAATCTGCTACTTCAGTTGAAGTAGGGATGTTATCATCTTGATGCATTTTTGTCTCAAAATCTCCAATTGAGTTGGTATTTTTGGTTTACAATAAAGAATTTGTTGTGTTTGTGTGCAGGAACATACATTGATAAGAAGTGCCCTTTCACTGGAAATGTCTCCATCAGGGGTCGTATTTTGGCTGGTACCTGCCATAGTGCAAAGATGTCAAGGACTATCATTGTTCGGCGCAATTACCTCCACTACATAAAGAAATACCAAAGGTAAGGCACATCAAATTAGCATGTGTAAGGGTACTTTGTTTTGTTTATTGCATCAAAGACATTAATCGATCAATACATTTTAGGTATGAGAAGAGGCATTCAAACATCCCAGCCCATGTTTCACCATGCTTCCGTGTGAAGGAGGGAGATCATGTCATCATTGGGCAGTGCAGGTTAGATTCAAGCATTCCACTTGAAAGCGCTGCCATTTCATTATTTTGTAGATTTTTCCTCCATTGAATCTCATGTTCCATTATTATGCGCTAATTCAAACTTTTCTGTCATTGTGTCAATGTAGGCCATTATCAAAGACAGTGAGGTTTAATGTTTTGAAGGTCATTCCAGCTGGGTCTTCTTCTGCCTTTGGGAAGAAGGCATTCACTGGAGCATAAATAGCATTTTGGGCAGTGAACTAGTGTTATGCATGCAACTACATTAGATTGAGTTTCTTCTGGAACATTTTTGCCAGTTTATTTGCACCTTTATGTAATCTGAATGTTGAGGTTATCTTGGAACCATTGATTTTCGAATCTTATTATCAAGATACTGTGCTTCTGCCAAAAGTTTTTAGACTGCCATCCTCTTATTATCAACAATCCCTATACAGCAGGCAGGTGTATTTTCCCTAGATTTCATTCATCAGTACCCGAACTGGGCATGTCTTTTGATCTCTTCAAGTCGGTATCACTTTTATGGCCGTATTGTTTGATCCAGTTGGTGGATGGGTTCAAACTCTATGACGGTTTAAGCTACCCATTGATCAAACCCTGACTTACAAAATAACTGTGTACGTCCAAGCTACACAACAGCTTTGAAGTTTGGTGATCTCTTGTTTGTTAACAATCCCATTGTTGACTCCCAAATAGTCCTAATCAAGTCTTCCAACTTCAAACGAGCTCAATACTATACTAATATTCAATCATTTGCAGGGCAGTGAGTCATTCGAACATCCATTCATTAATCATTAGAATATTATTGTGTTTTCATCGAGCCATTAACGAAATCATGCTTAGGATAGCAAGCCCATCGGAGTATATAGTGAACACTGGTACAGGAATCGAAGAGATCAAGGTCGCAAAGAAGTCATGGGTGTTCCCCGGCCAGTCCTCAGTGCGTATCGATCTCTTTCCGGTCAACTGCGCCTTCGAAGTCCAAGCCATGAGTGCTGATTAGCTCTCTTTCGTCCTTCCCGCGGTCTTCACCATCGTTCCACGCGCCGACCAAATGAAACCACGATAAGAACTCCAACCATATTTAGGAGCAGGTCCATGAAATCTAATTAGTCTTTGATTTTGATAAGTCCACTTCTGGTGCAACCCGATTTGTATCAAAGCTGAATTTTATTCCTTTAACAATCAGTCCTTTTCCCTTGATTAATAATAAAGGAATGGAAACAGTCCAATAACGACGCTATTTAAGGGTTCTTCACTTCTTCATGCCTCAAACCACAAAAAACAGCATTTAACATGTATGAACTAATGCAAAGTCCTTTTCCTTTCTCGTAACTATTTAACTGTACGTTCTACGTACATGATGCATGGAGAAGAGATCAGAAACGAGTCCATTATAAAAACATGAATGATGAATCCTTCGTACAGTAGTACCTGTAATCCTAATTTAACTAGAAGAGGAAACAGAGTCCTTTAAGTAGAAGGATCTTCGTTACAATTTTTCCTATATATATAGCCAACCTCAAAGTTCAAAGACTCATAACTTCAACCTATTGTTCTTGTGTTGGTAAACAATCTAATACAAACATCATGTGTTTCTGCTGGTACAGAGTCGCTGACGCTTCTGAGTATCTGGTGATCACCGGTGCATGGGTCGATGACCTGAAGATCAAAAAGAAGGCATGGATCCTCCCCGGCCAGACCTGCACCGTCATCGAGCTCTCTCCGGTGAACTACACCTTCAATGTCCAAGCCATGAGCGCGGAGAAGCTCCCTTTTATCCTCCCAGCCGTCTTCACCATCGGCCCCAAAGCAGTCGATAAGGAACATGATCCTAAACTTGAAGCTATCAGGAAGTACGCCAAGCTGCTCTCCAGCCACGAAAAGAACTCGAAACACGTCGAGGAGCTGGTCCAGGGCATCATTGAGGGAGAGACTCGTGTGCTCGCGGCCTCGATGACGATGGAGGAGGTATTCAGGGGGACCAAAGAGTTCAAGAAGGAGGTTTTTGACAAGGTTCAGTTGGAGTTGGATCAGTTCGGGCTTTTCATATACAATGCAAATGTGAAACAGTTGGTGGACGTTCCTGGACACGAGTATTTCAGTTACTTGGGGCAGAAGACTCAGATGGAGGCAGCCAACCAGGCCAAGGTCGACGTGGCGGAGGCCACGATGAAGGGAGAGGTTGGTGCCAAGTTGAGGCAGGGGCAGACGCTGCAGAACGCTGCCAAGATCGATGCAGAGACGAAGATCATATCGACCCAGAGATATGGAGAGGGGAAGAAGGAGGAGATTAGGGTGAATACAGAGGTCAAGGTCTACGAGAATCTGAGAGCAGCTGAGGTGGCTGAGGCGAATGCTGAGCTGGCAATGAAGAAGGCAAGGTGGGCTAAGGAGGCGCAGGTGGCCGAGGTTGAGGCGGAGAAGGCGGTGGCGATGAAGGAGGCCCAGTTGCAGAAGCAAGTGGAGATGATGAATGCACAGACTATGACCGAAAAGCTCAAGGCTGAGAATTTGAGCAAGGCCACGGTCGAGGCTGAAACGAAGGCGCAACAGGCAAACTGGATTCTCAACCAGAAGCAGCGGGAGGCGGATGCCATTCTCTACCAACAGCTGAAAGAGGCCGACGCTACGAGAGCAGCTGCTGAAGCACAGTTGTATGCTCGTCAAAAGGCTGCTGATGGAGAGTTCTATGCAAAAAAGAAAGAGGCTGAGGGGCTTGTGCAACTTGGACAAGCTCATGGCAATTATTTGCACAATCTTCTGGAGGCAAGTGGAGGCGACTATTCAGTTATAAGAGATTACATGATGATCAATGATGGAATGTATCCAGAGATTGCTAGGATTAATGCTGAAGGCGTGCGCGGACTTCAGCCTAAGATTAGTATCTGGACTAATGGCGGAGAAGCTGCGGAAGGTGGTGCGGGTGGCGGAAATGTGGCTATGAACTCCATTGCCGGGATTTATAAGAGTTTGCCACAACTGCTCAGTACAGTGCAGGAACAAACTGGAATGAAGCCTCCCAGTTGGCTAGGAGTTTCGCCAGTTGAAGATTCTCAGCCTGGGAATTGAAGCTTGAAGCTTCACGCGGTTGATTAATATTGCATTGCTTGGGGGGTCGAGGTTTTCAGCATTTAGGTTTTACTATTGTTCTTTATTTGGTTTACGGTTGTTGTAGTTGTTTTTTTTTTTAATATTCTTTGGTGATCGCAGTAACTCACTTTCAGATGTAAGACACGTTTAAATTTTTTATAAAGGCCAGTATTTTTTTCTTTTATATAAATTGATGCAGTCTCTTGTAATCTCGTTTGCTTTCAGACGATCATATTTTTGACCAGAACCAAACTAGACCCCTTTTCATTGCTCACATCAAAATTGGCCAACTGGTCCAGCATTCATCTATTTTACGACCATGTGCCTACAAAGGTCTAATTTAATTTTCGTGGAATGCTGCTGGGTGCACTGTTCTCGAATTCTAAGTCTCAAAAAGGTCAAAGAACGAAAGACTGCTAAATTCATCATGCCGGTGCTTGAATACAAGGATTTACATTAATAATTAATGGAATAAACTAGAATGTCTCAGTTCAAGTAGCGCCTGCAATTCCTTGAATTACAAAAACACGGAATCTTCTTACCTTCATCCTCATGATTAAAATGATAGTCATATGTTATCTCTTCTCCGGGGAAAATGTCTCTCTCCGCAAGAAATACAACCTGCCCATTCCAAAAACCAGCAAGGCATTACAAACTACATAATGATGATTCTGAATGATGCAGGATGTACCCCTTTTATGTAGGAAAACATGTTAAAGAGAACAAAATTAACCTTCTTTTCGTTCCTCACTGATATCACTTTGGCAATGCAGTTTGGCTGGTGTGGTACATCAACAACAAAAGTAAGCGAGACTCAGGGTGATTTCTCAAGAAACAAGCTTAGGATTGATAAAGATGTTGGAATCCAAGAAAATTATCAACTGGTTTACTATGAAGTTAAATTTGGCATTAATATACAGCTGAAAGCCAACGAGTCTGGTAAACCCTATCCAAATCAAAAAGGCGAGAGAATTACCGAGCATGAATGGTTCACAAATCGACCAATTCCTCCTTTGCAGGTAGCATCCACCATATGCTCTTTGTCTATCCTGAAAAAGTAGCATGCGCTCTTGTACTGAAGTTTCTTTGCAGATTGATATTCATTTTCCCTTTTATCAGCAACACGTTGCCCCACAATTTCTCCAACATACTCAACAACCTACGAAATCCCATGCACACATCATTTTTGCAATAATAAAAAAGTGCGGCCGTAGTAAGAAATAAAAATATCAAACCATTTCATCACGAGAAATGAACCGAGATGTGTAAAGACCAAGAGCATGTATGCCAGATTTGTATACTACAAGATGCTTCCACGTCTTTGCTTGCTTATAGCGCGTGTATTCTTTCTGCAAGTAGCAGGGAAAGTTACTACCCTAAGTAATCAGAGCATGGTGTCATAAACAAGAAAAGGTCTTCATAAAGGGACAAACAGGCAAACAATACTCAAACAATGTTTCACATGTATGTTGACAGTGTCAGCATTCATCTGTGGAAGAGTTTGTCACCACTGATAATTTCCCGTACCACTTTTCCCCAAAAGAAGTTGGACAACCAAAAACCCCACATATCATTTGCATGTATGTCACCAGGGAATGATGACTTGAAGCCTAAACAATGGTTGAGCCTCTCTAACATGATCTGAAATGAGACTACTTTTACATGTTTATCATTTTTGCATCATAATTCATAGAACACTGATACACTAATCAATTACTCTTATATACATACCCGAGTGTCATGCTCTATTTCAGATATTGCCAGTTTAGGAAGCTCATGTGTGCTTGACTTCTGCCCATTAATATAAGCCCAGGCATTTAAATGCTCCTCAGGAACAAGGCATTCATCACTTCCCATTGATTGATCACAATTTTTTTGCCTGAAGCCATCACGTTTACGGCCCTTGTAACCCTACATACATACAGATACCAAAACAGGAAAAATAAATAAATAAATGCCTCAATCCCCAGAAACACATCTACAACACCTCAAATGTGCATGCGTCTTGCCTTAGCCCCCAGTATAAGAACAAAAACAAAAACAAAAAATTAAAAAATCTTTAACGAAAGGCCAACTACCTCAGTTCTGGCACAGGCTAATTTCTTTTCCTCCAGACAACCAGCTTCAGTGTCAACAGGGTAGTCTGATTTATATATGGAATGTGTAGCATGAAGCCTACATCTTCCATAAAAGCCAACATTCTCATTGTCAACGCCTTCAACCTCAGTTTGCAACAGACCCTGAATGGGGAATGCAGAACAAAACTAATGAGAAACAGCACAACATAAGGAAGAATAGCATTATCCTTTTTTTCCTCCCTACTACAAGTGAAATGAACTCCTATACACAAGAAAGGCCGGATGTATGATTCAGTAGTTCAGAAAGAGGCAAGACCTTCTGATGAGCACACCATGGGTGAAACCGAGCAGAACAATTTTCAACCCTACACTGTATACATGAGCCACCTGCTCGTTTACACACACAGCAAACCTGGATAAGAGGGAAAAAAAGGATAAGAACATATTGCCAAGCCACATAAAGATCTAAAACTAGTATTTGCACAGAAAAACTTATAATGCTTTTGCCTTGGGGAAATTCCTCTAATAAACTAATTTGGCTTTAAAATCAACAAGTGTTCAAATATTGCATATACTACATCACTATTGATATAACTATTTCGCTTCCAATTGTTGCTTTTAATGCTTACCACATCAAAAGTGGGGAGGAGAACACCAGATACATCAAAAGCACTCATGGTGTCAACATTCGGGCACCGAGTTTCAGGAGTCCAAAGCCCACAAACCATATGAACCCACTGTTTAGTTGCAGAATCAACTAATCCCATGGTGATGCTGTTATGTACCTTTGTTTTACTAACACTAGGGGAACTCTCAACACCATCTACTTTGTAGGACATACCACTATTTAAATGTGCTGCTGCCAAGGGTTGGCCACATTCAGGTTGAGACACAAAAACTGAAGAGCTTTCAGAATGTCCATAGCCAGAGCTGTGCAGATCAGCTGAGTCTTTTTGCAAAGTTTTAACAGAACAAAGCTCATTCTTGGGCCCGCCAATTTCAATATTCCAAGCTCTTAAAATGCTTTCAACAATAGACTGACTACGCAGTGCTTGAGTCATGGCACCACCGCCATAACCACAAAGAACGCATACCTAAAACAATATCAATCAAATTGGAAAATCACACACTTAAAAGGTAAATAGGCTTGAAGACAAATGAAAATGAAATCTATCTCACAATCTCTCATGTCTCACAATTTTTTTAATAAAAAAGGTACGATTTTCAACATTAAAAATAAAGGAATAAAATTAATTTGGAATAACAGCTTTCCTCTTACAATATCTTTTGAGTTCGTCCGACATGGTCTGCATGACCAACAGCCTTTAGGTACTTTTGACACACCATAACAAGCCTGATGCACCTATTGATCATGACACTAGTCAGAATCACCGCACTATTTTTCATGGAACTGTATTTGCAACAGAAACTACACGGAGAACTGAAGTTGAAAATGCTCTGGATAGCACATACTTTGATTGAGCATTGACTACACTCCAATACATTATTGATTTCATCTTGGTTTGAACTACCACAGACACAGCAAAATGGACCTGAGTCGTGATCACAATGGCACCTGTGATCTTGAGTAGAACTGCACTGCAATTTTCTAAAACCAAAACACTATAACCAATCATCTCCAGTTATAATTCACATTCAAAACCATCATTCATAGATGGTGAGAATCGGAAACCTTCTCATTTTCGATTCCTTACAGAAGCTAATATTAAAAATGCAGATGTAAAATAACTACAGGGAACTTTTTAAGCTCACTTTTTAGCAATATCACGGGATAATCCACTATCTTCACCAGTATTTACAAGTTTGCCATCTTTGATTGCTGGCTGGAACTTTGAAATCTTTGAAGCGGAAGAACTATTAAAGCCAGGATCCTCCACTGATGGACAAGTAGAGACAAAAGCAAGTCACCATCACAATTAATAATAATGAAGTTATAAACAAGCAAACTTAAACATGTAACAGTTGCATGAGCCCTGTAAGAATCATCATAATTTCAGAAACTTTCCCTACATCAAGTGATTGTCCATCTGCCATTGCAAATTTAAGATATGCCTCTTTTTTATTCTTTTGTCTTTCAATAGGAAGTAATGACTGATACTAAATTACACACGTAAGTTAGCCAGTTTAAAACTTTCACTTGGGCATTAAAGAGGTATTCTCTTCTACCAGCAACAATAATTTGAAAAGATTCCCTTGGTTTTTAGAACACTACAGGGCACCACAATGAGAGACGTTAATCCAAAAAAGGAACACAGGCTTAAAAGCTCTACTAGAATCAAAATACTTCCCATATCTGGGAAAAATGAAAATTATGTAGCTTCAACTGAAGATTAGATGAAACAGTAACAGAACAACAGTATATTTACCTTTTTCTGTCAACTCATATATGCTGCGTTTCCGAATTTCCTTAGGCTTCATGTACAATTGATTATAGGTAATACCGTCTAGCTTCCGATGATCCTTTTCAATTGGAACATCTCCTTGTTTCTCCAATGAGACCAGCTCTTTATGCAACTTCCTATCTCCAGTGGAGCATTCTTTCTTCTTTTTTCTCTTTTTAACTAAAGCATTACGACATTTGTTGTACTTTTTAGTCTTCAAGTCATATGTATTACTTATGACAGCCACACCAGGGTTCCTTTGCCTCATGGAACGTGATTTAGAGTTGCAATGTTTGGGGACTATGCACTTTCGGGAAGAACTAAGAACCCTGCTGAGAGGAACAAGTTTTGCTGGTTTTGACGATCGTCCAGTCACACTTCCATCGGTTAATTCACCATATATTCCACATACTATTGGCCTTGCTTTCCTATGACCAATATTCACTTCCTGACTGGAAGGTGATTTGAAAACATCTACAGATTTGTACTTTGTTTTTCTGGCATCTTCTCGACTAGATTCTTGTATCTGGGACTGCCTGAAAGCTTTGAAAGTGGAATCTCTTTTACATGTCTTCCCACCAGAAACTTCAGGAAGTCCATAATTGTTAGCACCACCATCTGGTTCTGTCTGGAAAACACTATTCACCTCACTCCCTTTGTCATTATGCAGTTTGTGTAAATAACTTCTTTGCGAGAGTTTCTTTTCTGAAGATGCTATATGTAGCCTGGGTTTAGAATTGGATTGAGTTATGCAATTTCCAATTACATGATTTTCCGATTCCCTTGATGTGAAAGGCATCTTTAACCTCTTTGATGTTTGAGCAGTGAACTGAGAAATACCATTAATTTTGCAATTCTCTTGTCGTATTCCAGAAGAATCTGAAGTGGGACATGAAGCATTCAATTTCAGTCCCAGTTCTTTCTTTCTCTTCCCAATCTTCAAGCTTTGTTTGAAATTATGAAGATTTTCGTCTTGATCATGACGGGCTGCCTCAGCTGGGATTTGATCTTGACCTGTCTGCCATGTTAAAGAGTTTAGTAGTTTAAGGTTATCAAGAAGGCAAGATGAAGATGAAGATTGATGATTCAAATTATTGGGAGGCCCAACTTTTCCAAGGCTGGAACCAGTAGAGGCAAGGAACTTGGCACTTTTTTCACTTTCAAGTGCATCATCTGATGACCATGCTTTGTCAATACCTGATCCTTCATCAACAACAAAATTGCTTCCACATCCATGATCCCCAGCATCATTAGTTGATGAATCCATATTGTTAACCTCTATTGATGGCTGACTAAGCATGGGAGCAGAGCATCCAGAAGATATAGTAGATACGTCATGCTCTTTGACGGACTCTGCTATCTGCACAGTCCCATTGAAGCATTTAATACACATATCTCCAAGTTTCTCTCTGTCTTCTCTCGTTGCATCAAACAGATTAGCTAAGCGGTCGACACGCGTCACATCAGAAACCCCTTTGACCTTACTTGGCACATCTCTCCACAGAGAAGTATGATAAGCTTTATTCTTAGGTGCTTCTTCACCCAACTTTCTCTTATGATCCAAGGAAACAGTTTCATCCTTTTGGATAACATGACTGGTAGAAAATTGTGGAGAATGTAACATAGATGCTTCACTATTGATTGTTCCCATATGTACCTTAGACACCACAGGACAGCTTCCAACTCTTGATTCAAAATTCTTTTCTAAACAGTCTCTGTGGGCTGCACAGCTGGGCCTACCATGAAAATCACCACAAGGCACTTTGTGGCCACATTGTTCATGCTCACTAAGCTCAGGGACGTTCTTTAACTTTCCAGTTTCACTATGCCAAAAAGAATAATTGATGAAGAATATTGTTAAAAGAGAAGTGCAGCAGAGAATTAATTATAGATCTGATCCAGTAAAAAGGAAACTTCATGACTAAACCAGTAGCACAAACTCCACAAAGTATGCAATAAGACACAATTCTATTTATTTTTGTGTGGGTGGGGCATCGGGGATTAACATACTAATTGATGCCATATTCCTGAACATCATGTAAGCTAAGAGTCAGGATTGTGATATTTCTGAATGTGCAAGTAAATAGTTATCTGTATGATGGATTTACATTTGTCACTGTAAGAACTGGAGACATCATGTCTTCCAAGGAAATGCTTGATGTTAACATGGCATTTAAGTGTCACAAGGTCGATTTAGATAATATTAATTTACAACTGATTGATTTAGAAAAATGTTAAATAAGCTAAACCTGATTATACATAATAGATGCTGAACTAACCTTGGTGAGGGCTGCCCATTACACAGAGGCACAACTGAAGCCTGATGTTTCAGATCAACACTTTCAAAATGTAATGGATTTCCTTGTTTATATTGTGCAAAGTGACAACAGCAGTCAACACCTAAACGATCACATTCAGTAAGAATCTACACCCCTACAGTCGATGAGTAGTTCTCAAACAAAATTGAACATTGACAATGAAAAACAGAGTGCACTTGCCTGTCATGGAAGCACAACCTTCATCAGCTCCAATCCTACAGTTAACACCAGATTCTTGTGGATTAACCTCAGCTTCAGAAACAACATGTTTACCGCTAAGACCAAGTTTGTGGCTTTGCTTCCCAGATGCTGCAGTATTCACAAGAGACTGCTGCATATAATTAGAGCAACCAAATCTTCCTTCCCCTTGGTTCTTCAACAGGCAAGGCAGCCTCAATATTTCTTGCAGTTGCCTTGTTGATTGCACTTGTAATTTATCATCATGCAAATAATTGTGAACTCCAACAAACTCTTCCCTACTGAAAGACGGTACCGGATCTACTAAAGAGTTTGATGCACTCACAGGAATACATTTTGGAACTGCCTGAGTGGGAAATTTCATCCCAGATCCCATAGATGAAGCCACAGGCCGAAGATTGACATGATCAGCTTCCCCACTATTTGCAAAAGAAATAACTTTATCAAGATAATTGGAACTTATTCTGGATTCTGCTGTGCCCAGTGGTACACCAGACAGCTGATGTGAGTAGCAGCTGTTTCTGCATGCTGTTAAGCAATTAGACTCCCCATTACCACCTAACCTGTTGAAAGTAGAATCTTCCATCTCCTTGCGCATTCTAAACCCCAAATCGTTTGCAAGGTGAGAGCCATCAGCAGAAAAACTCAGCACTTTATCATTGTCATTTAGTTTATAGGAGCCCAAGTGCGACATGTCCAGTTGCCTTTCACTATTACCTCCGCTCCGCCTGACAGTAGCCAGGTTGTATTTGTCAGGTTGAGGTTCAGAATGTAGTGCTTTTCTCATACTATTCTCATTGTCATTGGACATATTGTTATTGGCTTTTGACAGTGTAATCTCCTTCGATGGAGATTTGAGATTGGTAAGAAGTGAAATCACAGAATTCTGGGCCACGTTGCTACATGATTCCTCCACTCTTTCATCATCTGTGCTGTTCCTGATTACAGATGCATTGATTCCATGGTTTAACCGGTTCCAATCTCTAGTTCTTCTAGGATTTGATAGGTCAGCAGAAAAATGAACACATTGCATATAGTCCACTTCCTCCCTGTGATTCACTCCTGCAAAAAGATCCAAAAAAGTAATAGTTATATAGTTGACTATTTATTATAGGTAAAAAAAATACACACTGAAACACGATATGTGTGTGTCCGCACGTGCCATAGATAATAGGCTTTAGGAGTGGAGAAAAGAGGAAAGAACTTTGACGCACTGCTAGCATTCATCTGTTGAGGGAAGAGTAATTTCATTGGATTTACAACCGTGCTCAAGAGTGGTGGTCCTACAGCTGATAGATCAGGATTTCCTGAAGGTTGTGACAACTGGTAAGGTTGACCGAGCCTCAGCTCAAAATTTGAAATTGCAGCGTCACAGAAGGCACCATCCCTTGTGCTTTCAATTCTGCAAAAATCAGATTCTTTACCAATGATTCTTTTTTCCTGTAAAGATGAGTGGGCAATGGAAGAGGCTCTATTGTGCATAGATCTGGTAGAAGCCGAAATATACTGAGAACCATCTTCTGCTCCATTACCGACTAACTTTGATGTTGATACGGCACGCCCCATTCTTATGTTATCTGTCATATGCAAATTACTCTGTGAAGTACCAGTCAAAGCCTTGAGAAATGGGTTGTTACCATCCGGACTGTTCCCCGGTTTATTTGGTACAGAACTAATAACCAAACTCTGACTTGTAATAAGATTGTTTGATTGCAAAAGACCATCAAAAGACTGTTTACAGCTTACTGAACCTCCAGGTGAGAAGACCAAATCAGACGAGCTATTAGATATCTTTGGCATAGGTACACTACATTTCATCAAGCTGGCCATCGCTGATAATTCTTCAGGCCAGTCCCATTCACTCTTATTTCCAGGGATCCTAATCTAAAGCATCATGCAAAATATCAGAATTCAGTTTTATCAAAACTTAAAAAACAATCCATCTTCAAACTTTATTAAAACTAGAATCAAGCAAAAAAAATTTTTATGAGACTAAATACACCTCTATATAAATAGTTAATAAGTTTCTTTTTTCCTGGAAAAGAAAGAATAAAAGGGACATCCAGTGGTCTCATAATTTCTAGAACCAAGAGAATGAAATTAGATGCAACATGATGTCATTGACATTATACCTAAACTAAGCAAAAGAGAGTAAAACAAGATTCTTAAGAAGAATAGGTGATGTGAATATCCGGTTCCATGGGTAACACCATCAATCGACCCAAAAAAAACAAGCATGCTTAGCTCACATACAGCATAATACTATTGCCTCACATAGAAAACACATTGAGGGAGACCCGCTTGCAATTGTGCACACAGATACAGATAAGCACATAAATACGCAGGCACATCCACATAAATCGCATAGACATTTACAGATTGGTGCATGACATTTACAAAAATTAAGATCTTACCCCAAACTTCAGTAGATAGAGCTTGCACCATTGAGAAATGGTTTCTCCACTGTCAATCCGAATGGCATCCCCCGGGTTAACACCATATAATCCTGAATGCTACAAAATTAGCGGTAAAGCAATATTAAAGAGAATTCATATAAGCCAGATGCTGTTGTACAAATGAAGACCAGGAGAGTTTTAGCAACATAGAAATCACTAACCTACCTCACAAAACTTGAAAGGAGACATGCGGAAAGAATGGCAAGAGCAGACGATACCAAGAAGTCCTGTATTGCTAAGAAGCAGATATCCACCTTTAAAATGATATGAACATCATTTCAGATATGATAGATAAAAAGAGCTTAAAATAACAGCACAGAAAGCAAGTAGCATTTCCAGATAATTCAAGATACAATTCCATAAAATCACTCACTAGTAGTTGCGCAGAAAACGCGAGGGCAACCATTCATAAAACTGGATGCCTGGCTAGATATAAAAGAGTGTAATTCCACTGGCATTTTTGGTGTCGTTCCAGTGTTAGCTCTACAACCCTTCGCACCAGTATCTGCAGGACTGTTGCTGTGCCATAAACTAGATACCTGAGAAGAAATAAAAGAGTTTGCTTCCGGGGGCATCTTTTGTGAAGTATGAATATTTTCTCGACAAGCCTTCCAAGAATCTGCAGGACTAGCAGTGTGACATAGTCTAGATGCTTGATCAGATATGAAGGAGTTAGCTTCATGTATTATTCTTTCAGAATTTTGAATATTTGCTCTAGATTCAGGACCACCACTGTGCCTTTGCCTACTCAAAGCGTAAGAAGTCTCTAGTTTCTCATTACCAGGGCCCATGTGACAGATGACTGCCTCGGCCAGGTCTGAACTCTGCTGATCATGCAATACAGAATTTCTGGTACAAATGGAACTTGGCACGACATTTGATGAACCAATGGGACAGAAATCTGCTCCACTTTGCAGATTTGTCCAACTCAATTTTTCTGATGGTAGCCCACTGGTTGACAACGGAATCGCACTTTGAGTACTGTTCAGAATGAAATGATTACCCTCAGGTAGGATTTTACAATAGGTATCAAGACGTTGGGAATTAGCGACATCTTGAAATCCATGCTGCACTAGAGATGGCGACCCAGACAGGAGGGACAGAAAACAATTATCCAAATTAACATGTTCTGATCTGTGGGAACCTAAACTCTGGATGTTGGAAAGCAGAGGATCCTGCAACCTACCAAGCATCGCCGGCTTCAAATCTTGTGAGCCGCGCTGACAAGTGTAATAGCCTGCAGACTCCATCTACATTGAAAATTAAAATTTATGTCATTAATGTAAAAAATACATGTTTACAATTAAATATGCTGCAATCTAGTAAATTGGAACAGCATGTTTTTCACCTACGTGAAGAACATCATACAATAGCCAACTCCCTAATTTAAAGGAAACAAAATCTTCCACCAACAGCACAATCTTTCACAATTATAAGTTGTAAAGACAGGGGGCATAGTCAGTAATGACTACGCCACACAATTGCAAGTTCAAGAGAAAAATATACAAAATTGATGCGACCAGGTTTGTTTCCTTTGTATCATTTATTTAGTACGGCTTTTTCGGTCAACAAAACAATGCACTTACATCTCCTTTCTCCCTGAAGCATGCAAATATTATCCTCATAAAGGTCTAAATCATCAAGAAATCATCACTATAGCAAATGAACAGAAATGGCCAATGTAATTAAACACATTGCTCAGCTAGTCTAGTCTTCCTATCACACTCTCTTCTTCTTCTTCTTCTTCTTCTTCTTCATAATTCAACAACTCATACTAAATCACATGATTCACACTTCATAATTCAACAACTCATACTAAATCACATGATTCACATCCTACATTTGCCCCTAAGCTAGCTCAAATGTGTTAAACAGAAACTACTTCAGAGCCAAAATCGAATTACTTAGCGGATAATCATATATTCACAAGGATCAAAACTACAAATCACCTGATTCCGAAGCTCCTGAGAAGAAGACGAAGAAGCCGCTGACGGCAATGTGGAGTTACACTTGTTCATCCACCAGCTCTCCATCTTCCGAAGCTCTCAAAACCCTAGCCTCCGGCCATCAAAGCCGTCAAACGCAGCGAGTACCTCCCGGAAATGACTGACAATCGGCGACCAAAACTCCGGCCGCTGCTACACCTCCATAGCTAAACCAGTCGCTGAACTCACAGAGCGCAAAACCTAGCTTTCAGTGGAGAAGAAGAGAGAGGGAATTGCATTGAGGAGCTGTGAGAGTGAAGAAGCAGGTGGTTTGTGTGAGAGAAAGAATCCAATGGTGTAGTGCTTCGAGGCAACTGACACGGGCACGTCTGCAGTAGAGAGATTTGAGCCGTCGGATGATTTGGGTGGGTGAGAATTGGAACGTGAGCCGTTGATTGTGAATACAGCTCGGATTCTGTGATCTTTGGTGGGAAAAAAGCGAGAGGTCATCATAATGGCGTCACAAGATTTGTATGTAAAGAATGAGAATAGATTTAATATGGAAAAAGGTTACATAACATGGGAATTAACGGCGATGGATGAAGAATCTGAGCGCTTTTCGCTCCTATTATAAAAAAACGTTACGGGTCCCTCACTATCGACGACATTCATGAGCTAATCGAACCTCGTTACTTTGCTACTTCATTAGCAACACAATTGGCCTCCTCATAACATAAGTAACACATAGTATAAGAAATTAAAGCAATAAAAATTCTGAAGCTTTCGAACAGCCTAACTCAAACTCTCCCTCCCAGCCTCTCTCATAAAAAGTATTAGAAATTAAACACACTTTTCTTTGTTTTTAGTAAAACGGCAATCCTTTATTAAACATGAAACAATAGATAATACAAAATTCAATGTTTCTCCTCTCTCCAGTTCAAAATTTTTTTTATCTCTCTCTTCCACTCGTCGTGAATCCATGATATTGAAATGGTACTTTGATGTTGTATTTTCTTTTGTATTTGTCTTGTTCGGCCTCACCCTTGGATTGATGTCAATCAATCCGGTGGACCTGGACATTCTTCGGCAGAGTGGATACTTCTCATCAGTGGACCTGGACATTCTCCGACATAGCATCTCCTCCAATGAGAAGAATCAAGCCCGCACGTTTTGAATTTTGTTCCTAATTTGTTTTAGATTTAGCTTGATTTGAATTCCGATGCCAGTTTATTTCAGTTAAGCGTTTGAACCACGACTTGAATTTAGTTGCCGAATTTTGATCGAGATGTTCATCATTGTTTTCACATATGCTATCATGCCTATGGTGAGAAAGCAGCACCAACTATTGGTGACTTTGTTGTTGTGCAACGCTGGTGCCATGGAGGTTAACAATTTCCCGAAATATACACAGAGCATTTTAATTATTTTAGGCGCTCCTTATATTCCTCGATTTTACCCTGTTGTTGTTGTTTTGCTCTCGGTTACATTTGTTTTGATTTCTGGAAAGGGTCGTGCTTTACCAACAATGTTAATGATGGGCAAATGAAGATAATCAGGTTCAAGTTAGACCACCAAGCGAACTAATTGTCAAACCCATATGATTTAGTCAAGAGAGAGGCAGAACAGTCTTCCAATATATTGACACAACTACACCGCCACATAGAATGGACCATCGACCAGCGAGAAACACTATCGGTAAGAATATATATATATATATGAACGATTGGATTGATTGTTCTTAAAGAGATTCAATGATGATTTCGACATACATATCAAATGGCGAAAACTTTCCAACCGGTCAGGAATGTATCCAATAGTACCCCAAAAGAACGCCCGATCACCTCGGCTTCGGAAATTGGCAATGTGCATGAGAGAATCATCATCTATGTGTAGTTTAAAGGCCTTAA
This sequence comes from Argentina anserina, assembly GCF_933775445.1. Lineage (NCBI taxonomy): Eukaryota > Viridiplantae > Streptophyta > Magnoliopsida > Rosales > Rosaceae > Argentina > Argentina anserina. The sequence continues at coordinate 23,483,017 of NC_065873.1, read as the reverse complement.
ATAGAGTTAACTGTGTCTTAGAACTAAATATGGAAGATTTGTTAAGTAGAATTACAATGAAAGGTAGCTAATAACTAAAGAATACTTGTCTGTAGGAGTAACATCCAAACACATATTATGGTAGCTAAAAAGTTCAATGCACCACTTAACTAAGAATCTAGCTAAGAAACAAAAACAAAAAAGCAACCAAAGACAAGAATATACTACTGGATCAAACAAAATAGAAAGAGAGAATAAAGTTGCATTACTTGATACTCGACTCAAGCGTCCCACGTTCATCAATCATCAGCAGGCAAAGTCCCCATCCAATTTGGAGGCAGCATGCCTGTCTGTTCATGCACCGTCTTGAACAACGGCGGCAACATTTTATAAACTCCGGCCGCCTCCTTCATAGCCGCATTGCTGTCGCGGCCACTAACAGCCTCTCCGCCATTAGTCCATATACTAATCTTAGGCTGAAGTCCACGCACCGCCCCGGCATTGATCGTAGCAAGCTGTTGAAACATCCCGCCATTGATCATCAAGAAATCCCTCATTGCCCCATAGTTGCCACCCAACGAGTCCATAAGAGTACTTATGTAAACACCTTGCGCTTTTCCAAGTTCCACAAGTCCCTCAGCTTCTTTCTTCTTAGCATAGAAGTCTCCATCAGCAGCCTTTTGCTTAGCAAAGAATTGCGCCTCTGCGGCTGTTTTTGTTGCCTCGGCCTCTCTCCCTCTCTGGTAAAGAATTGCATCCGCTGCCTTTTGTTCCTGGTAGAGCTTCCAATTTGCCTCCTGAGCCTTTGTTTCAGCCTCGACCGTGGCCTTGCTCAAATACTCAGCCTTGAGCTTTTCCGTTCTAGTCAGTGCATTCATCGTCTCCACTTGCTTCTGCAACTGGGCCTCCTTCATCGCCACCGCCTTCTGCGCCTCAACCTCGGCCACCTGCGCCTCCTTAGTCCACCCTGCCTTCTTCGTTGCCAGCTCAGCATTTGCCTTAGCCACCTCGGCATCTCTTTGGTTCTCATAAACCTTGACCTCCGTCTTCACCTTAACCTCCTCCATCTTCCCCTCCCCTTCCCTCCGAGTCGCTATGATCTTCGTCTCGGCATCAATTTTGGCAGCGTTTTGCAATGTCTGCCCCTCCCTGAGCTTGGAGCCAACCGCACCTTTCATTTTCGCATCCGCCACGTCGACCTTGGCCTGGTTGGCAGCCTCCATCTGAATCTTCTGTCCCAAGTAACTGAAATATTCATGTCCAGGTACGTCCACCAGCTGCTTCACATTTGCATTGTAAATGAAAAGCCCGAACTGATTGAGCTCGATCTGAACCTTGTCAAAAACCTCCTTCTTGAACTCTTTGGTCCCCTTGAACACATCTTCCATAGTCATTGAGGCCACAAGGACACGAGTCTCACCCTCTATGATTCCCTGGACAAGCTCCTCGACGTTCTTCGAGTTCTTGTCGCAGCCGGCGAGAAGCCTAGCGTACTTCTCAATAGCCTCCATGTCGTCCGCTCGGGGGCCGATGGTAAATACGGCAGGGAGGACAAACGGGAGCTTCTCGGCGCTCATGGCCTGGACTTCGAAGGTGTAGTTCACCGGAGAGAGGTCGATGATTGTGTAGGACTGGCCAGGGAGCAGCCATGCCTTCTTTGCAATCTTCAAGTCCTTGATTCCGGCGCCCGTGATCACCAGATACTGGGAAGCACTTGCTACTCTATACATGACTTAAGAGTCTGATGGAAATATTACTGCAAAGGTGACCTGATCGTTAAAACGAAGCTTGTATATTTTGAGAGAGACCAATATATACAGGCCAGGACTTGAATGAAGAGTTGCAGTTGCGTTATGATTTTCTGCAAAGAAGATGCATTAAGAGTTTGAGACTCACTGTATCAAACGAGGTTTGTTTCAAACGGGACTTTAGACATTTTGAAGTTATCCAAATACTCCATTTTAGATCTAATCATCACGTACAATGTCATGCAACGTACGGGATCTAGACTCCTACACTGTGCCCACCACTTGTTTCAGCACCTAATTTCCCTGATCTGTCTATTTTGTTTGGCTTTCAAGTTCTTGCTCGGCTTTCAGCTCATGTTATTAAAACCAGAAGTTATAAACTTATAATATCTTACATAGTTGGTGTAGAAGTTCATAGAGATGTCTAACAAAGTGGAGGAGATCCCAGCACTTGCAAATAAGAGAGAGAATTGAAACGCTGCAGCAAGAGGCAACCCGATATGAGTCACATGACCATTACTCATCGAACACAAAGTGACCCTGTCAATTGTCAGCTCATTCATGTTCTAACATGGGAATACAACCCTAATAGCGAATATATATCATATTACTAAAGTTTTATATATATCTTCAGAGACTGCAGGTGTGTTGTGCCTGATTTTTACACCCATAATCAGACATTTGCAGACGAATTCAGAGTTGGACGTCAAGTGTTCAACCCAACTTGACAAACTTGACAGGGAGACATGAAATTCACAAATGTTTCCATACGTGGCATTCTGCACTACAATGTGGCACAGCTTGTATGTCCTACTGTGTGTCTACATCGGCTCAAACTGGATTTTTCTCTTATGACCCCCAATTTGGAATGTTTGCTGTGGCTTCATTCACCATCTTAACCAGAGTCACCTGCACGGTTTCGTAGTTTTGTGAATATCAATGAATGAAACCTTACATGTATACGCAAACATCAAAACAGAACAGTCTAATTTCCGCATGTTTTGCAAACATCAATCTTCTGCAAATGGTACGCAAATGAATATTATATATATATATATATAGTGGCCTGCAGAAAGAATCAAGCCTTGACCTCCTCTCCAATGCTAATCACTACTGTGTCCTGGACACTATGCATTGGATTGGAGAAAAAGTCATTTGAATGTCTGTTAACAAGAATAAGCATGAAGTAGCCTGAACTTCTAAAATCATGGTACACCACTAACTAAGCCTAAACTCCACTGATCGAAGTAAGCATAAGCAAATAAAGCCATCACAGTTATACCAGCATACTGCATAAACTTTGACAACAGCATGATAATATAACTGTTCAGCCTTGTTGTTGTGACTGCACTCAGGTCAACAACCAGTTAAGATGACAACCTCAATCAAAAACTCAAAATCTAAGCTAGACCACCTAACCATCAAATAGATCCTGAACTCGTACAATTTTAGTGAAGGGGTAGACTTTCCTTTGCTACCAGCTCAATCTAATCTATCTCTATCCTACTTCTCATCAACTAGACAAGTGATATTTAAATGTCAAAATAAAGGGCTTCACAGCACAGACAATTCACAATCCATTTATATTCGCATGTCGTAGCCAATCGTAATGCCATTTTATCATCATTCACTAGAGTGGCAAACTTTACAGCAACATGTATACGTGAAAGATAATACAAGTTACATACCACACTTTCCGGGACACCAGGTGGAGGTAAAGCAAGATTTTTAGGTGGTGCAACAGTATCATAAGATCTTTTATCGAATCTCCATTCTCCAATCTTTCCATATGTTAGCTCACCCTACAATCAGAAACATAAAAAATTATTAGCCATTCATTACACAGGTGAGCTGACAGAGTTGTTTCGTGTATCCAAAACTAAAAACACATTGGGCAGTAAATCAAACAGCCAAAAGCAACATTTCTTCCACATATACTTCTCCCTAAGCACTTCAGATAAAGGTATAAAAGAGCTAGTATACAACAGAGTACCTTCATATTGTAGTCACATCCATATGTGTAATGAATTATGAACTTCTTGCCAATTTCTGTATCCCATGGAGGCTGATAGAATCAAAAGCCAGAAAGAGGTTAAGGCACACACATGTAGGCATCAAGAATGTGAAGCAACAATTTGCTCTTCCAGCTAGCGATTGACTAAATTTAAAAAAAATTATAACTTGCCATCGTGAAGGTCTATACATCATAAGGTAATAAAAGAGAATAATGATCCAACTAACCTGAAGCATGAAGTCCTTGTACAATATATTACCAACACCATGGAGAGCGGACGCTGTCGCATAAGCATACCTATATCATGATACAGATTTAGTTCAAAATTATTTCTGATAATCATGCGAAAGGAATTGGACTCTACTGTAATTTTATCAAATAACTATGTTCGCAAGGGAGGGCTCACATTTCAAGCACCCAACCGAAAGCTTTGTCAGTCTCAGGATCCTTTTTCATAGCCAAAGAAACATTCATCCAGGTAGGAGCAATCTTCTTAAGAGCTTCCTGTCGGTCATTTATTTGAAAGAGACAGTCAAAACACCGAAAAACCTAAACAAGACTGTAGTTGAAACTGAGCCACAATAAGTTAAAATACCTTCCCAACAATTACAGGAGAGTTTCCAATTGGATCAATGTTAGTTACCGGTCCCTTTTCCTCAGGGTAGTACTTCCGTAGTATCCTCTCATACTTCTTAGGTTCAATGTAAAAGAAAGGAAATGCACTTCCGAGCCCATCTCTGGCCAAGTTCGGTATGGGCTTAACAATTACATGATCCGGCTCAGACATCAGTATATAACTGCAGATGCAATAGCAACAGTTCACACACAAGTTCAACCTAATGAACATACACAACAAACACGATCGATTCATCAATACAATAGGAAAGCATCTCGTACTCTTCTTTAATGTCTGCTTGCTGAAGCCATTGCACAAATGCCCATGGCCTGTTGAGAACTATATATCCCTGCCATAAAAAAAAAAAGTGGTTTACTACAACGCGGAGGTGAATCTTATACACATTTCCACAATTTCTCTATCACAAGCTTAGATTTTTTCACCTCAGTCATCAACAGCTTTTAAAGTCAGTGATTTAGATCAAATATGGTAAATTCTTACATTTAACCTCATTAAACTAACAAACTAGAGCTCAAACCAAGTCTCATTAATTCAGAAATTTAATCAGATAAGGAAAATTCTAGACCTAAATTGAATTCAGAAAACGAGGATACGAGAATCGAAGCGCGAACCTGATCCATTCCAGCAGGCAAAGGCTGAGCAACGAAGGTAGGGATCTCATCCATATACTTATCAGGCTTACCAGAATGCAAGATCCTAGTGAACCCGCCCATCTCCGAACCCGCCCCGTTCTGATGCTTCTTGAACCAGTAGTACATGATCCGAGTCTGCCACGTGTTGTAAACAGAGTCCGACGCCGTCACCGCCGTGTGGAACAGTCGCTTGGAGCTCGCCGATTTCGTTCGCGATCGGTCCACCGGCATCTTGATGACGGGGTCCACGGAAAACGAGGAGGACGACGACGACCGCGACGGGCCGGGGAGGTCTTGCTGGAGCGGTGAATTGGCTGAGATGATTATGTTGTAGGTGATTAGAGCAACCGAGAAGGTCACCAGAATGGTGAAGAGGAAGTTGCCGCACCCCATGGCTCTGTGATACTCTCTGGTTCTGAGCTTTTTGGTTTTTCTGTGGAAAATGGAAGGTGCAGAAGAAAATTGGCGGCTTCAAAAGTCGTCTCTTTCACGTTGAGTTGTTCAGTAGAGTTGCGACGACTTTTTCCTTTAATAGTAATAGAAACTCTTTTTGGGCTTTCTGAGGCCCAAGTAGAGTTTCGTAAGCTGACGTATAAAATAGTGCAACATACCTAATGCGATGTTTAACAGGAAGAGATGGAGGTATAGAGAGAGCAGGGGAGGATGGGCGTTCGTCTCTGGCTGTTGGGCATTTGAATCAAACACAAGGATAATCCCTATTACCATTTTCATCGTATTTCTGGTCGAATCCGAGAAAGGAGGACGTGCCAGCCAATCTATCACATTTATACAACCTTTCACAAACTATGAAATATTTCACTTTGTAAGAAAACTGTGTCGATACTAGTTCTACTATATCATCTGTCAACTTGTTTTAGTTGGCCTTAGACCAAACTTCTCACTGAGCAATTCGTCGAGCGATCTCTTTAACAGCATCTCTTACACGAGGGAAGCGACTGACCCATCGAGAATATCCTGCAACACAAGATATTTTGTTGATTCAACAGATACAGAGACCTCTTCCCTCTCTCTGAGGGAGTGTAATGCTCCCAAGTATTAAAAACCAAACTTCCGCCCAACTTATAGCATCAAAGGAAAAATAATAAAGACATTTAAGAGAGCATCTGACATACCTTCAGTGACAATCTCAACAAGATCCGTTTCTGCTTCAGCAGCATCAGACATATCCTTCAATAAATAGAAAAGGGAAATCAAATTTCTATGCCACAAGTACTGTACTTATAATGTAATAAATTCCAATGTCCAAACCTAACTGCCTTGCTCTCCATGTTTAACATGGAGGTCAATTTAAAAACGCACACACTCATATTATATTTTGTGACAGTCAACACATCATGCAGTATACCTGTCCCCATGAAGCCATGCTTCTTGCGATGAGCTGAGACAGGCTATTGAGACAGTTGTCATCAAAGTTGGGATGCTCAAGAAGAGCCTTCTCTGAAGTAAAATCAAACAGCAGCGTACAAATACTTGACGCCATCATTATGATTGATGGGTCATCTACACCCTCTGTAATCAGCATACAAAAATTCCAATTAAGATGCATAATTGATTTTATATCTATTATATTAAGAGGATGTTTTGTCTGCATGCATAGAAAGAAAAGAATGCTGATAATACAGCTGTAAGCTCACTATCAAATATCCCAGAGCAAATGAACTACTTTCAATATGCAAACAAAAGCTCCTTAAAATAAAAAATTTTAACCACGGGTACATAACTCAGAACTCCCTTAAAAGTAAGACTTGTAAGTTTAGACATTAGAAACCAAAGATGGATTATATTGCACAGAAGGAGATAACAAGTTATACACAGACAAAGGTATTCAAGACTAAGTGTTTTACTAGTTCAGAGACAGATAAGAGTTTTTCTGGATTTGTTTAAGTCTTATGCTTCTCAAAGAAGCACTGGAAGAGATCTAGGGTTTAAAAGTAACTAGTAGATAGGTGCTGCTCAAAACATTAATGCTTTTAGAAATCCAACAATATGAATAACAGAAGACATACAATGTTTCCAAGACGAAAATAATAGGCAGTAGGAAAAATCTATAGGGAGCTGCATTGTACATATTAAAGCGAAATGAAGGATTTGATGGTACCTGTCCACTGTGCCAACGCTTTCAGTAGACTGACGAGAGTCGAATAATCCAAAGGGGCTTGGATTTGCTCTTTCTATTAATGAAAAGAAATAGATTGTGTTCAAAATTGCACCCATAAGTAAATTGGTATAAAACATTAATACACTACCTTTAAAAGAAGATTCAAGATTGTGTCACATGCCAAAAAAATGCAGCCCTTATCATCCACTTGGAAACCACGCAGCCCAATCAAATTAACAAGAAAATCAACAACCTGCAGGTAGAATTAATGTGTTTTCAAATAGGCTTGTAGATGTTGATGAAACACACCAGTAGATGTGAAAAATTATACCGAATTGTTCACAACTTACACGTGCTTCCACTATGTAAAAATCACAGTAGTGAAAGTGCATACAAAATTGTGCACAAGTATTTTTGGTCGGAAATAAACTAGTATGAGGATCTGAATCGAAGGAATTAATCTGACTTACAGACTTATGACCTCCGCAAGAAATTAATGTTTTACATCCTTCAATCTCCATTGTCGATTGACACAGCATTGGAAGCAAAAAGCATATGGCAAAGAAGGGTCTGCAAGTAGACATGTCATAGATAAAGATCTGTCTCAGAGACCATAACTAAGGTTTAAATATCATCAAAAAACAATTATGCCAGAGTCAACCTTATTTCATCTTCACCTTCAATGGAAAGCATATACTCGAGAAGTTCTCCAACCTTCTCACTGCATGAAAGAGGTGCCTCTGCAAGATAGCTGCAGGACATATATCAGCTTAATTCTTCCAAAAATTATATATATCACCTTAATTCTTCCAAAAAGAATTATATTAGCTTTAAATCTTCACTAATCTTAATACAAAAATACCAATGATAAATGACATGAATTTGGTTTTTTTCTAGGGTAGATGATAAGTTCATGGAAAATTACATTCTATATAAACCAACAATTTGACAAAGAAATCTTCTATTCAAACCTTCCCTACATAATTAGCAAGAGAGATGAGAGAATACCTGCCGATAACACGCACTGAAGCAAGAAGATCATCTCCCTTCCTTTGCTCATGTTCCTGGAAAACCGTAATGTGAATAACATAGCACAGTAAAATTCAAGGTTATAAGGTAATCCAATGTTATAAGGTACTGTTACCTTTGCATCTTGTAGATACTCTAGAACTACACCAATTGTCTCATTAAGGCCATTGATGACCCGCGAGACAGTATTTTCATTGATGAGTTCATCTACACATAATTGTAACAGAAACTGTTAGTATCCAAACAAGAGAGCATGTAATTTCAAACAGCTCCTTGCTACACAACAATACTAATTTATCTAATCTTGTATGAGTTTAATTCATATAGGCTACAAAAGACCAAAAACTGAAGGAACTCCCAAGTGCAAAGCGGGACAGGAACAGTCAAAATAATGTTTCATCTGAACATTTTCCTGCTTCAAGGGTCCTAATTCCTTAATGGGGTTCTAAGTACACCAAGATTATTATCCAGTCAACCATTTTAAGGAACTTAGGAAAGTGATAGAGTAAAGATGACATACCTTCATTCTCACTGGCGTTTGATATTAAGCTAATTATTCTTTCAAGTAAGGAAAAGGCAATAGCCACATTTCGTTTCTTTAAAAGCATTGTCTCAGCACTGGGTGAGGATTTCTTAGATGCTTCATCTTTTAAGTATGCTAGATCATTCAGAAGAACAGCAACTTCGACCCTTGATTGCTCCAACACTAGCACTAAGCACCTAAAAAGTTAAAAAGAACTGAAGATCAAACCCACCCATTACATAACATACTGTATAAAAGTACACCAGACTCAGGCATGCAGATACGAAAGATCACTAGTATAGCATACCTATCTGTTGGAATAGGCTCTTTCCCATCAGCTGAAGTTATCTGACCTACCAGCCACTTTTCCCCGAATATCCTCACCATAGACTCGGCCAAAATAAGCGCCTGAAGCTTCTCTGTAGGTGCTGCAGCAAATACATGAGAACAGGAAATCAGTATATCAAATTTTAAGGCCTATACGAGATAACATTAGCGGGCAACAACAAAATAAAAGAAACAAAAATAACCAGTCATCTCAAATCACAAAATACGATTCAAAAGGGTGATTCTATTGTAGGTGATATTTACTATCTAACAACTCATTATCAATGAATAGAAGCAGTAAGTTCAACATACCAACACAGTTTTGTAGAACGGCGGCAATACCATCACGCATATAGTTGGGCCAATTATTTTCTGGGAGTACACGCAGAGAATCAGAGAGCGGTGCCTGAATATACCAAAAGGATGTCAGACTTAGTATTAAAATTACCGACATATCACAGTCAAGGATTACAAACACAGTCATAACTGGCACCACTGAGTTTGAGACTGAAATAGCTTTATTTCATCTTACGACCAGATTTAATAAGGAACACTAATAGTTTAAGCAAGCATATTCAGTCAAATGATATCGTCTTCTAGAAAAGACATAAAAACAGTGATTGCATACCTGAAATTTTGGTGAGAGGATGGCTGTCAGTATGTGAAGCGCATCAAATTTCATAGCATCATGCAAGACAGAAAATTGCCTTGCTATGGCAGCCACCTAAAAGAAAAGGGAAAATATTATATAACATCATATACCACCTTTCAGAGACAGATAAACAATTATCATTACAATCAGCTTTTCCAGCTAAATTGAAAAATCTCAGCAGCGAAGAGATGAGCACAGTGAAAGGATATGTTCAAATCACACTCACAATTATCGACAGCTCTGGTATATAGTCATTGTTAATGCTTTCAGGATAGAACTTGTTTAGTAGCAATTGCACAAGTTTCATCGCGATTTTCATCTGATGTGAACCTGCACAGAATTTCACCTCTTAAATCCACGAGTTAACACAAGAATGTTCTGCATAAGACTATTACAATGACACCAAACTCCATATTTCCGCAAATGCTATTCTAGCAAATAACTAATCAATACGAGAAATACCATCAGGTAAAACGGGCATATGAGAAGCCAGTAGCTTCATGCCCCCAGATGAGTACAATGTCATGGTTCCATCTTCAGAAGCCGACGAAACCAAATATAGAAACTCATAGCATTCTTCAAGTACAGCTGGTCCTGATCTGCATTTCCACAAAATAATCAAAATCATGACATCATCTAACCTAAAAAAACAGTCCCTTCACGATTTTATCAGTATCCTCAATTTAAACCTAAACTTACTCTTTGGATAAAACTTCCAGTACTAGCGGAATCTTTGAGACCATCTCACTAGAAGCAGCAATCTGAGGAACACGGCAAAATGCAGCAAGAACAGTAACCGAAAGCTGCAAATACGCGTCGCGATTTTCGCTTACGCTTCCTTTCCCCATTCCTAACCAGTCGACGAAAAATCAAACCTCTAAATCATGCTTACCTAAAATTTCTAATCAATTTCAATCTCAAAGCTGGAAATGAGCTGCTAATTTACTCAAGGTCACAAACTGTTCAGGTACAATGAGGTGGAAACAACTAGAGTACCGGTTCGGAGGAGGCGGTCGAGAAATTGGAGGCCGACGGCGTCATAGATAGTGAGGAGGGAGGATAGGTCGTCGCCTTTGCAGAATTTAGTGACGAAGAGGAGTCCGGCGAGGCGCTGCTCGTCTCTTTCGCCTTTCAGAAGCTTTAAGCAGTCGTCGAGCGCCGGCGATGATTGGTCCTGGAAATGAAGGCATTAGAAAATACGAGATAGAGAGAGAGAGAGAGAGAGAGAGAGAGACTGGCTTACCATCGGAGAATCGAGAGCTGAAGAGAAAACCGGTGATGGAGAAATTTGGAGGGTTTTTTGAACTTCTGGAGGCTTCGGTGGCTTCACTGCTGTGGAGTCCTGACTCCATAAATGCTTTGGTTTTGGGCCGGAGGACCTTGCTAACGGAAACCTAAACTTCTTTATTTGGGTTAAGCCCAATTTAGTTTTCGTGTCTATTATATATATTTTCTTCTAAATTATTTCAGTCTCTACCATGGAATGTGGGATCTTCATGTTAATACTGCACATCAATTTGATTAATTAGGAGCAATACACACTTTACGCATAGCAGTGAATCATTCGACGAAAACAAACGTCATGTTCAGAAAGTTGTACTACATAGGCTAACTTCACAATGTTGTCACCGATTGTGTTACCAAAAATGGTTCAGCTAGAATCACTTATGTTGTAGTACACTTTTTGCACTTTCTTCTTCTCGGATTTGGAAATATAAATCAAAATGCTCTCCCTAAATTTACTAATTTAGCGTTTAGCTAAATGGAGAAAACCGGTGATTGACGAGTAAACATTAGTTTAAGACCTGGACCGTTGAGAGAGTAATATTGCAAAAGGTCTACATGCACCATCAACTACTATCATCACATTACAAGTATGTAAAACGCTAATGTAAGCACCAATGCACCATGATACTTGAATCGAACACTTTGAGTTAGGTCAAGTGGTCATTGGCTTTCGAAACCGAGAAAATGACTCCTCAACCATTATTGAAAAGAATGGATTCGCTCCAGCTAGAAATGATGTTTCAATCTTTATAGAACATATATAAACACCAAATTAAACCCTCTTTTTTTTGTCGAAATAAACAGAAAATTAAACAGGAAATGGATCGAATCACATGCAATGTGCCTTGTCCAGCTCCATGTGTCCCCCCTAAATATATTCGAACTCTTGTTTATCCATTCTCCAACACGTAATATGAAATCTAATATAAAAATTTGCCACATAAAATATGTGTAGCCATCTGGATCAGATAAGACCCTTATCAGTAAAACAAGGAAATAAAACCAGTCACCGCTTTCTCATAAAACCGTCAACCCCCGCCTCACGAATCCAAGATCCCACATTCCTCCTATGCTCCCCTATTTTACGCAATTTTCGTTATCAATTCCCGCCACTACTTCGTTAATATATACTTTAATAATCAAAAGAGGCCTTAGTAGCCGATTTAAAAAATATATATTATTTTAACTTTGAAAGATTAAAAAAATTATAACTCATAAAATAAAGATGAATATAATAATAACTTGCAAAATAAACCGATAATTTAAAATAAGAAATAGCTAAATATTAACTATATATATCTCTAAGTAACTACGGTATCTCTATGAAATTATTCAATTACACCCAACATGTGTGGGTGTGTCTGTGTCTAGATATATATAATGAAACTACTCGCCATATTACGTTGTACTAAGGTATTGCAATTGCCTAAAGCACAACCAGGGCTTGTATTCTTTATTTTTCTCACACAAAAATCTCACTACTTAACGCCTCAAAAATTTGAAACGTAGAACATCATCATTTTTAAAATAAATATAGATTTTTGATATTTGACATGTTTGTTATTTTAGGTTCCGTAAAGTTTAATGATACCGGATAAGATTTGTAAATTGTACAACTCAACATTAGACTACGTACAGCGAAAATCAAAGGAAAACATGAATTGGAACTAGATTACAACCAAGCTAGCTCGGAATCAACCAACATTAGAGCAAATATTTATTTTGAAAAAAAATAAAAGAAAAGAAAGTCGAACGCGGGGATGACATTGGAAAATAATTTAAAAAGAAAAAAGAAAACCGGTACCACGCACAACCCACGGTTTATTCGTTCCAGGTTCATACACACTCCCACACGGCGTAACTGCCGGGCCCATGTTCACCACCACTCCGTTTTACCTCAACCTATAAATTCTCACTCCCCCCCTTAACCTAGAAATGCATCACCAAAACTCAAATCAAAAACCGCAGTCCAAAGAGCAACCAGAAGACCCCAAAAATGATGAACGATTACGGACCCATATCGCCGCCGCCGCCCAACAATCTGAAGGAGAACCGCCACCGATCGATGTGCCTCCCTGTGTGCTTCTCCAGCTCCACGCATCCATTCGACGTTTTGGACGACGACGACTACCCCAGGACACCGCGGTCGCCGAGGATGCCGGAGCTCAGGGACCGCTGCCGGAATCTCATTTCAAAAATCGGAGGACACAGGCGCCGGAGGGCGGCGTCGGCCGACTTCAGCTACGACGCGTACAATTACTCGCTCAATTTCGAGGACGACACCTCACGCGCCGACGATATTATTCACCGGTCGCGGCTGCCCCCCTCCGCCTCCGGGAGCCTGACCCCGCCGGAGAAGTCGACCACGAGCCGGCATATTCTGGACGACGTTATCCTGGAGGAGGATGAGTACAACCGGAGCTGGAGGCGGTCGGCGCCGGAGAAGGTACCGAAGAGCCGGAACACGGTGTCGAGGATCGGACTGCGGGGGCGGAACCGCCACTCGTCCACGTCGGCCGATTTCAGCTACGAGCCGTCGAGCTACGCGCTCAATTTCGAAGATGATAGCAGCAAAGCCGACGAGCTTGGGCCTGATAATGGGTTCATGGCGCGTTTGCCGCACTCGCCGACGTGTGAGAGGTCGACGACAACGAATCCACCTGCAAAGTGTTCGGCGCTTCGGCCGGGGATTTCGGCCTTTAGCTGAGAATAGAACACGACGTGCGTTTGTTGATAAACATGAATCCCAATGGATTAAAACGCAGTCGTTTTGGCGCTCTGAGGAACGGGCTGAACAGAACAGCCCATCAGGATTAGGACTCGGTTACCAGTCTTTTTGTACGGATTAAGCTACAGTTTCAATTTTGCGGCTTTCAACATGGTCTTGTATTCCATCCACAATTCCTTTTTTTTTTGTCGAAGTAGAATTTCAACTAGTTGAATCAACATCCATGAGATGTACTGTTCTTTATTCTTCTGTGTTTGTTGAGAGATGCATCGCATATGATCGAGCGGTATAGAAGCTCTTACCATTCTCATTAACATTATTCTCAGAGAAAATTAGAGAAAACCCCGTGAGGATAACTTTTTAAGAGAAACTCACACTTTTAATTTACACTCAATTCATATTTTAAACTTTCCATATAGATTATATGTTTGTAATTAATATTTATACCAAGCCTAAATTGCCTTTTAGACACATAGAAAGTTAAAACTTAACATCTTTTTATTTGAATTTGAAATTTTAACTAAACTTGAATCTTATTAACTCTATTTCAATCAAATTCATCTATTAATTTATCTTAATTTGGTGACTTGAGCGTATATATATACTCATTACAAAATTTTTTCATTTGTAATAAAAATGTGTAGTTCTTGATCTATTTAGTAGATATATTCTTTCTAATATTATCGCACACGAAAAATTGAGAGAATTTGATATGAAGACGGAGAAATATGCTTTGAAGAAAAGATAAGATCAACTATGCATATGATACTTTTTGTCATTTTCTCCAAGTGATAGTTGAAGAAAAGTTTTGAATCATACAAGAAAGGTGTTGGATTCCACGAACATGTTCACACTTTGTGTTTCTTATCATAAGGTACACATCTTGTTCTTTAATTACTTTGTCTAATATTTAGGTATGTATCATCATCTTTTAACCAAATCTCTAGTATAGAACACTAATAAATCTCACAGCTGTGCGAGGTATCTAAACCAATATTTTACCCAAAGAATAGAGTTACATTTTGAATAAATAACTTACCTATATAGTAGAATATGTAAATTACCTATATAGTAAAAATAGATAACTTACTAATTTAATATAGTAAAATATAACATACTTACATGGGACAAATCTTTTTACGAAGTTGAAACAACTTATTTTCAAAAATAACTTATCTATATCGTAGGACTAATTAAATAATATACATATATGGTAGAATTAACTTACCTATATATAGTAGGATTAATTAAATAACATACCTATATGGTAGAATTAAATAACTTACCTATATAGTAAGACTAATTAAATAATGTACATATATGATATAAATAATTTTAAACACAAAAGAAATAATTCACTTAATTTTGGTTTCCAAATCTTGATTGCATGACTTTGACACAATTAATAATGACACTAAGGCTATGAATTACAAATTTGTGATTAAAATAAATATTAATGTAATAAGCTTAGTTTATAGAATAAATTAAGTTAATTATTAGTAAATTAGGTATGTTATAAATTTGACTTTAGTGATAACTTTTGTAAAATTGAGAGAATGAATGTTTTATTGTTAATCATACATGGCAACTTTTGGGTGTAAATTAAAATGAAAAAAAAAGATGGGTTTAATTGAAAATCTCCTCTTTAAATTGGGTGATTGCAATTTAGATCCTATAAAATTGCAGTCCTGAAATGTAGAGGAGTAACTGATGCAATTATCTGTGGTAATTAATTTTTTGTGGCAATTAATGCTTATTTGTGGCAATTAATTTTGTTAAAATGTAGCATTCGACACATGCTGTCATTAGTCGTAAGTTACGCTCTAAGGTTTCTAATAGATTAACGGCTTTAATCGAGTAATTCGACATTTCGACATTCACTTGTTGTTGTAATTAACTTGTAAGACCCTCGTCATATTTTAGCGAAACAAATTAACTTGAGTAGAGTTGCTCATTTGCACAACACTCCATAGTCCAGTAAAATCTCCAATATTCCGATTCATTCTCTTGTTGTTGGAACTTCTCTCTTTGGCGCAAAATAAATTAGTGGCATGCACGAAGAAACCAAACTGAGAGCTGGCTCTTACTTACAAGATGAGATTTTTATGATAATTAAATAAAATTCAGTATTTCGAAGATGATTAACAATTAAAGCAATCACTAAAATAACTTCATAAAGTATCGCGATTTACGTATTAGCACGTATACAATCACTAACGAGCTGTTTCAGTTTGGTTTTGAACTGTAAAACCAAACAGAGATTGGCATTTGTTCAAGTCACAGCTAGCTCAATAATTGGTTTGGCCGGCATAAAGAAAGATCAGATCCTCATAGCTAGCACTTGCCTGGTCCTTAGTCGGTGCTTAATTGTTTAATACCCTTGTTTAATCCTAATCCCTTGTACATATCCCAGAGTGTTGCAATATATATAGTAATTTGTTCATCGTAATTGAGTTATTGCTTTGTACATATCGATTTCTTTCTCATATATCATCATCGATCTCTCATTATTCATGGCTATCCCACTTGAGAAAATGGTCTCCAATTCACCACCAGATCAAGAAACTGATGATGAATACTACCACGAAGAGTTAAATCCATCTTCTTCTTGTGGTTGGTTCTGGGGACTCTACTATAGAACAGTACCTTGCGGAAGAAACCATAATGGAATTAGAGGCAGATATCTACTGCAACAAGAAGTGGCGAGGGAGAATTGGTTGGTGAAGAATGTGAAGAAAGTTCGAGAGCTTTCAGAGGTTTTGGCTGGACCAAAGTGGAAGAATTTCATTCGTTCAATTGGTACCATTTACAAGAAAAGAAGGGTACAGGAGCAGTATGATCCTCAGAGTTATGCGCTTAATTTTGATGAAGGGGTTGGTAGGGAAGTTGAGCATCCTGCATACCTTAACTTTTCGATTACCGGATATGCAGCATCGTCATTAGGGATGAACAAAGGCAAGACAGGACTGGCCCTAAGTAGTTTCTGATTTTTCCATTACTAATGGTTTCTTCACTTTCTTATATGTGTTTTACATGTAGATGATTCTCTGTGTGTATAGACATTTGTATCTATTGTTTGATTGAAACTTTCACATTTATGAACAGCTAACCTCAGATATTATTGATTTATCTTCGATTCATCATTTGTATCTATTATTGAGTAAGTGCTTCCTAATGGTTGGTACGTCTATAATTAGGTTCAAGTTGTTCACGGTTTTCTTTGTGCTTAGCCTACTTTTCATTAGTTGTTTAGGCAGGTAGGCATTGAAACATTAGCTTTTCTTCTTCCTAGCAGTTCAACTTTAGTGATTACACCAATAACATCATTGATCATTTACATGAACAGAAAGGCCAGATAGGTGTCTGCCTGTAATGATTACATTTGTAGATTAAGCTTCTCTAAAACCAAACCTACCCTAGTTAGTTCCTTAGATAGTAAAGGAAATCAACATTAACCAGATTTCTGAGGTTTTGGAGTTTAGAGACGAAATACAACTGAGATACTATTCCAGTACCCAGCGAGGCATTGGATGATTGAAGTAACAAAAATTCATGTTATACAGAAGCATCCACAGGTACCAAGTCAAATTTCACAAAGCAATAGAATCATATCAATAGCAAATGGGAAATCGAAGCAGCATCTCCGTTCTATGTTTTTACCTTATTTACTACAACTGTAATTTAGCTCTACAACAAAATGCCTGAGACGCAATTATCACTAGTGTGATGCAAGAATCACTGCGCAGGCCATTACACTGTACACCACTACACCCACAAAATACCCCTCTCCTTATTCACATACAATGAAGATTATAAACAAAGAACTATAAGCCGTCTATCGGACTATCCAATTCTGTTTTTAAGTAGCAGAGTTCCTAATTGCTGTCCTAGTAATATGATATTACATGCATCTCGCCAAATGCAGCACCTGAGCATACCTGTATATCGATTGCTCATAATCCTATTTGCAATTCTTCTTTCTGTCAAAACCAAGTATGATAATTCCTTTCACATGATGACATGAATCCTAGTCTTCTTGTTCCAACAGTCCTAAAGCTATTTTTTCAATGTCGGAGTTATCCTTGTAGTAATAGCATGAACTAAGCTGCACTTACAGGCTCTCACTATCTGCCCCACATTATATGAATCGATCACCGCTGTTTTCACCTGCATTGCTTTTATTTCAAACTAAGGTTGGTCCCAATGCTCATGAAAGTTTCAAATAAAAATGCATATGATTTCAATCAATATTTATACCTTTTGCGCTTGCTCTTCAAAACTGTGGAGGTTGAAGGATTGCTGTGCCAGTTCCTCTTCCTTTGATTGATGAACCAATTATTAATCTGCTTCAATTGCAATCCAGTTTCTTGCACCAATCTAGCCTTGTCTTCCTCCTGGAAATTGATACAAAAAAATCATATTTCAGTACTAGTGAATGTTTCAGTCTTTGAATATTTTTTGGTGGCTTATGCAGACACAAATTAAGAGCTTCCAATAGGGGCCTAAACTCACAGTTGGATATGGCCACTTGGAATGTGATTGCCACCAAGCTTTCAGGACAGAGGTGGTGTCACCGGGAAGCTTTCCGGCTCTTCTCTTCCGCAATATCTCCTCCCTTATGTCTACAATTTTCTCCTTGTAACCCTGTAAATGAAAAGTTTGTTAAGAATGGTAATGAGAAATTGTGCCATAATGTACAATCATCACAGACTTCTTAGAAACATTACCTGTTTCAGTTCATGCTTCAACTCCTGCCTTACGCGCTCCATCAAGGACCTTTCGCTCTCTGTTGGGATGAGAGGGCCAAATCCCATACTGTCATGGCCGTCCATATTTCCATCAAATAAGTTTGCATCGCTATCTACTTGCTCTTCGTCATCATCGGACATTGTAGCACCTGTGCCCTCCCCGGGGGAAACTCCTGTTTGTTTCAATTGAAGTACATCACATTTCAGTACATATCATTATGGACAACAAACACAAAGAATGAGATGATATGCTGCTAAAATTGAAAATTTACCTGTCAGGCTCTGCAGTGATTGCTCTATCTCCCAGCAAGCCATCACTGCTTCCATTGCATGGACGCGGACGTGTTGCTGCAGTTGCTCTTTAAAAGAACATAGCAACAAAACATAATGCCTCTGTATCATCATCAAAAGAAAGATCAAATATTTTTACATAGCATCAGAATTCTTAGCACAAATTATATTGTGTTGCATCGCCGGAACCATAAGCGGTTGCATTAGTCATTATTTGCGAAGGCGCCACGCAATGAGTACATACAAACTTTATTACTGTGGAACACCTTAAAAGCAACTATTAAACACATTGAGAAGAAAGTAATTCTCTTAAGTTAAAAAAAGTGTCCACTGGGACACCAAAAGTACAGAGATAGATGGTGAAAGAACATTATTAAGATCATTGTAATTTTCTAAATCACTTTTAACAGGGAATGAATCGTCTTCTTCTCTAAGAAACCCAGCTTTTGTCTTCCCGCATGTTTTATGAAAAGTTGCGTCAGTGTTTGTGGTTAATCATGCCTTGCTTTTCGCTATGTCATCAGACCCGGCATCTCTGTATCCTTGGCTTTTTCAGATCCACATACTCTTGTTGAAACCTTCAAGCATCATAACTTATTATTTGTTTACCTACCGAAGAGCGAGAAAAACTCTCCCTGTTCTATAGTGCTCTAGAGTATTCCGGATTCATTATATTTCGTTGTTGATATCGTGTAAAATAGTTTTCAATATGAAATTTCAAAACTCTGAAGAACGATCTCATTTCGGCATATAACTGAAAAATCTTTTTTCCTTCGAGAAGCACAGTGAATCACAGTAAAACGCCTCTCGCGCGACGTGTAAAGTTTGTAGCGTACAAATTTGACTTAACGTTTCAAAAGAGACAAAATGTGTTCATTGAATTTAGGGTTGGTGATGATCAAAATCTTGTATTCTATGTTTGAACTAATTCCATTTTCATCCAATTGGGTCAATTTGATATCTTGATTGTAAGAAATTCATTCATCTAAAGCAGACTTAAAAAAGAGAAGAAAGATATTAGCACTACTTAAGAGTTTAAAACAAGTTTAAGAAACACGAAGAGCAAGTACTTAAGCCACATACCATGAACTGATCTAGCTCCTTGTCATCTCCGACCATGCCGTGACCCAAACCCGAGTATTTAGCCACCACATTCTGCGACTGAGCCAGCTGGGCGTCGATCCTCGGGAGCTGGTCCACCGGCGTGGCGATCCTCAGGCAAGCCACGTGTGCCGAGAGCAGCGGCTCGTAAAGCGGGTGAGCTAGTATCTCGGCCTTGTGCCTCGCATTCTGCCAGTTGATGACGCCATCCCCTCCTCCGCTGCCCTCGGTCTTGTTATTCAGGCCGGCGTCGTTTTTCATGTCGGCCGCATCGTGAGACATGGCGCCAGCGATCATAGAGTCTCCGGCAGCTACGTCATCGATGACGTCGCTGTGGTTGCGCTGGAGCATGGGGCGTGATAGCCATTGGTTGGAGGCCTGGGAGGCGGTGGTGGAGTCGGAGGCTGTGTGGAGGTTAAGGAAATTAGTACCTCCTCCTCCGCCGTTGCTGGTGTCAGCGCCGGAGGTGGTTGTGGCGTACTGGGTGCGGAGGAGGGCGCTGTTGAGCCAATTGGGAGCGGTTTGATAAGGGTTGTGGGGCTCCGTGGACTTTGAATTCGGGTCGGGTTGGTCGGTCATGAAAGACTGATTGCGTTGCTGCTGCTGTTGGGCTTGGTCTGTGAAGTGGTGAAGAGGTAAGTCTCCGGCAAGGTGGTTGTGGTATGCCATCAATCACTATATATTATTGTTTTTGTGTTTGTTTTCTTGATTTTAACAGAGAAAAAGAAGAGTTACCGACGATTCTGAGGACATAGAAGAAGACAAAGAAGAAGCTGTCAGGGTTCTTCAGCTGTGGGACTGTGGGAGAGTACAGAATCTATGTATGCATGAGTGTTTTAAGAACTCAAAGATGGAGAGATGAGAGTTTCAGGGAACAGCGAGTATGTGAACATCTGAAAGGGTTAGTTTAGGTTTCGTGGTTTATATGAGGCTCTTCTGTTAACGTATGTGAGGGGTGGAGAGAGAAGAGGTGAAGAGGAGGCTTAGGACGAGCAGTTTTCAGGCGAGCCAAGTAAGCTTGGGAAACTACTGGAGGATGAAAATGGAGGGATAAAATGATGAGGAAGCAAAGGGACCTATGCATATTTGTCTCTTTTTATTTTATTCTACCGTGGAAGAAAATTGAATTTGTTAAAATATGATATTCGGCTCACCAAGACAAATCAGATTCGGGACCAAATAATTGTTTGAGTTTATAACGTGCTCTGCCTTTTGAATTTGAATGATACCCTGGTTTAAATTTTAAAAGCATAAATAATACGTCTTTAAATCCATAATGCAAGAACAACATGGAAACGGATTGTATGAGTGCAAACACCGTTCAATGTTTTACTGATATCAAGGTCATCTTAGCCTTTCATTTATATAAATGAATACTATGAATCTCTAACCATTAGATTAGGGTTAAAATTTTAAGAAGCCATTAGCTTTGTTAACGGTCAACGTTTTTCGACTAAACACACCTTTCTACGTTTTCCCTCTCTTGGTCGTTTGCCAGTGCTCTTTTTTGAAGGGAGGAGGCCGAGAACCATGCCCCGGCTTTATACGCTGGGATTTTCTTTAATTCATCTCGAGTTAGAATCACATATAGAATCGAAGTTGAGGATACGAAAGCACCAAAATCTTTTATTAAAAATCAATGAACCCAAAAAAAAAAATTAGGGTTCTAGAAATTGGGGGAATTCGAAAAAAGGGGAGTTTTTTTTGGTGTTGATGAAAAACATGGTAAAATAACAAAGAAGACTTTGGGTGAGAGAAGAGTTCAGAGCTTTACCTACTCCGATCAGTCCCAAAGCCAACATGCAAAGCTAAATCAAGGTTTCAAACATGAATTCATAACATAAACACCTTAGAGATGTGAAGGTTCAAATGTATAGAAATCTTAGAAAGTAAAGAGGGAAGAACAATGACTCGATCTCCGAGTCGAGCACGAGCTGCAATCTTCGAGCATGTTAATTTCATATTAGGTTAATTTCATTCTGCCCATATTTCATTTTGGGTCTCTGAGTGGTTGCCTCTTCGCCTAGGATAGAGAAGAAGTCGTTGGAGGAATACAGTTGCAGTGTGGACATCAATAGATGCAAAACAGAAGAGCACTGGGAAGGAATAGGTTCAAATCATGGCAATTCAAAGAGGAATCGAATTCAAAACAAATAAAAATGACTGGGCTTATCACATACTGAACGACAAAACTTAAAGACCGAGGAGCTTCCGGTAAGGTTATGACGAGAAGTCGAGAACAAGCAACTATAATTTTACTGTCTTTAATATTCTTTATCTTGTTTTTGAGTAGACGGAGACAAACGAAGGTTAATTTTAAGAATCACGTGGAGCAAGTGATTTTGCGGTGTATGCACACCGCTCAAGCACCGAATACACTCTCGAACAACATTTAAAGAATGACATTATATTTGTTTTCGCCTTTATTACAGTATCGCTAGATTAACTATATGCATGTAGCGTTACAATCAATCTGTAGTTTGCACACAATCACATAAAAAGATGTGTACAATTAATAAAAATTCTCCAATGTTGGACAGTTAAAAGAAAATAACAAGCGGACCAATTATCATTTGTCTCCTATCATCCCAAACCATGTCTTACACCATACAAGAGATCGATCAAAGTATAGAAAGAGCAAACCCCATTGTACATTTCTTCTTCATTTAACCTTCTTCCTTTCATAAAGGAAAACCTCGAGTCACCATCAGATCGATAAGAGGAAAAAATTGCCTAGGGTAATCTATAAAAGCCAATACAATACATACCATAGGTACGACTTCTCTAAAGTACACTAATGTATCTAGGAAAGCATAGTAGTGCTATACTATTCTCCCACATCTCCGGGAGCGTGACGTCCACATCACCCAACTTAGCGTGACACACTAGCAACCCAAGACACCCAACCACAGAGGCGACGATATCACTCCAACGTCACCGGCCCACCAGCACAACCCCTTCCTCCGCCCTAGCCGGACTCGTCTTCTACTGCTCCGATCAACCGTATACCGCCGGCTGAGCATAAGAGCCGACTGGCTGGATTGTTCGGGACCATGAATTACGTCGCTGCCCTTCCTGCGGCAGTCGCGGGAAAACGACGCCTCGACACACGTCGTTCACTGCCTCGCTTGGACCACCGCGTGGAGGGGACCAAGTAGAAGCACGCGCCGAGATAAGAGCATCGTGGCCGTACACGTGTGGCGATGGGGAGGGGACCGCTGAGAATTTTTTGACTTCTCTGACAGCCGCCGACTTAATCAATTCGAGGGGTGGCCCGCTGGGAAGGTGGTCCCATAACAGTGGGGCCTTGACGAGAAGATTTATAAAAAGTTTTAAAATATCGGTGGGGCCCGGAGAGAGAGCTGGGTGCTCTGTGGTGTTTATGATGAACTGTTCATCTACAAAGCCATTAGGCAATGCTGCCATGGTCCCCTCCCCAAGTTGGTCATACATTTATTTATACGAATTTTTAGACATTTTGATAAACTACTTTTTTATAATTTGCGTAATTTTTTGAGTTTATTATTATTTTTTAAAATTCGTCCGCTAAGTTAAGAGTTGCGAGCTAATAAAATTCACTAAGAAATATAAAATAGGTTGGATTTTATTCGACATTGTATAAGATTGAATTAAGATTGTCACGGAATCGATTACTAGTTGAGCACATGTGTGTTGTGCCATAGATATTTTGTTTTGTGATAATTAGTTTTTCATTGTCTATCGATAGTTGATACTGGAGCACACTTTTTTAACGATAAATAAAACAACACGTCACCTAGAAGGAGTGATCAATATGTAATTTACACTAAGAATATTATCGCTTATGATAAACTATATGAGAGAAAACAATTAGCAAATGCCAAATGTCATACATTGTAGAATAATATTATGCAATGTTGAATATCTCTACCGTCTCATTGAATATATGAATAATTAATCAAACGATTAGTAGACTCTAGAATAGGGTAAACAATGAGTAATGTTTCTACAATCCAAATCTAATATAATAGTATATTGTTCGTGGTAGATCATTGAGCATAGATTGTGTTACAATGGTACCTTCACTTAATGAAACACGATCATATTTAAAACCAAGGGACTTAAGAACAATAACTTAACAATCAACGCAATTTAATAATTCTGAAGCCACTAATTAAACAAAGATCATATACCACGACGGGAGAGTCTATTGGTATACCTGGATATATAGCGACACACTTAGAGTCTTAGTCGACATTGTTAAGCATGACATTAAATTTGTTGATTCGTACTCTCACATTCGTTAAATTTGCCTTCTCGATCACTTCGATTAGTATTGAACTTGCCAATTTCTACTCCTTAGTTTCTTGTTATCTAGTTGCATGCAGTTGAATTCTTGAGCATTGTCGGTAAGCAAAGCAACTTATCAAAAGCTCTTCACTTATATTGATCCAGATCTTAATGGATATATAAGTATTTTTCTTTAGGAAAATGTTTTCAGCGCCGCAATCATACGTGACATGTCACATTATATTGTCATGTCAGCAATTACAATAATCACAAAATGTCATTTATATATTGAAAAAACAATCATATCATTTTTAATCAAACGAGTCTAGATTATTATATATAAAAAGGCATAAATGCCGATTTGTACATCAAACTTGGCTGAAATTGTCAATTTGCACCCCGAACTTACATTTGAGTCAATTTACCTCCTAAACTTGGTAAAAATTGCCGATTTGCACCTTATTCGTCAAATTTAATGTTTTCAATCCAATTTTAAGTCACATGTCATGCATTTAAGGGGTAGTATTGTCATTATATATTTATTCATATTGAATAATGAAATAAATTAATAAAATTACTTAAGAGGAACACTTGCTACGATGTTTATTTTTTCGAAACATGTTATTGATTTATATATTTATTATTTTATGTGATATGGTATGTTAAAAGATATTAGAAAAAATATAAATAAATAAATACATTGAAAATTAAAAATAAATGTGTGTTCCGAGAGAATTATTATTCTACCATTGTGTGTGTTAGCCTTATTAGGTTTCCTGTTAGAGATAGATTCGCATCTCTGTAATAGATTAAGACTCTGAATCCTACTGATTGTGGTTATGTAATGCCTATATATTGGCCTCATTATCAATCAATAAACGGTTATGTTTTGTTCTATTATGTCGTTATTATTCTCATTTTGTTCATCCTCCAACAAAACGATAAGATATATAAATATAATTATATACAACACACTTTTTTTTTGAATTGGTGGGTATATTGAATATATAATTCAAAGTAGGGTTAAGTAGGTAGAAAAAAGATGTAAATAAATAATTTGATTAACAAATTAGTCCTCATTTTAAAGAATATTTTTATTTGTTTTTAAGAAAAATATAAATAGAAAATGACAACATTACCCCTCATGTGTATGACATGTGACGCAAAATAGGATAGAAACAGTTAAATTTAACAGATGGGGTGCAAATCGGAAATTTTTACTAAATTTAGGAGGTAAATTGACTCAAATACAAGTTCGGGGTGTAAATCGGTAATTTTTACGAAGTTTATGAGGTAAATTGACTCAAATGCAAGTTCGGGGTGCAAATTGACAATTTCAGCCAAGTTTGGGGTGCAAATCGGCATTTATGCAAAAAAAATTGGGGTTCTTGTTTATATCATTTATTTTTTCAAGTTTTTTCAAAATGTTATAAAAAAATTCGATACTCTGCATAGATTAGGCATACAGGTGTTCCAGCCCATTTTAGTAGAAGGATTTACAAAGTATGCTTGAAATATATAAATATATATTTATATATATATGTGTACAGCCCTTCTTGGCTGCGGAGGTCCGCACCAAGATTTTGGTGCGGATTTCCATCTTTTTATAACTTTTTGATCAAATTTTCTCATCTCCACCGTCTAGTATCTAGATAATATTGTGTAGATCATCTCTGCAAAATTTAAGCCAATTTGGTAATCGTTAATGCCCTCAAAATTGCGTTTTTCTGTTAAAAATATGAACGGTAACGGTTCGACATAATTCGGTCCGTCCATTTGTTATTCGATTTTGAGGGCCTTAACGATTACCTAATTGGCTGAAATTTTACAGAGATGATCTACACAATATTATCTAGATACTAGACGGTGAAGATGAGAAAATTCGATCAAAAAATGGTAAAAAGATGGAAATCCGCACCAAAATCATTGGTGCGGACCTCCGCATTTTAGAAAATATGTATATATGTATATATATGCGTGCGTATGTTTGCGCGTGAAATACACACACACACATATATATATATATTTGTGTGTATGCGTGAAATATATATACACACACATGTGTGTGTGGGGGTGCTTATATGATAATTGTATTAATTAATTTCAGTTATTAATTAATCGTGAATATAAATAAATTAAATATATAAAGTCATGAACCGTAAATATGATATTAATTAAGATATGTATATTATAGGAAAAATAACATTTGTTACCTTACCTATCTCCTTAAATCGATTATACCCTAATAAAAGAATATTTCATTTCAGAAAAAAAAAACCAAAACAATCTTACAAAAAATGTTCATCTAAATAAATGTTGTAAGCTAACTAAATCGTTTGAAATTTAAAAATAAATAAATAAGGTATTCGAATTATATATCTCCATTAAAATATTTCATTAAGAAAAATGAAAATATTTCTTAATTTAATAATCATAATGAATAAATTAAATGTCGTATATATCGCATGTCGTAATTATATTTTAGAAGCATTCTTGTGATGGAAAAAATGATAAAAAGAAACAAAAAATATAATAATTTATAACTGTTGGATTAATAAGAATAAAATTATTTTTCTCATTTAAAAATGATATTTTGTAATCATTGTAATTGGTGATATGACAATTTAACGTAATATGCAACGTATAATTGCGTCACCGGATTATGCGCCCTACCATTCCTCTTTCCTTTATTATTACGTTAACTCGTAGCTGTCTGACGTCTAAGTGTTTAACGACCATCAACAGTTTAATCATTAACACCTTGTAGATAAGAGGTCTTAAAACGATTATTGCTATTTGAGAAATTACTTTTGATCCGGTATGAACTAGATGAAATCGATCGAACTGGAAACAAACACGTACTGAACACTTTAATGGTTTATTTGTTTTGGTCTAATAACACTTTGGAACTTTTTACTGTGAATGAATGAGACACTAACAAAGTATGAAACCCTAAGCAAAACGTCGCTTAATTATCACTATTGTTAAAGAGCATAATCGCTGTTCTAAGCCATGCGTGCCTTAGTTTGTATATATATAATGTCACCCTCACCTTTCATCTGTATATATAGTCTAACACCTAAATCGCTTGTCATGTACTATTTGTTTTTGGTTTAGGGAAAAGAAAGGCTAAAGGAGAAGCACAAGCTACTATATATAGCTCCGATCCTTTTGGCTGGGAAACAGAGATTTCTTTTTGTGATGATACCTTGTTTGAATGGATAATAGATCTTAGTCATCATCATCATCACTCTCTACAACCTAGCTAGCTCCTCAATCCTCATTGACACTTTTTTGACAGTGAGAGTCTTGGGGACAGAATTATATGAAAGATTGGATTCATTTCCTTACTAGTTAAATGACTTACATTCGAAATATCGTTGATATAGTCGATATATCGCTGATATTTTAAATCCGATACGATAAGAGCATATCGGTTAAAATTTATCGGTCAACGCATAAATGATGGTTAACGGTCAAATATCGGTCAAAGTTTGATTTTTTTATTTTTTCAATTTCTGTTTAATTTTTTAAATATTTATCTCCTCTTTTTTTTTGAAAAACTTATATTTTTTTTCATTTTTTCATATATATTTTTAATTTATATATATTTTAAATATATATAATGAATTTCAAGTCTAAATAATCATTCTTAAATACCTATTTTTATTATTAGATGTCGTTCGTGTACTTTAATTGTCATTAAATCAAATTTTTTTTACTTAGTACTGTTTTTTTAGTTTATTTAATATATAATTTTATAAAATTTATTGAAAATAAACAAATCCGATAAAACAGATATATCCTCGATAAAACCGATATATCTCTCGATATATCGTTTTATCTATCGACCGATACGATACCAAAAACGATATTTAGACTATTGCTTACATCTACCGACCCCCTCATGATAAAATGAGAGTAGAAATAAGATAGAATTTCAATTTGTGCATTTCATGACTTCATGTACCACTAAAAGTCTAAAAATGACATTTAAGTCATATATGATGCGAAAATGAGTGTTTCTTCTGCCCAAGCATAGAAACATCACTCATAAGTTGTCAACCTTAATGATGGTTGGAATCTTTTTTTTAATAAGAAACTCTCAAAAGTCGCGATCAACGTAAATTATATATTTATCTAACTTGATGCGTAATTATCATGAAGAGTTTTAGTTTTTTACCAAAATGACTCGATATAATTCGTAAGACATTACTCTCTCCAACATCAAACAACATAATCAACATTGAATGAATGGGTAGAGCGTTTCACTCCCACCGTTGACCGTTGTAAAGAAAAGAGATTTTACAAATACGAATATTTGAAGGAACGAACGAGCAACTAATTTTGGCGGTAAAAAATTATTCACTGTAGAGGAACGGTTTCCTCGTCGACACGTGTCTGACTCCAGTCCCAGGCGTTTAGTATCCGGTGAGTCGCGGTCCAGGTTGCGTGGGGTATCCGCTATTGTTTTGCAAGCGGGGGTTGTCACCATTGGCCAATCACAGCCCAGCCACAGCGCACCACTCATTGCTTTCTAAGGCCCACACGTTTTATACTAGCTAACCACAACGCCCCAACTGTGCCCGTAAGTTTAAAACGAGGAAAGGAAAAGTCGTTTTAAACAAAAAGGATTAGTATTGTGATCAGTAATTAATTAATGAGGCAGTAGGTAAAGATTGGTCGATTATAATAATTAGGGTTTTGTTCGTGTCTGCCATTTTGGAGGTTAACGAAAGCTTAATTAGGGGAGACATAATTACTTGATTAGCATCTTAATTAGGAAAAAGTCTTAAGATGAGGGATTGTCATTGTCTTTGTCCTTTTTAATTGTTTAGTGACAAAATCTCATTAAAAGCGAAGGTTACATAGTACTATTGAGCGAAGTGGACACCATTGTAATGGTGATTTGTAGGGTTTGTTAGTTGCATATCACGTTATCTTCACATAAAGACCTCATGCTTCATCTCCGGACTATTAGTTGTGCTCCATTGTAGTTGGGAACTAGTGAAAACAAAAGGCGAATTCACTATTGCTTGAGATGGTTAGTTCAACAATTTACGTTATATCGGGACAAAACATCGAGATAACAATTAAACGCACTAAGTACGTGATGATAGATATCGTATTAATTAAGTGAATTCATCATTGACAATGCGCCACAATGAATATTTATCCGGGTCTCCAGTCACTCAAACCATAGGTCCATACAAAAATCACATCAATAAAAATCTTGATATGAGTGGATTATTAGCCTTAAAGACTTGATGTGTGGCATTTCTTGTAACTTTGAAATACTAGAAAACCAAAGTCTTTTGTAGTTATCATGTGTTTGTGAAGTGGGGTATATCATTCTCTTAATTTGGGTATAGACTTGAAGAAAAAGAAGAAGCTATAAGGTACACGGAATTGGAGCAAGTAGGTAAAGCAATCCCAAATTCCCAATCCCATACACTTGGATTCTCATGATCTGATCGAATACCGCATTATTGGAGACATATTTTTTACCACTCCATCTCCATCCACGAAAAACTAAATTATATGAAGTACGTGAAGTGAAATGAAATGAAAGTTGATCATGATCTGACTGATGAAATTACCCACTAAAGATCATTGTGATTCCTTTGAGTCAAGTCTCTTCTAGCTTCCTTCCCCATTCATTATACATCCTTTTAAGACCGCAAGCTCATAGCTCGCTTGATCCTATCATACAATGAATCAACGAGTGTTGATTTTAGATGGAATATTTTTCGTACAAAAAGCAAAAGCTTGAGAAATTGACAAACAGTAGTAATCACATCTTTTGTACATGTTAGCTAGGTCAATATTCTACCACAAGGAAAATTGTCAGAAACACACCATCTAGACATTGCAACAATAAAACAAGTGTTCCATAAAGTTTAAAACTCTATTAATCATGATATTTATAATCTTTATTATCGCATATAATAGTTGATTTTAAATATCAGTTTTCCGTTAGACGATGGCGATGGCCAATCTGACCGCGGCCTTTCATCCCATTTGACAATACGATCAGAAAGCTCTTGGTCTTGAAGGCATTTTTTCATGTTTCATTGTACCTCCTGCTTCGATCCATGCTTTTCGAGGCGCACCCTTGTCGCTCGAGTTAAAGGAAACCCAGGGAATCATTTCTGGGGTACAATTATAGAGCTAGCTCGAATTTTTCAACAAAGAAAAAAGAAAAGAAAAGAAAAGTGTGATCCATTAATTATCCAAAGCAAAATGCTCATGATCATAGAGAGCACATAATAATAACAACAGAGACATAAATTCATGCAATTTGCTGTGTTGCAGTGCTTGATTACATCAGATACGTCTGAATTCAAAAGATGCTCTCTTAAAACTAGTCCTCATAACATCTGGAACTAATAGTCAGCTGGGTCAGATCAGTTGCATGTCTTTTAGGGTTTCTAAGACTAAACGTCAAATCTTATATATGATCAATATACGTACGTACTCTTCTGCGTTTGATATGATCAATCAATCTATCTGGATTAATGCTCTGCAATATTATTGAGTGTTTGAATTTAATGGTGACTGGTGGTAGCGTTCGGAGCTGGCCAAGCTTAAAGAACGATCGTGTTGTTTAGTCCAGGCCAGGTCCCTCCTGATCGCTTAGATCTCCGACGAGTCCTATCGATCTATTCCATTTTTCTTCGATCATGTCTGAGATGATATGAAGCTTTTGATGCAAGGACCACAAACACACTGAAAGCATTCGTGCTGGACCACAAGCTTTTCATGCTCACTGTGCTACCAAACCCCACACCCATGAAAAGAAAGGAACCAAGAAATAATTATTGTCCAATTTTTTGCGGAACATGTCCTATGTATTATGGAATTGATCAATCTATTTATCCAATATTCGTGAACTTGCATATTCTTCTCTGGTAGATTGGGATAAAATGGAATCTGACAGTAGCTTTACTAGCTTATGCATTTTTAGGTCAAACCCTAAGCTTGCAAGTTTTACATTCTTGAGGTTAATTAGTAATTTTCGAACGTGATTGTTGGCGGTTGTTTGATCAATCACGAGAAGTTTCCAGTTTGGATTCTATGACAGTTTATGATATGTCTACCCGATTTCATGTAAGTTTTACTAGCAATAGAAAATGATAGATTTTTTTTGGTTGAATATAGTATATTGATGTTAGGGTATATATGCAATTGTTATTCTCAATTTTTTAGAGTTCAATCTGGGATCACTCATATTTTCTGTAAGTAAATATACACAATGAAATTTTGTAAAAAATACTACAGTAGAACACATTTCAGAAAGGCTGGCATCGCCATCGAGTTCTTTTGCATATATGACATGCGTTTTTGATTATACAACGAGCTCGATAAGATTAATTATCATGCTAATTAAGCTAGATATAAGTTAATTAACTGTCGGCCCTTTTAATTAACTGGCATATATGAAAAGATTACCGCCAGTGTTATACGTGAATGTAGAACAAGAACCCAGAATGATGAAAGGGTAAAGAGACAACAGTACTAACTATATGCATACCGTAGCTCCCACCAGTTCAGTGTACAATGTCCTGTGCGATATGATAGATGAGGAGAAAAGTAAAGAAAAAGCTAGAAGAAACCGATCGAAGGACTTATATAATAGACCAACCATTGCAGGTTTCAATGATGCTGCGTTTATTGCCCTTTCTTCTGTTATGTCACACCTGCAGGTGTTCTTACTGTTCTATAGTAATAGTTTGCATGGCATTGATATCTAGTATTACTGGTTTCTATCAAAAAAGAAATATGAAAAAAAATTTTACTAAACAATACTAGGGAAACTAGAGCTAGGGAAATACCTCATTGATTAATCCTTCTAACCTGAGCTCACGTAAGGGAAAGTATATTGACAGATCGATCAATACATCAAAAATCATTTTTACCTGGCTAGCTCCTTGCAACAGTAAACCATTTCCCTACATTTTCGACTCACATGAGATAGAAACTCAAATTTAAAGACTTTGGGAATGTTCATACTTAACTTCTTCTTTGTCAATATGCTTGGGTCGATCGATAGAGAGGATACTCTAGCCAGCTGTCTTGTGACTTTGAAGATTAGCTGCTTTTGGAGTGTTTTGTCCACTGGAGAGTGGAGACAGCTGATCGAGGAATAGTGGGGCTTTTATCTGTACACAATTTGATCGATTATGGTTTAATTTTGGTTGGTATTAGTCGGTCAATTTGCTATTCTCAGATTCTTAAGTAGAGAGATTGCTGAAATATGGTTTGACCTTTGTTTGCATATCAAGTTCTTAAGTTGATGAGCTTTTATCACATTAAGATGTCTTTCCTTGAAGGAACAAGAAACTATTAACTGTCATTGCATACAACTAATAAGCACAAAAGCACAATAAATACCTGAAATCAAATTAATGAGATGGAAAAATCTCAGTCAGCCAATTATCATCGATTTTCTACATGCATTTATTTTTTTTCAATTCTTATAAGGATAAAGTGAATGAAATCATCGACACCTTAGCAGAAAAAATGTAACAAATGAGACAATGAGAGTGAAGGACTTGCGAGGATTTCCCAAGAGAGCAGAAAAAATATTAAGAGATCGAAACTGGAATCGAAAAAATCGATCCTACAAAAACAGAACATGTCACATGTCACTGTATGAATAATACATATGACAAATACGACAATAATATATACATGGGATCTAACTATCCAGGATGCAGCAGGATTAAAAAAATTCCATTCACCAAATCCTAATTCAATCAATCACATTTCTCTCACATTTTTTTAGGCCGCTTATGATTCATTTTCATTATGAAATGAATGAATTGCTTCCATACACCCAACTGGTGACCATAGAGCGACCCGAATATTTTAGGTCCCAACCATCCAAGAGCTTGGTATACATACCACCACCTCAACCTTCAGTACCTTCCGAACAAGCTAGGGCTAGGAGTTGGTATCGGAAAAATGGCACTGAACCGTTCGTCCCGTATCGAATTTTGACTGATCGGAATAAATTAGTAAAAAAAATTAATACGAAACCAATACCGAAAACATATAACAGGGACGGGTCGGGTTCATTGGATTCGATACCGAATGATACCGGCCCGAACCAAAAGTATAAAAGCCCATATGTTTATTCGGGTTTTAGGGTTTACAGACGAATCTCTCTCGCCTCCATGACTCTTTCTTTTGCGTCTTTTGAGTTCTAATTCTTCTCTCTCCATCACTTTCCCCTTCGCATTCACTTCGCCTCCATCACTGCCTTCACGACCTCCATCACCATCACTACCTTCACTTCGCCTCCATCACCGATTCCAGAAGCTAGAATTGCAATGTGAATACTGTATATGCGGGTGCAACATGTGAGTATACAATTTTTGAAATTTACCATTTTGGTACCGAAAAAGTACCGAAATCGAACGATATCGGTTCATTTCAGTATCAAGGTTGAAAAATATAGTATCAAACCGATACCGAAATATAAAATCAATTCGGTATCGGTTAGAACATAATCCTAAACCATCTCGAACCATTCCCAACCCTACTTGAAACAAATAGTTTTAGGACAGGAGAGATCTCAGATCTTTCATTTTCACCGAAGTACAAATTCTAGGCGTGCTCAAGTAGATTTGATTGGAGATGTTACGAGAGTGAGACAAAAAAGAGTTCAGCCAAACAGCCCCAACTGTTTACTGTTTCACAGCACATCATTTTGTATCTGGCTCTGCTTGAATTTGTTAAGCTCAGTTAATCGGTTTTTTCACCAGCTCATCTTTTGCATCTCTTTTCAAGCTTTTGTTTTAGAAAATGTGGACTAAACATTTCAACTTATAATTGATAGTAGGTTGAATCCCTAAATCCAAAGTATAATTAATTCTCGCAGTATTCGCTGCCCGATTATAATTATGTGGACTATACAAACAAACAATTGTGATTGAATATCGATGTGGCTCGTTGCATGAATCTACAAAACTTTCCGTCTTGTCAGTTGTAAGAGAACAGCTAAATGAGATTAAGAGGTAATGAATCAATAAAACAAATGTGATTTGATTATCAGAACATCAAGTGAAAAGCAATAATTGAAGAAAACAAGATCTTACAGATAAGCATGACATCGCCCCTTGTATGATTTTGTATCATCAGAAATCAGATTGATCGATAAGAATGCTAATTACAACCAGTAAAAGATATCCAAAATTGTTCCATGCTCTAATTCCAACCTAACCAAAAGTAGCAAAACCTAATAGTTATGGGCCACTTGAACTGCGATAATTTTAGGCTCACAGAGATGTTACACATTTGATAATTTTGTATGATGCGAATACTCCATCTCATTAGGCAGCTTTACACTCACATTTTGAGATTTTAATCATTTTACGATAAGTTTGAGTTTAGTGCAAAGGCCAAACAAAGACGATATAGTGAAATACTACTGATGGCTTACAGAATCATCAATCAACATGTATTTTAAACAACACAATCGTTGAAAAACCCCACGAGGCCATGATAAGAAGTTAAGAACTCTACCGTGAT
The DNA here is from genome assembly GCF_933775445.1 of Argentina anserina. Taxonomy (NCBI): domain Eukaryota; kingdom Viridiplantae; phylum Streptophyta; class Magnoliopsida; order Rosales; family Rosaceae; genus Argentina; species Argentina anserina. The sequence continues at coordinate 23,448,397 of NC_065873.1, read as the reverse complement.
ATGTTTAGTCTCAAAAGAAGACATTGATAGATGTGAGATAGTAAACTCATTTCACAAGGGAACAAAATTACAACTCTGAATGTAGATATACAACAAGGTAACACCCTGATAAGAATTTGTTCTGGGAACTCCATGAATGGAGAACGGTTCCCACCAAGCACATCTCAAGAATAATGATCATAACTCCTGCCGTTGCCTAATAAAAACTGGCATAGTTGCTGAAACTGAAAGCATCTCTCTACCCTAACATACTGCAATTTGAGCTGCTATACCAAATAGCTTTACAAGTGGGATGAACCTTTTATGCATTGCCAACAACCCGAACATGATATGGCGGCCCACGACAGAAAATCGGCTCATCAGAGGATGTGGTTCTTGCACGAGCCCTGAGGATATCAGTAGCATCTTCAATCATGGCAGCCGCTATTAGTGTGTACTCCCCTGGGACAAGAAAATACAAAGAGAAGGAATGCTTGATTTCTTCAAGCGGCGGAACCTCCATCGTTATCCCACCCAAAACACCTACATGCATATTTACACAAATTAGTAATGAAAGAATGAAATCACTTTCAGGTAACAAACAGCAGGGGAACGTAAAACAGTAGAACTAAGGCACCAGTACCAGAACATAAGACAGTTGCCTTCGCACACTCCACACAATCCTCTCCGGCAACATCTCTGCACACAATGTTAAGACTCATCTTGATCAACTCCTTTGTGTTGTTACAAACCATAACTTCCATCGGGGTCATTTCATGGGCCATCACAGAACCTTTAGAAGCAGAAGAGCTGAACTTTTCATTAGATTTTTCATCAATATTTTCAGATCCAGGGTCATTTCTAGAAAGCCTGAAGCCAAATGTCAATGGGTCCGGCAACAGTACATCCATAACAGATGTCTGAAGGGCAGCCTGTACAGCATCCTTGATATTTAATTCTCCAGAGCTGTTTCGTCCTGATTGCCACCTAACCTTTATTCTAGATATAAGATTCTTGATAGAGGCATTAAGTTCAGTTTTCGTATTCCTTTCTGAAAAGCTAGAACTTCTGCCACTGACACTCCCATCAGCTTTATTATCTTTTACGAAAAAAGAATCATCAAGAACAGGCAGTTTGAAATGCTCCAGTGGTATCAGTACCCTTGCAGAACAATCTCGGTCAATTCTTGTTTTAGGATAACCATACACAGTAGCATCTCGATCGACGAAGAGGCTACGCTCATGATCAGTGTTCTCCAGTTGGACCGATACACTAATTTCAAAGACAACATCAGTCGGATTAGACAGCTCAAGTTCAAGAAAGCGTAGTCCCCAGCTTCCTCTGAAAGGATCAATTTTCACTAATTGGTCAATCTTACTTGGAGTGCCCACAGCTCCTTCAGTGAGACTATTATCAGCATGAACTGGGTTCGGAAGGTTGTCACCTACTTGGGCAGGAATTTCCATTGAGAGCAGACGAGCCTTTACAAAAGACAGACCTTGCAAAACACAAATCTGCAAAGGAACAACCAAGCGTCTGCCAGGTGGGACAACAGACTTATCTGTTGAAGGATCTCCAGTATTTGGCTGAGTCCCTGAGAAGCAAAGCAAAACAGCATTAGTATCAGACAGAAAACAAGTTTCACAAGGTAAACAAGATTTACTCTTGGAAAGGAAACAAGTAGCACTATTAAATGGCAGATGCCCTGAATTATTTAATGCGCCTGATGCCACTGTGCTGCTAGTCTTTAAAATAATAAATAGCATCAAATATAGAGGATATTATTCTACAGAGCATATAAAACAATGTATTAAACTCTGAGTGACAATGAACAACTTCTGAACTATAAGGCCAAACCGTAATTTGTGCTTTTGATAGAGAATAAACATTCATTATCTTAAGGACTTAGCAAGTTGTGTCAAATTCATGGTTGGGGAACTCTTCTACAATGAAGATCTAAAACCTCAACTAAAACTTATTACAATCTTTTAACTGTTGAACTGAAATTGTTTTGCTCCATGTATATTAAATATAAAATATACCTGCATAATGGATCAACAATGTGGGGCTATTTCCATCCTTAGAGTTCTTAGAGGCACTCCTGCCAGCAGCCGTATCAGCATCTGCTAAGACAATTCGCCAAGCTTTTAAAGTCACAGGTATTGTCACTTCTGCTCCAGGCCTCAAAGGAAGCGCATATTTTAAGGTTTTAGATGCAATTGAGAGAACAGAATCCTGGTGCTTTCCGGATAGTGATACATGAACTTGCTCTACTGGAACTGTACCAGCATTAGCCAGACTTATCCAGATATCATGAATTTCACCTTCGTGTAGAATGATTGCACCATCACCACCAACAACACGTGAAACCAGTAATGGCAGTGGTGGTACTACTGATATACTAGGAACAGATAAGTTTTTCAACCTCGCAGACCCACAGCATCTGAAAGGGTCAGAAAGAACAAGTCCTTGTGTAGCTCCAAGCAGTAGATTGTCAACATCCTTAAACAGGTGTTCAGTAATAACACCAAAGCAGTGGACGGTGCACCCAGGAATTGTAACTGGCCCCACTGAAGTTGGGATCCCTGATAAAGTGACCACCTTTGACGAATTGGGTGGAAGATTTACAGTGACTGGAAAAGCATCAAAATTTCCAGAAGGCACAGAAAGATATATACTATCGACCTTTAAATCAAAGCCGCACGGGTTTGCCAGTTCCACCAAAATCTGAACTGGTTCTCCAACAATCCAAATGAGCTCCTGTTTGCTGCTATCGCTTGGCTCTCCCTTGCTGAACGGAGTATAAATAAAAGGCCCAGTATTCGCAGCTCCAGCCCACCAGTCTTCTCTTGCAGGATTGCGCTTGACAATGTCCATTTGTGAGGGATGGAGAGGAAAAGAATACAACCTAGAAGCAAAATACATGACTGAAATTAGGAATCACATAAAAATTAACGAGATGGTACAATATACTTGACAATGTAAATAAACTCTGACTTAGCATAGCACATATATACTATATTTGTTATTAGGCACATAGGCATGAAATGTTCAAATACTAACAGGAAAAAGCTTAGGTACTGGTGGAGACCTGATGAAAGGTAAGGCAGGATCAGCACAGCGAGTTCCTGATGGCAACCGATCTGCTGAATTGGAAAGTGCACTAGCAAGGCCATTTTGCCCAGCAGGTGTAATTAAAGGATAAAAAGATCTTAGTAATCTTGCAGCTGCACCCCAGGCAGAAAGAGGATCTCCTGCTCGGACAGCAGATAACAGGATTTCCCTTAGTACAACCATCTGTAATGTGCTCCACTGAGACTCAAATAGAGATACTACCGACTGGTGGAGCATTTTCCCACCCTCAGCAAGACTTGATCCAGTTTCCTTCTGTCAGGAAATAAAAGAATATACGCATAATATAAGCTGCAGAGTAAACAAAATTTTCATAGAAAATTACACTAGAAAATTTGGGAGAATAGCCACTCAACGTAATTTTTCATTTCAACTACAAGAGTTCCGTCTTGAATTATAATGGAGAAGGGATTATAACATGCCATTGATCATCTGAACACAAAACAGATGCACGTGCAGAGAAACAGAAATGAAAAATATCCAGGAATTCTTACTCACTTTGGGAAGAGAATCTTCTAAGACTGAAGCTTTACTTTGAAGACGATAGGCTTTTGTGGTCATTGCCAAAACTTGCATTGCACTGATGGCAGCAAGTCTATTATCTTGTTGCAAATATAACTGAGCTACCTGCCTCGAGAAAAAGGCAGCCTTTCGCTGATAACCAAGAGTTCCATATAAACGAGCTATTTCGACATAAAGTACAAGTCTATCACTGGCATCAATCAGAGACTTAGCACCATCTGCTGCATTTGTTAGTAGCTCCACTACCTCCTTAGCCAGCTCTTGTCTGCCAAAACAAAACTAATGAGTGTAAGGTACAAATTTTATTTGATATGATATCGGACATCCCATGGATATATGTTCATGTAAGAGATTTTTTTATGAAGCATCTGGTTCATAACTTCTACAGTAACAGAGCAAGGATTAAAACTAATACTCTTGAACCAAATAAAAAAAAAGTAAAGGCCCACAAATAGAGAAATAGAAGAAGAATTTCCAGCCATGACCATATGCAGCTAGAAATGAGAGACATGTAATGCACATCTCTTCTGGCTTAATATGACCATGTGGATACCTGTCATTTTATTTAACAGTTATCACGCAAGAGAAGCTTATCAGAACACTATCAAATCATGTTCCGTTCATCAAAAAAGTTTACCTGCAAAGAAATCTTGCGAATTTCAAAGTAGCCTCTAGTTCGAATGTTAAGGGTGAAACTCTGCACAGAAATGAATAATAAAGTATTGTTGAGAATTCCAGGATTTGTACCAACTCTAGAATGCACTATAAAGTTGTAACTACCTATATAGAAGCATTTCAATGAATTACCTCTGAGCATTCTCTTGTATGAATGACTTCTTGTAGTGCAAAATAACACTACTATACCGATATCTAACTTCCTCTTCCACCACTGTATCCTTTTGGCCCATTCGGTCAATCTAATAACGTATACATATTTCACATCAACCAATCAGTCAATAGGAATTCCAATCAATAGTCAAACAGCAAGCCATGAATGAATGGGGGAACACATACCAGTAACGCACAAACGCTCCCCTCCAATGCACCAGCATACCAGAAATAGTCTCCGGTCAACCTAGCAAGATCCAGCGCAGTAGAGTAATGAAGATTGGCATCAACCGGTGATCCTGCCAACATGCAATAATCACCCATTGTCTTCTGCGCACGCCCAAGCCTCCGTTTCTTTGCCTTTATAACCTGCATTTTTTTTAAAACAAATAACATTAATTTTCAGGCACTGCTAATCTATGAGGCCGATACAAAACAAAAGGTTAACACAAACAGACAGTCCCACATGTACAATAAAAACCAGAAACACACAAAAAGCAGCTTTAAAAAAAAATCTATAGGACACCTAGATATAAACCTCCTCTGAGTTGAGAGTAGCTTGAGAATCCAACGGCGTCTTGACAATAGTCCCTGCAGGCTCAGCCTTAAGCACCCATTTCTCAAACTCCATCAGCAATGATGCCGCAATGTCCTGCATCATTGTCTGCAGGTGAAACTCCTGCGTGGCCCGGTCCGCCGGAGGAAACAGCATCAAGTTCCACCCTTTCTTACTCCCATCTTCCAACTGTACCACATTACAATATCAAAATCACTCTCACAATTCAAAATTCCATACACATTACGATTAATTCAGCACTTAAATCACAGAATTAATACTTGGATTTTCGATATTGAGTCAAGTAAAGGTTGTAGATAGATGAAGTGAGAGGTGATATACCTGAGAATCGGCAGGGGAGAAGGCGAAGCAGCGCTCGACGAGGGCGGCGGGGTAGGAGCGGCAGGAGGTGTCGAATTGATCCATGACGGAGCCGAGATCGGGGGAGGAAGGGCAGTGGCAGATTCCGATGACGGCGAGGGTTTTGCGGTTGGACTGGAAGTCCTCCCAGGGGGAGGGAGGGGCGCCGCCGAGGACGAATTTGAAGCGGAGGCTGCCGGAGTCCCAGGGCTGGTGAGCGAAGGGGGATTTCTGGTGCTCGGTGTAGAAGGAGCTGACGGCGGAGAGAGGGATCGACTGGTGGCGGAGCAGCATGGAGTGGTAGTCGCGGAGGAGGACCGGGGGGACGTGGCCGATCGGGAGGACGGCGACGCGGATCATGGAGCTGGTTTCGATGCTCACGTCCGGCTCCATTCCGGATCCGGGTCGGAGGGAGGAGTGGTGGTCAGATCGGTGATCGGTGAGGTCAGTTGTGATTAAGAAGGTTTTATTTTGGATTTAGAATGTCACTGATACCTACAAAAGAGAGAGACCCAAAGTAACTTTTGTTTATACAAAGATGTTTAAAATTAACCTAAAGTAAGTTTTAAATTACCGCTGTTCTTGGGCACAGTAAAAAAGGAGCCGCTAGAAAAGAGGACGACCGACGATTTACACTCGCCTTGGCGCCTTATTCTTCCAATTCAGAAACAAAAAACCCTAGCACTGACACAAGAATCCAGATTCAGATTCAGAGCTACTTCATCTTCTACCTTTCGAAACTTTTGGCGCGCTACCATGCCAGACCCACCGGACCACTCCTCTCCCGTTCTCCAACACCTCCTACTCTCACTCTCCCACTCCGCCGATCAACCACGAACCTCAGCCCCGGAGCTCATCCACTTCCTCAATTCAATCTCAGCTCAATCAGACCCGGAAAACCAAGACTCCGAACCCGCTGCCTTCCAAACCCTCACTCAACTCCACCAGTTCATCTCTTCTCGATCAGACCAGGTTCAATTTTTAATTCCAAATTCGTCAGTCATTTCAATTCAAAACCCTAAATTTGATGCTCACGAACTGTTTGCTGATGTGTCAGGCGGTCTTTGATCAGCTCTTGTTTGAGTTGCCGAAGGCGGTTGCGGAGTTCGGAGGCGTCTCGGAGAGGTGCCTGGAGGTGGTGGAGAGCATTATCGATCGGTTTGTGTCAATGTGTGGAGCTAGAGATATGCTTGCGGTTCTTAGCGAAGTATGGAGCTTAATGCTTTTATCTAAGCTTAAATTTTTAGTTTTAGTTTTAGTTTTTTTTTTATGATGTTAGATTGTATTTTGGCTCAGGCATTGTATGATCTCACTGAGAAAGGCGGGGACTATGGCTATGTTGTGCCTCTGCTCTCGGGGTTTTCAAAAGGCGAGTGTCAATTAGCTTCCTTCCCTGTGCAATGTGTAGATTCATTACCTGTGTCAGTTATGAAATTTCTGCAAATTGAATTATTGTCGGTGTGAGACCACAAGTCTATGTATTTAATCTCTGTAGAAAATTAGTGTTAACTGTTATATGCCAGAAATGATAGTTCTTTGGGTTGCGAACTTGCGATTGAGCTTGAGTAATTGTGATTCTGCCTTGATAATTATCCGTGAACTGACATGGTGTAGAGAAGAGGCTTGTGGGGGTGGGGTGAAGGGGTAATATTCTACATTTCAACTGAATGGAGTAGTTGAGATAGAAAGAACCACTGTTCTGCATCTGAGTGTTGTGTGCTCTTTTCAATTATGACTTGCTGAAAAAGTTTGTAGTGGGGGATAGAAGCTTTGTCCTACTAGTTCAAAATCTGTTGGATTTTATTTGCAGAGAATGTATATATGCATCTTCCCTTGTCAACTGATTTGTAAAATGTTGATGGCTGTAGTAAGGGCCGGGCCAATTAAGTCAGGAACTTGGAATTTATATCCTTGAATTTCTAATAGCACAGTGCATCTGGCTTGAACTGTCTCAAGCTTTTGGATCACGGCTCAGATATTTTTGTGGCATGATGAAACTTTCTCTTTTTTTCTTTTTCTTTTTTCAACCTGTTGGAGGCTAAGAATTTTTCATTTCGTTTTGCTATCTTTATTTCAGCATTTCTTTGCCTTCAGAGGCGTCACTTTGAGCAAGTAAAAGAAGCTACTGGTATTATCCTTAAAGTTTTGAAGGCCGTGTCATTAGAGTTGGAAGATGAAGCAGAATTACAAAAAATATTTGATAGAGCTGTGGGCATTGCCAAGTCCATACAGGAAGTCTGCATGAAGTTGGTCAGTGACAGTTTGATACTCGGTTATTCTTGCTCTAGAGATATTCGCAGGATTCTTTGTATATTTTAAGATCCTGATGATCTTTTGGTTCCATGCAACAGGAAAGTGGAGTAGATGAAAAGCTTTCTGCTCTCCTTGGTCTTTATGTCTTACAGATTATGGTTGGCACATATCCATCTATTCTGAGTTCAATTTTGACTGCCGTTTTGTGCTATATCTACAGAAGTGTCCATCTAAAGTTCTGAATTTCATCATGTATTACCTATTTGAATCTACTTTCTTTGAGTCTCACAAATCACACCTTTCATGTGCAGGCTCTTGTCAGCATGAATTTTGAAGCTTTCAGTGCACACCCCTTTCTGCTGCAGCTATCTAGTTTCTTCCAGTTTTGTGGTTTGTCATATATTGGCTTAATTACTGGGTCTGATGTTGACAAAGTAAGTAGGATTGTGACAGGGGGTAAGATTTCATTAATTACCAAGAATACTTATCTACTATATGATATTTACTGTTTTCTCACTCCAACTTATAGACCGTTGATGTTCCTTCTCTTTTTGTTGTGTTTTTGGGTGCATTCAGACGATGGAGATTTAAATGCTGGATGTTTCTCTGACGTCAAATGTGGTGCATCTGTTTCAGGTTTATTTTTGTGAGTGTGGGATCTATTTCTATTTGTGTCAATAATTTCTAGCTGACACTTCGTCATTCAACTTTCTGTTGCTTTGTTGAAGTGATGTGGGGTCGTGCTTCTAATGAGGTTGCTACGGCTGCTCATGAGGATTTGACTGCTGTCAAGGATGAACTTCAGAATAATCAGACTAAGAGGTGGCAAGCTTTTGGCATGCTAAAGCACATTCTAGCTTCTCACACTCTGTCATGGGAACTCAAAAAACATGTGATCAATTTCTTGCTTAGTATCAAAGGTGGAAATATTTCTTCTGGTGACAAACATGGTGACTTCTCATCTGACATGCCAGGCCTTTTTGCTGTTCTGCAGGTTCTCTCCTGCCATCATTATACAAGCATCTTCTTCTTTTTTATCAAAGGAGAAGAGAATCTAATTTGTTTTATCTCCTGTATGCTTCATTTTAGGCTGTTCAAGTGGTCATCATGTATACATCAGACACAGAGCTGAGGAAGAGTGCCTTTGATGCATTTAAATGGGTGAGAATTTGAATTATTGCCGCTTCATGGTTTTCATTTTCTAATAAATCTACGTTCACGATAGTCTGTAGCAGTTATAGTTATCTCATTCCATGGTCATTTGGCCATTAGCTATTGCTTGTGAAGTATTTTAGACCATCACTAATGTATGCTGCTTAAAACCAGATTCTGTCCGATATACCAGCTTCTCATAGATTTGACATTGTAAAGGCTCTTATCACAGCAAGTGATTCTTCCTCTATGGTAAACATATGTAGACAATATTCATTATTGGCATGCCTTCACTTTTGTTTTAGTTAGACTTGAAGCTAAATTGCCTAATGATGGTTTTGAACTTTATACAGATTGCAATCCTTTTAGATATTGTTAAAGGAGAGATGCACAAGGAAAGTTGCAAAGAAATGGGAAATGATGAAGCTTTGCAAGAAGAAAATAGTGCACATTCCCCTTCATCATTGTGGACTGCCGATGTCCTAGAATTGGTGGAGTTGATTCTAAGGCCCCCGAAGGGAGGACCTCCATCCTTCCCTGAGCATACTGATTCGGTATGGCTTCCACTTGCTTGCTGGTTCTTTCCTGATAATTTTATAAATTGCTTATTAATGCATATTGGTTAAGCGTGTGCTTGCCAACTAATTTTGTAGGCTTACTGATACATAATCAGCTTTTCTAAATCATATTACATTTTTTTTACCATTCTGCAGGTCCTGTCTGCACTCAACTTGTACCGATATGTATTGATAGCAGAATCAAGAGGTAAAATATGGTCAATGAATTTACAAAGTAAACGCAATGCTTTATTGCTTATTGTTGCAAGTCCCTTCAAAATTTGTACACTAACTGGGTGAAATGATACAGGAAAGACCAACTACACTGGAGTACTTTCCAGAAGCAATTTAAAGAAAGCCTATCATGAATGGTTTCTACCTCTTCGTACCCTAGTTACAGGCATAGTGGCAAAGAACAAGAATGAAAATGATGAGCTTGCAGTCAACACTCTTTGTGCCTTTAACCCAGTTGAGTTAGTTTTGTACCGCTGTATAGAGCTTGTTGAAGAAAAGCTGAAAGAGTCTACATAAGGCCTCACCTGGATCCTATGATCATGGTAGGTATTGGGAGAAATCCAATTCAAATTTGGGGTGGTTGTGTACAGTTGAAAGCTGTGTATAAAAAATTAGAAGTGCATCGGATCTTAGTAAACATGTTTGTTATGATGATTTGTCATATGATATCTCAACAAGACACTCGTCTTTTATGGATGGTCTGTTTCTTTGTCATGGTGCCTAGGGATTTTGAATCATTTAAGTTCAGATCTGCCTGTCCCGAGTTCTACAAAATCCCACACGCTTCCACCTTCCGAGCACGCTCGAAATATCTTTTGCATATATCTCTAGCATATAGTACCAAACTATTACACATTTCGTGAGACATATATATTTTAATGTGAAAATAGAAAACGCAACTGTACCTCAAGGAACTCTCTCGAGCCTGGTCCAAATGAAGAGGCATTTTCACGAGATAATTGCGTGTTTAAGAGTAATATATACTTTTATGGTTTTAGCAGCAAAAATTAAGATCCAAATTTTGGAAAACAGGTATAAGATTCCAGAATTATCACCCGACACATGATATACTCTGACCAAGAAACTGGATCTGATGGTGAAAATTCAGAAAATGGTAGAAGTTCCCGATCCCTTACATATTGCGGGCGTCAATATCATCATCAGATTGTCACGATCTGCATACGAATTACTTTCCGCTTTTAAGAGCCGCGTGTCCATTCAATTATGGCAGGCAACACCTAGGTCTCTAGCAATAAATCAAATCAAAATCCAGTGAGATTTCACTTTCAAGTTTCAACCTCCCAAAATTAAATTAGGAATTACTACTTGGAACTGCAAATCTATTCCAGATGCTTCCTTATCCAGAAACCCACCCGTGGCTCCTCTGATACATTTGGTAAATGGTAAATTCAATGACAGTGTAAAACTGTGAAAACTGAAAAGCAAGTCCAACAACTTATAAGGCTACAAAGAACGGTACTTCTTATGATCTGAGTAATCTGAAAAAGGAGAAGTAAAACGAGGGTTTTTACCCCGGAGAAAATATATTAAGAGAAAAAGAATTCCAGGAATATGTGTCACATAATTAAAAGTCTATTGCTAATATACTAAACACAAACCCCTCAAAGCTCTCTCTCCATCCACAAGTCACTTCCCAAATGGTAATTCTAAAACAATGAGATTCAGAGCAGGTTAAAATATCGGTAACTGCTGCTGAGTGCTGACTCTAGTTATGGTATTTTTGAAGAGCTCCCTGACAATGTGCTATGTTACATTTGAAACACCATTATCAGCTCAACCCGTATAACATTCCCGAACCAGAGTCCTCCTCGCAAGGTGCCATGTTTAGATCAGGCAGCATGTTTAGATCAGGCAGCACGAAAGAATTGTTTTCAGATGAAGAAACAGCCTTGTGTTCATGGCCGGGATCCAATTGTGGAAACGGATGAACATACGGTGTCGGTGTGGCATGTGAGAGCAAATGTGTGAAACTAGGTGGTGCTAATCTCCGATGGGCCTGACTGGCAATAGCATTCTCCGCTCCATCAAAGTACGCGATCAAATTTGAGGCAGGAGAATGCAAGTTCAAGTCAAGCTGCCAAGCAAAAGTACACATAAAAATTCAGCAAAGAAAAGCCAAAAACAGGCTGAGAATCCAAGAAATACACTGAGGAATATGAAACTATATTCTCCAGTCTATTTTTATCAACCTTGACATATATGAAAGACAAGCACTTGATGCTGAAGATATAAATAGAAAAAGATGTGAGATAAAAAAGAACGGCAGAATCACCTTCACTCTCTTTAAATTCTCATTTTTGACTCTTTGCTCTTTCAAGGTAGTCTGTAATGTCGCTATTTCCTTTCTCAGATTAGTCCTTTCTCTCAACAACGAAGTTTCCTCCTCTTTAAGCTCATCATATGACTGCAAAAGAAACAAGCAAGTCCATATCAAAACAAAGCAGAAGCCTTTAACCGGTAAGAGAATGACAGTAACTGAAAGCTTAAATTAACTCCAACCCCATTTACTTCACTATTACATTTCTTAAATGACACAGAATAATGTGGTGACACATTGGACGTTATCTTGAAAGTGAAATCAAGTGGATGCCAAACCCGATATTTGAGTAAAGAAACTTGTCTTTTACCTTCTTCTTCCTTGCCCTCTTGACTCCATTGGTGGTGCTAGCTGATTCATATGTAGCAGTACCCTGAAATATCAAACCCAGATACTTCAGCAATACAGAAACAAGCAGAGACTTAAATTCAACACACACACTCTACTCTTTCAAAGAAAATGAACACCAAAAACCAATTCAAACGCGTTCAATCATTTCGGCTCAAAATCAGAAATCCAAGCCTAACTCCAAGTTTCGCTCATCAAGCAAGTCCCATGACTCCCACATCTTCCCTATACGAATCTACCCATTTCCTCCTGTAAAGCTTCACAAATTCAAATCTTTACAAATTCCAGCTCCAATGATCATGAACATCCACGTGGCCTCACATTGAAAAAGTCCCCGCTATTTTTGTTCCTCACGTGACCTCCTCCCATCTCGCATGACCTCACTCCGCCATTAGCATCCATATAAATATTTTGCCTCTCTCGCTTCCTGACAACTCCAGCTACCTTCGCACCGAATCCAAATCCCTTTCTTTTTTCATTTCAAAAAACACAAATTTTCCAAATTAATAAAACAAATAAAATAAAATAATCCAAAACCCATAGCCACCCTCACAACCATCAGATCCGCATTCAAAAAAACAAATCCACCAACCGACCGCCGAGATAAGCAAACCGGTTCTTCCTGGATCTCCAAAAACTTCAACTGTTCACTATTCCAAGCAAGACGAAGGTCTATCCTACACCGCCCCACAGAGGATAACTGCTCGCAGCAGCAACCCCCACTAAAAACGCCGCACCAAACCGAACGAAGACCTATCCCAAAGCCAAAAGCCCCCGGGCCCCACCGCCTTGAGAATAGGGCCCACGTCACCACACAACACCACCCTATCTGTTGTGATATGACCGAAACGCCCCCCTCCCTCCGGCTCCACTTTGACTCAACGCGGCGCTAAATTTTTGTCCACGAAGAACGAACGAATTGGAAGGTTCACCAGAGAAGGAAACTTCGCCAGTGAAAGAACGACCGGAGGGGTATTTTTGAACGAGCGAGACGAAAGCGTGAGGGGGAAGGGTTCGATCTGCTACAACACGTGAGGAATATGAAGAAAAAATAGGCAATTTTTGGTCGTAGAGAAAATAACAACCGCACCGTGAACGGTGGCCGACGGCGACGGTTTACCACCGCAGATTGATCTGCCAGCTAATCCAGAAATCTAGGAGAGAAACAAAATGACGTATCTGACCTCATCAGCAAGTGAGTGGGAGGCAATTTAGCAGCTCAAGAATAGCAGCTCAAGAACGAGAGGCAATCAGAATCGTCGGTTTCGAAACCGGAAAATTTAAAACGGAAATCTTTTGATGACATGGAAAATACGGAAGAAGCTGAGGGACAGGGAGGAAAAAAGAGGAGAAAGAAAGAAAAAAGCGTCAGAAACTCAGAGAAAACCAAGGGTAGCTCCACCAGAATGAGCTGGACGTCAATTTAAACACTCGCCGTGGTTTTCCGGTCAACGGATGACCAAAAACCACATACTTTTCAGAGAGAAGAGATCAGCCAGCGACGAATCCAGAACAAAAAAAAAGTGAAAAGATAAAGAGTGTGTGAGAGAGAGATAGACCTTGGATCTGGGCCGGCTGGACTCTTCGCATCCATCGGCAGTGCCGGACGGCGAGCCACCGCCGCTGCCGCTGCCGCTGCTCCACGACAGCGGCGTGGTAGGGCTGCATCTAGTCGAATCGTCTTTCTTGCAGCTGCTACTCCTCCGCCACACGACGTCGCATCTCGAGGAAGACGCAGCCGCCGCCGCAGACGACGAAGACGCCTTGCTGCGTGGCAGCCGCATCCCCCACCGCGGAAGCACGGACTTGGCCGTGAAAGAGTACTGGAGAAGCGACGACGACGAGGACGAAGCTCGCGACTCCTTGAGCCGAATCAGTAGCTCGACGACGAGGACGTCGTCCGCCATCGCCGCCCTCGTCCACTCGTCCTTCGCCACCATCATCGATTCCTCACAGAGACTCCGAGAGACTGAGATAAATAGAGAGAAGAAGAAGCTTGAGAGAGAGAGAGAGAGAGAGAGAGAGAGAGGAGGTGGTGGTGGTTTTAGAGAGAGAAAGGAGTGGCGGATGAAGAATGAGAGAGAGGAGGGGTTGGGTTTGGAGAAATATATATATATATGAGGAGAAGGGTGGTGTGTGTTTATGCGTGTGGTGAAACAAAGTGGAGAGTTGATTCCAGTTTCTTTTTCTTTTTTTCTGCAACTCTGGGCGACTCTGACTCTCTTGTTTTTTCTCTTTATTTATTAATTTTTATTTCTTCTTATGTTTTTTACTTTCCTGTTACAAAGTTCGTTTGTCTTGGGTTGTAATTTGTATGTACCCGACCTATGGCCCATGACCCGTGGCCCATCGGCTTGAAAGGGTATCAACCAATCTTTCTGCCTTGGCAAGTTGTTTACCGGAATCTGAAAGCTTATAACAACGATAAAGAATGTCGCACGTCACGAATTCTTCTCATTCACTTTTCCTTTGATTAATTAATTAATTTTTTTTCAATCTGTGTTTGCAATAGCTTCATGCCATTGAATTCTATACACATGTTGACATTTTGACTGATTGTAATTACAATGAAAACAAATTTTCCGACTGGATATGGACTGGTGCGTGGAAATTCAATGATGTTAAATTATGAGCACCGGTATCGCCCCCTTGGAGCAATATCAGTGGAGATGTTATTTAGATGGTGTCAAATACAAATTAAACAGCCAATTTGACAATGTCAATTTTGTTAAATCACTTATTCAATGGATGTGTCTTTTAAAATAGGGTCAAATTATAAAATTATTATTTTACAAATAAAATTATTAGGCTCAAATAATTAGTTTTTTGTGGTTATTGAGCGATTAGTATATCACTCAACCTCTTTAATTATCTCACCCATCCTTATTAACTACTACTTTCCGACTAATCTTCTTTAGTTCTTTATTTTCGTTTTTTCCCCCTTTTTATCTATCAAGTCAGATATGAGATCTCCTCGTATCATACAAAAGAAAAAAAAAGAGGAAGTAGCCAAGATCTTCCACATCTTCGACAATCTTGCAAAACTACTCCTCCATCGTATCAAGCTTTTCTGACACCGTAATGGCCGCCTCAAATCCACAATTGATCGGACGACCGCCTGTAAGTCTGTTATGAATATTTTATGGTCTGGGATGATTGAATTTGGTCTAGGAAAAGGAGCAGAGGGAAGGAGAACACGAGAACATAAAGAAAGGAATGAGAAGAAAAAAGATTTGACAGTTTTGTGAGCCCTGTCAAATTTGACAATGTGGAGAGCTATGTCAAATCCACATCGGTCCACCTAGGATTTGGCATTTCCGTTGGAGTAGCGTTGCTCTGTCAGTTTTTTTCGTTGAGCCTCCACGTTGTCGAAAGACAGTTCCGCTGGAGTTGCTCTTATAGTGTTATTCCACATTATTATTATGCATATTAGTAGGCGTTTTAAAGTTTCTACATTTTGCATCATACTTTTGAAATCATAATTGAAATGCAAACATAAATACATGATAGATTATATGGTGATGAAATGCACATATTTTCATATATGTTATTTTTATAAAATAGGAATTGTCTTCAGTGATATAGTAATGAGGATCCCAAAAATAGGTATCTAGTCGGTCTAGAGGTTTAATATTGTCATTGTAAATTGTGGATGTCCTAGAGGTAGAGAGCTTCCAAATATAATGTTTAGTGGTTAATGGTGCACTATAATGATGATTCAGTCAGTAGTTAATAATTATTGGATAAATTAATTTTGAACAGGTATTTAATTGTCGGTTGAAAAAAGATGTTCTAATGAAAACTTTATTTGAATATTCTCACTGCACACTCTCAAAATATACTAATACTTATCTTTGTTGCATAAAAAAAGAATAAGACAAGTCATACAACCTTACAAAAAACAATGAGGGGACGTATGTCTCTGCCCTTTCAAACACACGATACAGTTATTCTCATACATACTAAAAAGGGCAAACATGTCAGTGCAATTGTTTGAAGTTTAAGTCATGAGCACCATTTTCGGTCATTCATAAAAATAGTCGGTAGCTTGATCAAAATATTGTTGAAATTACCATAAGAGCACATAATGTTGTGTGTTAATGTTAGCCAGTCGGTAACAGAAAATCCGATTTAGTCTAATCATAACTCAATGAAAAATAACCTAAAGAGTGAGTTGAATGTGATACATAATTACATTTAGAGTCGCAGGAGACTGGTAGAGTAATTTACATTCAGGAGTTCATGTGAAATTACTTCGACATGAGATGTCAGTCATGAATGATGTAGTTGGTGAACAAAACTGAAAATGATGCCGCAGTATAGTGCAGTAGGTGAACCGTAGAAAATACAGGGACCTAATTCTGCACTAGTCAGTTGATGAAGGATGGGTCTAGTAATTAAGGCCCATCTTAAATATCAACTCAGAGCTTTGCATGCGACAGTTACTAGGGTTCACGGCTGGATAAGATTCTGAGGAGTGAAAGGGATGATATACCAATGTCACATAACTTTGATTTGACAATCGCCACCCCAAAAAAAGCATGCAACTACTTTTATTTTATTTTTTTGGTAAGTTCATGCAACTACTTTTAAACCCATGAAGTCCAAGATTTTTTCATTGAATGGAAAAAAATTATGTTTTCCTCGACTTGGTAATGACGAATAATTCTATGTCGTCCCAATATTTTTACCAGGTCATTTCTTGGGAGCTTGTGGTTAGCTCCGGAAAGTTTTCGTCGGAAAAGTTGGGTACAGTTCAGAGTAAAAAGTACCAGAGGACTGTGTTACAGTGTTTACTATAACAAGAAGGTGAGCATGAAATAAAGTAGATTCTGTCTTTCTAGTGACAAGTTATTTATGGCAAACCCAAAATGCAGAATTCTAAGTAACTTTCAGTGGTGAATTTATGGGGTGAGATTTGGTCAATAAAGAGGAGCAGGTTGTTATTGAGATTAATATGGTTTTTTGTTGTGGCGTAACTGGCGTTGGTCTTGGAAATGAATACAGTGTTGATATTAATACACAAAATGAGGTGGACCGTTAAAATTTGGACTCGTTCATTATGTTTTTAAATGTCCAAAGGCTACTGTTCTTGAGTGGGCTTTACACAATTTAGGCTTCTCATCGATCCTTTTGTAAAACATGGATTGATTATCCATGTTGGATTCTTGATCTGTAATTTTGATCTAACTGCGAGTAGAAGTGGAAGAGTAATAATAATCATTGGGAGTTTATATTCATAACTTTAAAAACGGTATTTAGATTATTTACTCAATAGATCTCAATTTTGCTTTTATAGATACATAATATACTATTTAGACCTCTAAAGTTTTTCAAAAATGTCAATTATCTAATTTGATATATCAAATTACACTACTATCTATTAAATTATTTCATACTCTATTTTAAATTCATTTATTATATACAACTCATAAAATGCATAATAATCACACAAATGATATTCTCGAATTAATTCGATCACTCTTCCACTCATTTTCTAAATTCAAAATAAATTGGTAGACTATATTTTTCATTCATTGATAGTAACATCAACGTATATAATAAATTTTAACATCTAATTAACGAGTTTTGTTCATCAACGTATATGAAATATTATAACCTATAATGAACGATTTTATTTTTTTTGCTCAAGGCGAAGTTTATGATAAATTATATATAGTTATATAGTTTATACATTAAATCGTCCACATTCAATTTGATGTTTATCAACTATTTTAATTTTTTGACTAATGATGTTTATAACAAAAGAAGATAATCAATTAAATCATTTAATGCAATTTGATATCTCATTTCATATTGTCTAGCAATAAATATAAAAGATTATTATCTATATTTATATTTTATAATAAATAAGTAAATAATTATTTCTCTTCTTGTATTTTTATTGTTATATGTTTTTTGGTAATTTTATATGCATTGGCAAAGTCAAAACTATCTAATAAAAAATGGAGGTCCAAGTGTCATTTTATGATATATGAATAGAACTCCCATAATCATTTCATATAGAATTTGTATGTGTTATGTGTTCTTAGAAAGAGTGTTATTCACTTATTCATCTAATACAGCCATGTTCAAACGTTTACTATTTCAACTATATATTAGATTTTCAAAAAAAATCTCCAACCGTTGCTAATTTCAAAATATCGTCATCCTTTGTGATTCTTTTTCCGTCTAGGTAAAATTTTTGAGTAGTTTGTCAACATGTAGAATAAAGAACTTTAGAGATAGTTACGGACAAACCATTTAGATTTTACCAATTAATTAACATGGATACCTAGTCTCGATTAACATTTACACATAATGTCAGTTCAGAATTTATCAAATGTCGTGGTGGGACGCGCGTCACACAATCAACTCTGTAAAATGTCATCGTTAGTATAGAATAAACAGATATCGTTCAGTCTGGAGAATTGAAGGGAACTCTAAATTTTTAGTGTTAACAAATAATATGGGGTTTGAGATTGATTATTAATTACTAAAATAAAACATAAATTACTATTTATATGATCGATTTATTTCTACCAAACTAAACCAAAATCACCAATGCACCATATAATTATAAGTTTGGTTCATCATGCATTCTAATTCATGTTATTACATACTTTTAGACACTAATACAATTAGAGCTTTAGGGGAACATCTAATCATGCAAGATTTTTATTGACGTTTAGGTTGACTTAAAGCATCACCTAAATTGCATGCAATCAAGTTTAACAACACTTAGGGTAGAAATTAAACAAGATTACATTTAAGCATCAAATATTTGTTAGAGACATGCTTCACGGTGGCGTCACTCACCATGGAGTACATGTAAATTTCCAGAATTTCCCACACAAACCGAACTTACTTAGGGCATGATTTGATTTGTGTCAATATGGATAATGAAGATAGCACGCAAATACAATATTAGGGACTGCATTCAACACTAAATTCGTATGCACATATCTGAAAATTATATAAGAGCAAGTAAAATAAGAGTAGAACACAACAATAGAAATATAAACTTTAATAATTATAAGAACATAAATTCGGTATAGTCTCAAAAACATATCAAATACAATCTAAATATTCTAAAACAAATACAAAACCAATACTTCTACATAAACAACTTACAACTTTCATAACAAAGAATTGTAGAATAACACAAATAAACGAAGTCATGGAGATGAGTTGCGAGAATCACACGTTGTAGGAATCTTAGAGGTACGACTGCAATAGGTGAAACTCGGTGGAGATAATGATGATTTTTGGGTGGACGACTTGGCTAATTTGTGAGGGAAGTTTATGGTGGTGTTTTGGTAGAGTTTTGGCTCTTGAATGTTAAGGAGAAATGATGATTTTTCTTTGTGAACGATGTGCTATTTATAGAAGAGTTTTGGCTCCTTGAGTATTATAGCTTGAACTTATTTTCTTCATTTTTTTTCACTTATTTTTGTCATTGGTGTGTGCAATCTCATTTGATAAATTCTTTATTTTTCTCCTTTTTAGGTGTCTCATTCTTTCTATTTTGCATTATATCTTTTTATTCTCTTCTTTCTTCTTTCTCTTCAATTTTTTTCACTTATTTTTGTCATTGGTGAGTACAGTCTCATTTGATAAATTCTTTCTTTTTCTCCTTTTTAGGTGTCTCATTCTTTCCCTCTTGCATTGTTTTTCTTTCTCTCTTTTTCTTTCACTTATTTTTGTCATTGGTGAGTGCAATCTCCTTTGGTAAATTCTTTATTTTTCTCATTTTAAGTGTCTAATTCTTTCTTTATTTTACTCTTTTGTTTCTTTTCCTCTATTTTTGTTGTTCATTCTAGCTACAATCTCATCTTTAAAATCTGAAAATAATAAAGACAAGTAAGTTACGGAGTAGGAAAGTTATAGAATAAGAGTTTCAGTTCAAGTAGGATTTTCCCAAATGGTACGTTTTCTAGTCTAAAAAGGAGTCCTAATGCAAGTAGGATTCTCAATATATCACAAACGTTTTAGAAATGTCGATTAATGAAGACTCCTAATTTAACTAGGTTTCTTAGTTACACAAGGAATCATACTCTAAATATGACTTTTCGACAATTTCTGTGTTTTTTAACTTGTTTTAGTACCAAAATACAACCAACGCCATCATAGACTCCTAACTAGACTAAATGACTCAATACTGCAGCAATAAGAGCTAAGTAAAGTAAAAGTGTAGATAAAAACATATTAAGAACGTCGCACAAAATGCTCCTATCATGTCGCCAAATGAACAGTGTCCTTCAAATTTTTTCTTGTTCTATTTTCACTCATTCGGTATGTCACCGCCTTGAAAAGTTCACTACGATCAAATTTTGGTGTGCTTGTCATTCCCGTTTCAAATATACCGAGAGGAAAGGTTGATCAGTCCCATGGCAAGCATTTTGAGGCCGACTAATCTATATCTAGTTTCAATTACCATTTCCTTTTTCCTGCATCATTTAGTGTTTAGTTCAAAATCAATGTTTAAAAACGCTAATATGCTTCCTTAGGAGCGTTTTTAATTGTAGTTCGGTGTCCAGAAAGAGACTTGTAGGCCTCACAGTTACATGGATTCAACAATCCAAAACTCATAGCAACCGCAACAGTTTGTGTCAGTCAATGCATCTGATCCTTGTTGGAGCTTCTCTAGGGTGAAACCAATTGTTCATAGTCGTGTTCTTAGCCATTAGAAGTTGATTTACTTTGTTTTACATCATCATTAAGATGGTGATTGATTTTGTCCATTACTGCTTTCCCAACCATAAGCTGGACCAACCATTTTCGAAACCAATCACACTTGGTTGCTGGGTGTCAGTGTCACATACTGGTTTCGGGTGTGCACCAGACGGTCCTAACCCATCAAGGGCTCGTTGATGTCCATGACCTGAAACGAAATCAAGATATTCTGATCCTGCACACTTGAAATTAGAGGTTAAAATTGACAGAAAAACAAACAAAGGGAATGAGAATTGCACAACGCGTATAGTACACCTAATAAAAATTGAAGGACTTTCGTAGTCTTTGAATCTAATTTCCCTGTACAAAACGTGGCCGGCTTGTTTGACCCGGCCAGCCTTGAAACTAATCACCCCCCAACTTGACCACGGTTCTGGCTCCACTCATCATCAGCTGAAGACCACCCCTTCGCCGTAAAACACAACAATGCTCTGGGGCCAAGGTAGGGAAAACTGACCTCAGCTTTGTTAAACCAACAAGGTCCAAGCAATTATACTTCTCCTTCACCTCAGCTCTGTGATGAACTGAAGCTCAAACACCAAATTGTGAGAATTCCAAGTACCACGTTCACCAGTTTTGAAGGGTGATCAAGTTCACCAATCAAACACCAGAAACCAGAGTTCATCGAACTTCAATCACAAACATCCACCAGTATAGAAAAGCAACGAAGATTTTATTGATAACTTTGATAATAACCTAGAAGGACTTGTACATACAATACAGTAAACTCTACAAGATACAAGCTCTTTCAACACCTATACCCGTGTAGGCCTAATCTACGTATGTAATTTGAAGGAAATTAAACAAAAACAAACAGCTAAACCCATTTACCCCAACCAAATTACCAAACTCACACCCAGAAAACTAAGAATACATCTTACTTACCCCAGACCTAATACATATAACCTAAACTGCAACCATTACAACTACTGCTGCTGCACATTTAAACCCAGAAAAGAAGAAGAAGCGTTTGCTGTTAGGTCGAATCAAGACCTCATCGACTTTCCCTTTGAAAAAATAAGGGGAAATGCCGAGAATCATAAACCCGATCATCTAGCTAGCTAATATATAAGAACCCAGGAACAACTGCTGCACATGCTTAACTGTATAAACCAAATCGAACCACCCGACGACCCACTGCAACCGGGTCGGGTCGGTCGGGCTAACATATATTAAGCCCGAGAAGCTTGCGTATACCGCTGGCCATTTCTTCATCCGTTCTGTAACCCACCGCTTTCTTCTGCGGGAAGAACGACGGTAGTGGAAGCGAGCTCGGAGGCGGCGAGGGCACACAGTACGCCATCCCGGCGTAGAATCCGACGGCCGGGTTGACCGGGTCAGCGAGACGGGTCTGCTTTGAAACCTTCTTCGGTTTCGGACTTGAACGAACTGTAGATCCGAGATCTGGAACCTTCTGGTTATGTTTCGGAGGAGAGCGGTTCTCCTTGGAAGGCGGCGTTGGCTTTGGGAGCTCCTCGCCGCGCTTAAGGATTTTGACCGGACCGGTGAGGAGAGGAACCGGAGGCTGCTGGACCGGGGAGGCGTTGGACCGGGCAGGCTTGCGCTGCTGCGGCTTGCGGCGGTCGGACTGGGGGCGGGCGGCGCGGTTGGAGGGAGGGTTGGGATCGCGGTGGTGGTACTTCATCGGAAGAGAGAGGAGGCCTTTGCTTGAAGGGAGTTTGGGGCAGTCTTGTGGACTTAAAACTTCAACAGCCATGTGTTTTGAGATTAGAGACGGATTAGCGGTCTAGAAAGCCTTTCAATTTCGATCGGGAAAAAAAAACAAATATGTTTTAGAACTTAGAGAAGAAAAAGGCCCAAATCCAGAAATAGGCTCTGAAGATTGAAACTTGTTGAGAAGAGGAGGAGAAAATCAAAAGGAAATTGGCTTTGTGGAAGCCGTTTATAAGAGAGAGGAGGAAGAAGAAGAAGGATGTGGTTTGTGATGATAATTGTGAGGGGGACTATATAGGGAAGGAAAAGGTCAAAAGTAGAGGCAAACCCAGTAGGAGAAGGTTTGTGGCGTGTCTAGAGGGACTAAAGGCGGTTGTGGAATTGGCAATCCCCACTCTCTCCAGGGATCCGTGTCCTACACGGATAAGGACTAGGGTGTCCTTTCTTCTTTAGGATTTTTTTCTTCTTCAGGAAATTTTACCTCTTATGTATAAAAGAAACGGGTTCAGCTGAAGAGGAAGTAACTGTCTTTTAAATATTCTTGCAAACGTAGCACTCTCATCAGATAAAGCACTATGTTAAATCCATAAACACTGAAATGTCTTTATTCTGCTCGGTATATTTCTTATATTGTGGAATATATTGATATGTTTTGTTGTTTTATCCGAGAGTATGGAATCCGGCTTTAAAAGGGGGGGGGGATATGTTGTTTTTCCACAAGAGTAACGAACACATTCGTGTAGGGAAATTGCTGTGTTTTAATGTTGACGGTCGTGATATTCCAATTATTCATCGTGTTATTGAGGTTCATGAAATAGAAGATATTGGAGATGTAGATATACTCACAAATGAGATAACAATAGTATCAATGATAGGTTTTTGTATGTTGAGGGTCAATTGTGGCTTCAACAACACCATATTATTGGTAGAGCCGTACGGTACTTACCTTTATGTTGGCTTGATAAAAATTATCCAAATTGAAAATCTAATAATACGGTATATTCTTCTTGCATTATTAGGGTTGCATCTTATAACATCAAAGGACAAATTGAAAGTAAATTTGTCAGCAATTGTTCGCTATTGCCGACAAGTATCATTATTGTCGTATTATATCTTATTGTAATCGATATTAGTTTACATGAAAAATGACAATAAAATACCAAAAGTATGTAGTCGGGTTTTTTTCGATGAAAAGTGTTGGTTAATGTTTGAACTTTAAATGTAAGATATTATTCTAATTTATGATACTATTACTGATGTAAGTTACTAGTCCATTTCCATTTGTAACCAAAAAACTTACTAATCCGCTGGCATGAAACTCTCCATTCTTCCGTTATTATGCGCACATAATCAAGACATTTTTCTCTGCACGAAGCCACGGATTGAAATAGGAGGCTAATCTAACCGATGGTGGTGACGCTCACGTAAGCCCAAGAGCGTGTAGAAATTAAAACACGTTTCTATATTATTGTAATCACATAGGATGTTTCATTGAAGCTCTCCACCTAAACTGGTGCGGGACGAGGGTCCGCCCTATGACGCACCGCTGGCTCCTGGCATGGTTATCCACGCGCTATCCTTTTGCTCTGCCATTCTCTCGCAACTACGAAAATGCCACCATCAAACCTTTTCCTACTTCCGAGTTGGAGACACGGCAAAATATCCTATACCGAAATTTAGGATCAGAGTAGGAAATAGATAAACCTCGGTTTTTGTCTGGTTTATCTAGAGGTTATTGGATATATGAATATCACATATCAATTGTTTTTGTTGATAATGAAATACAACATATGACATATCACGGATATTTGGTGCATGTTTTGTGCGCCTTTTTTGATAAGTCGAATCTACATTATTAGGTAACTTTTTTTTATAAGTGAACTAGATCTATTAAACTCAAATGGTTTAAGTTCACATCACAATTATAAATGACTAAAAGATATTCAATGTAGTTAAAAGTATGCATAGATGATATAATCGTTAATTCATATAAGTGATTAGTTGAGATAAGAGTAGGTGAAATAAAGAAACCTTTATGTATGCCCTCACTTAAAAGGTCCTCATTGAGAGCTCATCCAAGTTATGATCACAATTAACTGAAAATCAAATGACGCCTATGATCATTGATTCTCCATTTCTCCTAATGGAATATGAAGATGCCAAGACTAGGCATAAAATTTCAAGCCTTGTTTGAATTTGAAGTCCATGAACTTGTTCTTCTAAAATTGGTTTGACGCTTTGACCTTAGAACGTTGGATTCTCCGTTCACAATTCCACACGGCTTCTAGCGGTCAACATTGGCACCATCAATTATAGTCTTGTAATTAAGCTGAAATCGATGGGCACATAATTGACGAGTTAACGCAAGAAGTGGGAAATAGGTTGAAAGCTCCAGGGAGTAAAACGACAACAGCTGGAGTTTAATTATATGCGGTTTCAACGTGTCGCGGGCTAATTGGAGAGTGCTATAAACCGAAAGTGGACCGTCGTTTTCTTTTTATTGCTGTTCCGTAGCTGGGGTAATTGGGCCTAATCCTGGGCCGCTCTTGAGCCTACCCAAACTAGAAATGGGCCTCTATGGGCAGATATCAGATGGTTGTAAAGCGGAGGAAACCAACTCAGCCCAAACCGAGGGAACCCGAATAACAACCGGAATGAACCGGATGGGAGGGATAGGTGAGAATTTGGTTAGGGACCAAAAGAGCAGCACCAAAAGGTACATACCTTCTTGTAGCACCACCAAGTGCCAAAGTGAGAAAGCCTAACTAAGAAAGCTCAGAAGAGCGAGGGAACCGAGCTAGGAAGAGAAAAAAAATTTGAAAAGGAGAAGATATACAAGTAACCAGAAAAATGATGAATCAGAAGATTCAAAACAAGAGAACTTAACAGCAAGAGAAACATAGGCAATCTTCAAACAACACCACACACGGCGAGGGAAAAAGGAAGATGAAACACACGACAACTAAGAAAGATAGAGACAACTCTAAATTGAAGAACCATTTCTCACCCAACTCCCAAGCCATAGATCAATTTGGATGAGTCTACATACTCTACTACAATGCGAATATGAAGATATGGTCATGAGACTCATGTCGAATTGCCGTCGACCATGGAGACTAAATCCGGGAGAAAAACAAAGTGAGATGATTTTCAGATATATGGTGGCAAGAAGTCAAGAAGCATTGTGGATGGGTCGAAAGCTAAGACAAATAACGCTAGAAAAAGATTTGAATTACAAGGCCCATATTGGTACTTACGGGATTCAGGCTTTCCGTGCCAGTCGATGCTTCATTGGCAAATTGTCGACCCAGGTGCATTGTGATATTATGTCACACCATAAATCAATTAGACATGACCAATTGATATATGAATTATGTGGTACCAAAACTGTCGGTGGGAGTCAAATCATATACTGAAATACGTAACCCACATGCTTTGGGGGACAAAGGGATAAATTAAGAGGGTCATAATATTAATGAAGTGTTGGGACCTATACAAGTATTAAGATCGACCAAGATGGATGATTATTAGCTCTCGTCATTGAATTAAACTGTTGAAATGACGGGGTTAGTAGAATCATACGTACTAATCCAAGCAATAATTTAGTTGACAAATTGGGATAGCAATCTTTTTCTGTCCCTCATTGCTAACGTCTTAGTAATAACGCACTAATTACGTACAAAGGTTGCTCATCTAACAAGTTATCTTGACACGCGTATAATAATACATCTCGTAGTCGTATATATCGTAGCTTTATTACTGCATGACCAATATTAAATATTTGACGAGTGATTGAAATAAAACTAATTCCATCAATGCTTATTTCACTCAACCGATGCTTTAGCTATGAGGACCTAAAGCCAGATGATCATGGTACCATGCATAATCTTATAAGTAATTGGTTTGGTTCTGATTGAAGATCTAATTTGTTATAGAATAGAAAGTGTAGTTGATAAGCATGATGTGAATGAGGACTCGAGATGAGTCAAGTCTTTAAAAAGCATAACGCTTATAAATTAGAGTAGCCACTAGCCACCCATCTTTCATGTTGAACTAAACACTAGAAAAGGTTAAGAAATACAATCATGATCAATAAAGGTTGTTCATCTTTATATCTATTCAAAATAAATTGTAGGCCCATCTTTGATGAGTGCCATCGCCATTTAACATGTCCTGCCTCTATCATTCAGGGGAAAAAGGAATTCAGAAGTCTTCTGATATATAGTATGATTCGTGTGTATGAACTATTACGATCTTGTTATGTGGATCATTAACGCATAACATATGTTTTCTTATGTTACAAACACAACTAGATGAAACGTATAAAACATATTTGTGAATGTGATACTCGAACAAATATATTTATAAACTGAAATGATATACCATTTTGTTTCTTAATTGACGAATCACATCAAACAAAAGTGTGAAATTGGCAATTATCACATTTCAAATCGCAATACAGCTACACAAAATCACCGAGATTTGCGCAATCGAAGCATTAGTATATCGTATTATTCGTATAATACTTTTGTCAACAAAATGAGATGCAATGTATGGCATTATCTACACAAGTCTGTGTCCGAGAACAATCACACAACAAATGGTTTGCTAAAAACCAAAGACGATTGACAAATTTCGCCGCATCTTATCAACATTCTAACTCTTTGTCTTCATATTCAGTGATGAACCTTTATATTCGTAGCAAGCAATTTGTAATGTTACAAATTGTCATCTATTGCATTGGAAATGTATCTAAGAGTCCGACAGTGACACTCTAACCACATTATATCTTTGACTAATTAGCTTCATCATTATGCGGGTCTCCATGAATCCTTAGCAATTAGATTTTAATATTCTCATTAAAAGAAATAATAATAATAATAAGAGAATAAGGAATGGGAATTAATTCATAGAGAACTAACATGGGTGGTACATTATTTGGTACCTGTTCTTCACCAAACACGTGATACGCTAAGAAAAAAATAATACTAATGGATCATTGAGAGGTATTTGCTTAGGAAACCTGTCAAGAATATGAATTTATAGGCATTTTATAGGTTAAATTTTGGGGTTCAAACAGCTTATTTTACCTTGTTCATATACATCATTTACTTACTTTGATGCTAATGATGTAAGACATAAGATAGTGTTCTGGATGATAATATTTTGGCACCCAATAATCCAATATAGCTACTCCACATTCTCAGATGGGACGGAGCAGATGGGTAGCTACAACCATTTTTGGTTCTCCAATTACTTTATATTAATTTGCTTTTTTATTTATTTTTTATTTTTTTAAAATAGTTAATATTAGATGAGAAAATGCAACCTTCAAATTAAAGATATAAAGGGAAAATTTCAGCATTAGCACCCACACTTCAGTGCAAAGGCAAGTTGATACATAAACTCTCAACTCTACCGATTTGATATTAGAAGACTTATATTATTATCAACGATGTTGTGGTAATTGTTTTTTAAAACTAACATGACAAGCTATAAAACTAACATGCATAGGTCTATTTTACTATATTACAATGCAGTGATTATTGTCTAATGATTACATGTTCTCATTATAATTTAAAGCTGCACTAAAAGAACAACATCCACAGTGAATTTGGCAAAAGAGTTGGCCAAAAAACCTACAGGGCCTTTTTTCAGAAAAAATTTTAAAAAGGAAGAAGAAGAAGAACTAAAGAAGAATCATATAGTATTAATAGTTCCTATAGATGCCCACATGATTGGTGTGCACTAGTCCCTGATTGCCCACCCACTTCAAGCTTAAAATAACTCCATTCAATCTTTCCCCTTCTTCCTTATCACTCCTTTTAACTTTTGCAGATTGTAGAACCTTTTGCAGCTTAAAAAATACATCTAGAGACTAGAATAGACAGTTCAAAAAACAACCTCAAAGCTACTTGCAAGAGAGAAGCTCATCTCTAGAATTCAGAATACAAGTACTAGAAGATCCAAACCACCCAATCTCTCAATCTTCACTGGTTCATTGGCTTCCCAAACCAACTCTCTCCTCTCCTCTCCTCCATTGTAACCCACAAGAAGAAGAAGAAGAAGCTCATTAGCTAGGCTCATACATCTCTCTTTTCATGTGCACTTGAGCAGAGCACAGACAAAGAATGAAGCTTCTTCTTGTTATTGTTGTAAATTTTGTTGCTTTTGTGCTTGTAGACCAAAACAAGCCATGCCCTATTTGTGTTGGAGCTGACCCACTTGTGTCTTCCATATCTGCTCCTCTTCCCACACCAAGCTTCTCACCCATTTCTCCAATTGCTTCATCCATGGCTTCCTTCTCTCCAGGTATACCTCATTCTTTGCTCTCTATTGTCTCTTTGACTCTTTCTAACTTCTTCAATCTTCATTGCTTGAAACTTGGTTTTCCTAAAGAGTCATGGGTCCTTCACCAATTATGAAATTTGAATTCCAAAATGGACCAACTGAATTTCATGCATTTACTACACAATATACACAATTTGGTTTTTCCGATTCTGTCGGATTGTGTATGGGCGTGCCCTTTTTTTCTCTTGATTTCTTACAGATATGAGAAATCTCATTTCCTTAATGTGTAGATATGGCCCATTTCGTTTGAGTTTGCTAGAAGATATGACTATTTGTTATTTCTGTATTCAGGAATTCAACAGGGAAGTGAAAGGAACCACATGGATCGACATAAGAAGATTATCATTGCTCTCATTGTGACTTGTGCAATACTGGGTGCAGTTTTGTCATCACTATTGTGTTTGTGGTTTTATCACAGGAAGTACAAGTTCCTTAAGAGAAATGCTCAGAGCTCAGGTACTTAAATTTGTGAAGATACTTACTTTATGAAATTTGCTTCAAATTTGTGGGTTTGATTATGTTTTTGACCTTGGTTTGAGATTATTTGTTCTGTTTGGTTTGTATTTGCAGATGCTGAGAAGGAGCTGGCATTGTCTCCATTTTTCGGTAAATTCAATTCCATAAAGATGGTTGGGAACAAAGGATCTGTTACAGTAATTGAGTATAAGCTAATAGAAAAAGGCACTACCAATTTTCGGGAGAGTAATATATTGGGTGAGGGTGGATTTGGATGCGTTTACCGGGCTCATTTGGATGATAATTTGATTGTTGCTGTCAAGAAGCTGGACTGTGCAACTCAGGATGCTGAGAAAGAATTTGAGGTACTGCTCGTTTGAAATTTGATAAGGTGTTAACATTTTGGTTGTAAATTTTATCTGAACTCTATTAATTTAAAATTGTCACATGGCATTGCAGAATGAGGTGGAGTTATTACATAAAATTCAGCATCCGAATATAATTTCTCTTTTGGGCTGTAGTATCGATGGTGATTCAAGGTTCATTGTTTATGAATTGATGCATAATGGCTCTCTGGAAACTCAATTGCATGGTTAGGCTGTTGCTTCATTCTTTGGTGTTTGATCAACATACAAGGAATATACAATGGTGCTAATTTACTTTCTTATTTGATCAAACTTCTGTAGGACCTTCTCATGGATCAGCATTAACATGGCCTATGCGAATGAAAATTGCTCTGGATAGTGCAAGGTGAGCTTGTTTCCCCAGTTGCTGAATATGTTTATTGTTGGTGTTTACTTATTATTAACACACTAGCCACTGTTGACCAGAGGATTAGAGTATCTGCATGAGTACTGCAACCCTCCAGTGATCCATAGAGATCTGAAAACATCTAATATTCTTTTGGATGCCAACTTCAATGCCAAGGTAGGGGATATAACATTTAGTGTGCTGTCTCATCTTTCTCTATAATTATTGAGATTTTATATATATATAAAAACTGCTTGATAATGCACAAATCCCTCTTGCAATATGCTCATTGAAGATTTATCTTCTCACTTGTGCCTGGTTTCAGCTTTCTGATTTTGGTCTTGCTGTGGCTGATGGGGCAAGAAACAATAATAACATCAAGCTTTCTGGCACATTGGGTTATGTTGCTCCAGAGTATCTTTTAGATGGTATGCCAACTAAACTTGAAATAGGTTCATACAAAATTGAATAATAAATAAACTTGTAATAATTGCCAAGTGTATTCTTTAAATTTCACTGGTTATAATGCTAATATATTGTTATATAATTGGGTCTGTTCCTTAAATTATTCAAATGTAATTGTTCTTTTGGACCCTTGCCAGCTTCTATGGTTACGAATTTGATAGACACAGAATATGATATTTGTAGTAAGCCTTGGGCCAGTAGCTGCACATGTTGTGCCACTGGGACATAAAACAGTACAGATTCATTTTGGGATGAGGAAATCTCAGAAACTAGTTGATACACTCGATTTTAAGTAGTACTGGTGTCTAGTGACTATATGCGTCATTAATTTGATGAGAAATAAGAAAGCTTAAAGTGTAATTATTGGAGCTCTAAATAGTGCTGAACCTCAAATCTGTTTGAATGGATGGAAGCGATTTATTTGAAATTACTGTCCCAAGATGGTTTCATTTTGACATGACTTGGTTTTCTGATATATTTTGATTCACAGTGAAGATTAGTTAAACTTTTAAGGTTTCATATATAAATATTGCCATATGCATGTCCCTATATTCTTTCAAATAATTCATACTAGTAATAGGGCCTTAAAGTTGCAGTTAGTAACAATCACTCTCCTATTGTGGACATCCTGATCATATATATATATATATATATATATATATATATATATGTCTCTGAGCTTGATTTGCTTTTCATTTTAAGTCTTGGAGATCAGAAATCGCTCTTATGTTTTTCAGGGAAGTCTTGACATATTTCATAATAGTAACAGGGCCATTAAGATGTAGTTAGTAAGAATTACTCTGATATTGTGGACGTCCATTGATCATATATGTATCTCTGAGCTTGATTTGCTTTTGATTCAATGTTTTTCAGGTAAGCTGACAGACAAGAGTGATGTCTATGCTTTTGGAGTTGTACTTTTGGAGCTTTTACTAGGCAGAAGGCCGGTAGAAAAACTGGCACCCACTCAATGCCAATCCATAGTCACATGGGTATGTATGAGCAAATGCCTTGTCTTAAATACTCTCCATGTACACATAAGTTCTAAAATGTAAAAATATATCTCAAAACTTGGTATGTAATGCAGGCCATGCCTCAGCTTACTGACCGATCAAAGCTTCCACATATTGTGGATCCCGTGATCAAAGATACAATGGATCTGAAGCACTTATACCAGGTTTGTTGATTAGAACTTGCAAGTACTGTTGGCTTGGTTTTATTATGCAGGGTTGCTCCTAAAGCTGTGTTTGTAGTTTGTACTGTCTATCACACGTGTTGCTTAACTGATAAGTTGCACTGTATCACACAGGTTGCTGCTGTAGCCGTGTTATGTGTTCAACCTGAACCAAGTTACCGCCCACTAATAACAGATGTTTTGCATTCTCTTGTCCCTCTTGTTCCTGTCGAGCTCGGAGGGACACTAAGGGTGACACAACCTACACCTCCCGGAAACCCCCAAGAGTCTTCTGATCACTGATAGAAAATCCATGTTTGATTATACTTATGCAACAGTGCTTTAAGGGTTCTTGGATAATCTGGTCCATGTCACACATTGATTTGCTTCGTTTGCTGAGAAGTTTACGCTCTCAGTGATTCAGGAGCATCAGAGATTCAGAGGAATAATGTTGGCCTGCTAGAGTGAAAGCGCGTACTGGGATGATTTATCACATCTGTAAATTGATTCAATTTGAGTCCGAACTAGTGTATATGAGGGTATTACAGAACAAATTGCTAATTTCATTTTTGACCCGGTCTTCAATGTATGAGCTAATCGGCATGGCAGGGGTTAATTGATAATTACCTCTTGAGCCTCCCCTTTTATGGTAGATGTTTTAAAGGAGATCTCATATGAAAGTTAACATATCAGCATAACCCTATTTTTTGTTGGTAGGCTTCACGTCCATGTCTGGGGGTACTCAACCAGATAGAAACTTGAGAGTGGGGTTGATAAATGGAACTTTGGGATACTTGGACAAATTTATAGATTTGGCAATGAATATATATGTTCACCACACATTCACGCCAAGCTGTTATTTCATTCTTTGATTTCAGAATTCAGATTAAGAAACAAGAAATGCACAATGGCTAACTGCTAATATAGTCGTTGATGATACACGCACGGATATATATGATCTTATTTTGGGCCTGGAACTTCATGACACACTGTCTCATGCTTCATCCTTCGGACCTGGAAGTTCTTCACTTCCCAACCTTTCTGGCCAGTTTCTTTGATAACTAATAAACTAAACCGTCAATCTTTAGTTCTTGGACCAAACCAGATAATTTTGTGTACACTGGTGATACATTTGTTAAGTTAATTAATTACTAGTGATTCATTTGATGTCCCCAACAATTTTAAAGACACCACGTAACTCGCAAGAGTAACGTACCAACAAGATAGCAATGAACTATAGATGATTCTCTTCAGTAGTGAAAATTCTTTAGCTGCTAAAGAACTGCGCGCATCGATCCATCAGTCCCGTAGAACAATGCTTGATCTTCCAATCTTAGCGACTTGACTGATTTAAATCTACAAGAAGCAAGGCATCTACTATTGTACTACCTTTCGAATGCAATTGACTGTCATGCATTTCTATGTCGAAGAAAACAAAAGAATAATAAAAAACAGGCCGGGGATCATGCATTCATATTTCATAATCAGAAGGGTCTGACTTGGTTAACTGAAAGTATATATACAGTCAGAACATTCTCCAGTCCAAAAATGGATTTCAATAATCATTAAACTTGTGTCTATACAAGCGTCAATTATTTTTTAGTAATAATTCATAATAGTAAAACTGCTACAGTCTTACAGACTAGACATTGGAAATGTTCAGAGTCAAATTTATCGGCTAAAGATGATCAAGTAAATAGTGAAAATCTCTAATTTAATTACTGGTTCTATGAAGTTTTCTCTAAGGACAAGATCAGCATAATGCAGAAAATTCAAAGGATCTTATATATGGAAGAAGAGATTTGAAAATAATTCATGGACGGGCCGGCCTTGAGCTAAAGCCACTAAAGCAACAGTTTTGAGCCCCCAATTTTAAGGGTTCCTAAAATTAATCATATACGTATAGTAAAAAAAAAAACTGGTTCGTGAAAGAAAGAGGCCACGTTCTTCTATCATTTTCAGTTTTCTGACTTTCTCTCTTCTTCTCTTTCTCTGATTCTCTCCTCTGTAAAAAAATTGCCGTCACAGCTCCGGGACTTTTCAAAGATTCTCAACACCGCCGGCCCTTCGGCTAATCTCTCTCCGGCACGTTACTAGTCTCCCCTTTCAATTCTTTTTCAATTTTGTATATGCTTTGTTTATAGAAAGTAGGAAGAAAGATTGAGAATCTGTGGTGTTTGGTAAAGTTGAGGATGTATGTGTGTTTTTTGATACAGATCTGAGCTTAGATTGATAGATTCTATCAGTGTTTGGATTTTTGTCTCATTTGGTTTTTTCCGAAGCAATCTTCCGATGAATGGAAAATAATTCGCCAATCTTTGATTCATATAGGATGTAGAAATGTCTAGAACTCTAAATGATTGAATGAATTGTAAGGAAAACGAATTTACAGGAGATTATTGCGTGTTTGGCTTGATGAAACTTAATTTTAATTGGCTGCTTTGTTTACATAGTGTAGTTGTTAGTTATGGTAGTTTTTCCATGTTATTCATATTGCATCTCTTCTTTTGTATACCATATTGTGCTTTCTGGCCGTCAAGAAATTTATATTGTATGAGCTTCCTAGTTTTTGGAAAGAAAAACATGGTGGCGAGGTCATGCTCATGATACAAATTGAACATTATTATCTGTTTTCTATGGTTTTATCAGATTATGACAACAATTTTGTTATATTTTGCAGGGTGCTATATGGTTCCAATCAGGAAGTATTTTTCTAGGGCTAAAAAAAGAAAATAGATTCAGAAGAGAGAGGCGCTAAAGAAGGTTCAAGCAAGAAGGGCAATTTTTGAGTAAAAAGTACTGATATTTGTAACTTTTATATTTTTGTTTCAAACATTATAGCATTTTATTATTATTGAAAATTTTATTGCTATGTTTTGTTGTTTTAAAAAATTATTATTTCAAATTTTTTTTGACAATGAACCCCAATTGTTCTCATCGCTTCGAGCCCCAGAAATCTCAGGACTGTCCCTGTTCATGGAATCTATCTCTAAAATATAATTTATGAATAGATAAATTCTCTATTTTACTTTGGGGTTGAAAAACTAGGTTTCTACATGTATATGCATGCTGCATAAGTGCATAACCACTCAGATTGAACTACAGATCTTTGTACTCATATGTTAACGGATGCCAATTACTATTAAGTCTCTGTCAATCTAGATTGTTTTAATCCATTTCGGGAAGCGTATATACTTGATGAGAGTTTATTTTGGTTTTTACGATTTTTACACAGTTCATCTGTTCATATATATAATCCTCCTTCCTATAGTTAGCTGGTCAATTGGTCTACAGTACGTCCTAGGTGATCAATGAATCAGTGGTTTACTTCAAAAAAAAAAACGGTGATCAATGAATGTTGATTCAATATATTGGTTTGATTAATTGTTGGCTTCTTTTCGTTATTCGCAAATTTCTTTCCGTTCCAAAAGTTGCTTGTCTAATGTGCTCTTCAGTTCAAAGTTCAAACCTCTCAAATTTGAAGTGATATTTTCAATATACGTTTGAACTTACATGTCTGTCTGTCCAGGTGTCATGCATGCTCATTCATATACATGGAAAACAAATTTGCTCATTCACTTCAAAATTTCTTTCCGTTCCAAAAGTTGCTTGTCTAATGTGCTCTTCAGTTCAAAGTTCAAACCTCTCAAATTTGAAGTGATACATATTTTCATTATACGTTTGAACTTACATGTCTGTCTGTCCAGGTGTCATGCTTGCTCATTCATATACATGGAAAACAAATTTGCCGACCACTATTTTTGTGTCCATCTAGTGCTCACCCTTTTAAACTCATGACATGTGTCCAATTACTCAATTATTATCTAAATATGAGTTGAGAAAAGACATATGTCATGAGTTAAAAGGGTGGACACAAAAATGATGGTCGGCAAAATTGCTTCCATATACATGCGACTTTGTGTCCAGTTAACTTTCTTTCTCTTTGCTACGTAGTACATACTCATTTATGTTATTTTTGTGAACTTGAAAGTTGACACTGCTGAGAACTCCCATTGAAGGTCTTAATTTGAAGAAATTTGTAATGAGAAAAATGAAAAACTCAATTGTATTATATTTGCATTACCACCGTTGAGCATATATATATATATATACACTTTCAATAAGAAAGAAGAAAAGAGTCAACAAGGGCCTAACCACCCTCAACAACTAAACTTCCTTAATAATAGGATCTATGTCTCTAACACACAAACCAGTAAAACACTAACTGTTATAAAACCCTAAAATAAAGAGAGGTTGTTGCGTGTAGAGCACGCAACAAAGCTGAGCGCAGCCAAGCAGCAAGGCAAAAAACCAGCTGCTCCAATATTCAAATTGTTCTTACGGCTATGATGGTTCCAATGTCTCAATATTCCCCATCAAGCTGTATCGAGAGAAAAATGAGATCAAAGCTTGGACAAGAGCTGCTCAAATTGTGCAGAGCCAAGAATTTTTGTGAAGATATCAGTTGATCACATGACCTGGTGTACACATTTTCAATCACTTTGTCTTGAACTTGGTTGTGGATGAAATGACAATCAACTTCAATGTATTTGGTACGCTCATGAAAAACTGGATTGACAGCAATGTGGAACGCTACTTGATTGTCACAGTGAAGCATAATTGGAGAGGAATGATATATGCCAAGATCAAGTAGTAGAGCTTTCAACCAGATGAGTTCAGATGCTATGGAATCCATGGCCCTATATTCAACGTATGGACTACTCCTTACCACAACAACTGCTTTTTACTTTTTCATGTAACAAGATTGCCCCCAACAAAAGTGCAATAACATGTTGTAGATTTCCTCCCCAATGCATTTCTTGCCCAATCTGAAGCAAAATAGCCAATGATTTGAAAATGATCATGCTTTGTCATTGATGTAACTCTACTAGCACTACCCTTGAGATAACACATAATTCTCTTAACAAGGTTAAGATGAAAAAAATAGGAGAGTGCATGAACTGACTAACAAAACTCACTGCATATGTAAAATTAGGTCGAGTGATGGTGAGATAGATTAACTTCCCTACAAGACGTTGATATGAACTCACATCATGAAGTGTAGCTTCTTGGGTGTCCAAATTAATTTTTCTGCTTAATGGAGTTCTAGCATGCTTGCAATATGTCATTCATGCTTCATCTAGAAGATCAACAATATACTTAAGCTGATTTAAGAACAAGCCTTCAGAAGTATGATTCATCTCGATATCCAAAAAAAACTTCAAGGCACCAAGATCTTTGATTGTAAAAGCATCATGAAGAGCATCTTTTGGCTTGTGAATTTCACCTTCATTATCCCATGCCATAATAAGATCATCAACATAGACAATGACCACTAATTTTTCAACGTACTATTTCTCACAAATAGTGAAGAATCATAATGATTTTTTTTGAAAACTTGAGGAGATGAGCACAATACTGAGTTTGGAGTACCATGCTCTTGGAGATTGCTTTAGACCATACAAATGATATCCATCAAAAGAGTTAACTTAGGCAGGTCCCCATACATTAGAATGAACAACTCAAAAGACTTGGTTGCTAGAGAGTGTGAAATAGAAAAGGGAGCTCTAGTTTGTTTTGACATATGACAATTTCACACTCATTAGCAACCTTACAAATATTGGGAAACATCCTAGATAAAACTGAAAAAGAAGGATGAGCAAGTCTTTTGTGCCACAAAAGTTGCTGAGATTCTGACTTTGAGTTGGAGAGAAAACATTCTGAAAATCTTGGGGTGGTGGAGATATAGTAAAGACCATTTAAGAAGAATTCCTCACCAATCTTCATCTTTGTGACTTGATCTTGGAAAATAACATCATTAGTGAAAAAAATAGCTAGACATTCGAGTAATCGAGTCAATTTTCCAACTGAAAGTAATTTAAAAGGAAATGAGGGCACAAAAAAATATATGACTCAATATTTTTTTTAAAAGATGTAATTTTCCTTTACCAGAAATTGAAACTGAGATTCCTTTAGCAATGGAGACATGAGAAGGATTTTTAAGTTCTTTAAAAGAATGGAGTTTTGAAAAATCATTTGTGATATGTTAGGCTCCTGAGCCCACTATCCAAACAACACCATTTTTACTGATATCCAAAGCAATAGAGAGAGAGCAATGATGATACATGGAATATCTTTTTCTGGAACAAGATAAGAATCTGCTAAAAAACCTTCAAACTTGCCAAGTATAGCAGTAACATCTCCTTTTTCACTATTCTTCATGCATTCTTGTTTACACGGAGGAAGTTGGCAAACTCATTGATGAGAGTTATTGGATTTGCAGTGTGTTAATCATTTGATCAGTGACGCTGCTCAAATTGGCTTTGAGAGTTGACTTGTGCATATTGTTCTTCTGACCTTCATTCCATTTAGACTTTAATTTTGGATGCATAATCCAACATGTTTCTTTTTTATGACCAATGCCAACTCTTCCAATGGACTCACAATATGTGCACTTCAGATTAGGTCTTCTTCCTTTATAGACTTTATTATTTGTTACAGGCTTACTTGCAGCATATGCTCTAGTCTCATTGCTTCCAGATCCAACTTCACTAACTGCAGAGTTATATGCTACAAATGCTCTAACCTCTGTGCTTCCAAATCCAATTTCAACATTCATACTTTTCTGCCCATTTCCTCTCTTTGTATGACATTATTGACAGTAGAAATACTTGGAAATTATGAGCTTATCATGGGGTGACTCCTCAAACCTTCATAGTCTGGTCCTAAACTTGATAGGAGTTGGAAGACCTTGTCTTCATCAGCTTTTTTTTTTTTCAAAATATCTCCATCAGTAGTAAAAGATTTGAGAGTATCAATCTCATTACATTTTGATTTTAAAATGTCCAGGTGTTGAACAAAAGGGTCAGTACCTTTTTGATTTTCAAAGAGGTCTCTTTAAAGCTGAAAAACTTGTGCATAGTTGTTGACACTTCCTTACAGGTAGTGCTTCCCACAAATCATATGTAGACTCATGGTAGTTGAAAACTTTAGTGATGCTTGGCTCCATGGAATTAAGTATCCATACTCGAATTTGTTGATCCTTGGTCAATTCCTTCTCAAAATTTTCAGCAACCGATGGAACTTTGTTTTCCTTTATATAGCTCAACTTGGATCTTCCTCCGATTGCAAGAACCATGTTTCTCGACCAGTTCAAGTAGTTGAACTAATTGCTTACTTGAACTGATTGAGTATAGTTGTAACAATACTTTAATTTGAACCTCCATCAACATATTCAATTCTCACTGATAATGGATCAATGATCACCATCTCGGATCCACTCGGGGCCATGATTAATTAAGCAAAATAGTACAAATGAGAGTAAGAGCAGAAACTGATCCTATGAGGATCACTACTATGATACCATGAAGAAATTTGTAATGAGGAAAATGAAAAACTCAATTGTATTATATTTGCATTACAATAGCTGTATATATACACTTTCAGCAAGAAAGAAGAAAAGAGTCGACAAGGGGCTAACCAGCCTCAACAACTAAAGTTCCTTATTAATAGGATCTATGTCTCTAACACACAAACCAGTAAAACACTAACTATTATAAAACCCTAAAACAAGGAGAGGTTGTTGCGTGCAGAGCACGCAACAAAGTTGTGCGCAACCAAGCAGCAAGGCAGAAAACCAGCTGCTCCAATATTCGAATTGTTCCAACGGCTATGATGGTTCCAATGTCTCAATATAATTGCTGCAGCACCTAACTATATGCTAGATCAATCTTTGTGATGTACATGCATGCATGGTAAAACTACAACTCTGCAGAGAATTGATCCGATGGATTGCGTACTTCAGCGCCATTCAAATGTTAACCCAGATAAAAATGTCTTTTCTCAGATTATTAAGAAAACGGTCTGCAGTTAACCAAAAAAAAACGGTCTGCAGATCGAGTTACGTAGAGACCCGGATCGGACACGTACAATTCCAACATCAAAGCATGGCCTAATTAAATAGTGAGCTAAAATTGTATCTCATGGTAATTTTGTAACTATAGCAAGAAAAATAAGATAACAAGATACGTAGTACATGTGTTTTGATCATACATGCATGCATGTTCCATTATTACCATCAGACCAATGGATAAGGAAAACTATAGTACTGGTAACAGGGTTGAGAAAAAAGTCGATGATCGAATTGCAGGTATAGGCTTGCATGATTCAGTTCAGCTGAGATGAGTCAGGAAATATGCTCTTCATGGCCTTTTTGCTTCTGCAGGTAGAACCTAGTAGTAGGAGTTGGGCACGTCCTTCACCGGGTCCGCAGAGGATGGAGATGGCGATGAACAGCAATATAACACAAGAGAGGCTACAGATTTCACCATGTCGCTGAATATCATTCGCTTCACGGACCAACGCTTTGCCGGAATTACACTTGCAACGCTTGGTTTCGACCACGTCGCGTTGGTGTTGCTCAAGACCACCGATGCCTTATAGTTGCTCCTTGAGTGGCTCGTCTTCATTGCCTTCTCAGCTGCCATTATCTCGATCAGTTGGCTGGTTTGATCTTTGGCCTTTGTTTTTACTCAGGTGTGCTTGACGTATTTGTAATATCTCTGTGAATCTTTGCGCAGCTACTTATAGTCTTATACATGTTGTGATATAATGCATGCTGGCGTTAAGGTCTCACGTACTTGAAAATTAAAGTGAGTGGTTGACTTGACCGATCACCATTCACCCAGGCACATATATATTCTCAAAAGATTTCAACAGAGGTGCCCCAGATGAAACATCGATCGTAATGATTTGGTGGTTGTCTCAGTCAACGTCCAGGGAACCTCTCTACTTGTTTCTGAAAAATAAGAAAATCGACTTAGGAATACGTCACTTGCCGCGGCTGCTACAACGTACCCTACTTGCGAGTCTCTGTCGTCTTCTAGCAAGTTCAGACTAGAAGATTTAACGACCACATTATCTTAGGACTAAAGTTTCACAAATACAAGAAATTCCATCTACATGCATTCGTCGACAGTGGCTTAAGATATACACTTGCCAAGAGATATGTCATCCCAGACGAATATTAGGAAAAAGCTCCAAGAGCATTTACTGGAGCCACTATGGGAGAACATGAGATCATCATGAACACTATGGTGCGAAATGTTAACATTTCTCTAGGTGGAGGAAACTTTACATGCAAGATTATCTGGCAATGTGAAAGCCAGGGAGCTGATGTGTTGATCGGAAATGATTTCATTCTCCAGCAAACTGTGGTTCAAAATCCACAAATGATTGGGTTTGAGAAGAACCGTAAGTTTTTCTGAGAATCTCGCCTTGCCGAAGTAGTAAGTGTCACCGAAAAATGATTTACGGATCAATATCAGAGGTCGTCAGTGAAGAGTGATGATTATAAGCCCATTTTGGAACCCATTTTGTTGCTAAAATATCATTTAAAAAATCACAGTGGGATAATGTCAAACATGGACTCATAAGACTCTGAGCCAGGAGAAACGTTCAATTTTCTTGAAAATGAATCTGATTCAGATTCACTAAAACTAGAAAGCTCAGATGGAGAAGAGGAATATATCATAGAGCATAACCTGAAGGTGTGTGCTAATAGAGTTGAGCAAAAGAAGGTGCCAACTATTACAGAAATAGAGAATTTGTTAAAACCAGTAATCAATGATGATCCTCAACTATACTGGGACAAGGATCCAGTATATTGCCAACTTAAAATTCATGATGCCAGCACCATCTGCCATGTCAAAGTCATCCCTCAGATAGGGAAGAAGATAGGAAAGAGATGGAAAGTCAGATTCAGGAACTACTTGAGAAAAAGTTAATAAGACATCCAAACAGTCTGCATCCTGTTACAGCTTTCCTAGTAAGAAACTATGCGGAACATGTTAGAAGAAAAGCTCGGATGGTGATTGATTACAGAGATGTTAACAAAAAGACCGTTAAAGATAGTTATCAGATAGCTCAAGTGAGGGTCCTTATAAATCGTCTCAAATGAGCAAAAATATTCTCCAAGTTTGATGCTAAATCAAGATTTTGGCAAGTAAAAATGCATCCAGATTCCATAGCCTTGAAATTCATTTCTACCTCTCCGAAATGGGAAATGGATAGATGCAGAGGTTACATTTCTCCATATCACTATGTGAGAATTATGCAGGGTCCGATCAAGAGTCCAAAAGGTTCAAGAAAAAATGGTAACCTCAACAATGGGCATTATGTGCATCAAAAACATGGTTCGAATGGATTATGAATCCAGTCTTTTAACCAGTGGAGAAAAAATCATAGTCACATGCTACAATCACCCTCCACCAGATGTATGTGATTTCTTCTCTGCCATCGTGAGAACAATGATCATTATGTGTATCAAAAACATGGTTCGAAGGGATTATGAGTCCAATCTTTTAGCCAGTGAAGAAAAAAAATCATAGTAACATGCTACAATCACCCTCCACCAGATGCATGTGATTTCTTCTCTGCCATCATGAGAAATAAAATAGATGGAACTCCATAAACAATTGCATGGCTAAAAAAAGTAGATAAAGAAAAATGATACATGATTCCTTATCTTTTTCCCTATGACTCAGATCTGGATGAAAAAGAAGACATAGAAAAAAAGTGACAATGAATGCCAAGATTCTTTAGTAGATTATGACTGTGCAGATGAAGAATATTACAATGTCATAAACATGATGGAAAAGTAAGAGCTATCGACGCATCCAAACAAGGAACGTGAGCTGTCGACGCATCCAAACAAGGAACGTGATATGCAGACACATCCCAACAATAAAAACGTCTCTTTCTGCTTTTGTGAAATAGTTTACAGACACATAAAGACAACCAGCTTTAAAAAATGAGAAGATTCCTTATCGTCCATTTTTGAAAGCAAGTTCGGTTTGATACCTAGAGTATGAGCTCTATATAAAGAGTATAAACTTATTTGGGAAGGTAGAAGTGGAAAGGAGGAAAAATCAGAAGACTGTAGCATAGTTTCATAAAA
Organism: Argentina anserina; assembly: GCF_933775445.1. Classification (NCBI taxonomy): domain Eukaryota; kingdom Viridiplantae; phylum Streptophyta; class Magnoliopsida; order Rosales; family Rosaceae; genus Argentina; species Argentina anserina. The sequence continues at coordinate 23,405,794 of NC_065873.1, read as the reverse complement.
GAAGAGTGTCGTTCTGCTAAGCGTCCTGAGAATAAAAGTGATAAATAGCTTGAGTGTGAGTGTGTTTAATAATTGTGTAAAATATCATTTTGCTGTATAAATCTGGTGTGGAGTACATTTTTCAAGTAAGTTTGTATTTTAATTATGAGCAGCTAAACAGCTATAACTGTTTACCTAAGAGGAATGCTATGAGTTTTATATTTGTATTTATGTTAAGTTTTATATTTGTATTTATGTTAAATAAATAAATTTTCTCTGGTGTCCTAAAATCAGTCGCAAAAAAATATTTTATTTTACTTAGATTTTTCTATCATTGCATATGAGTATTTAAATTTTTCATCTGTGTTTATTCTGCTTTATTAGAACTCAGTTTCTTTGCTTTCTAGGAAAACAATGATTCCGCCAAAAAGTAACTGTTTAAACAAAGAGGTTGATTATATGAAAATAATTGGTATGTTGAAGGCTAGTTCCTAGGAAAACAAATATAGGTTCATAATAGAGTAGTAATAACTTTTACTATTTAGTTTTTACACTTGTATCACTATTTACGTTTACTGTGCACGAATAATATTCAATATTGTTCACTACTGTTCATAGTCACTATATCACGCTGCATTCTTATAGAATTTTCCTGTTTATTATACCCCAATATGAGTTTATTCAATGTAAATACAAATTACGGGCCCCAATAAATAATCATGGATCCTCGACAAATTTATTCCACGAAGACCATGCATGGGAGACGCAGCCTCGCAGATTGTTCATGTGTAGCACATAATGTATCTATGAGTTTTTCTTCGATAAGTATTGTTAACATGCATCCTCGGCGAGTTCCTCCCGGCTCCGGCCACCAGCGCACGCTCTGGGTGGTAGAAATTGTACCCAGCACCGTTGATGTCAAAGTCTGGTAGCCGGCTACCACGTACCAGTTCGGGCCTAAACACAGTCGACGCGGCCTCAAAAGAGCACGGTCATAAGACCTTTCCATTGCTCAAGACAGGTACCGGTCCCACATCGTGGAATGGGGACTTGCGCGTTTCTCCAAGCCTACAAAACCGCAAATTCCCAAAATAGGTAACATCACTCCAAGTCTTAACTCTCAGCTTACAGTTAAATAGCACATTAGCACTGATAGGACATCATAACTCTGGTATGTGTACATAAGACTGGACGAGTTAAGTATTGTTAACATGCTCTTGTAGCCAATTTCTGTATTTTATATCTGATGAAGTTAAATATAATTTTGCCGTCACATGAATCAATTACAAAATAAAAGCGCCTTTTTGTATCGTAATTTATTTTAGGATTCGAACAACAGCTGAAACTTTCACAAGAAAAGTTCAATCTAAATTGCAATGTCCATATTCCCATATTTTCCCAATATGGTTGTCCGGAGAAGCTCCTCCTCTGACACCACCCTCTTTGGTGCCATCTCTTTCTCTGCAGAACCCAATTCTATTCTCTGACTAGGAACACTGCGCTAGCTCTCCAACCTAGTCCATTATTTTTCAGGCTCACCAACGCGCGTGGTGTCCCTCCATAACTCGTCCTGTTCCGCCACCAGTTCCGCCTCATGCACAGCCAGTTTCTTGTATATATATCGTTGGAATAAAAAGTGAAACAGAATCTCTTATCAAACTTTTCCGGTTGACACTGCCTTGAATTGGGCTCATATATTTCTGTTAATTTTGTCTAGATAGTCCAAAATGGTTGTGAGTTTGTCACTAAAACACAATAAGCGAAGTGATATATGTTGGTTGGGCAACGAGTACGTGATTTTCTATGTCCCTGCAGCGTGAGTTCGTTCCTTTATATGTGTGATGTTCAACATTGATAAAGAGTTTCGTTTGTTCCATCATTTTCTCAGAGTGAACAAGCAAACACACAATATTAATACTTTAGTTTTTTTTGGTAATGATATTAATACTTTAGTGTAGAACGTGTGCACTTCAATTGGGACGTCGCATGTCATAGGGGCTATGATAACGGTAGTGGTGGGTCTAATAGAACATAAAAATTGAAAGTTTCTTGGAGAATTTGATATTGATCGATGAGCCCACATGATGGGTTTCTCTTATCATCGATGGTGTTGTTTGCTTGTACTTATTGATACGAGCTTAATCCTTGAAACATTTCAACGTACTATAATAGATCATGATTCATGAGCTAGCTAGATTTGAACCTGTATGCATCATCGTATCGGTCATCATTCGGCTTGTGTGCTATGAATAACAAAATCTATATGGGGAAGTGGGGGCTTAGATTCCGAAATAAGACCGAGAATAATCCGTAATTCCGTATATATAGTAATACTAAAAAAGAAAAAAACGTGAAATTCAAAAAAGTTCTTGAATCACTGAATCAATATATAATCCATGAAATCAAAGATAGATAGAAGTATTTTTATATATGTGGGTACATGAAAAACTGGAAAAGACATGCATGTTATGGTATGATAACCTTCATTCAGAGAGACCGGTCGGCCGGTCCGGTTCGATCAATACTCCATCTTCTTACCGGCTACGCCTCCTGGGCATTCTGCTTGGCTGCTTGGGATTTTGGACGTGGAATTCTCGGAGTTGGTTTGAGCGGCAGCAGAGGAACAGAAAATGGAGCCAAAGAACTCAACAATGGAGAGAAACACCATGGTCTTGACCAGCCTTCTCTTTGCTGGCACCAAACCGTATCCACCACCTTTCTTCTTGTTGGGCTCCGTCGGCACACCCAGCGGCAAATGATTAGTCACCGGCCACACAGCTTTGGCACCCACACGGTTCTGCATCTTCGGCTTCTTGGATCTCTCCCCAGCTAAAGCTCTGAGACTCTCTCTTGATGTCTGTCGACTCCACAAAAGGAAAGGATGGGATTCACTGGTGAGCTAGCTGTGGGAGGTAGTTTAAATAGGGGAGTGTTCTAAACAGGTTCACTGGGACCGTCAATCAGAGTAAAAGCTTGATAATCACTTGCCACGTACCCGTCCAAAATGAACAAGTGGGTAGAATACACGTAAAAAAAAGGAGCTGGGAAAAAAAAGGTTTTATGTCCTCTCTGGCAACTCAAATTTTTATTGTTTTGGGTACTTTGTTAGCTAAAATTACTTCTGCTTAGTTTTGAAGCTAATATATTGACCGGAACACGAACGGTGAAATACATGGCGGCTGCATTCTAGGGTTAAAAGCACATTCCGATTAGTTAATTAAGTGATCGAGTTCTATAATTAACTACTGTTGCCCGGTTTGTTGCCGGCGAGTAGCTAATAGAGCGGAGCTCTATATATTTTACCATGCAATATCACTGGGATCTAAAAGAGATTGTACTTGTAACATCTATATGAATTCACCCAAATCTAGCTAGAGAATAATTATATGTTTCTCTGATCACTATTGAATCACAATAGAATTGCAAAGCAGACGTATTATTTTGTTTATAACAAAACACAAGTGGTTTGACTTATTGGCTTAAGTTGGAAGCTTCCTCGATGTTACTTGCTACATGTATATTTTTGGAGACGAAGTTTGACGGGACGCACCAACAAACCCTACCGAATTTTTTTTAAAAGTAATTTAATTAGAGGGCTAAGAAACATTTGGATATGTTTACGTGTTCGTGGGTATTTGTTTATGAGAGTTTGACCGGATTACTTTATTGCAATGTCAAAGCGGATTGATTTAGGGTTTTAGGATATCGACTCAGATCTAACTATATATACCTATTATACAGTGTTCCAATCAATTTGGTTTCCAATGCGGCCTGATATAAAAAGGATAATCGGCCGGAATCAAAACCATATGTCTAGATGTTGAGTGGTGCAGTTCAGGTTTCTGAAGGGCCGACGAGGAACTACGTGGACTGGAAATTACTCATTCTAATTAGATCCCAAAACGGATACAATGCCCTATAATTTTTGCCCTCCGGCTACAAATTGGAGAAAACCCTGAAGAGTATTCTACTAGATATATATATTTTTAATGTCGCAGGGATCGATCAGTATTGCGCTGGGGCGAGTATATATAAGTAGTTATCACAAGTAACCGTTTTCACTGAACTTTGATTATATATATGGACCAATTGAGTGCAAATTGTCAAGTATTCATATATCATGTTTTTGATTTATTTCTTTCTGTGAGACAGAGGAGTGTTGTAAACACAACGAGCAATGGAAATCCAAGCAGTAAACTTTATAATGACACATTGTCACCATCATTTATCCTTGTTAGTTGTAATCTTTTTGGCTACTTATAACCTTAGAGTTTGACCTGAGATTTCGATATCCGTTCATTATGATCGTTCCTGAGAATTCATTTGTTAATGTTTCATCTGTTTGATTAATAATTAAAGGTCTATGCACAAAATCCGTTTTGGGTATGAATCTATCATTCTATATGATATATGTATTATGTCTGATTGTCACATCACTCACATGTCTTAATTCCTCGTCCAACACATAATTCTAGCTACCTAGCTAGGGGGTCAAAAGCAACAAACATTTTAGACAAGTTGAGGAATATGAGTTGCGTCATGAAGGAAAGGCTTTCCATCATACTGACCATATTAATATTAAGATTCGAAAGCAGAACTATAGTATATGTGACATAATATTGATGGATGATGAATCCTTGTGATTAAATCAGATAAATACAATTAAGGAAATGTTGAGCGAGATGAGTGTGTCTGTGTGTGATGAGAGAGAGAGAGAGAGAGAGAGAGAGAGAGAGAGAGAGAGAGAGAGAGATACTGGGATAATATATCATATTAGGAAATCTGTAGTTGATCCTAGACTGTTCCGAAATCAAGCGCTTCTCCGGTGCCCAGTTGCCAATTACTATGATTGAGCATGAATTTGGGTGTGGGGGACTATTTGCCTGAATTTCTTGCCATCTGAGGATTTGGGTTTAGCGGCTCCTCCTCCAGCAGCAGAAGATCAAGGAGTTGCAAACAAGTGGAGATTGGAAGTGAGTGCCATGGTTTTCACCAACTTCCTCTTCGCCGGAAATACACTACCCTCCTTCTTTGGCAGAAGCTTGGGCCTGGCCACCAGATGTGGCTTCCTCTCGGCCCGGAATGCTTGATCTCCTCTGTCGTTGTTCTGCAACTTCACCACCATTTTCGCAGCTGCTTTCTATTTTTCATCTCGTCTCACCACCACCTCCTCTCCTGTCTTTTATCTATACAGCTTTAGGTTTTGTTCGGGTGGCACGCTGGAGCTTCATAGAATAAAGGCGGCCAATCTGCAGACCAAAAAAAAAAAAGGCGGCCGATCAAGAAAGAGAAAAACTAACGTACGAAACCAACCGAAGTCGTTGCCCAAAGTGGTTGAAGCTAGAAGGATTAGCATTTTGATTCCAAACACATGCAACCGCGTTAAGGGAGTTTAGAGAAGTGATCGATGGGACTGAAAGTGCATCTTTCCAAATTTGTTAGTGTGTAAGCCAGTGATCGAGTACCTTAACCCATCCAACAGAGCACGTGGGTTTCTACTTTTTAGTTCTAATCCATCATCCACCAAAACAAATGGATATCTATTTTTTCTGTTCATGATCGATCTAGGGTTAGGGTTAGTAAATGATTCTTTCAAGGGATGAAATTTTTTTTTGATACATGGGATGTATGGAGTCATATATATTTCAAGTTTCTTAGCACACGGAAATTTCAAAATTTCAGCCGGCATTGCAGCTCTGCCTGACACAGACAATAACGCTAGAAGGGAGGAACACGGCCGGCACCATCCGCGTTGTCGTTGCGCATCGCCGGTCCCTGAAATCGCCGAATATGTACGGTGTGAATGACCGCACCTGACTAGCTAGCTAGTAGAACTATCGGTTCATCTCAACTAATTACGCACAGCATGATTTGGGATATGAGCCATCCGCTACACCTGCATATATAAGAGGCACCCAAAGAAGGGGATTAATTAAGAAACTTGCTCTACTCTTCATTTCAATCATATTGTTAATTCAGGGATCATAAAATTCCAGAATTAGATAATTAGTATGGGAGGAAGAATAGCTGGATAGGTCAAATTAGGTGTGAGTCCTGGACCGTATCAATCACGTACGTACCACGCCCTCTTCAATTTTGACAATATATGATATTAAAGATCCAATCTTCTCTTTTTTCCCTTCTTTGGTGATCCAACCTCGTAAGTCGGAGGAATAGAGATGACGAAAACGATCGTCTAGCTACTACTATAAAGAGGGAATGATGGGAAATTAGCAATGCAGCCATGCATGCAGGGAAGTATTGAAGTTTATGACGTATATCAGTTGTTTTGTTTCCACTCTGAATTAAGTGCATGAATGATTACATTCCTGAAAATCAAGCACAATGAAATCAAAGTACTACTCCTGAGTCGCACACTGATTAAACCCTCAATTCAGCTAAGCTAAACTAGTTGAAACGCCGATTAGTGGGACGTATGAATTAAAGATGAGTATAGATGATATGTCTAGCCTAATAAAGGATATGATTACTCCTGAGTCACACACTGATTAAACCCTCAATGCGCTTCATCTGCTTCAATATATACACTACATATATATTACTATATATGTGGTCCAACTTTAATGTTTTGTCAAGCCTAATGGATGTGAGATTGGAAAGCACAATTAGTCCGTAGTGGTGCTATCGAATCTTTAACATTGTTTATTTGTCGTTTTATTATGTTATGAGATTTTTCATTCCCCATTTTCTCTTTCGTATATAGTTGTACGTTAAGAATCACTCTTCGATCGACCGACGTACTTCAGTTTTCAGGGTGAAAATTTTCTATAACATGTAGCAATACAGAATATAGAGACGGATCGATGACGCCGATGGCTGGACAGATGAATTAAAGAAAACGCATACACGCACACATCGTTAGTTCTAGAGAAAAATATATTATATTTCTAAATAATTCATTCTACTTCAAATTAATTGGATATCTCTATTTATGGAGCGTCAATTTCAGCTCCCCATATGATTTAGTTTGATTGAGGATCACCTACTGACTGTTGATGAAAAATTCCCAACCTTTCCACATGAAATTTTCATGTTGGTCTTGAAGCAGTTACTACGTCGTAAAGGGAGAAGGAGACACGGCTTTCCATATTTCCATATGGTTTCAGGATTCAATCACTTTAAAAAGGTAGAGGAGAGGACAAGAATAAAATGTTGATATCGGAAATTCAACTTCGAACCCACATTACATCATTTACATGTACTTTACTGGACACAAAATAGTTGGAGCGGACTAGTGTTAAAGGTAATGATATGGGCATTACCTAGGGATTATTGTTAATAATATCCAATTAATCAACTAATAAACTAAAGGAGGGCATCTGCGTATATACCGTCATAGAAATGCCCGAGAAGTTTTCCGAGCTAATTAAGATTTTTTTTTTCTGGGTATAGAGAGATGTTAATTGAGATGCATTCGAAAAGCTCACCTTTCGTATCGGCATGAATTGAAGACTTTGAAGGCTTCATATCACAGTTGAGTTTTCGCTCTTCAATTTTTGACGGGAATTCATTAAGCAAAGATAATAGGGATGTACATAAATTATTGATACATATTTCAGGGATCTTAACTCTTTCAATTCGGTGATTAGATGAATGGTGCAGCAAATAGTTTAATCGACGTACGATTTCAATTTCCAAACAAATATTTGTTTCTTCGGTCGGAAAGTTATAGTTTCGATCAATTGGTCCAAACGATCAACCTAATAATCATAGGACAATCCAAACACCATGACCAGTTGGCTACCACCGCCCACATTCATATGGTAGATTCATAGGTTATATGCTTTAAAAATAGTAATAATGTCCCGTGCAACATCACTAGCTAAGACGCACGCTACTAATCACATCTTTACCCCACCATGTCGATCGCAGTAATCCCAAAACAGATTGACATACAAAACCTATACCTTTTTGCGTGTGTCTTGATTTATGCTTTTAATATCTTGATAGATTCTGCCTATGTTTCAAGATCTTGAAAGTGTGTCCGATAATAGTCTTGTCTTAAGTCTTAACCTTCCGTATCTACATCTTAAATTTGTGAAAATAGTCCCACTTAGTTATAGGTCCCTTAATTATAATCCATGAGATTGGAAGCTTCTTGTTCATTTCCAAGCAAGACGCAAATACTACTCGATTTATATGATGCTGCAGTGTGCATAGCAGCAGAAGCGGTAAAGATCGAAACCCTCGGTCATGATATATGAATTAATTATTCATATAGAAAGTAATACAGATAACTCATGGCGGCCGGCATTGTTCTTCTGTGTTAGTTTCCACTTCAAATTGATGAAGTAGAATTATTAAGAAAGCAACCAGCAGGACCCTCACCAAAAAGAATGTGATCAGCGAGAATTTCATTCCAAACAAAGTTGATCACTGGAGTGAAGACGTCAAAGTTATTTATTATTATTTTTGTTTTGCGAAGAAGTATCTTGATAGCCAAATATATAACGCTAATGCAGTTTGTGGATTTTTTAGCTGTTGAGACCAGGCCACCGCACCCCACACGTAAACTCTAATGTTTGATGCAGGGAACAACATATAATTACCGATGAATTTCCTTTATCGATCAATGTCTCACGCGTTTATATACTAACGACTAATTAGCTACCTGGTTGAGTTGTTATCTCTATCGTTTAGCATATCAGATTTTCTTATTTTAATTAGCTTCCATATTTAGATGAGGAATTCGTTTAATTCTCTTGAATAATGATGTTTGATACCCATTAATTATTAATATAACCACACTCTATCAGTTCCACTTGCTCCTACAAACTGGATCTCTGATATCGATTCTTCTTAAACAAAATTAGTAATTATATACGAAGATTTGGTACGTATAGTGAAAAAAATTACGTCAAAGCTAAACGAAAATTTTACACGTACAGATTCTATGATGGATTCTGAAAAGACGTATAGGAACATATATAGTCATATGACTCATATCCAGAGAAGAAAGCTAAGAAACCATGCCATTAATTGGAAATTTGATAAATCTTATTTGACAGCTGAGAAAAAACCCTCATCTTCTCCCCTCCTCACCGGCCTTTCACAACAATTGCCGGACCCAAATATCGACGACCGGAGCTGAAGAGCCGACGAGATCCGACGTCGGAACTAAATGAGGGGAGTCCAGGTTGTTCTGACGTGTCATTCTGACGGCTCACTGTCGGTGTCCATTAAATTCCGGCAAGACTAGGAAAGGGCAGTGACAAGTGGAGAAGATGAGGTAGTTCTTCCAAAGAGCTGGATATATGGCGAATTATAAGGAAAATCTGGGTTCACCGGTGACAAGCTGGCAGACTTGGCCGGAGCCTCGCAGTCTTACTGACAATGGTGGAGGGCCAACTATTCTTCAAGTTGTGGGAATGTCTGTTTCTGGTCGCTTTTGCTGTCATTGGAACAGGAACCAGAGGCCAGAATTTTCAGAATGGAATGGAACACCATGGTCTTCACCAGCCTTCTTTTTGCGGGAAAAACAGAGCTTGTCATGCGCTTGAAACAACTAGCCTCCGTCTTCAGTTTTCCCATCACCTCGGGCGCTGTCTTGGGCTTCGCGACCGCCAATGGGTTTTTCTCCTCCCAGAAAACGAGTGTACCTGTAGGGTTTCGAAGGTTGGACACCATCTCGACGACTCTACCTGCCTCTTACTCTTTGCTTCTTGCCTCGTTTGGCCACTCTCGCTCACTGTGTGGGTTGTGTAATGTGTAGCTTTGCGCCTTGCCCCATTCCGAATGAAGAGGTAGGTTTTATAGAGGGTTTGGAAATGATAGATACACAGTAGTGCCAAATGATAGAAATGAAAGAGAAATTGCCTAAGGGCATGAATGGTGCCGATGGTGGCCCTTACAACTGTACTTAACTTGTAACACGTCATAGATTAGTTTATAGTTACACGCATTTATATTTTAAGTTTTTAACTGTGATGAACAGCCGAAGGTTTCCCTATTTACTAGTTATAAATGATTAAACTAGTAAAGCTGTGATGAACAGCCGAAGGTTTCCGTCGGCGATTACCTCTATGCAGCTGACTAACATAGGTCAAGCTGAAGCATCAATTTCTGTTATATATACATGCAAATAAAACTAGCTACCTCCAGAAGTCGCACCGCAAAGCGACATGTCGTGGTTCTGAGACTGATTTCGTTCTTATATTTCTACTGTGGTAATTTGATTTTATTGAATTTGGAGTCACAAAACTGTGCAATATTTTCCCGGCAGTATGAAACGTTAAGTATTAAATCACATACTCCACCATTGCAGTTGTATTTGTACTTATTAGAAAATGCTATTTGAAATGCACTTATTAATCGAAATATTATGTAGTCTAGATTAATTGTAGAATTTGAGATTTGCTATTGTTCTATGCAGCTATAACAAAAGTGAGCCCATTTTTTTTTCATTATCACAAAAGTGAGACCCTTTCCCACTAAACATGACTACACCATTTCGCATAACGAAAGTATTCATGAACAGCTACCGGCCGTTTCCCTTTAATTTGCCCTCACTTTCTTTGACCAAAATGTCACCCGGCCGCCACTCATTCACAAAACAGATAATGTACTAGCTAGTGTGACCAACTCTCCATTTGTGGAAGCTTCAAGCTACCCTTGAAGCTTCAATAATAGTTCAATTCAAAAATTGGGGTCCTAATTAATTTGACCGGTCACAATTGATTATATAGTGTAGGTACGAACGTTTTTTTGTGGGTCAAAAGGGTACATACATATAAATGTACATGAAATCAATTTCTCTCCCTCTTTCGTTATTTCAAGTTAAAATCTACTCAAACTCGAAGTTATATAGGAGCAGCGCCTTTTAGGTTTGAGTGTTTTTGACGAGCACGTAGTTGTAGAGTTATATATACAACTATACAATCAGGGACAGAGCCAGAAACTCAAAATGCCCTGGGCAAAATTTATCATTTAATTTTTATTTGTTTTTCAACAAAATTGGTGTTGCTTATTTTCTTTTTAAAAAAGATAAAGTTATTTTTTAAAGAAGGACTAGAACGACAACCCTCACACTGTTGTCATTAATGAAACCGTAAAATACAAGGAGAAAGACATAGAACTTGAACCCCATATTGTAGAAACATCCTAAAATAATATCAGGAGACAATACAACATATGCATTATAACACGCACAAATTAGTAAAAAGATCAAGTTTAATTTATTAGTGGTAATTAAAAAGCTAGTACAAAAAAACTAGATATTTTTTTTGTCATTTACAAACATAGCACTCATGTGATCAACCGACTTAACTAAATTAAGACATATGCAAATAGACATTTCTCTTATAAGTGAAAACGAAATAAAAAAGTTTAAGCAAAGAACATAACAATATGTTCACTCTATAATAGGTTAACAAGTCAAATTTACTGAAAATATACTAGTAAGGTTATATAGAAGGAGAATTAATGAGAGGGAGAGATGCCGATTTCTGTTGGAAAGGATTAATTGGGTTGTAACTGTAATTCATATAATCAAACCTAATGTCTACATGTAAGAATTATTGGCTCAGAGTTTCTCTTTGGGCTACAGCCCGGGTGGTGTTCTACTAAGCTTCGTCACTGATGGCAGCCCTCACACTATTGTCATTAATGAAACTGCAAAATATAAAGAGGGGGAGGGGGGGGGAGAGACATATAATTTGAACCCTATATTGTAGAAACATTCCAAAATAATATCAGAAGACACAATACAACATATGCATTCTAACTAGGGGTGGGTTCGGTAGTAAACCGAGACAATTTTTCCTCTACCATCTACCGACCGACCGTGTTCGGTAACAAGATTTTTCATACCATTGCCGACATGAGAATTCAGTATACCAGAAGCTTCGGTAACCAACAACTCGGTACGGTTCAGTTGGTAACCAAAAATTTGCAGTGAAACTCCATGAAAGCTGGTGTTGCAGGTCTCAAAGGATAAGTAGATGAGAAGACAGAGAAGAGAGAGTTTATTTAGTTTTATAATTGTAATTACCCCTTTGATTTTCTGATCTGGGAAGACATGAGGTATGTCATACCACTATTTTAATGAATATTTTCAATTGTTAGATCAAGAATATATCTAATAGTGAAAAATATTCATAATTTAGTGACCGGTTCACCTATTAACAAGTTGAGTTTTTATTTTAGGGTTCAATTACAACTAAAAAAAAAAAGAAGAAGAAGAAGAAGAGGAAGAAGACTATGACTAGCGAGAAGGAGTATAATTAGGTTTTGCGCATCAAATACCGAAGCTTGGTGTAGTGGTTTGGGGCCATGCTACCCATCTAGAAGGTGAGAGTTTCGACTCCCTATACTCCAGCAGAATTTTAACATTTTGAATTTGGGCCGAGAATAAGTTTCGGCTACCGAACCTGTTGGCTACCAATGTCATTGGTTCGGCTGGTAAGTCGATTGACTGGTTTGGATCGGTTGAAATTTCCGGTCCTAATTCTAACACGCACAAATTAGTAAAAAGATAAAGTTTAATGCCTTAATGATAAGGGCTAATTTCTCTTATGGTACTTTATGTATGGTTATTTTGACAATTTGGTACTTGAAGTTCTCATTTGTAAGTCATTTTGATACCTATATCAATTTTAATCATTTTTAGGGTTCTTTTCATCATTCTAGCCATAAACTCATTAAATTCACATTTTCTTCATTTCTTCCTATAATTGTGGCATCTTTGGAGATAATTAAATTGATATATCTACTTCGCATATATCAAAAAAAATTTTTCTTAATATACTTATTGTCCTAATTATTTTTTACAAAGGAAATAAATTACCTTTATGCAATTATAATTTTTTAAATATATTTTTAAAATTCTTATAATTAAAATTAATTTAGATTGATAGCTATATTATGAAAAATTATATACGTAAATCATCACATATACTAAGTGGATGAATTATCAAATTTTTTGTGATAATTTAGAGGCAATTTGAAGGTATTATGAAAAAATGAAGTAAAGTAGAGATAAAATAACAGAAATAACCCTGAAAATATGGTCAAAATTGACATAACTACCAAAATGACCTAAATTTGAGAACTTTAGATACCAAATTGTCCGTTTTCATACATCAAGTATCAAATTGTCTAAGTAGCCAAACATCAGGTACCATAGGAGGAATTTACCCTAATGATAATTAAAAAAACTAGTACAAATTTTTTTTATTTTTTTGTCATTTACAAACATAGCACTCATGTGATCAGCCGACTAAACCTAAATAAGACATATGCAAATAGACATTTCTCTTATAAGTGAAAACGAAATAAAAAAGTTTAAGAAAAGACCATAACAATATGTTCACTCTATAATAGGTTAACAAGTCAAATTTACTGGAAATATACTGGTAAGGTTATATAGAAGGAGAATTAATGAGAGGGAGATATGGCGATTTCTGTTGGAAATGATTAATTGGGGGCTGTAACTGTAATTCATATAATCAAACCTAATGTCTACATGTAAGAATTTTATTGTCTCAGAATTTCTCTCTGGGCTACAGCCCGGGTGGTGTTCTACTAAGTTTCGTCACTGTATACAAGTAAACCCTAATTGGTTTGGCGTCATTGAGCTTTTAATTAATTGATACAAATCCTACAGTACACTGCACTATTTGATCGATTCCCTTCTGTCTTAAGCTAATGGGGTGGAATTAGACCCAGGTTAATCCTCATAGGAGCGTACTGCTGCCTCAAATCATGTCATCGCATTTAAAGGTTCGAATCCTTCCACTCCTGGGTCCTTGTACGTAAACTGCCCTAATAGACTATTCGTCGCTCTTCAACATAAGCCTTGGTTTTTAGTGTATATAGACGCACCCCTACGTACGTGTTCCCTTCTATCACTAGTATTTTTCTCCATGGTTGCCTTCATCTAAAGAGCATTGACTCGAGTCGCGGATCCAAGAATTAGAGTTCGAATGAATTTGAGTTTTTTACCAAGTAAAAAAAAAGTAATGAGAAATCTCAGCGCGAGAGACATATAATAATTGAGAAAATATACATATTTGGAGAATCATTATCCATCAAATACAATTTAAGAATAAACTTGGATCAAAATTAGCCACTGACTAGAGATTCCATAGGTTGTGGTGTATCATCAGAGTTTAGAGAAACTATGGAAGGATTAGAAATCGGATTTGAACTTGAAGATGAGGCATTAATTTTTTTAAAACCATGTTGTGATTTGTTTGAATCGCTTTGGTTTCGACAGTGAATCATACACTTTATTAGAGAACATCTAGAGATTGAGAAACAATGCTTGTGTTAAACAAAATGTAGGCAAACACAATAGCAATGACCATACTAATACAACAATATCAAATTAATTGTGATAAAACCTAAAAGGCTAAAATTAGACTAATGTAAATCAATAAGATTATGAATTAATTTACCAATAATCATCCAACAAACCTTAGAGTTTATACTAGAGAAAACATAATCAAAATCTCAATTTTGTATTTGAATGCCGACAACCCAAACATCAATGTATCATTGTTAATTCGTCTCACTCCATGCCTGCCTCTATCTAAGGATTCTAGGCAAAAATCCAACAAAATTAGAAACAAACTAGAACATAAACATAATCATATCAAATAAGAAAACCTAATTAATAGCGGGTGAATTCTAGAATTTGCACTCTAGTTTTTACAATTTGCATTCCATTTGTGCTACTTTTACTAAATTACCCCCAACTGAAACTCTCTCTCTCTCTCTCTCTCTCTCTCTCTCTCTCTCTCTCTCTCTCTCTCTCTCTCTCTCTCTCTCTCTCTCTCTCTCTCTCTCTCTCTCTCAACTCTGTAATTGTTCAACATCTTTCCTTCTCTTTTTCGAACTTCTACTGCTTCATCATGCCGACCTATTTCATTTCTGTTGCTTCCATGCCTATGGGTCACCTTATCCCCCCCACTTCATCTCTCTATACTTTGAACTTCAAATCAAAACTTTGAGATAACTAGGAAACTAAAGAGGATAATAGCTTTTCATCCACTGGGTGATGATTATTAGTAAAAGGAAAAACAAATCAGTTTGGGATTGTGATAGCTCGAACTTAATGGGTTTGAGTATCTTTATTGATTTTCACATAAATTGTATCACCACATATGATAATGGTTGCAAGTTTGTATATTGGAATAGTAAATTTCTCAAACCTAGTAAGAGTGGAAGCACAAGTTTTTTGATTTTGGAAGTTTTGGTGGCTCAGATTCAGGGGACAAATTGGCTGAGGTTGAAAGAGGCTCTAGAAAAGCCTAATGGAACGACAGTACGACAACGAATTGGATGCCCCTCCAGGCAGTGGCGGATCCAGAAAATTTTATCAGGCATGGCAAAATAAATAGTAATAGTTACTTGAAATATAATCTAACTTAATTAAAAAAATTATAATACAACTTTTCAATTAACGACGAGACAGGAAATGTTCATGGTGTAACTTCACACATGACCATAAATTAAAGCAATCAATCTTACACAACAAATTTGCATCATAATCAAACATTCAAATAACCAACTATTAAAAAAAGAAAGAATGAAAATAATAATAATTTGAATTGAATCAAATTTAGACATATGCATAAGTGAATTGGATCTAACACTTACTTGAAATAATTTAAAACAAAAAACGTTTTGTACGTTTTATGTTCCGGGGATATCTCTTTTCAATTTTCGGTTTTAGCGTTTGAGAGATCAAGACGTAGAAAAACCATTTTAAAAATCATTTCTTTATAGTCGTGTTTTCATCAAGTCGGTGTAACGTTTTTGATTGGCGGTGGTAGTCCATATAGTGAGTGAAGGAAGAGAAAAAATCTTATGCCTACAGAGCTGGATGTACATTTAAAAAAAAAATTTGGATGTTATTTATTAACTGAGTGGAAGAAATATAAGTTAAACACGGCTAGTGGGAATTATAACAAAAGACGTCGGGGGAGGTGTTTCCCCATTTCTAAGCAACTGGTCAATGGTCTTATTAATTATTAGGAAGCCATGGACGTCGGTTTGGTGTGCAAGTCGAAGGAATTAAAAAAAATACAGTTGCCTCTACAAGTAGTCTTCTTCCTCCAACTTTCGCCGGATTCTGCCCTTTTTACATTGATTTTCTCCGGAAAACTCTATATTTCAAGCCTAGCGTCAAAAACCCAGCCTAGGCAGTTGCCTAGGCTTGCCCATGAATGAATCTGCCACTACCTCTAGGGTTCGAGCCTCTTCGAAGTTGTTTAATTCAGTCTTCAATGCTGTGATAATGTAACCATATAAAGTAGCTTAACTAGCTGAAGGTTTGCGGTTAGTGCTCAAACTTTACATATCAGAAGAGAAACGTGTATCCCAATATAATCAAACACCAGTTCTGGCGTGGTTTTGTTTTATCCTGGCACTACGATGACTGTCAAAAGATAAGGGTATTCTTGGAAGAGAAATATAAAAGGAGTGCAGATTATAAAAACTGGAGTGCAAATTTTAGCACCAAAAATAATTCTCCCCAAATTGAAAATAATCTATTGATTATACTTACAATATGTTTTACCAGAAAAAGAAAAAAATGGAGGAGTCAGAGTCTTGGAGAAGTAGAATTGATGATGGCATGATGCTGAGAGAATAAGAGGGACTTTGAATTTGTTGGAAATGACGCATCAATTGATAGAGAGTGAGAGACTAAGACTGAGAAGCCGAGAGTTTTAGAACAGGAAATAAGATTTAGTGTTTAATTAATTAATTATGTTGTGTCTATAATATATACCTACTTTTTTTTTGCCCAAAATTTTGAGACCGATCCGCGCCTGATCGACTCAACACTAGTTTACACTAATTATATAGGGGCCGCACACCCAAAATTGAAATCGGCACATCCCTCTTATTTTTTAAATAATTTTTCTCTCACATCTTAACACACTCCCTAAAATGCCCTTTAATAATTAGAAAACTCTCACTCTTCTCTCTCTTTTCTCCCGTGGAAAGTTTCTTCTCCCTTTCAATTTTCTTTCTCTCTCTCTCTTCTCCCATGGAAAACTTCTTCTCCCTTTCTCAAATCTTCTTCTCCCATAGTAGTACAACCTTTTGTTAGCCAACCCATGTAAAAATCTCAACCTTTCCTCTTACTCTCTCATATATGCATCAATTTGATGCTCAATTTTCTAATCTTTTGTTTGCATATAGATAAGATTCTTTCCTTAGGATTCATGGGTAATATGTTTTGGGTATGAGAAATTGAGTAAATTGGATCTGAATTTTGGTTTGAAAAATTCATCTTTATGCCCAAAATCAGATGTTTTAGAGGTTAGTGTAATGGAAGAAGATACTGTGGATTCTGCTTTGCAAATTTCTACGGATTCAGATGATGTGCAAGAAAACTTACAAACGAATGACCACATTAACGGGATAGAGAAAGAAAAAAAAAGTCCGTAGAATTTGGACGAGATAGAAAAAGAAGAAAAAGAAGATATTGAAAAAGGTTGTCAAAAATAAGAACACAAAAAGTAGCACAAGGGTATTTTAGAGTGTAGAAAGATGTGAGAGAAAAATTATTAAAAAAATAAGAGAGGCGTTCATATTTCAATTTTGGGTGTGTCAATTTCATTTGATTTCAGACCCCATTATATATGTTCACACATGATATGACACACAACCAGATACAAGATCTTTTCTGTACCCGGGACAATCTTCGAGAGAAAGGTACGTGGAACAAATTGTTTCACGATCAAGGGGGCGACAACTTGCAGAGCTTGAATCGGTACTGTCGTGCTGAATTTTCTTGTGAACGCGAGAGATCCTTGTTGTGAACATTTATCAAACACACGATCAAGGGCGCATTATAAACATCGCCCTCTTCATGACAAGAGGATCGTGATCGAAACAATATTCTCTGGGAAAATTTGGAACAGAAAATCCCCACCTGCCACCAAATCTGTGTGCAGATCGAGATATTGAATTTCAACTGAGATGGACTTTTGTTCGTGTATAGATGGGTATCTGCTGCGGAGCACTCTGCTATGGTCCAACCTTATCGTGGTCCGACGGTGTCGAGCGTTTGTCCCCGTTACCACTGTAGCGCTACAGTAGTGCGGTGAAGATTATTTTTTACCGTAAATGGGGGAGGTCGGTTTTCACGTGCCCGGTTTGAAGTTATTACTATTAAGATGGATCAAAACCAGAAGGGGATCTGCATAATGAGAGGCATGTCATCCACTAGAAATTCTATGATTGATCGTATTCGCCGAGTTCTTCAGGCTCATTAGCTGCTTCATCTCTCAAACTTGTCTTGATTTTTTTGTGGTTTTTCTGAATGAAAGAGTCTTGTTTCTTCTTTCGATATGTTTGACGGAGAAACAATTTGTAGATAATACTAGGAGTTCCCGCTTTCAAGGTCAAATTCTCTCAATTGGATTCCCAGATTTGGACCTAGGTATGTATGTCTCTCCATAAACGTATTCTCTATATTGTTTTGAGGTTGCTTTTGTTGCTTCTCCTGCTTGGATATTTCTCTTGATGATAATACTCGGCTTTTTATGGCTTGGATGGCTGAGACTGATATTGCTTCACCTCGTTTCATTGCAATCATTGTATGCCTTTGTCTCACTAGTGATCTCTTACATTAGTATCAAGTATCTCACTCTTTGTTTCTCAGTTTTGTTTTTGTCAATCTCACAATAGGTGTGATTCGCTGGCTTTTTTTAGTTGGAAAAGTAGCGAGGAATGAGTATTAAGTATCAGTTTGATTAAAGGACATGACTTTATCGGTAGAAATCAATGGGTTTTTGGGTTGCACACCAAGTGTTCGATGAAATGCCACAGTGAATGCCTCAACACAATTCTAGACCCTCAAGTTTCATTTTTATATTAAATTGTTCGGCTTTAGATGATATGGTAGTGTCATTGCCTTACATGGTTCTTTCAGCGGTTGAAGCTAAGCAAAGAGGTAGTAAAGAGAGTTTTGAGGGGAGGACTGATATTTTGGTGTTGTGGTGATGGGTTTTGTCGTAGGATTTGGATTGGGTGAAGGAGGAGTTTTGTCGTTAGTTTGATTCACGTTGTTGTTGTTCGTTTTGGTTTTTGGTTTTCCATTAGCAGTTTGCAAAGGTTTGGAATGGTTTGGGATTTGTGAGTGGCTTTGATATTTGAAGTTGTGTTATGTTTCGAAGATATTGTGCTCTTGTTTTTTTTTATGGGGTTTTGTTTTATTCATTTTGAAATTGGTCTTGTGAAATAAAATTTCGATGTTTTCATTTCTTATATATTTTCATATCTGAGTTTCACATTTAAAATCTTTGACTAGTATGAGGAAGCATCTGCTTAGTGAACTTTGTTTTATTCTCTCCTTACACTTATTGAGAGTTTAGATTGCCTGGGAATGTCGCCCTGTTGAGTTTGATTATATCTTTTAGTTTTGGTGATTCAATTTATAGTTAATGTTACTTTATCTATTTTTTTGGTGAAGGAAGTTTTTTTCTTGTTTTATAACTCTATTGTTTTCAGTTAGATTCACTAAATTTTTATTGGGGTTGGTTATGTTTGTTATGCAATGAGACACATAATTCCTTTTGTGTTAGGAAAGATATATGGAGATTTTGGGGTGGGGTAATTTTCTGGAATTTCTCAAGTTGGAGTTTTGGTAGATGTTGATTTTGTTTTGGATTTATTTTGATGAAGGTCTGTTGGGTTCTGATTCTTTTTTATCTGAGATAATAACTGTAACTTAACAAATGATTTTATTTGGGTTATTTCCTTCTTCTTTTTTTCTGAATGTATTGAAATTATGAAAGAATTAGCTCTGCATTGTGGTGCCGCCTTGAAAGCTGAAAGTTTTTTTCTTTGAATTATAGAGGCAAAGTGAGATGGCAAGTCTAAAGAGCATTTTGAGTGCAGCAATTAATACTGGGGTAACTGAGGCGGGGCAAGGTTATTCGGGCATATGCTCAACCCCATAGACTTGAAGTCTGCGCATAAGATTCTGCGTAAGAAGCTGATTGGGCTTGGACCAGTGGTACTCACATGACATCCGGAAAGATGACCCCTAGTCATGGAAGTTGAGGAAAAAGACTATGCTCTCTTGCTCATCTCATATTCTCTATTATCTATCCATTTGCTTATGTTTCATCCTCGTATAAAATTACAAAGGAACATTGTAAAATTTCATTAATAATGGCAATGCATTGTAGAAGGATGAGAATAATACATCATCACTACATTCGAGTTACAGAATAAGAGGAAGCACAATAATAGTTAGGTTATAGTTTAATGTCTTACCACTTTCATGGTGTTTGCTCTATAAATAAGAGCCATCCTTTTGATTTTGCAACCAACTTTATATTAAGAAATCGTTTTCCTCTCATTTTCCCCCTTTAATTTGAATAGAATTGCTCATTTGCTTATAGTCCTGATTCATCTCCACTTGGTTCCCCACAGGCACACCAACAAGCAAGAAATATTAAAGCGTCGAGAAAAATGACCACCTACGAAGGGTCAAGGAAAGCGTTCCAAGCGCAAGAGTTAGTATCTTGACATGTTGAAGTTGGTTCTTGAATGGTGTTTGAAATTATAAATGAAAAAGAAATACCACACTACAATTATTTAGAACACTTCGGCCTAAATCTTTGCCACACAAGGATTCTAGTAGTCAATCAATCATCATACAATACAATGTGCACTATCAATTGTAGCCCGATGAAGAATCATTTTTACAGTAAAAGATGGGGGAGGTCGATTTGCTCGCTAAACAGTCAAACCAATCCCATGCAAGTTAATGTCATCTCCAAAATTTTAAACGGTAAGTTAATTCAATCAAAGTTGATGTAAACGTCTATGCTTAATTTGCTGCATGAATGGGTATATGGTATACAGAGAACTCAATCCCATAGATAGTCAAGCACACATATTCATGGTTTCCTTTTGTGCTTTCCCAGCTACAATTGAAAGGTTAATTTGAAGTGCTCTTCCAAAATAAAAGACATCAAAAATAGGATAAAGTACAAAACAAGCCCATGGCTGAGGGATGAAGTTGAATCTTAACACCAGAAACCAAGTTATTTCAGATCAAATTCGAGAATTGAAGACACCCAAATATAAAAGCAAGCCAAAACAATGTATTATTACATTAAAATTCAACTAAAATATGATGTTCTTGCAACACATTAAGTACCAGTAGATCCATTAGCTACATCACCAAAAACATACATCAACAATTCCCTACTTACAAACAACAAACAAGTACCAAATTATCTACAGAAATCACAGTAAAATCCAGCAACTCACTAAATCAAAGCCCCAAATTTCACTTCTCCACAAAGCAAATCATAATAAAGCTTCAATTCTGCAGGTCACCAAAAATAACAGAGCATCGAGATAGCAGCGTTATCGCTGACTCAAGAGAAAAGCAAAGACTAAGAATTGACCAAGCACCATCTTTAAGAAGCTGAAACCTCCAGGAAGGCCATTGGAGTCAGAGCTGTAGTCAACGTTCTTGTACTTCTTGGTCGTATTCGGAACAGAATCCCCCATTGGCGTCATTGCCTCGCTTGCATACCAATCAGCTTATAGATGAAGACCTGAGGCAGCCCTTCAATATGGAGGTGCCCCAATAGCCCCTTGAGGTAGAGCTCCGCGTAACCCGGGTCTCAGTAACGAAGACCGGAAGGTCCTCCTATCCGGTGACGGCCATGGCGGAGATGACGACGTCAATCATCATGTTGAAGAGGTTCCAGTAACGGACGCCAGTAGCCATGTTGTAGTGGGAGATGAAGGGGTGGTACTGGAAGAGAGGAAACCCGATCGGAATCTCGCTCCGGAGGTGGTAGAGGTTGTAGGGTAGACGTTGATGAAGAAGGAGGAATTGGTGTCGCGCAAGAACTGAAGGAGAGGACAGACTACCGTCTGGAGCTGCGCGACGGAGGGAGCCAACGGCATCTTGATGGCGTTGACGAAGAAGAAGGCGGTGGAGACGGCGATCTGGTGGATCACGACGCCGACGCACATATTTTCATTTTTCCCAATTAACAATCAGTTTCGACTTTCGATTGCCCGTAAACATACCAACTTAGAAAACTTACCTTCCTCTGATAGTTTACCCCTCCATATATTTAACCTTAATTACTGATTTAACGAAACAAAAAATCAACAGTAACTAACGATCTAAACCGTTAATTGGATCTGTCTGGACGAATGAATTGGTGACACCTGTCCTCGACAGGGTTAGACCAGAGTGGTCTGTGACCATTCCATAACGCTTCTCTGCAAGCATATATAGTATATATATAACAGACAAGCTTTTTTATTTTGGGGTTCAATACAAATTCAAAATACTGTAGAAAGGACAATTGAAAGATGAAGAATTAAGTGTAATTTACATTGCACATCGAAATGTACGTACTTTCTTGAAAAAAAAAACCAACATAACTTTATAAGATCAATGACATCTCTTCGTCGACCCCGGCCGTTGCTTTACTTGTACTGGCCATTTCATTAATTTCTGCTAGAATCGATGTAATTGGAACTACTTACTAAAGATAATCAATAAGATCAATGCATTTTATATGACATTGGTATTGCCTAAGACATTGGGTTTTATACACTGAGGGACTTATAAAATTTTCTCCTTTTAAGTATAACATTGGAATTTCTATGAACTATAAGCAGATAATAACGAACGAGTGTGATAAACTAATCCATCTCCAAGTCCCCCAACTAAACAAATAAACCTAAAAGCTCTTTTCAGGCCACTAACGTTCTTGCCTTCTTGGTTCTACTTCATCGGAAAAACAGTCTAGGTTGTACTTTTGTTTTACTGTACCCGTAAAATAACCTCTTTGCATATATTATTACCAAAGACTAATTACGTACACCTCTTTATTTTATAAAAAAGTAGCATGATGCCATGATGAGAGCTTTAGAAATTGGGAACCAAGTACCATCTTAATTCTTAACAGACCAGGGAGGACGTAACACCAGCTGAAATGGAGAATTTATGTTTTAGCATTTCAGCTGGAAAATGATCGTATACACTACACCCTCAAGGCCTCAAGTATACAGTATTTGACTGCAGTTCAGTTAAAAGAATACTGTATTTGACTGTATTTCAGACAAAAGACAACAAAAAACTCTCAAGTATACTGGGCCAAGCTAGAGAGGGTCTCTCTCTTTCGGGGGCATGGTTAGGCCCATCTAGCTTTCACCTTGTTTAGAAATTAGAATAGGATCTACAGGGTACTCTGTTCAGTCTGTTGCGCGGAACTAGGAGTGTTGTGTTGAGATGAAACTAGTGTGGAAGAACAACAACAACAAGAAGCGGCCTTTAGCCACCGTCTCCAAGTACCCAAACCTCCCTTTTGATCTAAAAAACGACACCCCCACTACCCAAAACGACACAGAAAATGAGCACAATGGCGTTAAAAGCAACACAAAGCTGAACAAAGAACAAGACCATGAACCGAACGATCCGTCACTCTCTGGAGAAGCAGAAGAAGACGTTGCTAAACTCCAGCTCGTTTGAGTACGAGGGAACCAAGCTCGCTGAGGTAGTATATTACCCCAATTTGTGTTCTTCCATGATTCTTTTCAGTATGTAATCACGTCTTGATGTCTTAGATTCTTTTTCTTGACTATACCCTTGAGCTACAAATCTTGTGTAATACCCAAAATTTCTAATTTCGATTACCGATACATTAGAACTAATTAATCGATATTTGTCTTAAATGTCGAAAACGTAGTTTAATACGTCGATATTAAACTACACGTTGCCACCAGCTCGGAAATGTCTTCGGAATATTTTTTCGACGCTCAGTTTTATTTTTATAAATTTCTAAAGGTTTTACTTGTTTTTAAAATGTTTTCTGAAATTATTTTACAAATTTGGGTTTTTGTTTATGGGGTTGAGAAAGTCCAGCCCAGACCATTTGTTGACCCAAGCCCAAACCTGGGCCCATGTCCTTTTTATTTTTCCTCCACGTTTTTTTCTTCTACCCTATTTTCTTCTTCTCCTACAACCACACCGTTTTCTTCCTCCTCGCCTAGCGTTGCTAATCCGGCCACGAATCACACATGCATCACCACCATTGAATCCCTCTCTTACTTCTCTTCAAATCCATGTCCATCGATCACTCAAACATCCACGTTTTGACTTCAAATTTAAGTGAAGCAGTGAAGAACAATCGGAGAATCTCTATGGATTCTGGCTTGGTTTTGAGCTCTGGCGAGCTTCCTTGACCACGATTTGGTGAGCCCAGTCCTTTATTTCATTTTTCAAATTTTCCCTTCACGATTTATTGAAATAAGAGCTTAACCTCTTCCTCCCTCTTTTTCTATTTTCCTCCGCCGTGAAACCACCACCTCAGCGACCTTCATGGTTCCTGGTTTGGATGAGTTCTGGAGCTGTAGTAACATGGGAAAGAGCAACAACTTAGTTTGGGATCGAAAGAGGAGCAGCAGCCTCGGCTCTGCGTTTTCAACTTGTGGAGGTAGTAATTCTACCCCGATTTCTTGAATTCTTGTATTTCTATGCCTTTGGTGTTGTTGGGAAGATTGGATATGTTTTGCGTGCTAGTTTAGACTTGATCGGAGACGAGATTAGCAGAGAGATACCGATCAAGAAACAATTGGGTTAAAATATCTGGTTTTTACTCTTTTACAGTTACCTTTTTACTGTTTTACCGTATTGTGATATTTCTAAAATATCTCTTCCAGATTTATTGTTTTTAAATTATTGTTTGACTTTGACTTTTATTGTTTTTATCCTAAGTTACTTTTTTACTATTTACTAAATGATTTTAACAGTTTTACTTTAACCAAATGTAACTTAGTGAAAACTAATTTATTAAAAAGGCGACGTATGAACGTAACGTTTAGTTGCGATTATTAGTAGTAAATCTGATTCTCGCCCGGTTTGAGAATCGAGAACTATTAATTTAGAAATTTGTCAATATAATAAAATAAGTCACCGATACAATTATGAGTAGCTTTAATATCCTTAAAGTATGATTAATATCGATCGACTATTGAAGTTTGACTATTTCGGTTTTCCGAAAAGTAGTCTATAATTGGTCAACATGATCAATTTCTGATCAACCCAGGAAAGACTTGGTGGTCAAACTAGGAGAAAGATTAAGTCAACATATTAGTGATTTTGGAATATGTTTATAACTCTATATGACAGTACTACTCTACCACCACCCCATGCCCTTTGATGCGACGTAGCATTTCCCCCCTTTCCCTTTCTTTTCAGCTAAAAATCTCACAAAATCGTCAAACTAAACTCATATAAAAAACTTAGCAAGAATCAATGTCTACAATTTAACTAATATCCAAAATTTAACGTTCATAGATAACTTGACTTGTTCTCAATAACATATATATAGTTGGAATTATCCACACTAGCGATTAACGTTGAGTTCGTTCAGTCTACATTAGACACTTTAGTTTGATAATTGATTCTACGAGATTGTACAAAGCTAGACCACCAGCAGCAGCATTACTCTAGGATTGGATGAGCAACGTGAATTCTACACTTCAATCCAGGTAGGGTGAGCTAACCCCCTGTGTGTATTTTTTGACCCTTAAATTCATTGTCTATGCCTCGATAATTGTTTATTGATGAAAATTGTATATGAGATTTATAAATACTAAAACCCGATGATAAGCGGATTGTGAGATTAGTGTGTAAACCTGAAAGTGAATGGGACCCTAGCATTCTAGGCAATCCTACTGTGTCGATGACCGTACACCTCCGGATGGGCAATGCCCTGTTTATGTAAATATGGGGACTACATACCAAGACACTTACAAGACATTCTATTAAGGCAAAAATGCCGATTTGCATCCCAAATTTAGTCATAATTATCAATTTGTACCCTGAACTTGTATTTGAGTCAATTTATCTCCTAAACTTGATAAAAATTACCGATTTGCACCATATCCGTTAAATTTAATGTTTTCCATCCAATTTCTAGTCACATGTCATGCATTTGAGGGGTAATATTGTCATTATATATTTATTCATATTTAATAATGAAATAAATTAATAAAATTACTTAAGATGAACACTTGTTATAATTTTTTTTTCGAAACATGTTATTGATTTATATATTTATTATTTTATGTGATATAGTATGTTAAAAGATATTAGAAAAATATAAATAAATACATTGAAAATTAAAAATAAATGTGTGTTCTAGAAGAATTACTATTCTACTATTGTGTGTGTCTTAGCCTTATTAGGTTTCCTGTTAGAGATAGATTTACATCTCTGTAATAGATTATGACTCCGAATCCTACGGGATTGTAGTTATGTAATGCCTATATATATGCCCCATTATCAATAATTAAATGGTTACGTTTTGTTCAATTACGTTGTTATTATTCTCGTTTTGTTCTTCCTCCAACAATATGTACATATATATATACACACACACAACACACTATATTTGAATGTGTGAGTATGTTGAATATATAATTCGAAGTAGGGTTAAGTATGTAGAAAAAAGATGTAAATAAATAATTTGATTAAAAAATAATCCTCTTTTTAAAGAATATTTGTATTTGTTTTAAAAAAAATACAAATAGAAAATGACAACATTACCCCTCATGTGCATGACATTTGACGCAAAATTGGATGAAAACAGTTAAATTTAACGGATGGGGTGCAAATCGGCAATTTTAACAAGTTTAGGAGGTAAATTTACTTAAATACAAGTTTGGGGTGCAAATTGACAATTTTAGCCAAATTTGGGGTGTATTTTGACAATTTTGCCTTCTATTAATCAGAAAAGTTGCATGAGCAATAACGTAATACCACAATGGTTTCGACAATTTTGCTGCAATTAGAAGAGTAACACAAGTCTCAACATGATGTCTATTCTTCCTCTCAGCTACATCATTCTGCTGAGGTGTATAAGGACGAGTAATCAGATGGAGAATACCCTTGCTATCTAAAAAATTAAGAAACTCTTTGATATATTCTCCTCAACCATCAGTTTGAAGAGACAGAATAAAGAAATGAAATTGAGTGTGCACAAAATTATAGAACTTCACAAACGTGGGAAAACATCTGATTTATTAATAGGAGGATAGAGCCACACAAACTTGGTACATTCATCATGAAAGTTGCATAGTATTTGTAACCTTTAATGGACAAACATGGAGCATGACTCCATACATCGGAGTGGACCTTTTGAAATGGAGAAACACATTTAAAATGAGATGAAGTAAAAGGTAATCTATGCATCTTACTCGAAAGACAAGCAATACACTTACCACTAGATGAATCAACAACACACTCTATTTTCGACAAAAAAAAAGCTTTTTAGAAACAACTTGAGCTTAAAAATGCCCCAATCTGTGATGCCATAATGAGGAATTCACTACAGAGCCAACAAAAGTAGTAGGATTGGAAGATGTAGATTGTTTTATTCTTTTGGAATTGAACATGAACAACCCTTCAAGACTCCTCTTTCCTTGGTACAATATTGCCTTGGAGATTTTGTTCTGCACACATATATCAGTGTCATCGATGACTATAAAGCACCTAGTGTCTTTGCACAACTTGTTAAAATATAACAAGTTAATAGCTAGACTAGACACATGAAGTACATTATTAAGTTTAAAAGTATGATTTGCAGGAGTAAGAGAAGCAGTGTCAATATTTTGAATATTCAAACCTTCCTCAAGACCAATATTGATGGAATTGGTGGATTCATATGGCTGAGCAATGGCCAAGTTTATGGGATTTGAGGTCATATGATGTGTATTACCAGTAACACCTATCCACACATCATTGTTCAAAGAACTAGAGGCACCATGAGACTGTGCAGCCATAGCACTTAGAGTAGCATGAGGTTGAGCTCCTTGAAATGCATAGTTGTTTCTATGCTAACAGTCTAAAGCTACATGACCTCAACCTCCACAAATTTGACACACAAGAAACACAACATAAGTGATAATGGAGTTATACTTGAGAGCAGTATGACCGTTCTTGCAGCAGATTTGACACTCAGGAGTAGCCACTGATTGAGTTCTGTTCGCAAAGAGAGGTTGTCTGTAGTTTGTACTTTGTAGACTCCGGATTGTTGTAGCATACACTTGCAATATGTTCCTTTTTGTTACATAACTGCAAATAGAATTCTAATATGACCCCTTTTGCCATTGATTTGGCACTCTTTAGGACAAGAATACTATTGTTGTTGCTTGTTACTATTACCATTTCAATTAGAGGACTACTTAGCACCGTTCTCACTCCATATACCATTGCTTTATCACTTCCATATCCACTTGAATTTCCATTTCCCCTGAAGTTGTTGTTAGCTCCTATAGCAACCATAGTTGACATCAAGTTTGAAGAAGAAAACTGAGCTTCATTATCTCTTTTTGCAGCAGGCAATTGAGCTCGTATGTCTTTAAGACAATTAGAGTTGTCTCTTGCCCTGATCACAGCTTTGATCATGACATACTCATTGGGCAGGTCATTAAAGATGACCGTCTTCATCCAACAAAGTTACTCTCACAGAGCTAAGAAAATCTCTAGCATGTTTGATACAATGTAAAAACTTGTCAGTAGAATCTGATCCATTCTTGATAGTTTGAAAGTCATTCTTCAGCTGCATAATGTTAGCTCTAGAAATTGAGGAAAAGTGCTCTTGCAATGTAGTCCATGCTTCTCTTGAAGACTTGCTCCCCGCTATTATGTCTATGACATCATCGTCTAAGGTGGCCATCAGAAGACTGAGTAGAGCTTTGTCAATAGTTTTCCATTGCTTATAGGCATGAGTCACTTCACTTGTCAGAATACCTTGACCAGACAACACATATCTAGGAGGACATGGATATGTTCCATCAAAGTAAGAAAACATATCACTTCCTTCAAGTACAGACTGAAATTGAAAACTTTATTTGATAAAATTAGTCTTTGTTAGCTTGACTGTAATCATACTCAACATAGAGGCTATCTCAGCTTGAGTAACATCATGAGCAAAAGCCTCCGACTGACTTGAGGAACAAGAGTTAGTCTGATTCTCAAGCATGATTCATTCTGGAAATAAGCATTGTATACAAAACACTATATCAAGTAAAACTTCATATCACTACCACAAGAGAGCAATCACCACTGCAGAACCTCATCTTAACACTATAACATGTCACTACTACACTTCAACACTTTCTGCACTTCACACAAATAACACAAACTTCCACTCAAGCACTACTAACACTTCACCAAATACTCAAGGCAATATCACACTACTACATTTCATCAACACATTGTCAACACTACACTTCATCATTCTTCATAACCTACACTTTGCACATCATCACAATTATCACAAATCAAATGCACTAATTTTTTAATTCACTGCACTACGTCATTGCACTGAAGCACAAATCCACCCTACTACTCCATATAGAAACTCAACCACTCTAAAATAACATAGACTTGCTAACACTTCAATTTTCAAGCTACGAATTCATGGAATAAATCAAACACAGTAGATCTAATGAAATCAAAGTTGTGATGAGCAAGATCAACATTATTTGAGACAGAAAATGATCTCAAACATAGATTTCATACTTTTACTGCAAATTTTTCAAATCTAAAACTATCAATATGCTCAGAATGATAAACTTGATCTTTTTATTAAGCTTAGATCATCAAAAAACCACAAATTGACTCCCTAGGTTTTCAAAGCTCAATTTTCGAAAGCTAATACAAGTAGAGCGGAAGCAGTAAAGCATAAGGATCGATCATTTCAAGCTATAGAAGCTAAGAGCCATGGCTCTAGTACCATGATAACATTGCTAATTTGCACCTGACGCAAGGTTGAAGATGATGAACAAGAGAGAAGAGTGGAGCAATTTTCTATGTATTTCAATAATGATCAAATCGTACAAAAAGAAAAGACAATACAACTTTTTATAGTTTAGGAAAGGGAGCTTCTATTCATACCTCCTAAAATAGCACTTGGACCTCCATCTTTTTTTTAGATAGTTTTGACTTAGTCAATACATATGAAATTACCAAAAAAACATATAACAATAAAAATACAAGAAGGGAAATAATTCATTACTTGACTATTATAAAATATAAATGTAGATAATTATCCTTTATATTTATTGCTAGACAATCCAAAATAGGATATCAAATTGCATTAAATGATTTAATTGATTACCTTTTTTTAATAAACATTATTAGTCAAAAATTTAATATAGTTGATAAATATTAAATTGAATGTGGACGATTTAATGTGAGCCAAAAAAATAAAACTCGTTCATTAGAGGTTAAAATATTTCATATACGTTGATGAACAAAACTCGTTAATTAGAGGTTAAAATATTTCATATACGTTGATGTTACTATCAATGAATTAAAAATATAGTTTACCAATTTATTATGAATTTAGAAAACGAGTGGAAGAGTGATTGAATTAATTCGAGAAAATAATTTGTGTGATTATTATGTATTTTTCGAGTTGTATATAATAAATAAATTTGAAATAGAGTAGGAAATAAATTAATAGATAGTAGTATGATTTGATATATCAAATTAGATAAGGGGCATTTTAGAAAAACTTTGGAGGTCTAAATAGTATTTTAGGTATCTATAAAAGTAAAAATGGAGGTCTACTGAGTAAGGAGGTCTAAATACCGTTTTTGGAGGTATGAATAGAAGCTCCCTTTAGGAAAAGCCAAACTATTATTAAAAAAAGGAAAGTACAAAAATAAAAGAAAGTCACTACTATATAAATGACAACTATTTATGTTTTTTCTTGTTCAGGTATTTTTTGACCATAACTACATAAAATAAATAAATGACAGCTATACACAACTATCAAAGTTAACAAAGTTTCCATGGTCAATAGTCAACACTCTTCTAGTCCTGATATTTATTTTAGAAGCATATGCCATATGCCCATATGTATGATCTATGAAGCACGAACACGACTTCTAGGGTCCGTATTGCGTGTCCGACACGAACACGGACACGCGAACTCAATTTGGACACGCCCCGGACACGCGAGTGTCGGAATCGGACACGCGGACACGCACCAACTCATAATAAAAATGAAAGTTCTTATGGTGAGAATCCAACCTTGGTCATCCAAGGCACCCAACAACTCCTTAACCATTCCAACAGATTCAGTTTTTGTTATATTTATGCACACTTTAATATATATATATATAAGGAGAGAAACTCATGATAAAAATAAAAATGCTTGTGGTGGGATTCGAACCTTGGTCATCCAAATGACCCAACAAATCCTTAACCATTCCAACAGATTCAGTTTTTGTTATATTTATGCACACTTTAATATATATACATCTAAATACTTTCAAATTTTTAAATTATTTTTTTAATAAATATATATATATATATATTAAAAAAATTAATTGACGTGTCCACCACGTGTCCGTGTCCAAAAAAAATTCTATATGCCGTGTCTACGTATCGGATCGTGTCCAATACGAACACTCGTGTCCGTGTCCATGCTACATAGTGTATGATGTATCACATTGGTTAGTGTATGTAATCCAACTGATAAGGACTTAAAAAAGGAGGGGACTCGCTCCATACAATAGCTCGGTATTTTGGTATCGATCTGCAGTGCGTGGGTTGTATTACGCTGTGATCTTGAGCGATGACCTTCCTCTGCAGTGGCGGATTCGCGCAATTTTTTTTTCTCCTTATATTAGGTATGTCGATATTTGTCATCAAAATGAAGTTATTTCAAATTAATCTCTACATATCTCTGTTTTATCTTCCATTATGTATTTATCTTGACTGATGTTAATTAATAAACTTCACTATTTTGATTTTAATTTCCAAATAGGCAAATAAAATACTCAACAAGGTGACGGGCAATGGCGAGTGGTGAGTGGTGATATGCAGGCTTGAATGAGAACTCGAGAAGATAATTAGAAGAAGAGGCTGAAGAGCAGATCAGTAGAAGTAGACGAGAGAGTCTTCAAAAATTGAAAGAAGAAGACGTGAAAGTGTGAGAGACAGAGAGAGACCCGTGATGTTTAAATTATTATTTTTTGGCTTCATTTTCACCTGGATTCCAGCCCAGTCAAGCCAGGGCTGGATCCGCCCCTGTTCCTCCATTGCTTAAGAGCATATATGTCATAGTTCGGCCATATTCGAACATTCGATATGCTTTCAAAACGGTGTATGAAAACTTGAAAAGAGTCGAAAACTTAGAGCTAGGCATAATAATACAAGGTAGCTCATAGCTGATCGACGAGCAAGGTTGAATATCAAGTTCGTACTTTACCAAACATGAGAAACATATAGAAGTACTGATATAGAG
Organism: Argentina anserina; assembly: GCF_933775445.1. Lineage (NCBI taxonomy): Eukaryota > Viridiplantae > Streptophyta > Magnoliopsida > Rosales > Rosaceae > Argentina > Argentina anserina. The sequence goes on along the minus strand of NC_065873.1, from coordinate 23,373,521 downwards.
TATCTGAGTTTGTAAGACTGAAAGTAAGAGCGGTACCAGTATGAACTCCATTACAAAGTCTATATGATCGTTCGAGACAAGGCAAGTCAAGAAAGCGAAGAGAGAATGATGATCTATTGAAAGGCCATCTCAACTTATTGTTGTCAGGAGTCAGGAGGACTCAAAGAGTCAAAGGTGCAAATTAATTGCAAGCTAGGTAGGGTTAGGATTCGACTTAGAACTAGAAAGGTGACCATTATTCTAGTTAGTGCGCATCGAACTTTTGCATTTCTATTACTGGAACATAACATGATCATGTAGAAAATGATAGTTCATTTTGCCGGTGTAATATAATAGGCATGCCTAAGGTTTCCTAGGTAGGCGTCAAGACAATATATGGTTAAGTAATTACTTATTACTCAAAAGGGTAAGTAGCTAGAGCAGAATTTACAGATTTCACCTAACACGCATAATTTAAGCAAATAGATGAAATTTCCACAAAGATAATGATCGATAAGAGAAAACATGTAAATTCAAAAATTCCTTGACCGGAACAAGAAGGTAGATAATGTGAAAATGGTCTAAAGATTTAAAAGTGAGGGAATACTTATGGATTTATCTACTGTGCAGCGCTGTATCGTATGCAACAGGTACTATTCACCTATACTTTTTACCTTAGGTACTGTTTAAGTAAAAATGGAGCATGGTGGGCCTTGATTTCTGAGTTTGTTTATTTACGTACTACAAATATATAAATTCATCATACACTCGAAGGTAAACAATTATTTTTATCATTATAGCAATTGCAATAACCTCTAGACTTGAATTATTAGCATTTACTAAAATTTCTCATAAAAAACTTCAAGAATAAAAAATAATGATATAAAAAGTGACTAAAATATAGGAATAACCTTCTCAGAAATACAAAAAAAAATTGGGATATTATATATCGCGTTCAACGTAGAATCTACAAAACGGAAGAAAATATTAAAGCTCTTCGAAGAAGGTTAAAACCCCTTTTGAATTTCTGAGCTTCGGTTAGATCTGCCCTAGCTGGTATCAGAGCTTGCTTAGCTCAAAAACAGGTAGGCTAAAAACCTTATACCACAAAGTTGGCTTCTCTCAACTAACAAGAGAGAATCCAAACAAAAAATTTATCTTGCTTTTTGTATTGCAAAAGATTCTGATAGGTGACAAAAGTGTTTTTATTCAAGACATATCCAAAATGATCAATACTCGATAGAGTACGCCTGTAGAGTATTGAATACACTCTACGACGAATTCTCTCATCTTCAACGAGAGATGGGAGTTGAAGAACTTGACCCAACCCGACCAAGTTTGATAGAATTTATAAACTATTTATCCAGCAACAAGGCTGCAGAAAAGCTGTTTGTACAACTTAAGAGATTTCATCTCAAGATCAATCAACTTGAAGAAGTAATCACAACGATTGGAAGGCTTGAAGTAAATCTTGACTACCTCAGAGAAAAACAATATCTGCTAGACATAGAAAAGAAGTTAGTTCAAACAGAAACTCTTACTAATAACATCCAAGAGCAAGCGTTTAAACTAAGAAAAGCTCAAGAAATTCTGAAAGAGCATTTAGAAGTCTTTATTGTCCGATTAGGACGAACAAAAGGATTGAGGTAAAAGTCAAGGAAAGAGATAAAGAAGCGAAATGCTTATATTTTCTTACTTCAGAAGTCCTTGCTGAAAACCTAAAAGCAATCATTCATCAGCAAAATTATAATATTACATATCTTCAAGAGATAGGAATGGAGCTAGAAGAATAATTCCGAGAATTGAATCTTAAACTCTCCCATTTGCAAAAAAGCATAGAAAAAATGAAAGCTGAAACTGGAACAGAGAAAATCGATGAAGAACAACTAGCTTAAAATGTAGCTAGCAAGGTGATCTTACATTCCTACCCCAAAGAAGAAAGTAAGCTTAAGTTTAGTGAACCTAAGTTTCTTACATGGAAATTCTCTAATTTCACTGAGAAAAGGAACATGAAAATGTTGAGCAGAGTATTCAGCAAAGGAAGAACAATTCATGTACCACTCATCAATGCTCAAGAATTTGAGTATAATGAGATATAATCAAGTGTACGGGAGGCCACAGTTCCTAAATTCAAACTCAACGAAATTTATAAGAGAGGATCGTTCCTTCTTGATTCTCACAGGTTCAATATTCTTGAACTAACCATTCCGGCAACAGGTGAAGAAACTGACATTAGGTTGATAACTCAAAAAGAAGTAAGTGAAGCAATTCGAAGAAGTTATTCGTACATGCACATTGGAGCGGTTCAAGTGGGAATAAAACTTCTAGCCAGGGACGGAATAGACTACTCTGCCTTATGTGTCATGCAAGATGACAAGATAATGGACTTCAAGAAAAGCCTGTTAGGAATGGTCGAAGTCTCTCTATGTAACCAAGTTGCTTACTTCAATGTTTTTCCAAACTTCACTACGCACCTCAGAGATGCACCACACTATCTCAGGTTGAGAATCAAGATAGATGGGATTTCTATGAAAAAGGGAATGATGGAGCTTGCATAGATTACTGAATCTATTATAAGCTCATGAGCTCGAATGTTGCCCCAAACACTAAATTCCTTGTCAGTCCCGGAATCACTACATCCATCTTCACCAATCCAAGAAATCATACCAAGCATAAACATATTACAAAATGGAATGAGGTGACATTTCCATGAGAATGGAATCTGAATCCTCCAGTCAAACAAATTGAGAATACCAAAGCATCAATCTATGAAGACATGAGAGAAAAGATAAGCCTACAATTCTATAGACATTTGTTTGCTAGTTATGAAGAAGGAAGCACTTCGGCAACCAAGTCATCTACATTCCTTGAAGAATCATTCGAGGAAGAAGATACAAAGAGACCATTGAAGATGCTTAGGGCTGAAAAACTCAAGAATCTATATGCAAAAGCAGAAAAGTGTGAGTCAGCAGAAGAGTTAGGAGAAATCATGCAAAAAATCTCACATGTCGAGATAAGAAGAAAACCAAGAAGGAAAGATTCTTCCATATCAAGAGGCTAAACCAGAATCTGGTGAATCCTCTAACATGGATACAGAAAATATGAATACTGCCAATCCCCCTCAAGGAAGTATAGTAGTTCAGAATATCACAAACTACCATACTAAGATCATTAGGGAAAATAAAATTAAACTTCCCAAAGGATTAGCCCCTACAGGAAAACCTGGAGAAAATAAAATTAAACTTCCCAAAGGATTAGCCCCTAAGAAAATAAGCCAATTCCCAGATCAAATCTCTGATGTAAAATCATTGCAAAGATTTGTAGGAGTTGTCAACTTTGCTAGAGACTTATCCCTCAAGTAAGTGGTCTTACTGCTTTACTCTCACCAAAAACCAGTTTCAAGAAAAAATGGTGCTTTACGGAAAATGACAGTAGTATTGTCAAAAGGATTAAGAAGTTAACCCAAAGTCTACCCCCATTACATCTGCCAGAAGAATGAGACTTAATCATTTTGCAGACAGATGCAAATGATTATTACTGGGCAGTAGTGACTCTGGCCATGACCCCAGATACCAATCAGGAAAAGATCTGCAAATTCCTATTAGGAAAGTTGAATGCGGCGGAATTAAACTATTCCACTAGGGATAAATAGGTGTTAGCTCTGATCAAGAGCATCAAAGGCGCTGAAGCATTCCTAGGAAATAAATTTGTAGTTAGAACTGATAATAAAAGAGTTAAAAATTTAAAAACTACAAATTAACTGATGCAGCAGATAGAGGAAGAGTATTAAAGTGGCAAATGTTTTTATCCCAATATGAATATGATGTGGAAATGATTGTAGATAACAAGAACTTTTTGTCAGACGCTCTTACTAGAGAAATGACAACATTCAAAAGAGAAGATGAATATGAAGATGAAAGGCGAAATCTTAGGAGCAAGAAATCAGAACCACATAGCTTTTGGAACAAATACAAAAAAGTTGACAAGATTGTTGGACCTCTACATGACGGACCAGGTTACCAATTCATTGTGTCTTATGAAGCAGCTGCATCTGCCCGGCCAAAACTGAATATATGATTCAACCAGGGGATTGAGACCAAAAGTCCGAGAAAGGTACTAAAGGATCTGATAAAGAAGAAAAATTCGGAGAAGACTATTTGTTGTGTCCCAATGATACAACCTTAACTAATCGGTTTCAGGGTAAAAGACCGATTAGCCCGTCTCAAACAGTAGACGGTAAAAGCTTATCAAGTCAGTTGAAGGCTGCTGCTTTGCCAAAAAGCAGAATAGCCCATTTTAAGGGGAAAATGGTTGAAGTCACTGGAAATACAAATGTTCATGGCTATCCTTTGAAGATATTCAAAGAACCAGTATTCAAAACGGAGAAGCTATTGGCCTTCAAGCATAAGATCGTTATGGATAACGTTCTACAAGCTTTCTATGAGGAAGACAAAGAACATCTGTTGAAAAGTCTCGACGCCTTGACATAAGAATTGTATGGAATCCATGCAAAAGAAAAAGAAAAGAAAAAAGAAAATTTGAAGGAAGGAGGTGCAATGATGACGTATGTGGAAGGTTTTGAAAACGCGCGAGTTCCTATTTCAGCCCTAAAGGAATTAGCTTGGTGGAAATTTCACTATAAAATCAGAGACGGTAAAAGGCTTCCCTCAACCTTGACAATAGTTTCTGGCCTATATTATGGGAGATATCTTGTAGATGTTCAAGCCGAACACCCTCAGAAGCAGAAGCTATGGCTCGTTGAGAATGAATTTGTGCACAATATTTGGACTAAGTCAAATGAAGACCTAGAGGGTTTTCCAGTAATCATAACTCAGGCAATAAAGAACATTCGTCCAAATGGATGCATCTTGGGACTGAAATTCATTTCTACCCCTCCGGAATGGGAAGTGGTAGATGGACGCATAAGTTACATTTCTCCATATCACTATGTGAGAATTATTCAGGTGTCCAATCAATAGTTCAAATGATTCAGGAAAAAATGGTAATCCCAACAATAGCATTTCGTGGATGAAATCCATGGCCATTATGTGCATTAAAAACATGGTTCGAAGGGATTATGAGTCTAGTCTTTTTGGCCAGTGGAGAAAAAATGATAGTCACATGCTACAATCATCCTCCACCAAATGACTGTGATTTCTTCTCTGCCATCATGAGAAATAAAATAGATGGAACTCCATAAACAACTGCATGACTAAAAAGAGTAGAGAAAGAATACAAGATTTCTTATCATTTTCCCTATGAGTCATATTTGGATGAAAAAGAAGACATAGAACAAGAAAGTAACCATGAAGGCCAAGATTCTTTGGCATATTATGATTGTGCAGATGAAGAATATTGCAATGTCACAAACATGATGGAAAAAGTAAGAGTTGCCCGCATCCAAAAAAGAAACGTGAGCTGCCGACACATCCAAATAATAAAAACGTCGGTTTCTGCTTTTTTGAAATAGTTTGCCAACGCATAAGGACAACTAGTTTTAAAAAAAAAGGCGAAGATTATTTGTCGTCCATTTTTGAAAGCGAGTTAGGTTTGATGCTTAGAGTCTGAGCTCTATATAAAGAGCAAAAACTTATTTGGGAAGGCGGAAGTTAAGAAGAAGAAAAATCAGAAAATTGTGGCATAGTTTTAGAAAAAAAAAGGTGTCATTCTACTAAGTGTTATGAGAATAAGAGTGTATAGATAGCTTGTGTGTGAGTGTGAGTGTGCTTAATAATTGTGTGAGATATCCTTCTGCTGTATAAATCTGGTGTGGAGTACATTTTTTAAGTAAGTTTGTATTTTAGTTATGAGTAGCTAAACAGTTGTAGTTGTTTACCAAAGAGAAAGACTCTGAGTTTTTATATTTGTATTTATGTTGAATAAATAAAATTTATCTGGTGCCCTAAAATCCGTCGCAAAAATATTTAGTTTTACGTGAATTTTCTAGCATTGCATATGAGCATTTGTATTTTCATATGTGTTTATTATTCTTTATTTTGAACCCAGTTTTTACTTTTTAGGGCAGCAGTGCTTCCGTCAAAAGTAACCGTTTAGACAAGAAGGTCATCCCACTACTCGGAGTATCCTCCCAAAAGGAAAAAAATGTGGAAAAGTGAAAATTATTGGCATATTGAATGCTAGTTCATAGGAAAAAGATATATTCATAATAGAATAGTAATAAATTTTACTATTTTAATTTTATATTCCTATCACTATTTATTTTTAATGTACATAACTATTGTTCGTTACTGTTTATAATTACTATTCACGCAGGCTTAAGAGTATAACATTATTCCTAACTGTCCCGGTGCTAAAGGTGTTCTCATTCCGTCAAAAAGTTGCCAGGAGCCACATAGCCACTACTAGATGGACTTTGAAAATGTATGTGAACAAGACCGGGGCGGCGAAAATGTACTATGTGGCTGAGAATGGTAGAGGGATTTTGAAAAGCTTTGTCGTTTAAATCTTAACATGGTACTGCTATTATAGGAATTAATATTCCAGTTTTACATTCTATCTCTGCTAAGAGAGCTCTAAGTGAAACCCTAGGAGAGCTCTCTCAGCTGATCGTCTCTCTTACATATCGGGCAGTAAATTGAAGCAGAGACCAAGCACAACTCCGAGAGAGAATTGAGCATTGGGACCCAATCAACCTGAGGTCACACACGTACGTACCTACCTATAAGAGCAAATGCACCGCGTCCCTTCTTAGACGTACCAAACAATATGGCATAATGAAAAAAAGAACTGATGCACCGCAATTGATTTGTGGGCAGTCTGATCAGGCCCGCATGCAGGTTTTGGACACCTTAGTTGAACACTGGACCCTTGTCACACAATTATTTACTGATGTGAGCGTGATATACATAATTAACTTTTGTTTATTTACTATTTTTGATGAGAAAACTTGGAGCACGGGCTGTTTTTGCCAGTGACTTTTGACTTTTGACGTATATCTAATCTGCGGACGTGTATCCATGTTTATCGATCATTTTTTAATTGTTTATTTTTTATTCATTTTTCTAAACTCATGTCATGCGTCATATTGCTTAATTATTATCTAATTATGAGTTGAGAAAATACACATGACATGAGTTAAGAAGATTGAGCATACGGTGGGCAAATAAAAAATGGTTGACAAATTTGCTTCCTCTATTTCTTTATCTCTCCCCCTTTTAAAAATAAAATAATAATTGTCAATAGCATTCCTTCTAGAATTTCAATTATATATGAAACTAGCTATACAATCCAAAATGGTGAGATTATAGTTTAATCAAAGGGAAATGCTCACATGCTTATCGTTGGAATAAAAGTAAAACAGAATCATTAATCAAACTTTTCAGTTGACATTGCCTTGGGCTCATATAGTTCTGTTAATTTTGTCTAGATAATCCAAAATGGTTGAGAGTTTGTCACTAAAACACAATAAGCGAAGTGATATTTGTTGGTTGAGTACTCCTTGCCATCCCAGTAGCTTGAGCTTCCTGGCTTTCTATACCTCTCGTTCCATTCTATATGTTGGAATTTCGATCAACATAGATAAATAATTTCGTTTGTTCCATCATTTTTTTCACAGTGAACAAGCAAAACACACAATATTATTAATACTTCAGTTTAGAACTATACATTCATGAAAGTAGTGTTTAATTGGACCGAGTGCGCTTTGTGCAGTATTTTTGTACACATCGTGAGAGTACGTACTGCTTAACTGGGACGTCGCATGTCATAAGGGTTTCATAGAACATAAGAATAGATGACAGATATGTATGAGCTGGTAATTGGATGTTTCTTAATTGGAGAATTTGATATTGATCGATGAGCCCACATGTGGCCTGGGTTTATCACATTAATTATTTACCTTCAAATACCTACTTTGATATATTTGATTAAGATGGAAAGAAAAATATATAGTGTGGTGTGAGTACGTGTTGTTGCTTTATATATGCTCATTGATACGAGTCATATGAACATTTCGGCTATAATCGATCATGACCTAGCTGCTTTGAACCCTTTATGCATCACCATATCGGTGAACAACCAGCTTGTGTGCTATGATTAGCAAATCTGTATGGGCGGGTGGGGCTTAGATTCAGAAGCAAGACCTAGAATAATTCTTATAGTGATACTAAAAAAAACATGAATTTTTAAAAAGTGCTTGAATCGATATATGTTCCATGGAATCAAAGATGAGAGTAAATGGAAAACTTGAAATGGCATGCATAGATGACAACCTTCATTGTTCAGCAGAGACACCGGCCGGTCTGGCCGGTTCGATCACTACTCGATCTAGCTTCTTACCGGCTACACCTCCTGGACAATCTGCTTGGACACTTGAGATTTTGGATGTGGATTTGGCGGTGTTGGTTTGGGCGGCTCCAGGGGCACAGAAAATGGAGCCAAAGAACTCAACAATGGAAAGAAACGCCATGGTCTTCACCAGCCTTCTCTTCGCCAGCACCAAACTGAATCTACCACCTTTCTTGTTGTTGGGCTCCGACGTCGCCACCACCAGCGGCGAATATTGATCCGTCACCACCCACAGAGATTTCGCCTCCACAAGGTTCTGCATCTTCGACACCATTGATCTCTCCTTATCTAAAGCTTTGAGACCCTCTTGATCGATGTTTGTCGACTCTGTGCGTTAAATTTCGATATATGGGAAGCAAGTGAGAGCCGCGAGTGACTTTATAAGAGCAACCAATAAGAGCAAAAGCTTGATCAACAACCTCCTCAGAACGTGCCACGCGTTCAGTAAATAAAGAAGTGGCCGGGTAACAATAGAAATATAGAATACAGGTTATGGTTCTGGAGGTGGGTTAGAAAGGTATACAAAGTTGCCTGCGCCTTGAGTACTCTGTTAGCTAATTACTTGTGCTTAGTTTTGAAGCTAATATATTGGCCGGAACATGAACGGTGAAAATCGGATTAAAGCTTCACTTTCCGTTTATTCAATTAACCGATCGAGTTCTAATAGTTAACTGTTGGCCGTTCGTTGCCTGCGGGACTAGCTGATTGAGCTCTGCTCTAATTATTTTACCATGCACTAATGCTCTATCGCTGGAGCTAAAAGCTCGAGATTGTACAGGTAAATTATAAAGTAACTTAAACTCTAGATATATAGCCTGAGAATAATTACATCTCTTTGATCAACAGTATTACTACACAATAGCGTATCCGTCTTTGGCACAAATTGAACAAGTGGCCGGTTTGACTTTGCTTAAGGATGAATCTTCCTCGATGTTTGTACCTAATCCCCAATACTATTACATGTTTTGAGTACCAAGTTGGACCGGGTGGTGGGGGCGAAACCCTAACGCAAAAAAAAAAAGATAAAAAAAAGGAATTTGGAGGGAAAGAAACATCTGGCTCGGAAATTGAGATTGGAGTCGCATGTCATCACCGTTAACAACTTATACTCCTTTTTTTTTTCTTTTTTTTCTGGTTACATGACTTACATGATATCTGATATTATCTTAGATGAGAAAGAAGAGTGATCAGAATGTGGGAACATTTGTAACTTGACATCATAATTTATGAAAACTCAGGTCTCTCTATACTCTGTATACTTGTAGCCAATCCATTTGTCGATTACTATTTATGATTAACACGGACACCATACCATTAGAATTTAGAAATGATCTCTATCTTCATCATCATCCCGCCCCGTTGAGTTAGTCTATTGGTATATATACTGATCGACGTTCCTAATGCCTATAGCAACTTATATGATCAAAAAACAGATGGAACGGTTACTTGCTTAGAATTGATTTATATATGTAAATAGTGAACACGTTCATGTGGGATGATTCCGATAGGGTTTAGGCCGTTGTCATGTGATTCCGATATCCGTTTGTTATAATCAATTGGTCAGTGTAGTGCTTCAGTTTATTTAATGAATCATCTAAGGTCTATGCCCACAATCCGTTTTGGGTATGAATCTATATGATGTATGGAATATGGATCATCATGCAATCGGGCATTGTCACATGTCTTAATTCCTCGTCCAACACATTGTATCAATTAATCTAGCTAGCTAAAGGCCAGGAGGTCAAAAGCAACAAATAGTTTTGACAATATATACGCTCAAGAATAACTGCTGCGTCAGGATGAAAAGGTTCAAGATCATATTTACTTCATCAAGATTCAAAAGCAGCAAGCATTATTTATGGCTTTATCTGATTCAACATATACATATACTGTATTTAAGCAACTATATATATGTGTGTGGTCCAGCTTTAATGGTTTCTCAAGCTTAGTGGATGTGACTCATGTGAGATTTATATCCTTTAAGCCTTTAATTATTCCACAGTACGTGTGTGGAATTTTTTAATTGTTTGGTTTTGTTTATTATGTATGAGATTTTTTATTCCCTTACGTTCTTTTCCTATATAGTTGTCCATAATCACTCTTCGATCGACCGACGTAGTTCAGCTTTTCAGTTTTTCAGGCTCACAAATCCCGTTCCAAAATAACATGCAGCTAGGTTGGCGGCATCGATTGATGATCGAGGCAGATGACGCCGATGGCTGGACATATGAATGGAAGAAAACGCATACACGTACGCGATAGAGAAGAATCCATTATATTTCTAAATAATTCAACTCTAATTCTAACCAATTGGATATTTGGATTGATGGAGCATATATTGGAATTTCCATACAATTTCAGCTCCCTGTCTTACGTATGCTTTTATGTGTGGCTATGTGACTGTTATTGAAAAGGGAAGGTTGGATAGACAAGAAATTTTCAAATTGGTCTTGAAGATGACATTGCTTGAAGAAGAAGAAGAAGAATAAGAAGAAGTAGGAGCCGACTAGTGTTGAAGGTCATGATATGGCCATTAGTGGCATTAGCTACGATGATTGTTAATGAAATCCTATCAATTAACTAACACACTAAAAGGAGGGATTCTAGCTCGGAAAACTTCTCGGACATTTCTACATAGGTAGAGAGAGATCGAGAAATGCGAATTAATTTAGCTGCTTTTACTTGGAAACCTTCCATTTTGTATCGGCATGGAGGCTTCATTTCACAGTTGAATTTTTGTTCATCGATCATATTTGGAAATTACTTTGTTTCACTCATCCACCACGTCGCACTGGTCGCAGTAACCCAAAACAGATTGACGTACTTGGGAGACCCTACGTGGGAGATCAAGTATGTGAAGAAATTTCTAGAAGGAATTTTTCTTGTGCAGTTGATCGAGAGGTTTCTTAATTACTCTATTGTTTAATTGAAGGCCCTCAACTCAATCAAATTAGATCACCATGTATACAGTAATAATAATTGTGATTTATGAGGTCAATGAATGTAATATATATATATATATATATATTGTTACAGAAGAATGCAATACACATCAAATAGGGAAAAATATCTACTTTATTCATTGATAAGGAGACCTTATATATAAGCATTACATTGAGTATTCTGTAGATTCAGAGATTATATATATTTCCTTAACTACACTAATCTATACTAATTAGGACAAGATACACCGGAAGATTACGGAGAGTAATTCTCCTACAACACTCCCCCTTGTATCGCGATCCTAATGTGTCATGGTGCATAATTGTTGCCTCGGTAAAAACTTTGTCAAGCAAAACAAAAATCACTTGGGTAAAATAAAAACTTGGTCGGAGGGAAAAAGAGCACAATGCACCAACTATAATTGAAGATAACTTGTGGTATGACTCCCCATGAAGTTTGCAAAACAACTCCCCCTGATCGGTAACTCAATCTCGGAGTTTAAATAGATAGTGTATACAAACGCTCTTCGCATTCTTCAAAAGTAGAAAATGGTCAATGATTTGAATATCAAATCTCGCCAAATATTCTTAAATTAAACATGTACACTTATCCGTACATGGATCAAAGAAACAGAATTACATAACAACTCAAAACAAGAGTTTGTAATGAAAAACAGATTCACGCGTGTTATGACCTTCACGCACTTAAACAGTCATAACTTCTTTCATACAATAGGTATGGATTAACCGTAAACATTTATGGAAAGTAGACACATGTGGCTTTCCAGTGATATATGGTTCACAACCTAGTTTGTTCTGAGCTGATCATAAAGCTCCGTCGAAGTTGACTTAGCTACAGTTTCCGGACAGATCCGTCCTATTTTACTAAAACACCTATAACTCACTCAATAATTGAGATATGGTGAACTGGTTGTTTCACTAGTAGACACATAGAGTTTTCCAATGGTACCAAATTCACAATTTTCCAACAAGTGAGCTGCCATATAGGTTCTGTGGAAGTTGACCTACGAATCTGGGCAGATTCTGACATCGCTTCATTAAAATGTCTTTTGTGTTGGGATATAAGATTTGATATCATAACGTGCTGTGATCAAGCATTGACATGTGTGTGAGCGCACTCAGCCATCATTTTGGCCTTATGAGTTAAATCGAATGAAATGTCGAGTCATGTATATTATAACAAGTACATGCATACACATATCGTACTTAAATGTGGAGAATTTCATCTCTTAAGACTTATTATAGCCCATACGGCGGAAACACGTCTTTTATGACTTCGATTGATTCATGGAATACTTATAGGCATTGGTTTAACGTCCATGTTACCTTTAGCCAACCGATGAATAACATCATCAATAACGGTCATCACTTTTGAGACCTAGTCTTCTCAAAATCCTTTCATTCTCAGTACAGCTGCATGCAATATTTCATATCCCCAGACAGTTATGGGTAAATTACTTACGCATAACGAGGGTCCTAGATATAAGCTTTAACTGCTTAATTATCGCTCTTGCTCATCCATTCATGCAGAATGAACATGGGGTTACGATGATACCCAATTCCGGCTATGCAATAAAAAGTCTTCGAAGTAAATACTCCTGCATTGTCAGGGTAGTGAACCCTGAGTTTTGAACAAGGAGCTTCGAAAAGCAGCATTTTGGCTCTCAGTTCATTAAGAATCCATCACACTTTTTAATATCCCTATCTTAATCAAGTTGTCGCACTATGTGGTCCGGAGGCACATAAATTAGGTGAAAACCAATCATTTAGAATCTTTATCTACATCTCTTTAACTTAGTCCCAACAGAGATGATCTGTGACCACAAGCTACAAATTCAGTTATTTTGGAAACCACCTAACTGACAAGGTATTATGAGAACAAGCCGTCTCATATTTGATTCCAGGGCGTTTTGCTAAAGAGTTTGCGCCATAAGGTGATTCTAAACTCTTCTCTTTCTCACTACGCCTAACAAAGATATAATCGATATGATTTACATTTGCGGTGTTGGCATTACCTGACCAATAACCTATCTCTTTGTTAAAACTGGATCATACGGCTTTCCAAGAGGCTGTGGCGGTGACATGGGTCGATCATCACCATCAATTCCTACCGGATATCACTTTTCATGTAGGCCAATCTACAATGTTGGAATTTTACTTCAACAGAGTATGTATAGTTCGATATCAAACTCATTCAACATCGTCATTCTTCGAGACTCATTTAGATTAGTATTGACATTGAGGCGTCTCTCAACGATAACCATCATCCAAGAAAACATGCGAGTGGGTATCATTGAACATAGATCAAGTTTTTCCATAACTCGCATTCAACAAGTATTATCAAACCAAGTGTTCTCTCTACACTTTCGTAAGAGCCACATCCTAGTGACACCATTTACCACAATTGTGGAGTCACCACGTCACTAGCAAAGAGTGACTACATGTCCATTTGTCGGACATAAATCCTTACAGTCATAGTTGCAGCATGTATCTCTAATCTCGTCACTTCCATTTGTAGAACTATTAGGAACATGATGAGGCACAGTGAGACAAACCACGACAAAACCAAGTAGTTGAACTTGAACAAACTTGTTCTTCTCTCCTTCTAACGACGGGGAGACTGGCTCATCAAAAGTGACTAAACGAGATTGCATGTTAAAGTCTTTATAAAATCGGACATAGGTGGAAGTTTATGTCTTATTCAAAGACAAAATTCAACATCATTATGCGCTTGTGGAAGCACAATTTGGCACATAAAATATGTGGACGATAAACCATTAACATAACCCGTTAACAAACATGCATATTGTTAGACTTGAAACACTAACATGCGAATCGCTACAACCGTAATGTCAATGACGGTGGTATATATGGATACCGTAAAACAAGACACGCTACAAGCCATAGCTTATGGTTCAAATTGTTGGTTCATTGGAAGGCTAGACACATCAACAACCAATACCGAACCTCTGTCTTACACTTCCTTGAATGATTCACTGAATTTTCAAACACCGAATTCTACGAAATTTTTGGAGTAAGTAAGCATGAGTGATAGCAATCCAATTCCACCGGCCTCACTGCCGGAACCGGTCGGAGAGGTACCAGCCGGAATACTCGCCGGCGGTCGGTGACCACTTGTGTCGAGCGGTTCACCATGTTCCAGGTCTCCAAATTGGCTCAAATTTTGTGAGTAGGTAGTCTTAGATGTTAGGAATTAGTGGACGCAAGTAGCACCTCAATAGCCCACGTAAACGTAAGTGAACCGGTCCTCACAATGACAAGTTCGCAATCTGTAAATCCAGAAATTTTTAGGCTTTTTTCAACTTTTGTTATTGTTTTGGGTGCTCCAACATCTAAGTGTAATGGTTTGAGTTTAACCATGATATATGTCTCACCACAATATATTTTATCCTCAAATTGAATCATGATATTCGGCTTCCATCCTATGTCTCATTCTTTTTAGTGTAGGAGGGTGGATGTTACTCATAAATTGTGCTAAATAATAGGCTTAGGGATTGAGCATAGTCAATGAGGGATCATAGAGGAGGCTTATGCACATGGTAATGCATAGATTACATCTCTATTACTTTGGAGGAATATTATTGATCCGGAAAACATCTTTGCTAAAAAAAATAGCCTAAACAAGTCATCGATTCATTATTATGAATCATAGTATCGTGAAAAAATACAATTCACACTATTTCGACTCATGAGATATGCTACATCATTAGAAGAGATACATAAGATCTTTTTCACAATGAGTTTGTAAGTGATAAATAATGTTGATACAAGGATTGTTGTCAAATAGCTTATCGTCTCACCAATTTTTTTATATATGGTATCGTTGTGAATTCATCAACGTAAACAACTACTATGACAAAAACCATTTCATAAGTTCAATTGCTCTCTTGATACATAAAGGCATGTGACTAGAATCATGATGACGTAAGGCGTTTAAACTTGAGCACCTAATGATCTCGTCATCACAGTCACAGTGGATTAAAACTAAATCTATTAATAGCTTTCATTTATCTATGCACTCAATGTCTCTTTAACATATGAGAAACTTATGTGTGCCAAAGAGTAAGCACGTTGCCATTAGATCAAGTAACTATAATCAGCAAAAGACAAAAAGTAGCACTGCAGGGTCGCATGACCATGGCGGGGCTGCACTGTCGCCGTGCAGGGAAGCTGCAGGGCCTTTGCAGGGGGGAACTGTAGAGGTCCGTGTAGGGTTGTGGGGTGGCTATGCGGGGGTGCTGTAGAGCTACTACAGGGCCCGTGCGGGGTTGTTGCAGGGGGACTGCAGGGTGGCCACGCAGGGGCATGCAGGGGTGCCATGCAGGGGTCGTGCGGGGGAGGGGGGCTGCAGGGAGCCGTGCGGAGGGGCTGCAGGGTCGGCAGCAACGCTGTGGCTCCGGCGACATCTCCGGCAGCTTTTCGGCCAAACATTTTCCAGCCAAAAAAGTTTTAAACGTCTTGCGGGAGTAAACCGGGCGGCGGACGGACCATCTTGGTGAATTTCCAAGGCTGTAGCTCGCGAACCTGTTATAGTTTACCACTCCCCCTAAGTTTCATGTATTAGTTCGCATGTAACTCTGCAAATCATCACTAAAACAAGATGGAAACATGTCATAACAAGACATCAATCTTATGCCACAATATAAACCGTGGACTTATGTAGTTAGTGTCTTGTAGTATGTAATGCGTTATATTGCATTAACATATTGCTTTTGGTAATAAAACCATAAATGCATCGAGACATTCTCGTATGTTCTTTTACTTAAACTACATGAGAATTTTATAGCCAACAATTGTATTGAGATCTTGACCATAAACCAATTTGAAATTATAAAGACTAAGAAACATTAGTCACATTAAATTTGGGAATAAACGAATTTCTAGTCATTTAGACTATTAACCGAAGCATTTATGCTTCATTATTTTCATTTAAGAACCGCAATGTATAATTGCTTTAAACAAAATCTGTAATTATGAGAAGATATTCTCATGTTTTCCCTATAATGAGTGTCTTGGTTCAAGAACTTCTCATATCTAGCTCTTGTATATTTCGACCATAATGTTTTTGTCTTTTAATGAAACGATATTGCATCAAAAGAAATTAATCTGGATTAGGTGCATAAACACATCCAACATGAAAATGTCAAATTTTAGGCGCATGTTGCGGTCAACAAGAGGGAAGATTCATTATGTATCAATATACGACACAACTTCCAAGAACTTCTCATATCTAGCTCTTGTATATTTCGACCATAATGTTTCTGTTTTTCAATGAAACGATGTTGCACCAAAAGCAATTATTCTGGACTAGGTGCATAAACACATCCAACATGAAAATGTCAAATTTTAGGCGCATGTTGCGGTCAACAAGAGGGAAGATTCATTATGTATCAATATACGACACAACTTCCAACCATTGAATTGGAGGTCAAGTCCCAAATTATGGTAACTCAATTCAATAAACCGTGATAAATTCCATCACAATGGTATAAGTGACAATTTTCGTCACAAACCAATGGTATAAGCGACAATTCCGTCGCAAACCAATGTTTGTCTCATTTTTTTTCAAACTTGTAGCTACAACAACGGCTATGAATGGTAACAGCGGCACTCCCAGCTGCTCTGAAAACTCGGTATCAGAGGAATCATATCCATGTATACCACCCGAGAAGCGAAATAATTGGGTTGAAAAGGAAATGGAAGTTGAAAGTCCCCGATGAAAGACAAAATTTAGAGGAATTTAAATTTGCATGAAAGCAGCAATGTTAATTAAAACATATTTGTTTATCTGCCAAATAAATAGCGTATTATAGTTTCTCTTGCTTAATTCCACGATCATGCTTGAATCAACGAATGCATCGCGAAGTAACTCTCGCCGTTCGATTTTGTATCGTCATGTGATAAATTTCACCAAAATGAAAACACATGGTTAGTTTAAATTCATCACATAAATAAAAACAGTAAAATTAAAATAAAATTATTGTATATGTGACGATAATTGTTTTTTTACCTAGGACAAAATTATCATGTCCCTATTTTTACCAATTTACCGTGAGGTAAAAACCGCTTTGTCGTGGTCCAATCAGAAGAGACCGACCTGGTCGGGTCAACGAATCCGGGTCGAGGGCAGCAGTAGCACTACGTCGACAATGGAAGAGATCTCCATAGAGTCGTCGGTGAGCTGCGTCGATTTCTCCAGGTGTGGGTCGCCATCGTCAAGCGGAGGAGGGCTGGTTAGGCGGCGCTAAGATCCGCTGGGCTTGTAGTCGGATCGGAGACTCTGAATTGGATGTCGGGGACGGGGAGGCTCGTCGAGTGACGAGGTTAAGCGCCGGAGTTCGTGGCTGCGAGGCATTGGGCTACGAGAGGGTGGCCGGTGTCGCTGAGAGGAGGACGCACAAAGCCAGGCGAAGCATTGGTCAGCATGGTTCGATCTCTGTGGTCGGAGACAAATGGGACAAGGAGTCCGATCATGCGGTGTCATCGTCGATGCACATGCCGAACCCTCATAGGACTAATGCCGGCTTGGGAACTTGTGTAGCGGCGCAGTGGACGGTGCTAGGTCGACGATGAAGAGCAAACCCGATCATGGCAGATCAGAGAAGATAAGGGGGGCTCAGAGTAATTTTTTTGGTGCCCGGAGCAAGAAACGATTTCTGACTTTTTTTCGTCTTTTCTGAGAAATTATTTTCGGCATAAGGAAAATTTGCTTGATCTTCCGTCGAATTTTTTCATGACTGAAAGAATTTTACGTCTTTTTCTGTCGAATTGTTTTCATGACATAAGAAAAGTTTTCAGAAATTAGGGTTCTAGACCTAGAAACTAAGAGCTAGAACTACGTGCTGATAACGTGTTAGAGAAGAATGCAATACACATCGAATAGAGAGAAGTATCCACTTTATTCATTGATAATGAGGCCTTGTATATATGCATTACATTGAGTATATCCTTCATTAACTAAACTAATTTATACTAATTAAAACAAGATACACCAGAAGATTACGGAAAGTAATTCTCCTACGATATATATATATATATATATATATATATATATTTATATATAATTCAACGGAGCCCTTGCTGCTTTCATAGCTTGTGTGATATTTCTATTATGGTAGGGCAAACCATAAGCTTTGAATATTCTTCACCAGCATTTTAAGGCATAAAGTAAAAGTATTATCGAGAATATTAAAGGTTTGCCATTGTGAAAGCGATAGGTAAAGGTAGTAACTCAAACTTTAACCCTGAGTTTTGACTTTTGAGCAAGATCTCTCACTCAGAGCACCTATCTCGGTCCTAAATGTGTGGTGACATGGTTTTGCTCTTTGATACCATAGGTTTGTCCTTCATGCATTTTGGTGACTAATTATAAATTATAGTGTCTATCCCCCACAAATGCCTTTTGGTATGAATCTATATATGTATAATTATATTGATAATCATGATGGTTCTGTAAGTGATCACTTACTAATTGGTCAAGCTAGCTAAATGAGGTCACAAGAAATAACAATCCTCCATGAATATCTGTTGCGGAATTGAGGCCAGGAAGAATTAAATAGTTCAAGGCTTCAAGCTTCAAGATCATATTCATTATTTTTTTTCCTTATTTTCACCGGTAAGGAGCACCAAACCTGCTTCCAATATTGCAACGCAAGAATGACATATATATATATATATCCATGCAGATCCAAATAGATAGAGGGCTAATTGGGCTTAAGTCCAGACCAAAATCTAATATATTTTTGAATATTTACATGTTAAGTAGTGATGCTGTTTTGGTTCAATGGTCATACAACCAAACTTATATCTTGCTGGTGGGATGTTCGAATCCTCCTAGAAGCAAACATCAATTTTTTCTCATTGTACAGGTACACTCTGTTTCCTTACAATTTTCTACACCTTTCTTCCTCTTCCTCTTTTGGTTATTTTTTCTCATTTTTGTTCTAAATTTCCACCTTTTATTAGCATTTAGTTGAGCAAAAAAACTAAAACATTTCCTTATAAATTATAATATAGTTCTACACTTCAATTCCTCTCATGATCATTCCATTAGGTTCTAGGCCTTAAAAATATATATATGTATAGAAATTTTTTTTTGGCACTTATCATTAACCTAGACATGTGAGATTGGAAAGCACAACTAGTCCGTAGTGGTGCTATCGAATCTTTAACATTGTTTATTTGTCTTTTTTATTATGTTCTGAGATTTTTAAGGCAGATTACTCATGGCGGCCGTCATTGTTCTTCTGTGTTAGTTTCCACTTCAAAATTGATGAAGTATACTTATTAAGAAAGCAACCAGCAGGACCCTCACCAAAAAGAATGTGATCAGCGAGAATTTCATTCCAAACAAAGTTGATCACTGGAGTGAAGACGTCAAAGTTATTATTATTATTATTTTTGTTGTGCGAAGAAGTATAAGATATCAAATTTATAAGAAAATATGCATTATATTTACCTAGCTAGCTATAATAATATATGCAAGTAATATAACACAATTTTGATAGATAATGGATCCTCGTTGATTGAGACAAATACAACTAAAGAAATGGTGTGTGGGACAGACTGACAGAGACAGAGAGCTAAAGATGTACATCACAGTTATAGACTCCGGCGGTGATACTAAACAGTCCAGCAGACGTCGCTACCACGTCTCCGTTTTCAAACCACCTTTTTCTCGGAATCGTGCTTCCGACCGCTTTTAGCCACTTTCGTCGCGCTTTCATTTCGCTTCCGCTTCCGAATGGCGAAGCGCGACTGCAGGCAAGCTTCCGTGCTTCTTAGGTATGTGGTATCGATCAAGAGTGCATATATATGCTACTACTAAAAGTGAGCTCCAACATGTACACTCTAGGTCCACAAATCAAAAGAAAATATACTTTCATGTTCATAATTCAGGGTTAGGGTTTAGAATTATAGTCTAATAGTATTGATCGATGGTTTATTTAGGCTAGCTCTTGACTAATTACTTGCGCACCATGGAATTGGCATGAGTGGGATTGATCCGTACGTTGGGTAATTGTTAAGAGCTAGACATCCAATCGAGTCAAAGAAACTTGGAGTGATTGTTTCAAGCAATTATCGATTATGTCAAGAAATAAGAGAAAATCGATCAAAAGGTGGTAGACAGTTCCAAACACTTTGTTAGGGCAAGAAATAAGTATATTCGAAATGCGGGACTATATCAACGCCGCACAGCATCAACGTGTTTGACCAGTAAGATTCAATTCTCTGTCTTCCCTACTCTGATGGATAGATAACTTATCCTACCTCGCAAGTCGGAGGGACGAGAGATGACGAGCTCGATCTTAATCTTCATCTTAAATTCATTTAGCGGTTGAAATAGAATATTATAATCGTAAATTTTTAATGGTTAAAACACAAGAGGGAAATGATGGGAAATTTCGCAATGCAGGGAAGGGTCGAATGAGTAGGAGGATATTTTTTTTTGTTTTTTTGAGGATGGAAGAATAGGAGGATGTGTGACCTGATGAGTTGTTGAAATTGCATCCAAGTTATGTAGCATGCGCGCATTAGCGTGTGTGTCTATATATATATATATATATATATATATATATGAGATGTTGAACATTTTGTTCTATTTTGTTCCATTACCTTGTTGCTACCCACATTGAAGTTGGGTAAAATAAGAGAGAGACCTTCTCAGACTTAAACCCTAGGAAGCACGGAAACGTGCATACACCCACGTTTCCCGCTTCCAAAGCGGAACCACTCCGGAAACGCGCCGGAAACGCTCGGAAACGTGCCGGAAACGCCCGGAAACGTGTTTCCAGAAAAATGACTTTTGGAAACGCGAGTTTCTGAATTGGAAACGCGGTGGAAACGCGAGCTTCCGAATTGGAAACGCGAGTTTCCGAAAAATAAAGGTTTTTTTAATGTTTTTTTATTTGAGATTTTGAGTTACTTAAACTAAAAATTTGTTATTATATTTATTTTTTTGTATAATTTATATATATTTATATATTTTTTTTATTTCGACGTTTCCAAAACGTACCCGCTTCCTAAATTTTTTGAAAAACACGCTTCCGCGTTTCCAAACGTTTTGTTTCCACGTACCCGTATCCGATTCCGTGCAGCCTAGCTTAAACCAACTTGAACATGAATTCAAGATTCGCCACCCGTTACGAAACATATAGTATTCAACCTTTCTACGAAGAATAATCATATAGGGGTCTTCATAGGGGAACCGGAGAACCGCTACCGTCCATCTTTCCATCGTTTAGGGTTTCAGGGTTCGGTATCACCTTCAAAGTAAGAGGAAAAAAATGATCGAAGAAAAAGATAAAGGTGATGCTTTGAAGTTTGAACATACATTACCATATCATATTCTCTCAAAATGGATCGTGCGAGCTCATGAGTAAGTGTGACCAACCACAATTGGGGAAAGCTTCAAATTAAATTCGAGGATCTGACTGATGCCACTGATATGTAAATGGAAGGACGAAAGAATTTTGGGGGTATCATATTTTTGACTAGTCACAATTAGGTAATCTTATTACGTACTTGTATATACTCGTTAATGTGAGTTATTTACTTAAAATTATTATAGTTCTTTCTTTTTTCTTTCGTGATTTCAGTTTTTTTTTTTCTATGTAAAAAGGAAGCGACGCCTTGTATTGATTGATTTTGACGAGTAGTACGTTGCATGCACTCCCGGCCGGTCGGCGAGGCTAGTTAGCTTGGAATGAAAATGTCATTACTTTGCTTGTTGCCACTTGCCAATGACCAAATATTGATCATTCCTAGTTAACTTAAAAGCCTGTGTAAAAAAAAAAAAGTGGGAAAAAGATTGGTATTAAGTCGTGACAAGAGAAAGCAGCAGACCACTTCAGGCAGATACGTCCAATCATTTTAAATCAAATGCAACAACAAAACAGCCCTAGATTCGAGCCAGTTTCAAGTGGGATTAGGTTATGCCATCGTTCTTTATATAGTGAGTGGCGTATTTGAGTATATGACCTAACTAGCTTGATCTAGCTGGAGATGACACGTCGTACCAGTCTATGGGAACACGTGAAGAAAGCAAATAAGAGCTCCACAATCTTGATAAGGTGAAGGTGATATCATGACATGCGTATGCAGCGTATCTTTTCTTGTTATCTTGTGCCTGGCTTGACCTGGATTGGAGTGAGTTGAAAGCAGAAAGGGACTAAAGGTCGGTAGGGTTTAGATAAGCAGCCAGCTAGTTTCAAAGTGTAGAAATTTGCAATTTCAATTGTATTTGTTCACTTAATCAATTAAGCAACTCGATCAACTAACGAAAAGATTAAATAACAGGTTACAGGTGCACAGAATTTAGTGCTAGGAGACAACTCGTTTATCTGTGTACCTGACTACCTGGGACAATCTCCGAGAAGATTTCGTCCAAATATAATGCGCGCCGGCAAGTTGCACATCTTGAATCGGCAGTTAAATTCGTTAAATTCCTTTTGATTGCGAGAGAATTATATGGTGGGTTCACAACTTCACATGCATATATCACATCTGCCTTTAACATGCATGAGGGTTGTGATCGAAACGACAGAACAGAGCAGAATATTCGGCAAAAGTCTGTAGGACAAATCCCACCAAGCCTTAATTTCTGTATGTTGAGGTATATCGGAGTTCAACATAAATTATGGACTTATGTTCAAAGATAGATGATACATGGGATTGTAAAAGACTGAAAGCAGCATACATAAATGCTGCTGTTTGGGGTTTAATACATTCTTGAAATATAAACAAAAGGACTCTGTAGAAAGATGAAGAATTCTGTGAGTTACATTGCACATTGAATGTACTTAATGGAAATACCTACATAACTATATATGCAAGTGATCATATTGAACAAGGACATCTCTTTGGCGACTCCGGCCATTGCATTATTGATTTCAATTCCGCTCCGGTGGAGTAATTACGTACGCTGGACTACTGAAGAGGATGGATAAGATCATCCAATTAATTTTCTATGGACATTGGTTTGCCTATAACATTTTTCTCCTTTTTCTTTGAAGTATAGAAATATTGGAATTTTCCTTGGAAGTATACGCTGATATCTACGGGTGAGTTGATAATACATGGATGGATGATGGATAATACATGGATGGATGATGGATCCATTCATCCAATCTTCTATTCAAGCCCCAACTAACAAATAAACCTACTTCTAGGACATCTTGCCCTTGGAGATACTACGACCAAAATGCCCTCGGTCCTCGTCGACTCCAAACTTTTCACACTCCCTTTCTCTCTCGTCAGCGAATCGTGGTAAGGGTAACTTTCGACGTCGGCGGCGGCGTGTTGGTGGCAGAACTACCTCATGGAATAATCACCGGCGACGGCGCCACGCCGGCACCACTGTAAGAAAATGAGAGGCTGGCCATCACCGGCGATGGGACTCGGTGGGATTGAATTCATTGTTTTTGACAACTAAATCCGAGTCGCTTTTGCTGCTGCAATGTCCCGTCGTTGAATTGAGGCGGCAGTTTAAAGAACGTATGAGCATCGGACGGTGGATATCGACGATCAGCTAGCTGGCTATTGAGGCGGGAATAATCTAAAGAAGAGAGAATCTGTTAATTGTTTGCTTATCGATCTTGTGGTGGGCTTATTGAATATATAGTAGGAGTATAGGATACCGGTTTTGATAGATCATTAATTATGTGATCAATTTGAACCCACCATGAACAATTAGACAATAACATATATAACGTCCGTATCTGAAATAGAGTTCAATGCTGGCGTTTATATTTTCTGATGTAAAAGAGCCAAAAGTCCCAAAACATGGTAATAGATATATAGATCAGCTTTAGTGTTCAACACTTCATCATCAACATTACAAGCAATTACATAGTTTACTCCAATCCCAGATAAATGTAATAAAAACTAGCGGTATACATAAGTGGCTTACTAATTCAACACTTCATCAAAGCTAGCTACTGCAAGCAATGGCATCTGTTTCGATGGCTTAGTACAATGACTACAATATCAGATAAAGGCGCGCAATTATAAAGGTGAAATACATAAGTGGGTGTGAGTGTAACTGCAACATACATATGTACGAGCGTGAAGAAATATCGATGAGCATAATCTTCCTTGTTCAGATAAGGCGGCTGGTTTGTGTCGAATGGAGCTTGTTAATCACAGGCGGTGCTTTGGACATTTGGGAGTACTAGCTAGTACTCCTCATCCTGGCTTGGCTTTGGGAAAATCTGCTGCTTGGAAATCTTGGCGAGCCCGATTTCAGGGGGCGTTGGATGGGCTGAACCGGGTTCAGGGGCTCCAGGAGCACAGAAGATTGAGATTAAGATTCGAACGACGGAAAGAAAAGCCATGGTCTTGACTAACCTTCTCTTCTTGGGAAGCAGACTCGGACTACCACCTTTCTTCTGCGTCGTCTTGAAAAAGATATTAGGTTCCATGTTTCGGTTTCCCACAGGCAGCGGTGGCTGATCCGTAGCAACTTTCGATCCTGGACGGTTTTGAAGCTCCGACGTCATTTCTGAGTTTTGCTCTGTGTGTGTGGGTGAAAATTTAGGAGCTCAGGGTTTCAAGTTTGGGTGGAGAGGTTTAGAGGGTTTGTATCGTATGTATAGTGAAGACGAAACTCCAGATGACAAATCACCATGATCCACGTAGCTTTTATGTTGCCGGGGCATATCACACCTTCTTTTCCTATGAATTTCTAAGGTCCATGCACATTTTCACTTTGTAGCTAGCTAATTGAGGTAGTAATAATATCTTACTAACCTCTGGCTCTACAAATTTTGGGTAGTTAAGTTTAATTTCAGTCGGTGTTTTTCAGTTTTCACTATTAAATTTTTTGTTTTTTGTTTTGTTTTCACCTCTATGAGTTCTATTTAAATTAAGTTGATCGAACCTCCGTTTGTGCCCATTAAACCGGCGATTTTTCACATATTACCAACATAATTTCACGTACATAACTCGGGTTTTCATGGAAGTTTCAGGTGGTTGTATAATGTGGCGAACACGGCAACACCTACTGCAGAGCAGCCTAGTCAGCATAGTAGAGTGATGAACTGATCACCCTTGGATTTTTGGAAACCATTCAATCCAACGGTTGATATAGTGCATATCGGGGACATAATCACGTGGTCTCATGCACAAAGTGGTAATGTAAAGATAGAGGATCAAAGTTGGAACGGGGTAGTACAGTAGTACTGGCCTACTGGGACCTCACGCTACATGCATTTTTCACGGTATTACTATCATAATGTTATTAATCAGTTGTACGTTTTCGCTACAGTCTAGGTTTTAGTTTTGTTATACTGTACCTTTGAAACCTCTATTTATACAACTTACTTAAGGTTAGAACATATTGGTAATATTTGATATGTTTCATGAATGACCCAATTACTTTGGCTGTACATGAAACGATGATGCCAACTTTCCCTCTCACATAATGAAAAGCTATCGTGAAACTCACCGATCAAGAAGTGAAGATCGATATAGTCGACGAATGCATTCATCAGGTAGCATATCATAAGCACCTCTGCACCTATATTTTCCCCATGCGATTGTATCCATCGTCGCATTCTTGCTTATTTTTTTTTTTTTAATTCGATTAACTTTTTACTCAGCTTATAACAGATCAAATAATGAACATCGGCTGAAAAGCCAGATTAGATCGATATAAAAAGAGAAGAAGAATGATTTTTCTTAATGGAAGAAGAATGATAACAATTAACAAAGTTAAAAATATGCGTTTGTTCAGTCATGATAGAAAGCATTTCGTCATGAGTTGGTTGGCAAGAAGCTTCGTGGTTATTAAAGTTCCAAAAGCAACTTAATTTGGGATCGATTTTCAATAATATTCTTCCATGTCGAGAAGATGCATGGGACCTAAGTTAACACCATATGACCAGTAGCTGATGGGTAGTACGTGGTTGAAATTTTTGGTAGTCATACACCAAGGGAGGACGTATTTTATTGCCTAAGTTTGCTCAAAATGAAGAAATTGATTTTATAATATTCCCCCCTCAGCTGGAAAAGGGATATGCGTCTAAACCCTAATCAGTAATATTATCATTCAATACTACATACGTGCATCTACTTGTTGTCTAGCTTTCTTGATTAATATATATGTTCCATTCCTGTAAGATGACTAACTTAATTCACTTTAGTTATTAGAATTGTATATCATAGTCACTTACTTGACGAGAATTGAAGCTAGATTGATCGTATTGATTTTCATGTGCTGAAGAAAACCACTCGACGAATCCACAGGGATCCAAAGTTCATCGATCACCTTTCAATCGTTCATATTTGCTTTGACAAAGAGATTAGATTTGGTTAGCCATTCTACTCAAGACAAATGGGAGGTAGTTTAGTTATGATGACTTAAGAGGTAATCAACAAGAACGGTATATTTCTAATCCCAGGAGATTGCCTTTGGTTTTAGTATATACACTTATACAGTGTCCTATGTAACGTTTTAAACTTTTCATCTTTCTAGAATCCGAGCACCAAGCTATTTGGTAATTGATCTGTAACTACTAACTAGTGTTGCCGAAGCTCCGGCTCTTAGGAATAATCTGATGTTGTAAACTCTAGTTCCTGCATATGTTTTAGACTTTTAGTCATTAATGGATTTTTTTTATTTCCAAAACTAGTGTTGCCGATGAAAACAATAAATTAATTATATATATTTAATAATAAAATTGGAAATGATAAAAGTAATTAACCACGTTGGTGGATCATGACAGAATGGAAGCGACAGAGTAACAATTGTGGATTTGTGGCTTAGGATATGGCCAGTCTTTACAGGGAAGCTTCATTTTTAGTATATGGTTAAGATTATGAAAGCAACATGTACATATCATATGAAAGTTTATAATTGATCTGTTTAAGTGTCAACACGTACGCAATCAACATGAAACTAGATCAAGAATGACAAGTAATTAAACATTGTGGTTTGTGTTTTTGTGGGTAAAGGACATGGGATGCTCGTTGACCTCCCACACATGAGTCATGGTGGCTTGCGACGTGACTGTGAAGAAGTTTCGATTTTGGAAGCGTTATGCATCAGCTAACGTTTGATATCGTTTATCATTACGCTAGTTGTAATGTAGTTAATCAACTTAATTTTTTTAGGGTTTGGCATGCAAGAAATCCCACGTACTATTATTTAATTAATTTTGTCAAGTTGTGTTCATTCTTTCTTTTTTTTTGATCGTGTTCATTCTTTCAGATATATGTGTTTTATCACTACTTTTATGTGAGAATGCATCACATATAATCAACCTGATCGGACTTATAGCCTACGGCGATCATGGTGTAGCGATTTGGACTAGCTATCTGCTTAAAGAAGAGGCCAAGGAACACGGAATGGAATTTATATATATAGTGGACAGATCGCAGCCATTGGATATTCTAGCCTAGCATGCCATGAAATTAATCAATCAAACTCAATCATACTTTAATCGTATTTGTCTTGTTCAGACAAGACATAATCTGTGGCATGTGTTTAGGGATTTGGTATTTGTTTTCTTTCCCCTGCAGAAATGGTTCCATATTGACGTTCACCATTTATACGGTTGAGTTTTATCTGTTTCACCCTAGAAGGGTAAAAGTAAAATTTAAATTGTACATACTGGGCTAAATGATACCATGGGCCGGGCCCAACTAGCTTGCTCCACCTTTGTTTAAAATACAGCACATGGTATTCTGTTTGAGCGGAACTGTTGAGATGAAACTAGCGTGGAAGAAGAACAAGAAGAAGCGGCCTCTGGCCACCGTCTCCAAGTACCCGAACCTCCCTTTTGATATCAAAAACGACAACCCCATTAGCCAAAACGACACAACAAACGAGCCCAATGGTGTTCAAAACAACACGGAGCTGAACAAGGAACAACTCCATGAGCCGAGCGATCCCTCAGTCTCTGGAGAAGCAGAAGACAACGTTACCAACCTCTTTAACTCGTTTCAGTCTCAGGGAACCAAGCTCGCTGAGGTAGTATATCATCCCAATTTATGTTCTTCCTTAATTCTTTTCAGTATGCAGTTACGCCTTAATGTGCTAGATTGTACCAGTTACCCAATTTAGAATTTAGAATTTTGATCAGAGTTTGTAGCTTTTAGAGTATATTATTTATTCTAGTTGCTTCAGTTTGTAAAGCATGAAACTTTGCTGGTTATATACCTTGTGATTATGGAAACCAAGTTAACTTGGTACGTGTAGTTATAAATGTATGAGCATGATGTATGGTTGTGCTGTGTTTTGACCTGGATGTTTTGATGGCATGATTCTCATATTAGATGGTTTCTTTGAAGGATGGGAAGTACCGGGAAGCATTGGGAAAATGGGAGTCTGCTCTTATGCTGATGCCCAATACTGCAGTTTTACATGAGCAGAAGGCACAGGTTTTGATTGAAATTGGTGATGCGTGGAATGCAATAAAGGCTGCAACTCGTGAGTTCTCTTACTTGTCTCCTCATCGCTTTCAGTTTTAGTTTTTGTTGTATGCAGTGATTGTTTTATGTTGCAATTTCTCTGGTTGAATCACAAGTGGTTTCTCATATGTATCTTTGGATAACGATTGGCAGGAGGTACTGAGTTGGAGCCTTGTTGGGCTGAGGTATGTCAAAATACTCAAAATCTTTATACTTACTGACATGGTTGTCAATTCCCTTTCTTTTTTTTTTTTTTCATGTGCTAGTGCCAAATTATGATGATCCTTTTTCTTTTAGAAAATATGAACACGAGAGACTTCTCATGAGTATGCTGTTTAAAATTCTTTTGTTGTGTATCAGTGTATGTTCTTTTTGTTAATTCCTGATATCTGAGGAGGGGAAATTGAGATCTGGTGAGGTTCAATATCTTGTGAATACTTTTATTATGAAATGGGAGCTTTGGACCTTGTGATCTAGACGGGTTAACCTCATCTTTTGCTTTCTTTGACTTTTTTCGTGACTATGCTGCATTTAGCATTCGTGGTAGCCTGAATTGTACTTCCCCATTGCCGATTATTCTTGTTTTCTTCCTAATATTATTGCAATGCAGTATATTGTAAGAAAATAATTTTGCTTTGCCCTTCCTGGTTCATATAGATACTATCTACCTATTACCTATAACTCTATAAGTAGCTGACACTTGATAATTGGTAACTTTTATTGTGATTTAACTTGTCATTCTGGAAACATAGTATAAATGTATAATAGAAAATTCATTAGCATCCAAATTATCTTTCTTTTTCACATCTGTTTAGGCATGGGTTACTCTTGGCAGAGCTCAATTAAACTTTGGGGAACCTGATAGTGCTGTTCAAAGCTTTGACAAAGCATTAGCCATCAAGGTAATGATTCCAGAAGAATTTACATATAGTCTGCAGAGCTTTTCCCACTGTTCTTTTATGGTCCTGTAGTAGGATTGAAGTGGGTGATTATTATCTTTGTCTAAAGTGTTGCTTGCCAATAAGATGATCTTTGGTGAACCCATGGTTGCCTTGATAAGTTCCTGAAATGGTGAATTATAAACTTATGATATAAATCTCAGCACAGTGATATAAAGTTTTACCTCTCATACAGCCTGATTCTGAAGAGGCTCGAGATGACAGACATACTGCAATGAATCTGATGAAAAGGCGAAAGCAGCTCCATTCATCAGGCTTAAGTCCTACAAGAAATCGTTATGCAGTTGGGGATAGCACTGATAGGATATGAAAACTCTGGTATGTGTATAGAAGACTGGAAGAGTTATGACGTGAACTGATCTTAAGAGAACAAGAACATGGTCAGATTCTCTTCTCAATGTTTGTGTAAGTTGTATCTGATGAAGTTAAATATAATCCTACCGTCATATGAAGCAATTACAAAAGATCAAATTTTTTTGTATCATCTTTTTTTTTTAAGACGTACTATCATTTATTTCAGAATTTGAAACTAGTTACAACTTTCAGTCTTTCACAAAAAAAGTTCGTGCTATAGACTTCGCAATTGCATCCCGTATTTTCACTTTTCCTGGCCTTTAGTCTGTCTCTCTCAGAGGCTGGAAGTTTACACTTCCTTCCAACTTCCTTGTGAATGAAAGACACTCCTACCGTCTTTGTCAAACCGTACACGAATGACGTGTAAACTGAGCGACTCCAAGTCTACAATCACCCTTGGCGGTGGCGCAGCTCCAGCTATGAAAACATGGTTATCAAACCGTTTGTGTTTGGTTGTTAGGAGAAATTTGATAGCATACTGAGGATTACAGGTCTGCCACACTTGTGGAAAACTGCGTTCCTCAATCAAGCAGTAGTGTAAACATATCGAACTTCAGAAGCCCGAAATTGCCCAATGTTGGTTTCACCGACGGCGGCCGTGATTCTGGTGAAGCACATGTTTTAGTACTGGACCCGGCAACAAAGATTGGAAGAATCACTCATCACATCATTTACATGTTAATTTACTGCTACTGGTTTTCATCTCTCTATCTATATCACACATAAAAAAGAAGCTTAACAGAAGATCACACTAGACGTGAAAAAATAGATCGAAAACAACATTTCTTTTATTATAATGATTATTGTACCAACAGAAAAATCCACATTGCCTTTAGAATGTCCCTATAATCACATCAACCCATTTTGAACAATGAAAACTTCAAACAGCAGTGGTTGGTACACTACGGAGCACGACAGTCTCCACAGTACGTCCCGGTCCGATTCCAATTAACACCCCCAATTCCAAACCTTCACCAGTTGTGTCTTTTCCTTCCTCCATGGACCTCTTCCTCATCGCATCCAAAATAAACAGCACAGGCGGAGCTCCCATATTATCAAACTCACTCAGCACATGCCTTGTTTCTCTCAGCTTCCCCTCCTTCAAACCCAGTTGTTCTTCCACCCTGTTTTAAAGACTCAATTGAGGCTTAAAAAGGTTAAGATTATTTACATAACGCCTATGTTTTCCAGTTTAGACAATAAGATTTAAAAAACTTACGCATTTTACGCTTATAAATACGTTTTTACGCATTTTACTACTCTTTAGAAAATATTTTTTTTAGATATTTTTTATATTTATATATATAATGTGTTTAAATTGATGAAAGTTATATAAAACGTGTAGATTATAAATTTCATTATATCAAAATGTAATAAATTTGTAAGTTCTTATGTATATTTATTTTTTTGTACGTGTATAATTATATATTTACACATTTAACTGCTATTTTTTTTATAACATAAGGCATAATGCGCCTCAAGTTTTAAGATATGAACATGTCAGAGCATATTGCATATATATTAGAAATATCAAAATAATTTGATACAAATTGTGTGCAACTAGATCGAATCATACCGATTAAAATTATTAAAAAATACAATTTAGGTATTATAATTGGGTGGACACAATAATTTTGAAAACAAAATATAATTCGGGTGGAAAAAGAATGTGGGGTGAACAAAGCGGACTGTGTGGTGACAATATGTAACATCCTGATTTTTTTAATAAGTCAAATTCTATTTTTCTTTTGAGAAATCGAAAGTAGAGATCGTCATGAGTTCACCGCATTTCTGAAATAGCATTGGTCCAATACTTAGCTAAATTGCTAAGTATTTCAGCCCCTTTCCGTGTCACATTTGGTGCGTCACTTGGACACATGTCACATTGTGACGAAATGGTGTTTGACTTGTTGTGGAGCCAACACGTGGCAACATGTAGCCAATGACATGTCGACACGTGGTAGTTGGAAGGTATAAATAAGAACTAGCTCAATTTCTTGCCGTATATTTCTCTCGTCCTCTTTTGTTTTTTAATATTATTTTGTTAGTTTTTGTGACGAAATTTTCATAGATCATAACTTTTGATATGTAACTTCGATTCGCAATCTATGAGTGGTATTGACGTTCTCTTTCTATCATATATATTTGGCTAGATCCAACAGTAATTCTAGAAAGTTCATTTAGTAGGTTTGATTTACGATGTAGGAGACAATTCGGTTCGTCGAGCGTCAGAGTCAACTCGACTTCCAGTAGGGTATCTCGAAGAGTCTCTCTTTAATTTGATGATTAGAATTATATTTGAATTGGGTTATTTGTTTGATGTTTTTTGATGTAACTCTCGAGTGTTATTAGTTTTGTTATAAGCATGTGTGATCGTTGATGTATATATGATTGGTGTCACTGTTTTTTCATAAAAGCATGTGTCGTATATTTTAATACGAGTATTGATATTTACTTGGCATGCATAGAGCATTATGAGATAACAATGACTATGCATATGAAAGTGGAGATTGTGGAAAGATGAGAATGAGATTGAGAGAAAAGAATGTCTTTTGCGTAGTTGAGTTTTCTAATGGAGCATGCCAAGATCTATGGTCAGCCCAACATGCACAAATGTGGGGAAGTATGTCTCTTCGACGCGTAGTCAATAAAATCATCTTATTGGGTTTCGGGTTTAGAAGACCATGAGATTAACAAGACGACTAACAAATGAGGCACATGCATTGAGATATTATTGGTTGATATACATTAGGTCACATGATGAAACATCTACACGGTATGGGACGTGTGGGCTCAATGTTTATGTATTTGATCTAATTGTCTAGTAATCTAAGTGGAAGTTCATTAGCATTCATGCATCTGATCATTGTCATTTATCTACATTGCTTGATAACTTGATTGCGTAACATAGTTAAGAATAACCTAAAGAGGTTTGGTCCTACTAAACGTAAGCTCACCTCTAGAGATTTTTTGTTCAGGTGTGTATAAGGTAATACCTCTTTTGAGAAGACTGGAGTGGGGAATAAATTTGACGAGCCTAGAAAAAAGTTATTTTTATTTTTACTACATTCCGCACTAAATCGCTCCTCGTTAGGACCGGGGCATGAGACAATAGCCGCACCCATTTGTTAAATGTGGAAAATTGTATGTATAAATATACCATAAATATGGCACTAACTATTACAGTATTACCTAAAGAGAGAATGATCATAAATATACCATAACTAACTATTACACTATTATATATAAGTATATACAATATACCATTATGCAATGCATGTATCATATTCATGTGATTAAACAGCTTCTGCTTGAAAATAAATAAATTTCAAAGGGCATCATATCATTCCCAGATTTGGCCTGTTGGGGTTGTTGGCGTGAAACACGGTTCCGGAATTCACGGAGTGAAACACGGTTCAGGGATTCACGGAGTGAATCACGGATTGCTTTTGTGGGTAGACTAGTATATATATGTACATCATGTGTGTATGAATTAAATCAATCAAGCAAGTGTAAATTGTTCTTCCACTTGGTATCAGAGCCTCTTGCTCTGTTTTTTTGGGAATTTTTTTTCTCTCCTTCTTTCCTTTCTCCGGCAGCTAGCTCGGAGCGACCTCCTGTTCTTGCCAACCTTGAACCTTTTCTTGGTCTCCTTGAGCGCCGTGAACTTCTTGTCCTTGCTGGTGAGCACGTTCGGTGTGACGACCTCCTTTCAGCAGCTCGGAACTTCCCCGGAGCCGAGACATACCCGACCCGGCTTCTCCTCCACGTCCACCTATACCCGGAATCGCGACACCACGTTCCGGCGATCTACTGTCTCACTTGCACCTCGCCAGACTCCGCTGCACCTCGCCGCCGTCGATCCTCTTCCTCGACCCGAAGTAGTCTCTCCGCTGCTCGCCGCTCCTCACCGCTGCTTGCCGGACGTCCTCAGTCGCCGCTCCTCGCCGAAGCGTTTCCCAGATCGGTAGAGCTGCATCGACCCGGTTACATCTCGCCCCGGCCCAGCCCAAAAACCGCCCCGGCCCAAACTGCAACCTAGCACAGCCCAGCCCAGACTGCGTGTAACCGGACCCGGTCCGCCGATCGGACCCGACCCGGTCCATCCGACCCGACCTGGTTCACCCAACCTGACCCGGTCTGGCAAGAATCAGTTGTCTTTTTCCTTGTCTGTGCATCCTCACTGTCAGTGCAAGTGCACCAAAGACAGATTCTTTTTTAATTGGTATGGCTTTCAATAATTCTCACTCTGGTAGTTCTGATACATGGATTATTGATTCTGGTGCATCTGATCATATGACTTATGACAAATCTTATTTTACCATATTATCCCCTCCACCCGTACCCTATGTTACTAATGCTAATGGTGAGTCATTTCCCGTGGTAGGGACAGGGTCTGTTCGTATTACTCCTACCATAGAGCTTCACAATGTACTCTATGTACCTGCTCTATCTCACCATTTGATATCTGTTCCCCAACTGAACGCTGACGCTCAGTGCTATATGATCTTTTTTCCTATGTATGTGATATTTCAGGATCTTCTCACCGGACGAGTAATTGGTCGGGGGTATTTGCGGGGCCGATTGTTTCATTTGGATCTGACGTACGCAGGGGAAAAACCAGGGGGGCAGTCTCGGACCGCGTTACTCTCCACTTCTGACAAGCTAAGTGAAATTTGGTTATGACATCGTCACTTAGGGCATCCATCTTTTAGTGTTATGAAAAAATCCATGCCCACTTTGTTTATTAATGTGGACGAGTCTTGTTTATGTTGTGAGACATGTATTTTGGGCAAGAGTCATCGATCAACTTATTCCCCTAGTATTTCAACTAAAAGTTTTCTTCCTTTTGAATTAATTCATTCTGATGTTTGTGGACCCTCTAAAGAATCTACTGTCTCAGGCATGCGTTATTTTGTGTCATTCATTGATGAGTGCACACGTCTTTCATAGATTATTCTTCTTAAAAATAAAGATGAAGTTTTTCCAGCTTTTCGTACCTTCCATGCCTCTGTCCAAACCCAATATAATGCCACCATTCGAGTTCTTCGTTCTGATAATGGGGGGGAATATGTGAATCATGTCTTTCAGGAGTTCTTTAACACACACGGAATTGTTCATCAAACAACGTGTCCTTACACACCTGAGCAAAATGAGATTTCTGAAAGAAAAAATCGTCATTTACTTGATATGGCTCGATGTATTCTTTTTAGTGCCCACATGCCTAAATACCTTTGGGGTGATGCTGTCATTACTTCCGCCCACCTCATTAATCGTCTTCCATCTCGTGTTCTTCAAGGGAAAGTTCCCTATGAGGTGCTTGCATCTCATGTCTCATTACCTTCTTTTCATAATCTTCCTGCCCGTGTTTTCGGTTGTGACGCTTTTGTTCATCTTCCACAACATCAGCGTTCTAAATTGGATGCCCCGGCAGTTAAATGTGTGTTTGTTGGGTACGGAGGCCATCAGAAAGGGTACCGGTGCTATCATCCTCCTACTCGGAAGTACTATGTCACTATGGATGTTACTTTTTTTTAGGACATGAGTTACTTTTCCTCTTCTGATACTGCTCTTCAGGGGGAGAATTCCTATTTTGAAGAGTTGTATCATGGAGAGGGGGAGACAAATGAGCCAGTCGATATGGTAATAAGTTCCGTTGAGATTACCAAGGTGTCAGCCACACAGGCACCACCGGAGGTCGTCACTCAAGCGATTCAGGCACCAGAAGCTGACAACACAACTGCCCCTCATGTATCCCGTACTACTGTTTATACCCCTGACCAAAGCTCTCCTGGTACAGAAGATCACTCATCTGAGGTTAGTCATTCTATTGAGGCTAATAGTAGACAATATGTTTTGCCAAATAGGTCTACTCGAGGTCAACCCACAAAAAAATATGAACCTACCCTTCAGACTAAATCCAAGTATCCTGTGGCCAATTTTATATCTACCAAAAGATTATCTAAGTCATATGAGTCATTTGTGAATCAAATATCTACTGTATCAGTACCTAACAAAGTGCATGATGCATTTGGAGATCCAAAATGGAGGAAAGCAATGCAGGAATAGATGGAAGCATTACAAAAGAACAATACTTGGGAGCTTGTACCTCCACCATATGGCAAGAAGACTGTAGGATGTCGATGGGTGTTTTACAGTGAAGCACAATCCAGATGGATCAGTAAGCCGGTATAAAGCACGCCTAGTAGCAAAGGGGTTCACCCAGACATATGACATAGACTATGATGAGACATTTGCACCTGTTGCAAAGATAAACACTATCCGGGTATTGCTCTCTATCGCTGCTAACTTGAACTGGCCACTTAGGCAGTTTGATGTTAAAAATGCATTCCTTCATGGAGAACTAACAGAAGAAGTATACATGGATCTTCCGCCTGGATATGTGGCAGCTTCTCCCGATAACTTTGTATGCAGATTGAGGAAGTCTTTATATGGTCTTAAACAGTCTCCTCATGCTTGGTTTGGCAGATTCTCACAATTTATGAGGAAAATTGGCTACACGCAGAGTAATTCAGACCACACATTATTTCTCAAACACCAACAAGGGAAGGTAACAACCCTAATCATATATGTTGACGATATGGTAGTTACTGGTAATGATACTATTGAGGTGGACAGATTACAAAAGCAGCTAGCCACAGAGTTTGAGATGAAGGACCTAGGTACACTCAAGTACTTCTTAGGTATTGAGGTAGCCCGGGGAAGTGATGGTATCTATATGTGTCAGAGGAAGTACATCCTTGATCTATTAACAGAGACATGTATGTTAGATTGCACTCCAATTGATACTCATATTGAGCAGAACCATCGGTTAGCAGAGTACCCAGATCAAGTGCCCACCGATAAAACTCGTTATCAGAGGCTAGTTGGACGTCTGATTTATTTGTCACATACCAGGCCAGATGTTGCGTATGCAGTAAGTGTAGTGAGTCAGTTTATGCATAATTCGAGTGTGGATCACATGGATGCTGTTGTGAGGATTTTGAGGTACTTGAAGTCAGCTCCAGGGAGAGGAGTAATGTTTTCTAATCACAACAATATCCTTGAGATTTGTGGCTTCACAGATGCAGACTGGGCTGGAAATATTACCGATTGAAGGTCCATATCAGGATACTTTACCTTTTTTGGAGGCAATCTTGTTACGTGGAGGAGTAAGAAACAAAATGTGGTAGCTCGATCTAGTGCTGAAGCAGAATACAGAGGTATGGCTCAGGGAGTGTGCGAATTGTTATGGCTTAGAAGTTTGCTACAAGATTTGGGTATTAAGCCTCAATGTGCCATGCAGCTGTACTGTGACAACAAGACAGCTATCGATATTTCACATAATCCTGTGCAACATGATCGTACAAAACATGTGGAGGTTGATCGTCATTTTATAAAAGAAAAGCTAGACGCGAAGATCATTAGTTTTCCTTTTGTTTCTACAGAAGAGGAACTTGCCGATATGCTCACAAAAGGAGTGTCTAAAAGGGTATTTTATGATTCACTTAGCAAGTTGGGCATGGTTGATATGTATGCACCAACTTGAGGGGAAGTGTTGGCGTGAAACACAGTTCCGGAATTCACGGAGTGAAACACGGTTCCGGGATTCACGGAGTGAATCACGGATTGCTTTTGTGGGTAGACTAGTATATATATGTACATCATGTGTGTATGAATTAAATCAATCAAGCAAGTGTAAATTGTTTTCCACTGGGGTTAGAGTAAAGATGCTAAATAACGTTAATTCTGATGCTAATCTGTTTTAACGTGGTTCGTAACTTCGTACTTTTAAGAATTAGATGGTCGATCGAATATAGGTGGACCCAGATCGAAATAATATTAGTTTTCACCTACCTAGTTTTACTTGATTAACTTAAGATGCACCATCCCACTGTGTTTGCTTTGTATGTATGACTAGCTTGATAGTGCTCGTTTCTAACTTCCGGAGTTTAATTCGTGTATATTTCTAAGCAGATGCATACTTTTCTGAATCAACTAGCCCATTGGAAGAGACTCTTCCAACTTATAAGTGTGGAAACTGATTCCCTGATCATAAAACAGCAGTTTTCTAACGCTACAAGTGAATCTAATAGGGTCGGGCAGGATCTATGAAGACCATATGGGATTATGGGTTTTATGAAGGCTTCACCTAATGTTAGGATTTAGGATTGTCTACGCCTAAACTTAAGCTAACAAGGCAGCACACCTAGTGGCAGATCTAACGTTCAAAAATTAGGTGAGTGGAAAATCATTAAGCTAAGTAGGTTCTATTCAAACACAAAAAATTTATATAGACGATTAATAGCAATGAAGATATATGAAAAACCAGGGATAAATGAAAATTGGGAAGAAACTAAAATAACAAATAATAAGCAATATATGAAGATGATTCCAAACCTAATGTGCAACCAGCCAAGTACTACCACGCAGCAAATTCCAATCTCAATGTGAAACTGATCCATATAAGGGCATATGCACCCCATTTACTCTATCACACCACCAATCCATCAATTACTATTCACTGTAAATTGCATTTTTGTATCAGTTATTGTGCAGTGGTGCATCCCCGCTCGATCCATTAATTACTATTCATTGATTCATCAATTGTGATTTCATGTATTTGTATTTTAATAATTAGTATTCAATAAAGAAGTGAACAACAATGATAAACTTGTTTTATTTCATATAAAAATAACTGAAAATTGAAGAAACAAAACAAATTAGAATCAACAAAACTTACTAGTATTCATCATCAAATTGAGGAACATAACACCTTTCTCTAGTACTAGTACTCTCATTCACGCCCCTCATGATCTATGTTTTCCTCCTTTTGTGCCACAACTTTGTATTTGGGGTCATCATGGTAGTATCTATTGACATAATTCTCGTTTCTTCTAGCAATACATCCATAGCCTCTCGCTGTGCCATCCTTGCTTCTTTTTGTTTCTCATGAAACACACAACTGCAACTCTTAGGAGGGAAGCCAAGTACCCTTTTTTTTTTAAAGAACACAAAATAAATTGATAGTGAAGATGAAATAAAGAAAGGAAATTAGAGGAGATGAAAGGAGAAATTGGATGGAGATTGTGGAAAATATGAATGGGTATTTATAGGAGAAAAATATGGTGTATTTTGTTTATAAAAAAATTGAAAAACAAAATTCAAACGTTCAAATTTGAAACGGTCGAAAAAATGACCGTTGAACAAATGTAGTCGTTGGCCAAGTGGCAGCATATTATTAGGTTTACCACAAATATTTAGTGGCACACCATAATTATGATGTGAGTGAATTAAATTGCTTCAGACAATCAATCAATCAAAATTGCCCATTGTTTGTATGATTGCTTTTCTCCGCTCATATGCTCTAATTGTTTTTCTAACCAGAGTTATAATATATGTTATGTATGGAGTTCATAGGTCGGATAGACAATTAGATAGTCACACAACCCTTAAAAACCCTCGAGTGAGACTGATATGAAGAAAGACAGAAGAGAAACTGGTGGCTTTTAACTTGAAGTTATGGATTTTACCCAGCAAACATAACAAAAGTTCAGCGAGAATGACATTTTTGCCCAGCTGGCCTTGCGTCCTCTTAAATCCGCCTCAGCGCACGCCATGTAGCCGCGCAAGCTTCTTCTACAAATCACTGATATTCTAGGCTGCACGGAATCGGATACGGGTACGTGGAAGCGAAACGTTTAGAAACGCGGAAGCGTGTTTTTAAAAAATTTTAAGAAGCGGGTACGTTTTGGAAACGTCGAAATAAAAAAAAATTATAAATATATATAAATTATACAAAAAAATAAATATAATAATAAATTTTTAGTTTAAGTAACTCAAAATTTCAAATAAAAAAACATAAAAAACCTTTATTTTTTGGAAACACGTTTTCGAGCGTTTCCGACACATTTCCGGGCGTTTCCGGCACGTTTCCGGACGTTTCCAGAGTAGTTCCGTTTCGGAAGCGGGAAACGTGGGTGTAAGCACGTTTCCGTGCTTCCTAGCTGATATTTTCTTTGATAAAGTGCGACACCATTCATTCAAAACTAAAAATGGCGTACTCCTATCGAAGTCCCCCTAGAAAATGTATTCAATCAAACAGGCAATTGTATAATGATTATCATCAAACTATTAGATCTCCCATCTTTTGCTGAACAGAATAAGTTGATAATATTCAAACATGTAAAATGATGATAACAGAAGATTGGAGATATATGATCAAGAAGAACATGAAGCATTTATCATTTTGAAGAACCGTCTTCTTTCAACAACAGAAGAACTACATTCAGATTCCCTCCTAGAGTTACTACTTACACAGTAAAATGTTACAGACCACCAGTATTCTGGGTGGTAGTTCTGAAAATGGTCGTATACCCAATTGCTATGTCCTTTTCTTTTTTTTCAAATCCTGCACTTCGGCAAGGAGCAAGCTACACAAACAGCCTTTGAAATCATGTTCTTTCGATGTGTTATGTATCCATAGTCAGCAGAATCAACAGGGTTTACAACCTACAAAAGTATTCCCCACAAAAAGGCAGCAATAAAGACATTCTTAGCCTAGAGTTATATAACTACAAAATCAAAATCGTTACTCACAGAGAATTAGTCAGTCCTGGAAATGTCATATTGTTAACACTTCATCTCCTTTCATGATCTAGTGTCTTGACTGCATCTCAAATAGCCTCAATGGCAGGCAGTTGTCACAGATATCCTGCTAAAATGCCTCTATATTGTTCCGATTCTCCGTCATTAAATCTTTCACTTGGAATATCCCCCATAAATGACAGACCAAAACAGAAATTCATTCAGTGTATCAAAATCAAAGTCTAAATCGCTACAAACTCCATCAGTCCTGTAAACTTCTCATTATCTCCATGGCAGCCATATCTTTTTGATGATCTAGAGTCTTAACTGCATGCAGAAGCACGTCCATTCCACCCCTACCTTGTTCTGATACCCCATCATCAACTTTATTATTCCAGTCAATTGATCCTTCACTTTTCTTATCCAGTTGCTTTTCATTTTTCTGATAAGCTTTTTTTGCCCTGCGTATCATCTGAATTGTTGCAGTACATTTTCTGCAAAACCATTTTCCGTTTGGAATGTCACATAGTGGTGGGTTCAGGCAATAGATATGGAAAGCATGATCGCAGCCATCACAAAGAACGATCTTATCATCATCTTTATCAGTGAGACAATCTCTGCACAAACAAGAAGGGCAGTACCAACGTGGACCATGCAGCTTTAACTGCCCTGCCGTCAGACACCTCGTGTGGTAGTATTTGTTCATGCAATATGGATGACCACAAATCTTCACCATCTCACCCTTTACCACAGCTCCACAAACTTTGCAAAGATTCAAGTCACCGTCCTCTTCAGATAATTGAACTCCATCATATGTACTATAGTTGGAGTTATCTCCCAACTCATTGAATGTTTCCTCATTTTCACCGCCAACTCCATCAGTTGCACTTTTGCTGGCAATCAGCCTTTCACACACTTCACAGTTTTCATGCGGTGATGCAATACCACAAGCAGTGCAACTTGCACAATACCAACTTTTTGAAGGAATGCCTTTGACGGCAGGCTGAATGCAAGATACATGGTACATTTCCTCACATGAATCACATACTAGACAATTACTCACATTTGCCTTGTCTCCACATTGCCTGCAAGTGCATACTGTGTATACACCCCAATCCTCTGTCTGCTCCAGCTTAGTATGAGAGTCAGATTCCAAGACTTGGAACTGCTTTAGAAAAAAGTAAAAGTTTAGAATATTTCAAACAACCAGCAGGATCAATCCCTACATTTAAACCTTAAGCATGATTTCTGAGATCCACTTAATAGGTAATCGTATCCAAGAACTAATAATAACCACCAAAATTGACTTCAATTCTTTCATTGTCAGGCAACTATATACCATTGCTAGACGAGTCAAATCACCCTTTTTCACATACCCACGATTAAACTGAATTCATCAGAAGTGAGAAGATTATGGGAAAGATAGATAGGCAAACAAAAAAAGAAGAAGAGTTTGCAATGGGTTTTGTTCTTGTACTATAAGG
Source organism: Argentina anserina (assembly GCF_933775445.1). Taxonomy (NCBI): domain Eukaryota; kingdom Viridiplantae; phylum Streptophyta; class Magnoliopsida; order Rosales; family Rosaceae; genus Argentina; species Argentina anserina. The sequence continues at coordinate 23,331,455 of NC_065873.1, read as the reverse complement.
AATTTGATACGGTAAATAAGATCATTAGGGAAATCTTTTCTTATGCATTACAAGGCACCTCCATACAATCAAGACTTTAGATATCTAAGATATGGTTACACTATTTCAAGGTTGAAAGTCAAAAGTGGTTTACCTCATTGTTCCCGTCTTCAAATGTGTTGTAGCCTGAACCTCCGACCTGGGATGACAGATAAAGAATTTGTTCAGTTAACAGGTAGAGTGATGATAACTGCGTACTGAAGTAAATCATCATAAACTTAAAATGTTGAAATATACGTTGAAATATATACCAATACCATTATATACTACTGAATCATCTAACCTGGTCCTTGCAAGTCCTTGACATGTCCGATAGGCTTTTCGAAAGGGAACTCAATTCTGTACCAACCACTTGAAGCTTTCTCCATACCTGGACAAATACCGAGGTTCAGAATAATAAAAAATGACAGAAATTTATATTCATTTCAGATACGTGTATATGAATATAATGGTAGCACATGCTAGAGCTCCTTGTGAAATTATAGTTGACTTGCCCATTAACTGATTCCAAGCAACAAATTCAGAAGCAAAAAAAGTATTAGATACAGAATTCCGTCACATATTCTTTCTTCTAATTCTAACACAGAGGAAGAATATCTGAATATTATAAGGCAAATTTGACTTTAAGAATAAGGAGGACAAATTCTTTACTAGTCCGCAGTTATTGTAGTGTAGAAAAACTTTCTACAGTATGCAAGTTAATGACACAAAAAAACTTTTTTAGTCACAGGTTAATGACCGTAGTGTAGAAAAGTTCACTCCATCCATGTGATATGCCTTGCTTAGCAGGTTAATAAACAGACAGACTGTATTTACAAGATAAATAATAATGGAATTTAGGGAACCCATACGTGTAAAAGAAAAGTAACAATCTATACCTTCAACTCCAGCTAGAACGACATGTAATCTCACATTGGCACCAAAGGCACAGGTCATGACATTACCAAAATAATATTCCATAAAAACATTATACTCTCAAAGATTTTTGAATGTTCAAAACAACATCAATAACAAGACTAGAAACATCAAAAATCTTCACATTATATCTATATCATAGCCACATCATATATTTGCCATACTTGCGCCATTAGTTGAGGGATAAAAATCATGATTACTAAAATTATGCATAAAAGTATTTTACTTGCCTGTTGCATATCGTTTGAGAAGAGCAACGGTGAATCTTCATAAACTCCACTTTTCATTCTTGAGTTTATGCATTTGAGGTCAAAAATGCTGTCAGCCTTGATTCCTTGAAAATTTTGTAACAGCAGTTTGCACAATGAAGCAAACTTCTGTGAGACTAGGATATTGAAAAAAGCATGTTGGCACGTTGAAGTGACTGTATGATGCTTTGATTTACTTGAAGACCCATTGGATATAACATCCTCCTGCCCACTGGCTACATTATGAGGTCCATTCCAGACTGACCGTACTGGCAGCCAATACTTGCGCCTATCCTCATTATGATTATCAGATTCCTGCAATTCATCAACCAAATGGTAACATAAAAAATAATTTGATTGTCTTAAAAGTTGAATGGAAGTGTCAAATTCTACAGAATAAATTTCTAACAACTTTTCCATGCGTAAGTATTCTTGGTTGCAGCACAAACCATAGGCAGTGTGTGATCAATTTCTCGAAGATGGCCTAGGGCTTCTCTGATGCACACCTGTACACCACCTTCATCATCACTTACTGACTGACACATGCGCTCCAGTATGACATTTCTCCAGTGTGCCTCTGAGCAATCATTAAAACTATTTCTTCGAAGATGTTGCTCACAAGAGGTGTTGTTAATAACTGGGCCCACTGGCTGCTTTAGACGCTTCAAGAAATCACATGTAGGTTGATGAGAAAAACTATGATACACAGTTACCATCTAAAAGAAATGACGATTGATCTTTATCAATCAACGAAACACAATGAGGTAGGTTATATGAGATTCTGATCACCTAAATCAGTATCGACTAGTTAATTTGTTAACCCACAAAGTACCAAGAGTATCATTAGAGCTTGTAACCCCTTCAGACAGCAGATATACTCATTATCAATTTATCATTGCATTTCATACTTATTACTACCACATAAATTGATAGCGGTTCGTTCCCCACCCCTCCCCAAAAAAACTATATAACTCTAGTGTAGTGAACTCTCAAATGCACTTACGAGATATGATGTTTAGGTTATGTGTTCATAATTCTGTAATTTTTTTATATATTTTTTTGTTCTTTTCAATCTTCATTCTTTTAAATGTAATCTCAAATTTAAACTTTCGTTGTGGCATTGTGCAGAGTGATGTTTCAAGTCTCTTTATTAGGACGGCCATTTTTTAGCTACTTCTTCAGTCCACACAATAGAAGCTTAACATTGTCCGATGTATTTATATCTAATCATGATTAGTGTCATGAGCCAATAGCTTAACATTGCAGAACATGTTACAAGTAACCAAATTTAGGCACCGAGACAGAGAACCAAAAACTGTACCTGGTCCACCATCTGACTCGACGATTCCCCATTAGCTCTCTCATCTTCATGTGACTTACTCTCCCAACTCCACATCTCATGCCTCCGCCTCTTGTAAGTCCGAATACCCTCACTTTGCCCCGAGGAGCTGCTCTTGGCAATGCCATTACGAATCGCAACTCCAAAACCATTGGCTTCAATGTTGGAGCATTGAGCTACCATAGCACACTCCACGCTATCTCCATTGCATTTTCCTTCTTCAACTTCCATCACAAAAGACCAAAACCCCAATTCCTCCCAGACTTCACAGCCACAGCAGCCAAATTAGGGTTTCACAGCAGTCAATACCTGAAAGTTGCAATCTTTTAGCACCCAACAACTTCTAACCAAAAACCAAGCAAGAACAACACAACCATATAACATTGACATTGAAATCAACCATAGAAGAACCATCACTCTTTGGCAGCCAAGAAAATCTGAATAAACTACAGAAACAAAGAAAAGCCAGAATCTTGAGGCGTGTCTTTGCTTAAGGTGAACTAGGGAAACGTGAAATTCAACTGAAAGCCAACACTGTAACAAAGTCTTGAACTTGATTCTGGAACTTAAAAGCTAGCCATAGGTGGAATTCAAGATTCAATATTTGGTTTTGCAGCTTGTTGGAATCCAAAAACAGAAGCACACAGTAAACAAATTAGGAAATAATTGAAGGAGAAAGAGACAAGAAGAGAGCGAATCTGACCTGAGAGGGAGAGAGAGAGAGAGTGATAGAGAAGAGTGCAGAGGCCGAGAAAGAATGGAAATTTTTGGAATCTGGGAAGTGAGGAAGGTGTTGAGGTTGTGGAGCGGACCTTGTTCAGTAAAAATAAATAAAAATGCACTCTTATCTGGGGATTTTCTTTTTAAACTTACAAACACCAGAGCGCTATGACTCGGAAGTCAGACGGTTTTGTATTTTCTTTTTCTTGTTTGGGGGTAAAACCGGCGTTCTGAACTTCTAATTGTTGGCCATTTAAAATAACGTTTTAAGTGCTATTACCATTTGGTCTAATAGCATAAGTCTCGGTTCATAAATGAGAGGTCGTGAGTTCGACTCACAATAAAATTATTGTAACATATTAATTATTATATTTAATAAAAAAATATAAGTAATCAGAGAACGATACTTAGAAGTGGTAGCTCATTTACTTAAATTTGTAAATCTTAAGTTCATACAAAAATTACATTCAAAGAGTGAAGGTATTGACATCCTCCTAATAGGTATTCAACGATCAGAAGAACAACAATTCTTGAACCCCAATTATAGTGAAAACGTATTACCGCCATGGTCTTACAAGACATTAGTGTCATCATAATTCGTGTGCAACAACGAGTTTCATGCCGTGATATCACCACTAACACTCTTCAATCTATCGCGATTAACTATACAGCTCATGTATCTCAAAGAGATTGTATATAAATTCACTAATGAGTTTTAAGAAATTGTTAAACAAATGCAGATTATAGTCAACGAACAGTAACTTATGAACCCAATTGAAGAGAACAATGGATCACTAGTTGAGCTCACGCGTTCAAATCTCAAAAGAATTTGATGCTCACAGGGAGAGAGTAGATGTTTTTTTTTTGGTTAAAGGCAGAGATAGTAGATAGTAAAGTGAAAGTTCTAAAAAGAAAACAGTAAACAAATTCCAGACATAAACACCTTCCGAGTCGCGGAGAGCAAAAGCGGCCGACGACAACAGCAGCGGCGGCGGGGAAGATGAAGTGCATATCTTGCCAGGAGGACTACGACGCACGTGACGCCGGCACGTGCAAGGAGTGCTACATGGAGGCCAACGAAACCGAGGAGGAGCTCAAGCGCGAGATCGACGACCTCAAGTCCAAGGTCGCCTTCCTCAAGTTCTCCCCTCGCTCCCTCCACCCCATTCCCTTCTCCGACGTCGTTCTTCTTGCCTCCGATGACCCCTCCTCCTCCTCCTCCTCTGGCCCCTCCGTCCCCGCCCACAAGGCCGTTCTGGTCAGTGTACCCACCACCCCATTCACATTCAAGATTCAATTCATGTTTTCAACATTGTGATTTCTGGCGTTTTGATTAATGACCAGGCGAGTCGTTCTCCGGTGTTCAGAGCAATGCTGGAGAACGAGATGGAGGAAAGCCTGAGCGGCACAATCAAGATCGGAGAAGTCTCCTACGACGCCCTCCGTGCCTTTGTCAACTACCTCTACACAGCCGAGGCATGTCTAGACGAGGAAATGGCCTGTCACCTGCTGATACTGGCGGAGAAGTACCAGGTGCAGCATCTGAAAGACTACTGCCAGATGTACTTGGTGTCCAAGCTCAACTGGGACAACTCCATTGTGAGTTACACCTTTGCGCACCAGCACAATGCCAAGCGCATTGTTGATGCAGCACTGGCGCTGATCACGGAAAACATGGACAAGCTTACTACGCGGGAGGAGTACATGGAGCTGGTGCAGAAGGATCCGCGGCTGGTGGTTCAAGTGTATGAGGCTTATCTGTCGAAACAGATTAACACTGCGGCTCAGAAGGATTCTGCTGGACGAGCAGGCCTTGAAGTCAAGCCTCCCAATGGAGATCATGTACTTTACTAAAAATAGTGTGCAGAATGTTCTGTGAGGAATGCCTTATGCTTTGTTATGACTTACAATATCATCTTATCAGAGTTCATATATGCACATCTGAGTATTTGCCTGCCTAATTCTGTGCATTTTGTATTCTTCCTTTTAAAAACCAACAAAAGTGAATGTGCGAGCTAATTTTCAGGTGATTCTACAACATACGTATGCAATAAGTTGGTTGCAGTGTCTCCTTTCTTGCGGTGAGACTTCGAGCCGCTCTGCAGAAGACCTTAGTTCCTTTGCACTAGATCATATTGTCACAAACGCTCATCACCTATTATGATCTTCCAGCTTACACTGGATCCTTCTCCTTTATCATGAAGTGCAGGTCGCACTTGCAAATTCCTGAAGCTCGCCGGTTACAGACAGAATTGCGTCCACACACAGACGCGCGCGCAAAATTTAGATTGATGAGACAGTAGGATAATGTGACTCGACTTTTACTCTTTATAAAAAGGAGGTGTTGTGAAATAAGACGTACAATATCATCGTATTACAGATCATTTTTATGCACAACTGAGTCTTTGACTGCCTAATTCTGTGCATTCTGTATTCTTCCTTTCAAAAAAACAACAAACGTGATTGTGCAAGCTGATTTTCAGATGATTTTACAACATACGTGTGCAATAAGATGGTTGCAGTGGCTTCTTTCTTGCGGTGAGACTTCGACCCGCTCTGCAGATGACCTTAGTTTCTTTGCACTTGATCATATTGTCACAAACGCTTGTCGCCCATCAAGATCTTCCAGCTAGCATGGGGCCCTTCTCCTGTATCGTGTAGTGCAGGCACCCAACCAACTGCACTTGCAAGTTCTTGAAGCTCACCAATAACAGAAACAGAGTCGCGTATATAAACGCGTCCTCCAGGCCTCAACATTCGGTCCATTTCAAGAATGATGGTTGAGAGATTACACCTGTTGGTAACACAGATAGGTTATTAAAAAACCTGGCTACTCTACAATCTGCATTATACGAAGGTCCACCAATAAATGAATCATATGGGATATATGTATTAGTGTATTACCTCTTTTGCTCGATAGAAAAGAGACCTGCTGCATGCAATAAGTCGTATGTTCTCGGGTAAGTGTCAAATGGCTCACACCTGAAAAAATAGATATTAGCATCATGATGAAAAATATGCAGCTTTTTATTGTAATTTCTCCAACTTAGCTTGTACTAGCCTTATAAGTTATAACTTGCTACTCGGCAAATATCCAAAACCAAATTATGCGAAGTCTGCTCCAGAGGTACACAAAAAGAAATTTCACGTCAAGATCAGAAAGTAAAAGACTGCCCATACCAGTCATGCATAACTCCAACAAGTCCGCGGTCATAAATTACAGGTAATGTGTTGAAGCCAGATACGGGTACAACATTCATAACCCAACAATCTAGCCCATGGTCATGCAACGCTGCTGCAAACCTGCAAGATGAAAAACTCAAAATGATTTCAAGATATATTTACGAAGTTGAAAGATCAATCAAATTAGCAACAGCTTTATGGTGGATTTAATCATGAAGAGCATACCCTCCATATCCAGCCCTCATGTCCATTATGTTTCTAAAGTTTAACTCTTTCCAATGGTAAGCACCAATATAACCGCTTAATATTTCATCCCAGTACTTTGCCTCTGCCCTGAAGATTTCTTTTCTAGATATGTAGGCATCCAATTTTATGCTCTGGAGTCTGTCTGGTGCATCCTGAAGCCGTGCAGGCCACATAGGAACATTTGCTCCATAACCATTCTCTGGTAATTGAGTAATGCATGCCTTCAAACCAACGTACCTGCAAAAAGTATAACCATGAATCATGATCTTGATCTTCTTTGCGATGATTCAAAACATAATTAATTTGTTCTTTGCAGCAAGGCCTTATGAATCATGATCTTCTTTGCAGGTGTCAAATTTCATAACAGCATTTAGTACCCAACTAAACAAATAATAATATTACAAGATGAAAATTAAATTTGATATGCGTACATGTGTGTGTGGGTGCACATAGTATATCAATTGTAAAATATCTGATGAAAAGCAACTCAAGTTCCCTAACAAATAAACCATCTCCTAATTACCCAACAACTTCACCACATCTGCAGGTGAAGGTACTCAACAGCATTAAAAATATCTATTAGATGAGTACAGATAGCTTGACTTTCAGTTAGTTTAATGATATGCAAGACATGCACAAAGTGCATTCGATTAGTCATGCAATTGATACAAATTGCCATTTGAAGAGTTTTATTCAGCCAAGAAGTCTAACATTTAAAGTATGTCATACCATCAGACCAAAAAAAAAAAGTATGTCATACCAAACATTGTCTGGATCATCATTGGAATCACATAATGGAGGCTGCACACCAGCATCACGACCAAGATAGCAGCTGTTGTTTAGAGGTTTCCTCCATATGGCAATCATCCCTTCCTTCTTTATAAGTTCCCAACAAATGCGGGCAGTCAGGTCCTCCATTTCTGTTGATATACAAATCCTGATCTTAGTCTCCAACAGTAACAGTATAATTATATTACTATCTTGTTTAATACCAGAGAATGTCAGTCATGAGCTTCAGACGCTACAATTAGTACAGAAAGATACAGTTGGTACCAACGAAAAGTATAAAACATCACATGATGGGCTACCTTTCCATTGTTCTTGTAGGGCTACTTCATGTTTGTAAACAGGCTGCGCTGCCCAAACAAAATGACCTCCTGCTCTCAGCAACCTGTCAACCTCAAGAAGCCAAATTCCATCTACATTACAGATCATGGAAGAAGGGATGAGCTTTTATTAAAAACTACAAAGAAGTTACATATATTTGTTTCACTTATTCTGCATTACATAGAGACTAAGAGAATCATTTCTTTGATTGATACGCAGTTCAGATACACCCCATTAGATTGATATGAGATCTTAAAGCTATAAAACAAAGAGAAAAAACAAGGATTTTCAATGATATGTAAAAGAGATAAAGATTACCATCGCGAGTCCAATTAATCCTACATCTTGAACAGTGGATCAAGTCAAAAGCCTGGCTTGGATATAACAAGCGGTGAGTAGCAAACACTGCCACCATAGCAGGCACACCACGCTCCAGAGCAAACTGGATCTGGTTCTCATGGACATCTTTCGGCGCTACTGACAGAGTGGTCACATTACGTTGCATCAAAAAGGCACCAAAACTCGCTACTCCACAACCAACGTCTAAGGCTACTCGAGTCTTGCGTCCAAAAGCTATTTCAGGAACCATCTGCTCACTCAATCCAAGCAACAATTGTCACCATCATGTAAACAACAAATTCAAACACTCAACTGAGAATCGTTGAAGCAGCTAACCTGAGATATCTGATCCAAGTACTCATCTGCCCCATGAATAAACTGCGTTCCACCTCCAGGAAACACAAACTTATCCCCCTTTATCGCTATCCAATTCTGACCACCTTTATCTTCAACAAGTCTTGTATGGGGCACATTACTGAACCACACCTATCCATTCATCTCAATTCAGTCTAAAACAACAGTCATTCTTTCTCAAACCAAGATAATAACAGTAGCATATTATACACTTAAGAACTAGCACATTACAACTAATGCCACATTTTACTCAAAACCAAACTCACAAGCAACACGCAAAACCAATCCAAAAAAGCAAAACTTGAACAAAGACCCCAAAAAATCAAAATTTGACCAGTTTTCACAGTCGAAATGCACCTGATCTCTGCTCTGAGGCCAGGGAATTCGAATCTGATACCCTTTCGGCCTCGGCACCAAGCAACTCAACCTCTTGCCGTCTCCAGGACAATGCCTTTCGAACTTTTCACCTCTCTCAGTTGAACTCAGCTTCTGAATCTCCTCCACATTATCCAAACACGGTATATAATCAGTCAATTTCTGATCACACACTCCATACTTCTCAACCTTGAACCTACCGCCACCGCCATTGCCGCCCCCGCCACCGTCCCTCACTCCACCGCTCGCATTTCTCAGCTGCTCCGCCAGGCTGGCGTCGAACTCGCCCACCTTGAACTCCTCCGACATCGCGCCGTTCTCGTCCACTATCCCCATCCTCTCCACCTCCGGCGGCGGTGGTGGAGGTACAGCGGGAGGAGGTGGTGGTGGTGGATTGGATTCCGGCGGCGGAGATGCCAAAGTGTGAGTGCCGCCGGCGGTTGAGGAGGAGGAGGAGAAGGAGAGGGGAGAGTAGGAGGCAGAGTAGTGGTTGGCGAGGACGAAGAGGGTGAGGGAGGCGATGACAACAGCCGTGATTTTGATGAAGGTCGGAGTCTTCAAGATCTCCGCCGCGGTGGCTGTGAGGGCCTTCATGATTCTGAATCGGTTTTCGGGTTTTCGGGTCTTCGGGTTTCTAATTTTGATTTGGATTTTCAGAACCAAAGTGTGAGTGAAGACCCCGCGCCGTGGAGGCAAAGGAGTGTGGAGTAATAATCTTTAACACGTAGGGGGTATATATGGAATATAATTTAGTTTTTCAACAATTTGGAAACTCTGATGCAACGTGATTGGTTGGGGACTTGAGTTCAGGTGGGGAGGTCTGCTAGGGTACAGCGGCACTTACATGGATGTTGATAGAATTAAAGAGGACTTGTCTTGCTGACGAAGATTGAAGAAGCTCATTGTCTTTCTCTTTATTTCTTTGAAGCTTTCTGGGCATCTATATCTATCTAGTTGGGAATTTGGGACAATGTGTCTGCATCTTTTGCTCTGTCTTGGAGTGGTGCTTGGGTTGATGACTTGATGGTGGGGTGTAGGGCATAATTTTCTCTTGTTTGATGTTTTACATGAGTATGGAGAATTAAACTCTCACTGATACGATATTGGATTTCTGAAATTGCATAGGAAGAAAAATAAGAGTGATATTTTAGTATGTTCTTAAATTCTTGTGAAGTAAACGCTTCCTGAATTAGAGGAAGTGGATAACTATACATTCTCTTGTACTTGACCATGCAACTGAAGAGTTTTAATTTCAGTATTTCACTAAGAACTGAGCTCTAAAATTGGATTGATGATAGCTCCAGGACAAGCCAAACGGACGATAGCTCTTCGATGTGCTAGTTTCTAATGCATGTGACCATCTTTACCGTCTACGTGGCTTTTTCATGCAATCATTTGACCAATGACACATGTTCATCTTGTTCATATATAGCACATAACAAATATCTGACCAATTGGTACTTTAGGAAATGAAATGAGCATTCTTTCTCTAGCTTACTTCCAGGTTATTTTCATATATGTTTGGAAGGATATGCTAAATAATGCAAACGATCTTTGCACATATCACATATATATGATACGTATTGACAGTGTGGATGCATATGATATTTTTCTTGTCAAATGCAACTGATCTTTCTCAAAGCTATACCAAGCTACTCCAAAAACCGATTAGTCGATAAAGCTGCATTTACTTGTTTTCCTATATTTTGCCATATAGTGTAAATGAAGACTGGTACAATAAGCAAATGCTGATCCTTCCTAAGAAAAAAAAAAAAAGAAAAGCAAATGCTGAGAGAAAATTGTATATTATGCGCTTAATTATTAGATAATCTAGCAGGGGGCTCAATTCAAATATGGAATCCCAAGGAACCTAGCTTTTGCTTTCCATGAACTCTCCAAAATGTCCAAATGCCTTCACGTCTTCGGTTAACAAAGCACAGTTGCTTCGAGTTTTGATACAAGAATATCATGTTTGCAAATTGCTCAGCTTCTCCAGTTGCAGGAACTACAATACTTGAAGAGTTCCGACACAAAATCAATACCCGACTTCCCAAGCTTCCGATTCGATAGCAACTATGGATTAAGCTGGTAGACCTGAAAACGGTACTCATTGTAATGAAAGAATAATGCCAGGAAGAGATCTCCACCAGATTGAACAAGGAATATTTGACGACAATTTCCTTCGTATATTATATTGTAATAAGGGGAAATATTTATTCTGACCCAATCTTTCAGTTCCATGCTGAAGGCAGGTACCCATCGATAGTACTGGTGTTCTCTTGCAATGAAAAACACAATAAAAAGATCCATTCTTGTAAGCGACGTCACAAATGAATCCCCTTCCACTTGCATGAGTTGTAGACCTGCTCCAGCTTCCATCTTTGAGACTACAAGTATATATGTTCCAAGGTCTTTCTCGATTCTTTGTATGTATTGCAGAGGACGATCGAAGATAGCAAAATTCGCAGAACGATCGACTACATGAAATTGTTGTGAGCTTCATGTGATTCCAACTTCAATAGAGGTAAGGAGTCGATATATTGTCTCATTACGAAAAGGATTGTACAACACAAATGTGACCCCTATAATTTTCCCTGGACAAGAGCAACCAACCATCTTCTGACCATATACGTTGGATTTAAGAGAGAAGATGTTTGGCTGAATTGATTCATTCTATTGATAGATGGCAAATATATACAGACTCTACTACTTGTTCAACACGTTTGCTCCATATACCCAGGAGACAAGAAAGGAAGAAAATAGTATCCTATACAAATCGAATCCATATCAGCACATAATCAACTTTGATTCACTTTCCAATACAAACCTAATTGAGAAACATATGATAGATCTGATTTCTAACAGGATTCACCTTTGTCATTGCAAGATAATTAACCATTGAACAACTTATCAGTGAATGATCGATTCAATAACACCAGGTAACCCAAAATAGAATGATACAGCAGCGTCGCATAACCCAAAATAGAATGGTGCACTATTATCATGAGCGAATGCTCGTTTTATGTCTTCGCTTAAGAGTTTTGGAGAAGGGTGAAATCGACTGTTCAAAAAATCCTATACCTGGAATTTGAAAGCTGATAGTGTTCCATGACCGGACGTCACAGTATCGTACGCCACCAACCACGGCATCCTTGGACGGCGGCGTATAGGTACTATAGCCCTAATTTCTTGCTGCCAGGTTTTGCAAACAGCACTCAACCGAGTGACGTCATCAGAGACGTTCAATAATTAGGGTAAGATATCAGTTGGAATATCAGACCATGTGTCAGGTATATTGTGAATGCACTTTTTTCTCTGCTCTTGCTTCTAAGCCATTCAGGGCATCCGCGCCTTCTGTGACCGAACTCACCACACCTGTAGCAAGTGGTTCTACATCTGTGACCTCTTCTTTGATAGCAAACAGCACAGCCACTTGAAACCCATCGTTCGCAGTTCCGCCCTAAATGGCCGTACCTAATAGGCTACTACAGTTATAGCTGTGAATGACAGGGGGAACAACCTCCAAATATATGACTCTTATATGATCAAGCTATTCAACCTACTGTGTTACTAGCTACATACCAGCAGCTCACAATTTCTTGCACTTTGGACAATGCTAATTGTATTTTGACTTGAGTTTATGCAAGAACTATGGTAACAGAGCGTTGCCGCCTTTGGAATGATCTCAATCATGCTAAAAATGCCTTTGTTCAAGGACCCTGGATAGTATTGGATGACTTTAATTGTGTCCTAGGTGCTCATGAAAAACGAGGTGGAATTCTTCCCAATATCGTTTCATGTTCAGACTTTCAGGACATGTCAACTAATTGTGAGTTGGTTCATCTTCCTACGAAATGATTGCCTTATACTTGGACGAATAGAAGGGGTGTTGGTGCAAGTGTTGAAATGAGGCTTGACCGGTGTCTTAGCAATTTCTCTTGGATGGATGTTTAGATCAATTTGGAGTGCACTACTCTTCCTCGTTTTTCCTCAGATCATTGTCCTCTTTTAGTGTCCTTTTCAAAGCTTATACTTACCCAAAGATCACCATTTCGGTTCCATCGCATGTGGCTAGATTATCCAAGGGTTCTTTCTTTGGTTAATGATGTTTAGCAAAGTTCTCATTTCTATGGTAATACAATGTTTGTTTTGGCTTCTAAGCTGCATACTCTTAAACAACGGATTCAGGTTTGAAATAAAGCTGAGTTTGGGGATGTAAACATAATGGTGGAGAATTCATTTGATGATTTGCATATAATTCAGCGGGAAATTGCTAACTTGGGTCCTTCTGATGACTTGCTTTCCAGGGAGAGTGTTGCAAGTGCTCAAGTTGAGGCTCTTTTGCTTCAAGAGAAATTTTTATGTGATAAATCAAGGATAAAATGACTTACTAAAGGTGACCGAAACTCTTCTTTCTTCCATGCAATGGTTAAAGTCCGGCATCTTAAATAGTCATTATTAATTATGAGAGATGGAAACAATATTATTGATGACCAAAAAGAGATTAGTGATCATGTGGTAAATTATTTCAATAGCCTCTTCACATCAGATTCTTTTGTAAGGGACACTGGTCTAGTTTCTCAGGTAATTCCTAATCTTGTGACTACTGAGCATAATGCTATGTTAACAGTTATTCCCACATCTGAGGAAATATTTCAGACTATGTGTTCCATGGATCATAATAGTTCTCCTGGTCCAGATGGTTTTGGTGGATTTTTTTATGAAGTGTTGGTCAGTTGTTGGTGCAGAGGTAATCCAAGTTGTACATAATTTTTTCAATACTGGATACATTCTCCCCCACTTCAATTTCAATTTAATGATCTTGATTCCTAAAGTTCCTGGAGCAGACACCGTAACGCAGTTGCGTCTTATTACTATGACGAATTTTATTTTCAAGTTTATCACAAAAATTTTAGCTGACCGTTTGGGAAGTATTGCTACTTGGATTATTTCACCCAACCAAAGTGCTTTTCTTAGAGGCCGCACTATTGCAGATCCTATTATATTGACTTTCAGAATGCATTAACCTCCTGGATCGTAGTTGTAAGGGCGGTAACATTGCAATTACGTTTGATGTACAAAAGGCATTTGACACGCTTGATTGGGGTTTCTTACTTCGGGTTTTGAAGACTTTTGGTTTTTCATATCCTTTTTGTGACTGGATTAAAACATTTTTGGGGTCTGCACACTTATCAATTTTAGTTAATGGGGAGATTGAAGGGTTTTTTCCTTGTTCTCGTGGTGTTCGTCAAGGAGATCATTTATCACATATTCTCTTTTGTCTTGCGGAAGAGGTTTTAAGTAGAGGTCTCACTAAGCTGGCTGAGGATAGATTTATTGATTTACTGTCAGCTCCTCTTGGTATTACTTCACCCTCGCATATTCTATTTGCATATGATATTATGGTTTTTATGCAGGGTACCAAAAGATCTTTGAAGAATCTAATGAAGTTTATGGAGGAATATGGCTTGAATTCAGGGTAAAGAGTCAATAAATCTAAATTACTTGTGTTCCTTGGGAAATATGCTCACCGTAGACGCTTTGTTATCCGAAAAATTTTGGGTGTCAAGCAATGATCTCTTCCATTCACATACATTGGGGTTATGATTTTCCAGGGACGTCCCAAGATGGTGTATTTTCAAGTCATTGTAGATAGAGTGAGATGCAAGTTGTCCTCTTGGAAAAGTTCTCTTTTGTCACAAGCGGGGCAAACTTCAACTTATTCAATCAGTGATTTAAGGCATTTTGGTTTATAGTTTTCAGATTTATGAGTGACCGGCTGGTTTACTTCATGATTGACCTTCAATCTTAGATCATGAATTGTTTTTGGATTAGAGACCCTTTGAAAATAGGCATGCCTCTTGTTGCTTGGCGTCACTATTGTAAACCCAAATAGGAATGAGGTTTGGGGTTACGTGATCTATTTTGAGGCTAATCGTGCTCTTCTAATAAAGAGATGTTGGGAGATGCTCTCTTCTTCCTCTCCAGCCTCTATTTTGCTTAGAGCTCGTTTTTTAAAAGGTGATTTCCAACCTATAAAGTCTTACAAGAGATCTTCAGTCTAGTTGGGTCTCAAAAAGGTTTGGCCAATGTTTTTAAATTCTTTGCATTAGAGTGTTGGTGATGGTAAGAGAATATCTTTTTGGCAAGATAATTGGTTGGGTTAGCCTCTTGCTACTAGTGTTGGAATAAGTGGCTCTATTCCACTTCATGCTAAGGTGAATGATGTTATTGTTAATTCTCATTGGGTTCTCCCAGCAAATTTTATTTCTTCATTCCCTCAAGCAGCAGAAAAAATTGAGCACATTGCTCTGCCTGATGCAGACACATCGGATTCTCTTTTATGGCCGCACTCCTCCTCAAGAATTATGACAGCAAAAGAAGCTTTTGTTTTCTTTTCAAATCATGGCGAGCATAAAGACTGGGGTAAAGTGATCTGGAGTAAAACAATTCAACCTCGCAAAACTCTTATTGTTTGGAAGGCTCTTCATGGGCGTTTACTAACTGATGATGTTTTACAATGACGAGGTTTTTCACTTCCATCTCGTTGCTCCTTTTTGTGGAAGTCATGCGGAATCGAGTACACATTTTCTTTTGCATTGTTATGAAATTGTGGCTTTATGGAAATGAGTTTGCCTTATATTTTCTCATTCATTCTCGCCTTGGGGTACCCTTGATGATGTGTTTAATGGTGTTGGTGTTTCAGCGTTCCCAAAACTTAAACGTCGATTTTGGTTTCTAGTCTCATGTAATCTAATTTAGTTTATTTGGATCACTAGGAATCTGATGCGTTTCGAAAGTAAGATTTTTAATGTGTTGGAAGCCCAACGCCATCTTTTGGAATTGTTCAGAGAGTCTGCTTTGCATTGTTTTCATCCTTATAAGAAACATCATGATATGTCTATTTCTCTATTCTTGGTATCTCAATTGTCTGCCAATGCTACCAGCTTCATCCCGTCCTTTAATTAAGGGTTTCTTGGCTGAGGGTTTGCTATTTGCTACGAGTTTATATATATATATATATATATATATATATATGGTTTTGAATGGGTATGTGTACACATGCCGGATTGAGCTTTTGTTTATTCTCTTTGTTAGAGTTTATCAGACATAGAAGGTCAGATTATTTTATCTCACTCCTTTGTTAGTTTGATTTCAATAAATTAAGGGCAGTTTGCTCTATTCAAAAAAAAGTTCATCTATTTAATCTAGAAAAATTCAACGGTCTTTTTTTCTGACGAGATGATCACTTGCTTTAATTTCATAGTTTTCTTTAATTTCAAGTTTCAATCACAACATAAACATATTTAGAACTCAGTCTTCTTCAAACTAAGAACATGTGTAAGTATGCGCTGGCGACCTGCACTATTTAGGTTCCAAGTTCTAACAACAATCATAAATTGAAATACATATATATATATATATATATATATATATATATATATATATATATATATATATATATATATATATATATATATAAGCGGACGTCCGCAGTGCCGTAAAAGTGCGGACGTCCTTTGTTTTTGCCACGATCAGCTGTTGCCGACGGCTCTTCCCTTGCTGAGGGGAGGCCAAGCCTCAATCTTGAGCTTGTGATTACTGGGGAAGTCGCTGGCTATCATTTGCAGCAACCTTGATACATGCTTAAAGTTTCAGGTGAGATTTCCGGCTAGAACTTTAAGGAGATCGAGGTGGCCTTCATCTTCAGCCAAGGAAGCATATGCTATGTGTTCGCCCAGATAAACACCATCGAACCCCTCTTGAGTGTTGAAAATGCAGAGACGTCCACACTTTTATGGCACTCCGGACGTATGTTTTAAAACGGGCCACTAGATCTAGATATAGATTGAATATATACATATATTTAAATATATGATACAGTAATCAGTAAATATGAATTAAGAACTGGTACTATGCAACATCATGTGTTTGAATTCCTGGAAATCAAGCAGCCCGTCCAAATTGGTGTCGTACACGTGAATCATAGTTCTGCAGTCACGGCTGCTATTTTCTTCCATAACTCCCAGTCTTCTCAAAACACTCTCGAGCTCCTGACAAGAAATATAGCCATCGCCGTTCATATCGAAAACATTGAACGCCTTCACAAGATCACTATCATCATCTTCATGAAGATCACCGGCACTACCATCTCCATGGCCATCGGTGCCGTCATTACTATGCGGCGTAGATATGGACTTGTAGAAGACCAAGAACTCATCAAAGTCGAGGCACGGTTTGCCAACCAGGGACTCGAGCTCCTGCAAGCTGAACTGGACCCCGATTCTCTCGAGAAGCCAGTTGAGCTCCTCCAGACTCACCTGCCCGTCTCCGTTCTTGTCAAGCTTCTCGAAAATTCGCTCTAGATCATTGCTGCTCAGGGGAGACATACTAAGTAGACTCGGTTTGAAATTATAGATCCAATTATAACATGCACATAAAAGAGAGAGGTGGGAAAAGTGCGTTAGGTGTAGGCTGATTTTAATTTGGTTGAGGGGTTGGGTGGTATATATATATACAAGGCTTTTCACATAAGGAGGTATTTATCTTAACTTAAGGTACGGATTTTCATTTTTGACCAACTTTTCGATCGAGTTTTCACATCTCCACCGTCTAATATCTAGGTTATAACGTATACATCATCTCCACAAAATTTCAGCCGATTTCATGACCGTTAACGGCTGAAATTTTGTGGAGATGATCTATACGTTATTACCTAGATATTAGTGTACTTGCACGAAACCACGAACTGAATATTGTGGTTGAGAATATTCAGACCAGCTATGATTCACGAAGCTTCGTGGTAATTTTAAATGATAAAGAAAGCACGCCGGAGATATTATTATTCCTTTCTTAATTCTTCCAGAGGATGGGAATTTCCAGTGAATGAATTCTGGAAAATACTAGTAATTAATTATGTATGAATAATGATTTCTCAAAAAGAAAAAAAATTATGTATGAATGAGTGATCATGCATAAGAGATTTATTTCCAGTTGGTCCAGTGCTAGCTTTCTGGTGATGGATTTTGGAATTGACCTAATTGTTTCTATGTGAACAAGAGCGACCGACGAATCTAAATCAATTTTTTTTTTGTGGCTGTACTCGTGGATCATGCTTTGGTGTTAGATATGAGTATTGACTAATCGCGGTACCATTAAATTAATTTGTTGTTTAGCCTAGTTATTTGGAACGAAACCACAATGATTGAGCAACAGTCCAGATTTTATTCAACATTTTACCGGGTATAACACGATGAGTTATAAGAATGTCATACTTCGAAACACCATATGAACTCCAATGATTGGAGGCCTGACTTGGAAAGTTGAAATTCATGGCGCAGAAGGAGGTGAAATCCATCTTTCTCCTAATAAATGGTAGCGTTCCCAGTCATGTTGCTATAAATGCATGTCAATGTAACAGTAGATGGCCGACCTTCCCAG
Source organism: Argentina anserina (assembly GCF_933775445.1). Lineage (NCBI taxonomy): Eukaryota > Viridiplantae > Streptophyta > Magnoliopsida > Rosales > Rosaceae > Argentina > Argentina anserina. Next base: position 23,313,149 of record NC_065873.1, on the reverse strand, counting down.
AATTCCACAAGACGACCCCGATTGTAAAGAAAAGACAATTTCTAAATAGCCAGGAAAGCATGCCAATTGTTTTAAAAGCCAGCGTCTTCTATATCAAGCAGCTCTATATTTGTCTTTTGGTTACATGGAATGGCCACCTCTTTTGATATCATAAAATCACCAGCAATGGTCGGAGCAAACTGTTGTTTGTTAATTGATTGCCAATTGGCCGACTTTAGAGTCCATAACACGGCAATATGCAGCCGGATCTGTCTTCCTGTACAGGACCAAAGACATGTACAGTTTTCCAGAGACAGAATCGAAATTGAGTTTTACATGTTCCTCAGACCGACAGACTAAAAGAACTTAAATTGTAGTCAATATATAGCTTTACGATCGAAATCTAAACACATAATATACTGCAAAGGATGCCGTCAATTTATTATTCTTTTCCTCAATGAGCTGAGAAGAATATGGAAAAAGTCATTGAAAGACATCCGGCAACAGCTCAAACATATTTTTAAACAAGAAATATTTACCAAACTTATTAAGGTAAGGGCAAAGATATCTACCTGATAAGAAAACTCATCATCCTCAGTTTTTTTTCTTTTTTTTGATACACTATGAAGGAAGTTTTACCTTTCAAGACTCCCAAGCAGAACTCAAGGCTCAGAGGTCTTCAGTTCATCTCCTGCTGTTCAATCTTGTTAATTCTGAAACCTCTTATCCCCAGTTCCTCAGGTACTGAAGTATCTTTGTAATCAACATTTTCAAGGATCCAGCCCTTATTTTGTACCGAACCTTCCACTTGAACCTGTCAAAATGTCACATCTTAAAACATATTCTTTAAACTCAGTTTTATTTTAGAATCAATTAGGGTTGAATACGGAAAATATTCATCTTTATCTATTATTAATAGTATTCATTCTCAAATGAAAAGTTGAGTAAGTTCATATCAACCAGCCTGTCTGTTTGCTATTTTAAAGAAAATCAAAATTTGTCATGTCTTCCATACCTCTTTATCATCAGCAACATTGATAACAAGAGCCCCATCCAAAGAGAGATCCTTGACAAAGATTTTACAGCCTTTGATAACCAATGTAGACCTCTGCGAAATTGAGCTATTTCCACTGACTTTGTTCTTTACTTCTTTAAAAGTGACTGCCCATTTTGGTTTCCATGTGATACGAGGCCACACTTCAACCTCTTGACCGTTAAACACCTGTTGTACTGGATCAGCTACTTGGACTCCAGCCTGGAATGCACAAAGTAAAAAACATGAATTTAAACAACTTGCAAAGAGATTTAAAGAGAATCAACCAGATCTAAAGCAGTCTAAATCTGTGGTTTACATTATTTTAGTGATTTTATTGAGGCAATAACTATCTTTTACCCACAATATACCAGAATATATTTGTGAACACACCATATTCCAGCTACTCCAATGGACTGTAGCATAATAATATCTAAGATATAAGTATTTAAGTAGTTTGCAATACCTTTCTGAGAATGAGACTATTTGCACGATAAATGAACATTTCTCCAGAAGTTGCACTATGATATGGATTTCCCTTTGGTACCTTCACAATTAGATTCAAGTATAAGTTATAGACAACACTGATTTACCTCCCCCTTATCAGGAATTGAAAATAAAGGAAAATGTCACCCAGCACATAGGTAACCTTTTTTAATTAAAGAAAAAAAAAACCTCTGATCTGGTGTAACAGAATAATATGCACCAGTGAAAACAACTAAATACTGAATATCCTTACCTTAGCAGCATCCTCGGGGTTGTTTTTCACAGGTGCATAAGCAAGCCATGGTTCCATTACCTAATCAATGATGAGATCTTGTTAACATAAAGAAATAGAAGATGCAGTTGTAGTATTCTTCCAGTTTTTCTTTGAAATAGGAGAAGAGCTTATAATTGTAAGACTAAATCCATCTTTGCACCACCAAAAGAAAGGGCCACATCGATATTAACACCTTACTGCAGAATCTCAAGCCAGGAAGATAATTACCGTAAATCCCACCCTAGCAGATGGAGGCAAAGTTTTTGGGTAGTCTTGCATCATACACTCTAAGCGGGTGGAGGACTTAAATGAAGTCTTACTAGTATCTTTGTATCTGCAGTAAGATGGAAAATACTAGATCAGGTGATGTACACTGAAGAGAGAAGTATTTTCCAATCCCAGTATCTCATCTATCACCAGTCTATCATGAACTTAGAGGCTTAGAGCACTAAAATTAGATAGCACAAGTACTCTGAGTCAACATTTTATACTAAGATGACGTCCTCTGAATCAACAGTTTATACTAGAATGACTGATTCTGAAAAGAAAATGAGAACAAACTGAATAAGGAACTTTGAAAGTTTTATGGAACTCCTAATCTCTTGGTTACTTGACTTATGCACCGAATTTAATAAACCAGAATACATGCCCCAATATGAAGTAAAGAGAAGATTTACTTTGGGTTAACAAACTCCTGTATGGCACCTCCTGTTTTCGTGAGCTCTTCAATGTAGGAACCAAGTTCCAAGATTAACTGCGTATGGAAAGTCAAAGTTGATGATATAATATGTCCAGGAACTCGAGAAAAGTTCATTAAAATAGGAGATGCAGTAGTTACCGTACATAACTATATCAGAAAAAAAAAACACGTATCTTTAAACTCCATCACCATTTCTACTATTTATCAATTTACTCTGCCCCATTCAAAAAAAAATTTATTCTGTAGCATCTAGTCCCTACATATACAAATGCATACGATCCTTGACTATTTGAGAGAGAGATGTACAATGAAATCCATTATGATCTGAATTGATAATATGCCTTTGTCTAAGCTAATGGAAGGAGATTTTATAAGATCGTTATGGTTACATTAAAAGGCCTTCAAGGAAAAAACAAAAAGAGCAGATGCTAGAAGTGAGAAGAGAATGACAATCTGTGCCAGAAGATTACTTGGTTGATATTCCCAGGAAATGGAGAATAGCCGGTCTCACAGTTGACATCACCGTCAGGAAATCCAGTTGCTCTAAGTAGTGGATCAAGCTGGTTGTACTCTACATTGATCACCATTGATCTCCCTGAAGTTTTGCAGTTGATGAAGACATATATGTTACTTAGGAATACATTAAATGCGGTTCATGCATGTTATACAAAGGATATTTGCCTCACATATAAGATACACAGGAATTTGAGGGATTATGACACCAGAGAAGGGCTCGACAATAATTAAAAAAAAAATCTCTTTAAAGATAAAGTATCTCTTTGTCTTCCTGACTATTAAAGTCAACAAGTTCGAATTTAACTATACGCAGGAAGATACTGAACAATTGAAACTAAACGTTCAAGAGATACAATAGCTATTGGTTTCAGCCATACTTCTGGCTTATTAACTTAGAAGATACAAGAAAGAAAAAAAGTGAAAGAACATGCCATCTGAATTGAAATATGCAAACTTTCAAAGCACAAACGTCATCCAGTAAACAAATGACTAGAACTTTGACATACCATCAGCATGAGTAAGCCGGGTAATTCCTCCAATTGCTTCTTTTGCTTTGCGTGGAACAGCTAGGGAGTTAACATGGTACTGTCTTGTAGCACTAACACCCAATGATGCTGGTATTGCCTATAAAACATGACGTATAAGACCACAGATTCTTTTGTTGTGCATTCTTCAAATGAGCAGAAAAATGTACATGAAGTGATTAAAGAAACTAACATTGAACAGAAGTCCATTTGTATCTTGAAAGAACAGAACCCATCTTAAACCAGCACAATGCCTGTAAAGGACAATAAAGAAATCACATCTCATGCTACTGATATTTTCCATGCCTTACTGCACATCATTATCATGCATCCAGCCTGTAGACTTTCAGAATAGCATTTACACATAGTGGTACAGCAATGTCACTGCTCTGGACCAAATATATTATTAACTATTTCTAAAATTAAAAAGTGGGTATTTTAGAAGATAAGATTATCGTCACAGTTCACAGGAATATGCAATATTATATAACTAGAATGTTTTATGAGAGTTTTGAAGTTTCAACTACTCCTACCATGCATGTGAGAAAACACTTGATTATCATTTATAACCTGGAATGACAGTAGATGTTATGTTAAAGGCATACATATGATTTTCTATACAAATGATCAAATTCCAAAGATGCATTGAATCATGACATACCATTCATTGAGGAGGCCACTAGAGTAGAGTAGTGAATGCACATCACCATGCCCATGAGGTTTGGTCTGATCCAGAGAAGGGAAATAGAATATGAGAAAATGACTATATGGGGAGAGAGCGTACATAATTTCTCAAAAATCTATCATCACCAAATATATAATGACCGATTACGTATATCAGTAACTGTACCTGAATCCTGTACTTGTTACGTGGGTCTACTGCAAGCCTTGCATCATTATCATCTAGGCACGCAACCTTTTCCTGCAAGGAAGATTCTGAGGAATTTATATACCATCTACCACAATTTCTCGGAACAAGGACATGAAGACCATTATGTACCTGCTTTAGAAGCTTTACTTGATTAGGTTCCATACCAAAATAAGAATTTGACTCTAAAAGCTCTACTGTACGAGAATGTGTGTCATCTGATGTCATTATAACCAAAGGAATTTTTGTTTGGCATTCACCTACAGATTGAAAAAGAAATATTATATACCAAGACAGGAAGCAATTTAACACCACAATCACCTTTTTTTAGTAAACAACTCTTTAAAGTGGCTGATACTAATCAATTACATCTTCTGAAGAAAACTCAAGCCCTTTAGAACACAACATGTATTTGATGTTTTCTTTTTCTATGAGCTCCTAATGCAAAGTAAGAGTCAGGTCATAGTCGGGACAAGAGATGCATTAAACATGAGCTATCTTTACCAAAAAAATAAAAAAAATAAAGATCAAAAACGAAAGATTCAAGCCAGGTGAATAATTTGCTCCATTTCAGAAGCTACAGCAGTACTGTTGAATATTCCAAACAAATAACACAAGAACGAACAAAAGATAGAAAACTAGGATTAGCTTTTTTTCTTTCCTTGCATCATATCAGGAAAAAGAGAAGAAAACCACTTCCTAGCTTCTCGGTCAAGAGGGCACCTTATCATCCAATGATTGAAGCATCTTTCGGACATCTATATGTATATTATAGCAGCATTTAGGAGTTATTTCCCAATATACAAAGCAAACAGATATGGAATTTTTTAAGGATCAAAACCAGGAGTATCACCTGACCCAGAATGCTGCTCCATACCAGCACTGGGTGGACATTGGCTTTTAACTACCTGGTATTTTGATTTATGATGTGCTAAATAGTAAAAATGGGAAAAGTTCTACGTTAGATTCTACAATCTCTAGATTCTCTACCCACAGATTATGTCAGTTGCAAACCTTCTGCGAGCTTACAGCTAGCATCTTGAAGAGCCAATATTGTCTCAATATAATGATGTAAGAAACATGTTCCTGTGGTCGTCTCTCTAGGAAGAGCCACCTGCAAAATGTAAAATGAAAAGTTAAACATGTTCGGACAACTTCAAATCCATATCAGCCCTATTGATAAAAAAATTTCACATTAAGCCACCAACTTTCACTCAAGGAATAGAAATATTTTGCATGCATCGCTCCCATAAGTGTCTCCCATCAGATATAGTTAGCATAACAAGTATATCAAGTTCTCTTATTGACGACATGCACTTGAAAACATGGATATTCATGGGTAAGACTTAGTCCTGATAATAGCCAGTGGATTAAAAACCTTGATTCCATTGTATCCCAGACGTTCCCCAAGTCCACCAGCAACAAGAACAAATGCAGCTTTCCGAACTTCTTTGACACCAGTCTCCTCAAAACTCATAAAGCTATCATCACCAAGATTCAAGGTTTCACCTGTTGGAACCTGAAACGTAATTGCTAAACTGTCAAGTTTGATTCTCATATAACAGGAGAGAATAATACTACAATCTTTTCCTTCATTACCACTCTGATACTAGTCCGCAAATGATAAGTCATTCATGAAATGAATGCGAACACTCACACTCACACATAAAGATACACAAATACATAAATTTACATATGACTGATATGAGGCCTTCATTAACTTACAGAAGGTGTAAATCCATCAAATGGATTCTTTCCGGCTTTTGAATCCGCTAATAGTTGTCTAGCAGTTCTGATATAGGATGCCAAACCACCCGGATAGCTCGAATTGAGCCGAGTCACCTATAATAAAGTTTCACTCAGACAAAGATTGCACAGAAAATAAATGTCTAACAAACCCAATCTAAGATGCCCTGCTATCTAATATGGATGTCATTTACAGAACTAAAATGAACTGTCACTAGTTTTCAAGACACTAATGCTGCCGCCAAACTGTTTGATCCTAATATTCATGTTTTGAATTATGAACAACTTTAGCTTTTTACTTTCTTTCAGGCAAGAAAACTGCACCAAAACAATGCATACTACTACACAAAGTAACCCGTAAAGGTGAAAACTTTATATTCAACCAAATTGTTACTTTTTAATCTCTCTGTTCCACCAGTTACAATAGTCACAGTTCAATAAAAAAACAACACCAAACGATCACTTAGATCCAATGCCTCCACTTGTTCATATCAAAATCCAATCCCAGATCCCAACTACGTAAAAACTAAAATCCAGAGGCCAAAAGCAACACCAAACCTGATCGAAAAAAGCTTTCTTTTCCTCATCATCGACGCCGGGGTCGGCCCAATGCTCGAACAAATGAGTCTGCCCCATCTCCACCAGCACCTTCGCCAGCTCCACCTGTTCCGCGGAGAGGAGGTGGAGGTTTCTCAGGAGATTGGGCACCGCCGCCGCGAAACCGCCGTCGACGGCGAGATTCTGGGTGAGCACGGAAGCCATTGTTGTTTGGATTTGAAGAGCAGTTTAGTTTAGTTGGAGTGTGGCGCCGGCGGGTAGAGATTCGAGACTTCGAGTCACCAACACATACGTTAGTTATATAGTTCGGGCCGCGCACACTGTTGCATTAACAAAGCCTTATTATAGCAAAGCATATTACAATTCGCTCATAATATCATCAAGATAATGATGGTGGAACCGTGCAAGTATAGGATTCTTAAAAAGACAACCTTTTGAAGATTCTCTGTTTGATCCCATCGGAATAATATTGTGTGTTTAGTTTAACTATAACAAGTTGTCCGCACAAAGTCTGATGAGATGTCAAATACAAAAACATACTTGTGTATGATGCGATGCCATATAGAGCGTGTCACGATTACAGTTCTCCATGCCGTGAAGTATCATTGAGAGCTCAATTACAAATCCGAAATGAATTGCAATATAGCGATTAAAAATTCAAACTTTAACGTACTATATAAGTGCTAATCATATCTACTCTCTTTCTTTATATCATAGTTTGAGTTTGAGGATAATTTTCAAGTCTCGGACGACCACAAAGTTTAAAACAAAGTTACATTATACCTACAATTAGGAATTTCTAAACTTGGAAAGGTTATGTACATTCGATGAGGATGATGGAGATTTCAGCCTCTGAAAAAAAAAAACCGTAATGGGGGAATTTAGGACTTGTAGGCCATTTTAGAGTAGATAGCTCTTCCGCTGAAAAAATTGGGTAATTACCAAAATTGGGGTGTGGTACCAAGTATAAAGTCGTCCTTCGCAATCTCACTTTACCTTTTCTGTGGTTTCTTAGGGTTTAACGGCGAGGTAAGAAACTACAAACTACACACCCCTAAACTTTTTCTTGATTTCTGATTAAAGATCCTAACTTTATGCTTTCTTCACTGTAATGTCAATTTCCAATCGCTCGTTCTAGGCTCACTGATACAAGATTTCTGCCTTAGCTTGATTCAATTTACTGTTCACCATGCATGTTCTAACTTCTTGCTTGTTTGTTGTTTTTGTTATTCTTTGGTTTATAGAGAAAAGTTCTGAATTTTCGTGTGTGTTTTACTAAATGGGGGGAAAGGTTGAGGATGATGAGTTAGATGAGAGGACTAGGAGGCGTTGGAAGAGAAGGCATGCAGTTGATGGAACTTGCAAGCCTGAATTATTTAGCGGGACACCGAAGAAGAGCACTAAGTGTGATGCACAAGTGGAAACCCAACTACGTGATCCGGATTATGAGGTGTTCTTGAGGAGAATTCAGGATAAGGAGGACTGGATTGAACGTTTTAGTGATCTCTTTGATGATGTTCGGCCTGTGGATAATAGTGGTTGCGAGTGCAGAGGTGGTGATTGTAAGAATGGAAATTGTGACATTCGAGATGATGATGCAAGGGTTGAGGAGGATAGTGATGAAAGGAATGAACAACGTGGCGGGGATGATGGTAATGATGGGAATGCCGATTTGGGGGATGGCGGTGTTAGCACGAGGTCTGCGAGTGACGGCGACATTTGTGTGAATTCTTTGAATGATGGCGTTGATGGTGGTGATCTTGATCCTCAGTATAAGATGTTCTGGGACAATTTGAGGGAAGATGGAAACTCATATGTACTTCAGATATTTGAGGATGGAGTTGTGAAAGAGATAAGGTATCACCAAGACAATGGCCTAAGTGATGAGGTAGATGTTGATTCTGTGCATTACCAGGGAAAAGAGAAGACTAAATTGAAAAAAAATGAGACTGCGGAAAATGTAGTGGAAGCCCCAGAGATAAAGAGTTCAGTGAAGAAGAGGAATATAAAAATGGAAGCTCAGGAACCTGTCTCAGACGGAACAAATGTGCGTTCTAGTAAAAGACCTTTCTTAGAGGTTTCGAACACTCCAGCAAGTTTCAGAAGTTCTCAGCTGAAAGAGAAGATTGAAACCAGAAAACAATTAAATATGGCCATTGAGAGGAGAAATTTAGAGGATTGTCCGGAGAAAAGGAATGGTCTTGAGAAAAAGAGCTCAGTGTTGAAGAAGAATGAGAAGGAGTCAGTTGTAGATCCTCTTTCTAGTAGAACAAATGGGCGTTTTCATGAGCAATCTGGGTCAAAATATCTTTGGTCCCCAGAAGGTGGGTGCAACCGTGAAGCTGAATCTGATTCTGATCTAACAGATGACAACTATAAAGAGTTCTTAAGTTGTAGTAAGGATGATGGTAAAGGTGTGGTATTTACATCCAAGAGTTGCGGACTAATAAGATATGATTCAGATGAAGAAAGTTCATCAGATTCAGATGTGGTCGTGCTTGACAGGGATCCAGATGAGGGATACCGTACACCAACTGTATGCATCTTGTCCCCTTTCAGCTTTGTTTTATTTTTTTCTATATTATGTCATCATACTCATACACACTCACGCTCATGTGTGCATTTATAAATCATTTTGGTTGTCTTCAATTTGTTCATTTTGTTGTTTTGTGTACTTTTTTGTTTTGCAAATAGAAGATGAATATAGACAGTTGGCGGTCACCTGAAAGTAATTTGCAGTTTAGGCAAGGGATTATGCAGGACCTTAAAAGGCCTTACCACCTAGAAGAGTATCTCAATCTCTTGGAAGACTGGTCTCGCCAAAGGCCAGCAAAATCTCATGATAAAAATCTACGTAATGGAAAAGTAAAATCATACGCACTGGAAGGGGAATTCGGAAAATCATATCAAGAGATGCACAAAGGTCACTGCTCTTCACTTCCCATCTGTTATTGTTTTTTATCTCTTTTTTTTCTATGCTCCCAACTATTACTTATCTTAAATAACAAGTATGCTGAACAGGTCTGTAATTTAATTACAGTTAAAGTGAACTTTCTTCTTTCATAGTGCCAAAAAAAATGTCACTATTTCATGACTAATTTGTTGCAAAATCTTTCAGATCTGGCAGTAAAAATAGATGCAGTGGCAGGTAATGATCGCCCTAGAAAGTTGAATCTTTTGCGAGGATTTTTCTACTGGCTGAAGGTAAGAACAATTCTACTTAGCATGGCCATTCAGAAAAACGTTTGTTGCAATTGGTAGTTAAAGTTCATTCTAGTACCAAGTTGAGTACATGATTTTGCTTAGGTTCGTTACTCTATTTGTGCAATATTCACATATCTTCAATACTCGTCTTTCTAAAGACTGTTTGCATTTGGCCATATGCATTTACATCGTTTCTCTCATAGCAGTTGATGATTTTAAATGTGTTATTCACAGGGATGATTATTGCATGCGCGTGTATTAGTTTCTTCTGACATGTATAATTTTTGTAAAAAAATTCAGAATCTTTCCCAGCAAGGAAGCTTTAAACCTTGGAATGACAAAGCATGTTTGAAGGTCTTGCCGCAAAGCACTAAGTAGGAGGGCTTCTTGAGCATTCTCTTCTAACTCAAAAGAGTTTTGAAACTCATGTCTCTCCGGGTCCTCCCATTGTTTCTCCCTCACACGACCACTATGTTTTCTATATTTCGGGTTCCCACTTGAGGCTGTCCTTAGAGAAACAAAAAAAGGATGTAGATATCTGTACACAGCTAGAAACCTTCGTCTAACAGAAGCAAATTATCAAATTTTCAGCAACTCATTGTGTCTTATAAATTCCAGCGAAGTTCGTTGTTGACATATTCGTATGGCTTCATATTTGCAAAACTTGCCCTCTGCAGTGGTCTTAAAGCATCCGCATCCATAAATTGGGTTTGCTCAAGCAAATGGTGGAGCCAGAAGCAAATTTTGCTCCAAGCAAATCAAATTCATATTTGTTTGAGTAAAATCGATTTTTACACACACCTATTCACAATTTATTTGAGCAAATTCTACTTTACATTTTTAAATCTGAAACGTTGATTTTAGATCGAATAATCTTGGCCGTCTAATTGTATTTAAAGGGCCAAGCCCATTTTCTATCTCTCTATGCGAACCCAGAAAACCAGCCACCTTTCTTAGACCGCGCCGCCGCCATCTGGCCACTTATGGTCGGCGCACCACCACCAAAATATTTCTTTCCTTCTCCTCTTCAAAACTCAGTCATTGCATGTGGGATTTGACCAATTTTACAACGAGATTGAGTTTTGAGGCAGGGGAGCTCCGATATCGAGTTTCTCAGCTCCGGCGAGACTTATGGCGTTGGGGGTGTTGAGTCTAACTTAATTTCTCGGTACTCAATTCATCAATGTCTTTAATTTCTTTAATTTGAGACTGATTTGATTTCCCATTTTTACCATGTTCATCACCTCTGTCACGTCACCACCATCAACTTTGTCTCTCCATCGAGTTCTCCTTGCACCAAGACGTGCTTGGGAAGGACATGGAGTCACCCATGTGTCGTGGGCTCCACCAGGCGGACGAGCAAAGGTCGAAGCAAATTATGCTCGAGTGATCGAGTGAGCAAAACCTTTCGGTTGACTGGGCGAGCACCAACAGCTTCGGTGCGAGCTTGGATCTGGGTTTGCTCGAGCAAACCATCGCGGTCTCACCTCCTGCTTGAGCGGCTTGCCTCCTCTTGCTCACCGGTGCAGATGCCCTTAGTTGGGTTTTTCCTTATAGTTCCCATTTCCAACTTCCCATCCGTGAATCCCTCAAGGTGGGGAAGAAAGAAAAAAAAGGAACAACACTTCTTTAAATCTAAAAACCCAGAAACCATGTGCACATAACAACACAAGTACTAGTAGAAATTCATAAAAATTGTTTTAACTTGTTCATTTTGAAAAATCTTACTGTTTTGGGGTCAGAAAAGTGGGTGTGCTGAGTAAAGTATCATCAATGCTTTAGCCTCAGATAGGAAAAGAAAAGAAGCTACTTTGAGACCAAAGCGAGCTACTTTCTTATTTGGCCCGCTCAGCTTTCATCTTTAACTCACGTCATCTCTTTTCATCCGTACACTTCAAGTCACCATCTGGGTTCTCAGCAGCTCTTGCCATCTTTCACTTCGAGGTAAGAACATAAACCATAAATCTTTTTTTTGGTTCCTGCACAGTTTGTGTTGATGTCCTGAATTAACGTCATTGCTTGTGAATCCATATTGAACTACTCTTACATACTCTGATTTTTGTATGTTTGGTCTTTTGTTTTTGTCTTCTGTCTCCATGTATTGTAAAGACTGAACCTTGCAAAAGTCTCAAAGTCACTGATAGTCTTATAGATAAAGGGGGTTTGTGTTTTGTTGTTTGATTTGTTGCAAAAATGGGGTCCGCTGTGAATGAGGATGATTTGAGGGTGGACAAGCTGAGTTTAGTTCAGAATGGTGAGGTTTCTGGTCATGAGAATGTTAGTACTAGGCGTTTGGTTCGAGAGAGAACATGTGTTTCTAATGAAGATGTGGATCCTCAGTATAAGTTGTTATTGGAAAACTTGAAGAGATATGGAGGTTCATATGCATTAGAGGTTGTTGGAGATGATGGGGTTTCTGAATTGATAAGGTATCATCAAGAGGATGGCTTGGCAAGGCGGGTTGTGAGAAGACGCGTTTCGGATGAAGATGTGGATCCTCAGTATAAGTTGTTCTTGGAAAACTTGAGGGGATATGGAGGTTCATATGCATTAGAGGTTGTTGGAGATGATGGGGTTTCTGAATTGATAAGGTATCATCAAGAGGATGGCTTGGCGAGGCGGGTTGTGAGAAGACGCGTTTCGGATGAAGATGTGGATCCCCAGTATGAGTTGTTCTTGGAAAGTTTGAGGGAAGATGGAAATTCATATGCATTTGAAGTTGATCGAGAGGACGGGGTTTCAGAAGTGATAAGGTATCACAAGGATGGGTTCCAGAGGAGGATCAAGAGAAGATGCATTTCGGATGAAGATGTGGATCCTCAGTGCAAGTTGTTTTTGGAAAACTTGAGGGAAGATGGAAATTCATATGCACTAAAGGTTGCTTGTGGGAGTTCGGAACTGATAAGCTATCCTCAAGAAAATGGCTTGGGGAAGGGGGTGAAGAGGAGATCTGTTTGTAATGAAAAGTTGGAAAACCTAATGTTGGTTGATTATTGTGAGAAGAACTTGAGTTTACTTATGCATGGAGATGGTGAGGAACATTCTGGTGATGACAGTAGTGAGATAAGGTCTGTGGATGATAGTTATAATGAGCATGGATTTTCGAGTGATGATTATAGTGGTGTCAGGTCTGTTGAATATGATGATAGTGGGAATGAACAGTCTGGTGTTAATAACACTGATGTTACGTCTGTGCATGATGGTGATAATTGGAATGAACAGTCCAGTGATGGCGATGCTCATGTTAAGTCCTTGGATGATAATGTTAATGATATAAAGTCCAAGTTATTTTTGGAAAGTTTGAGGGAGGTTGAAAATACTTGTGCACAGGAGATTGTTCAAGAAACTGGGATACCTGATCTGTTCCAAAATCCCAGATCAGTAGCTACTGAACCTATCAAGAATCTTCTGGTGGAAGATATGACTGACAATGAACACAGGGAGACTCTTGAAATTCTGAAGGATCTCCCAAAAAGAAAGAGTTCAGTGGTGAAGAAGAATGCAGAGTTGGTAGCTCAAGATCCTGCTTCTGGTATGGAAAACGGGCTTTCTAGTAAAATACCTCGTCTGGAGCTTCCTAAGAATCCCCAAGAGCTCAATTCAGATACTCCCGGAACTTTGGAAAATCTTCAGGTGAAAGGGGAGCATGTAGACAACAGGGTTTTGAAACTTTTTGAGAAACTCCGGGAGAAAAAGAGTTCAGTGGAGAAGAATGAGGCAAAACTAGAAATTCTGAATCCTATTTCTAGTAGGACAAGAGGTAATTCAAGTAAAAGGCCTCATTTAAAGGCTCGTAATACTCCAGAAAGTTTCACTAGTTCGCCTTTGAAAGAGAAAATGGAAACTAAAGGAACTTTAAGGCGTATGAAGAAGGAAGTGGTAAAGATAAATAGACCTAACAAGTCTACTCATCTTTTGAATGAAGAAGAGGCTGAGAGACTGAAGACTTCAGGGAACAAAAGAAGTGAATATCCTTATGCCAAGAGGACAAATGAACTTCCTAACAAAAAACCTGGTTCAGAGGTTCATCATTTTGCAAATTGTGGGCGCAACGGTTTTGCCAAGTTTGACCGCATTGGTGATGATGAGACAGAATCTAATCAAACAGATGAGAGCTATCAAGACTTTATAAGTGTGCTTGAGATAAATGATGAAAACATGATATATGTGCCACAAGATGGTCGACCAGAGACGTATGATGTGGAGATAAAAGATGAGGATGCGGAAAGTTCATCAGATTCGGATTTAGTTGTACTCGAAAGGGATCCAGTTGATAGATGTCGTACCCCATTTGTATGTATCCTCTTGAAATCCCTTTCAACCTTTAGTTTGTTCTTTCTTTTTTAAGTTGTCACATCCAAATTGGGATGTGCACATCAACATGATACCATTGGTTTGCAGCTCCTGGAATTTGATTATTGCTGGTTATGACTGTTGTTAATATGTTGCAAACAGAAGAAGGATTCAAACAATGACTTGGAAAGTCACACCAACTTCAGGGAGGGGCTTATGAAGGATCTTAAACGGCCTTATGACGAAAACGAGTACATCAGGCTCTTGATGGAGTGGACTAACCAGAGGCCTGCAGGAGGTCATGCTAAAAATTTTCGTAGTGGAGTAGTAAAAACTTATGCACTGAAAGGGGAATATGGAAAACCATATATGGATTTGTACCAAGGTTTTCATTTCATGATCAATCAAGTTTCATTTTATTTGCATGCTAGCAACTAACATTTTATAAAATTTAAATACTTTGTTTCCTGATCTTGCAGATCTTGCTGAAATTATCAAATTGAGCGATCGCCCTAGAAGGTTGTGTCTCTTGCGGGGATTCTTCTACTGGTTGAAGGTGAATTTCTTTCATGATACTTTTCAATGCATTTGTTTCTGATGATTATATTGTATGTTCATCTTGCTTCTAGGCAAACCAGGCACTAGGATAATGTGGTTTTCTTTTTTTCCCCCAATTTTCACATCATCAATATCCCACTATGAAATAGACTATAGTTCTTAGTATTGCCATCAGTGCATCCATACACATGGAGGTGCAACAGCAGCTTTATTTCCTTTTCTTTTCTTTGGCAACACACTGCTTCTGACTAGTATAATTATTTTCAATCGTTTCAGAATGTGTCTCAGGACAAAAGCTTTGAGCCTTGGACTGACATAGAATGTTTGAATGTGGTGCCGCAACTGTAAACAGAAGAGTTCTTCATCATTTTCATTCCGCAGTGAAGATCTGATCATGGCATCTCAGCAAATCGATGTCAAGCTGTATGGGGTAAAATTATTGGGCTGAAATGTGATATTTGGTAGTATCTCCTATTTGTGCATTTGCTGTTGAATCACACATTTTAAGTAGATGGTATTAAGAGTTGGGGAAGTTGTAGCCTTATGATCTCAGTACCTTAGGTAATGAGAACCACGACTGTAGTATGTTCTTGTTTGCTAATTGAATGGAGCAGCAAACTTCAGTATGATCAACCAAGTAACCGTATCATACTCTTGTTTCATGGTATGTCGTCTGCTTAGCACCAAGGACGTTACTTTATTCTGTTTATCATATTTCTACACAATTCTCGAACGCTGTGATCAGAAAAACAATCGAAAATCAAAGGAGTTCAGCTCATTTCGTGGTAAATAGTGGCTTCTGTAAAACCACGAATTGCAGGTGAAGGGAGGGTTGTTTCTGGGTCCATATTCAGTGAGGTTAAATGTACCTATGTCCACGTTGATGCGAGTTAAGTTATCGAAACATTTGTACATCTCCACTACTATAACTAGATACACGGGTACATGCTAGTAAGGACAATAAGGCTAATCACACAGAAATTTTATAAGCTAAAAACAAAGAATATGTTTGAGACCGGGACCTAGAATCGGTTTGTAGAAATACTTTCACATAAGCAAATGCAAAATGAGATCGGCCGGAGAAAAAGTTCTCATAATATATGACATCTCATGTAAGCAATGTCACACATCAGAGTATATACAATGGAAAACAAATCCTTTTCATTGGCCCTAACACAACTTTAAATTTCTGTTTTCCCACAAAATTTATAATTATACACCCTTTTGCATAGACTCATGTGAATAGGTAGGGCTGTAAGTATGTTCGAGCCGCTCGTGTTCAACTCGATTTTAGCCCGTTCGGCTCAAACTCGTAAAGTTAAATGAGCCAAGCTTGAGCTTAATATTAAGCCTGACCTTGAATTGAACCGAGTTTGAACAACAAGTATTCGGCTCGTTCGACTCATTTAACTCGCGGGATAGCTCGAGTTCGTTAAAAGCTCGACTCATTTATTAAGCTTGACTTAATAACTTTTATAATATATATATATAATTTTTATATGAGAAATAATATTAAAATGTATTATAAATAATAATTAAATGAAACCCTAATCTTATTGTGCACTATATAAATAGTGTAAACTATGAGTCATAATTTGATCAGTTCCATAAATTTTTCACCACCCCAAATGGCCAAATTCTAAAGAAACAAACAACTCTCATTGTCAATTCGCCATGGAGCCACAAACAAGTACTCTACTATTCCCTTATTCTTAATTAAAAGAGATTTTATATGATGCTATGACATCAAATATTGAATTTTATTTTGAATTTCTTGATTTTAAAATATTAATTTCAAATGATTCAAGTCGGCCTGAGCCCAGCTCGAGCTTTTTCAAGCCGAACCGAGCTAGAACATGAAGGAAAAAAAATCAAAGTTTAGCCCGGCTCGAACTCGATCAAATGAAAACGAGTCAAATATGAACAAACCAGTACTAAGTTCAGCTCGGCTCATTTACACTAGAGGTGGGCATAAAAAACGGAAATCTCAATCCCGTCCCGTTTCATAATAGTGGGATGGGACGTGGGACGAATAATTTTTATCCCGCTTCGTCCCGTCTCGTCCCGTCTCGTCCCACCTTTAATGAAAACTTAAAAATTCTTATATATTTGTATCAAAATGAAACTAATTTATGTTCTTAATAACTCCAAAATTATATTAACTCAAATAATAATTGTAAATTATAATATTTTGAACATAATATGCATTTTTTTGTTAAAATTTCATTATTGAATGTTAATTTGTTAATGAAAAAATAAAAATATAGGTTTTTATTTAACTTCATAAGAATGTGAGATTTGTCCCGTTCTGTCCCGATCAATTCCCGTCCCAACCGGGATTAATCCCGAGTGTGATGCATTCTTAAAACTCTCTCACCTCTCATTTACACCCATGTGAACAAGTAGTTAAATTAGTTATGCTGTTTTTTTGTTTTTTGTTGTTGCTTTTTTATTGTTTCTGGGATAGTCATAAAGTGGTACTATAAGACACAGGTAAGTCTGATAAATGCTCTCCACCTACGATTCAGACGATTAAATTGATTGCAAAGCTGAGATGAGTCATCAGTTTGATCTGAAGAGACGAACCCTCTTCCTTGTTCCTTTAGTTGTTCCCCTGCCTCTGGCTGCTTCAAGTCCGAGTCTTTCCGTCACCTGAGAGCTGGCTCTGGCTCCTCGCCTCACTCACCTGCTCCTATCTATTCAAGGTATCAATCTCCTTGTTCTCCTCAAATTGCTTTAGAGATTTGTTTATAGCTCAAATGTTGGCCTGCTATTGTATTTTTATATTTGCTCTAGTTGAGAACTTGAGAGTTGAGATGCCAGAATTGTTATGACTGGTGTGTGACTCTGAAGAAAACTTCATTCCTTTTCTATTCTCATTTAGAATGTAATCCGAATAGAAGAAGCCTCAATTGTTCTGTGTCCTTTTGAATCGTTTCGTCATGAATGTCTCGTGCATTTATCAATTTACTGGTAGCTGTAATGTCACTCACTAGATGTATCAATTTTGGTTTCTTCTTCTTTGTTTCGAACTTCAAGCTGACTCCCCCTTTTGGTTTCTCATAGAAAATGCTACCAGAAAAAGAGGATTACCGAGAGAGTTTAGCTGTAATGGAGAAGGTGAAATTGGAACCTCTGGATTTTGATTCAGCCCACCAGAATGAGTGTTCCAATAAGAGAATTCGATTAGAGGCTTCTAACACTCTCATCCCTCTGACAAGTGAAGTGGCAATGAAGGATGTGAAAGTAGAAGCTCCAGGTTATGATTCTGGTGGGAACCGTGGGATAAGAAGGAGTAGCAGGAAAAGACCCCACTCAGAAGTTTCTAACACTCCAAAGAAGCTGAAAAGTTCTTTGGTGAAAAAGAAAACTAACCGAACTTCGAGGAGGTTTTTGAAGAAAAAAAGGATGAGGATAGATAGGCCTAGCAAGTCTGTGAGGAAGAAGGTTAAATCTAGTCATATGGATGAGACCTATGAAGCATTTCTAAACCTCGCATTGATGTCTGGTGATCAGATGATCTACACACTCAAGAATTGTAGAAGGTTCATTTATGAGAAAGATATGCAGAGTGCATCAGATTCAGAGGACTGCAATCGATGTGATGGATATCGTTCCTCTTGTGTATGCGGTCCCCTTTTTAAATTTTCTTTTATCTTTACCAGTTCCTGGTAGCAATCACAAACAGTTTTATGCAACCATAAATACATGTATATCTATGTAGATGTGTCAGAGTTTCATCGCGTCACTCTGAGCCTTTGAGAATTTCACAGGTGAAGACCAAGGCTGCAACAAACAGAGCTTCGGGGAAGGGTGTGATGAAGAAAAACATGAGCTGCCCTAAGAACTACCAAGATACTTCCGCAGGCTCAGATCGAAATGAACATGATAGTCATCAACCAGATCAATATAGCGCCTCGCATGTATACTGTTTTTCCATTTAAGCTTTGCTTTACATTTTGTATGTAGAGTTAATCATACACCTACAAGTACATTTCTTGCATCTGTGAATACGTATGTGTGTTTTTAACTGTTTATGCATGTGGATTCTAAGGTTATGAAAATTTTTCAGGCAAGTGAGTATGAAGTATTCATAACTTTTCTTGAGGTGGCTGGTAAAAACTTGGTTTATACACCCAGCAATGGTGCGGAAAAGATATATGAGGAGGTGGAGACTACATCAGGTGCAGCAACTAATGCAGAGACAAATGCAATGCACAGGGATCCACTTGATACTTTTCATACGGTATGCACCTTCTTTGTATCATCTTCTTTACTTTCTGCCGTGTGCTATCACATGACACAGAGCATTATCCATGCAGCGTAACATACATTATTTTGGGGCTTCTAGATTTTAATTATATCTTGTTGTGTCTACTGTTGTGTGTGCAAATAAAAGAAGGGCAAAGGCACTTGGCCTGAAATTAAGAGTCATAACCTGTTCAGGGAGGGGCTTATGAAGGATCTTAAAAGGCCTTACAACCAAGAAGAGTATGTCAAGCTCTTGGAAACTTGGTGTGACCAAGGGCCAAGTCACCATGAGACAGATCTGTCTAATGGAATGGAATCGTGTCAAACCCCAAGAGAGTATGGAAAATCATATTTACATGTGCACAAAGGTTAGATTTCTTTAAATGCTCTTTATTCCTGGTATATGTTCAAGATTAAGTTTATCTTAAATTGCTCCCATCTTAGTAGGTTATATTTAGAATGTTTGCTTCCTGTCTTTATCCTTCTGTTTAAATCATAGATTTTAACTTATCCCATGCTTCTTAAACTAATGCAATTACAAATTATATGAAACTTGAATTCAGTTATATGCCTTTGAATTCAACCTTTTAAGGTGTTGCTAAGGCACGAACTTTGGGAATGGTGATATCTATTGGACTTGGTCCAGACTGGAGTTATCATTATGGGTCAATCCTCTCATCCATTTCATCACTTAACTTTTCGTCCTTCCAACGCCTAGCCCAGCTTAGGTACAAAATATAATGTATAAGAATTTAAAAATGTGTAAGGTTGATTCGTTGATTTATTTGTGTAAGGCCTTGTGTTCTGTATAATGTCATTGCTTGCGTGCAAATCTCTGGTTCCTTGTATTCTCATTTTACGGGGACTGCTGACTTGGGAGGTGGCTCCTTTCAGTCCTCCGGAGTGGTCCGAGTGAAACTGATGCTTTTAATTATACTGGCTAGCTAGTTGTACCTCAAGGTTACTTTACATTTTACAAATTATGTACTTATTTTATAACCGATCTTGCATCTTTGATATATTTATTTAAATTTCTTTGGTTTTAATTTGCCAATATGTTTTCTAATCTTGCAGATCTGGCAGCAAAGATTAATGCAGCTAACGGTGATCACCCTAGGACATTAAGTCTCCTGCGGGGGTTGTTCTACTGGGAGAAAGTAAGTCTTTCTCAATCTGTTTATTTTTCTTTTTCACATTTTTCGGTTTCCTGTGATTGGTATATCTTGTTAGCTTGTCTTTTGTAGAACTTACCAGCCATTAATAAAATGATTGGTGTAACTCGGCACTTGCAGTTAAGGTTCAATTTGGTTATATACTGGCTACATTGTTTTTTGGTTGATTTAACTGTTGCCTATTAGAGATGCATAATTATATGTGTGCTACTTTGCATACAAGCTGGGTTTCTGCATGTACAAATCATTAGTATTACACTATTACCAAATTGAAGCTTACTGATGTATTATAGCTTATAGCACCTTCTGATTCCATAATTGTTTTAAAATTTGGTCAGAACAAGTCTAAGGAAGGAAGCTTTATTCCTTGGAAGAACAAAAGATGTTTGAAGGCATTGCCGCAGCCTGAGGAAGATAGGGTCACCCCAGCTACAGATGGGAGTCCTCGTGTTAAGTCTGAAATGTGACGGAGCAAATCTTGAGTGCACCTGTTGTAATTAGGCTGTGTCATGCACATTTTATGTATCGCGCATTGAAAGTAGTCTGTGGTTTGGCACACTTGATGCACGATGTAGCTCTTTATCCGTCAATGCAGTCAATAGTGGTTCTGTTCTGGAGTAGTTGTAATAGCCGGTTAGAACAAAGAGGTGGAATAATTGTGTTGTCATTTGCTTAATCAGTCTTTAATCCCATCAGTCAATCAGATTTCTTGATAATCTTTTCTCACTTTCATTTCAGAGTAGTTAACTTCTAGAAAAACAAAATGAGATGTACGTTCTCTCGACATAATCAGATATTAACCTTTGATGGGTAAGAACATATGGAAGAATAACATTAATCTTTCGCTCTTCATTTCATAGAAACCCCAATGCGTTCGTCTTCTTCTCCAGCCGTAGTGTTTGGCAACTCTGAGTTTTTCCATCATGCATCCGAAGGTTGAAACTCGTTGTTGTTGAACATAACGCGAGGCTTACCCATGCTGAAGTTAAGGACTCTGGCATCCATGTTGTATTTGATTTCTCCATCATAGAGAAGCTTTCTTATGTAGTGCTCTATGTCTGAACCAATCAGACGCAGAGTATATTCTGTCAAATCTGCACCCTGAATTTCACACCAAGCGTAGATGTCTCAGTGAGCAACAACACCTCAACTACTGAAAATTTGAAAGAAGTATGTATTCTACAAACTAGTGTTATACCAGATCAGAAGGCAAGGCCAAAAGGATATCATATTTAAATCGGAGCCCCATGGTTTCTCCACTTTAGAAGGAGAAAATTTAGGAGGTATATAATTCTTAAATTCTGGCTGCATCCTAGTTTAGAACCTAATCCTCACTTTCACTTAATTATTGATCTGCAAGCTGCAAGATGATCCCTCTTTTTATACTTTGGTGGTAGAGAAGCATTAATTTGACATACAACACATTGTTGCACTATCCCTAACTACGGAATGTTTTAAGTCTAATTATCATCTAATATGAATACTGAGCAAAAACATCCATACCATTGTGCATGTGACTTAAATAGGAACACTAACATACATCACAAGGAACGGAAAGATTGTATGATCATAAACAAGTTTACCTCATAGTGATCCACAAGCTCTTGAAAGTAGGAGTAGACCTTGTTTGTAGTCTCTGGAGTCCACACAAACTCATTGGTTGGATCAAGAATAATGGTGAGCTTATCCATCTGTGTCTGATCAAAAGCACAGGTTTCTGGGTCTATATAAGCTGCATAAATCCTCACGTGCCTTGTGGCACAGCTAAGCCAATCTCCACCATATTCTCTCCCCATGTTCTTACTCTTCACATTCACTTGAGCCTCTACTGGCCTTGGCACTGTTCCTTTTGGCTCTCCTTTATCTCTCTGTACTTGTGGTTCTTGTACATTTAGTTCTTGTGGTTCTTGGACTTCACCAGGTTGCTGCTGAGATTTAGCGAAGAAGTTACTTCTGCTTCTCAGTTGTTTTCCTCTACCAGCATAACCCAACATAGAGAACTTTGCACAAGCCATATAAGAAGAAATTGCTGCCATGGCTAAATGTAGAAGCACTTTATTTTAGGGGGCAAACTTCTCATTCTTTTTATGCAGTTCAGTGAGTAATATTGCTCTTTGGTACCAAAGTTTTTGGAAATTTTTGGAAGGCCAATAGAAATTGGTCCACATATGTATGAGGATAAGCTTTCTTGTAGTGTACTGGCAGACGTGTGGTGAGTTCTCATTTCCTCCTCTTCCCCTATTGAACACAGAAGGAGCCCTTTGTTTTTAACTACTCTTTTATTTTTCTTAGTGTTACATATTTACAAAAATTTCATGCCCTCAAGGTAAATATATTCTTGTTTCAATCTGATAATACAGTCCACATGCCATCAGAGTTCAAAGAAAAACACAAGCTCAGAGGGAAAGCTCAAGGGAAAAAGTTGACACAACATTCTGTTTCTTACTCAAAGATTTAATGCTTTACCATTCAATTCAATTTATCTTGTATATCAAATGTACATGGACAACAATCAAGAGTATAGAAAAACAAACAAAAAGAAAGAAACCTCTAATCCTAGAAAAAGAATGAACTCTGGTTAGTGCAGCGTGCACTTGACTTGGTGCCCGCTAAGCAGAATCTGCTGCTAACTCTCTCAGATGGGAACATTGGAGTGAATATTGGCCGCAAGGTCTTCCATAAACATCTCTTCTGACCCTCCCAGAATCCGCAAGTCTGGCTATACTCAGCTTGACAACCAAAAAAACCTTTTACCCCAGTCTCCTTGTTGGTGCTTTCTTTTGCACCACAATTATGCGCAGGCACCTTGGGTTCCATATCTCTGTAGCCCTGCTTCAGCTGGTACACAAGCTCATACCAGTTCCTGTTTAGGATCTTCCCTTGGCCTAAAGACCTCCACCTTATCAAAGAAAAAGGGGAGCCTATACTCTCGCAAATCAATTTACCCAATCATACTGTCGGCAAGTAGTCAACTACATTACATGGTATAAATCATGTATCTCTTTGGCTGCCACTTCAGAAGTTGTTCGTCTTCATCTTATCCAACAAAAGTACCGGTTTAACTAGCTCATCAAGATCATCTAAGTCTAATTCAGAAGGATTACTGTCGTAAAATGTTGTTTGCTCAGGTGGAATGTTACTTTCTCCAGCCTCCTCATCACTACCATTGATGCTAATGAAATCATTACCAAATATGTCGTCACCATTGTGTGCACAGTGCTTTGCAGACACAGTTACAGGCTCAGAAAGAGCGACATCCTTGGAAACAAAGTAACGTCCCCAACCACTTTTATGTTCTATTGATCGTTTCTTTATCTTTCCCTTCGTTCGCTTTTTAGGGTGGTGAAGTTTGCAGTTGAGCCCTTGAGGACACGTTCCTGTTTCTTCAAAAGTCGGGCAGACATAGCTGTGCTTCTTCCGACACTGTGAGGAAGATATATACATTCGAATTTACTTGCTCCAACATTAGTGTATCGTGTATGTTTGTTTGTTAAAAGACGGGAAGTTATCAAGTTCAACAGAGATCTAAAATGTGCATCAAAATAGAAAAATAAAACAACGAAAATTAAAATCTGCACTCTATGCACCCTAATATGTCATCAAAATTCCCTATTAAATTGATGAGAGTTTTCCTAGATAGTGGTCAAGGGCTAAATTTTTTTTTTAAGTCCTTATCCGTGGTGTAAGACTGTAATCTTCTTATCTATATAATGCATAGAATTTAATAAATTAAATAAAAAAAACTCTAGGACATTCCCATTCACCAAAGAATACGATTATCAGATACTACGTCCAATACTTCTGCTACAACCCAAACCCAATAGAATTTCTCTCATTTTTTCATCTGTCAACCACCCATTATCTTCCCATACACCCAAGCATCTAATTTCACCCTAACCAGCCCGCCCTAGATAGCAGATACCAGGAAGGTCAGCCCTCCTCAAATATGATAAGTCAATGAATGTATATCCATATGCATGTGTGTAAATAACATAAAGGCCTCAATGTAGCAAAACATACAAAATGAATGAAGTAAAAATCATATTTTACAAAAAAACAATGGCCGGGAGAAAGATTTTTAGAACAGAAAACAGTACCTCATCTCCGTCAGCACAATAACCTTTAAGAAATCCTTCACAAATAGATGCTTTCGGGTTCACATTTACATGTCTGTAAGAACATTTTTTATTGGTGCATAAACCTGCAGGAAACGTGTCAGAGTTCTATGCATTCACTTCTACCTTGAATTAGAAATATACTAGCAGAAAGCACCTTGCAGAAAGAAAGAACAGTCTGGCATTCTTTCTGGAATGACCTGCATGACAAAATAAGTTTAATAAAGGAAAAGATAAAAAAAGGAAATAACGTCACAAAGGAGTACAAAGTTCTGTTGTAGATCACGTGAAGTTCCATCATATGGTAAACCTTGTGGGTCAATTTGCAGGTGGGATTGGAACATAAACCATTCAGATACTTTGTGCAGACTGCAATTTTGGATGAGTCATGTATATAGGGACATTTTCCATCATCCTTGTTACACTTCCCAAAACGTGTGAAAAACTGGCAATATTTCCTTTTTTTAGCTAAACGCTGTCTGGCAGTGTGCAAACTCCATCTAACTCTTTCACTTGCCAATATGCGAGTTCGTTTCTTTGGATCTCTGATGAGCTTATTACCATTTCCAATGCGCACATATCTGCCCATATAAGAATGCATTTATATATCTAACAAGTACAAAATTTGAGAAATAAAGTGTTATTTTGTCACTCTCAATAGACAACATTCGTATGTGGTTCTGTATCCAATCTATTTTTAAGGCATAAAGTAGAACATCTTACTCGTCATTCCCAATCACCAATCTCCTTGGAACATAAGATCTCTTGACATCATTTTCTGAATTCAGCACTGCAGAGTTCGAGGAATCATCATCTACAAAACAAGATGAGAAAATTACATTCACTGAGCTTATTTACATATATATTACCAAGTTTTAAACATAATATATCATAATGCGGCAAACCAGAGGAAGCTCAAGAGAGATTTGTATGTTGGTACATGTACTTTACCAAGTTTTAAACACAATACATCAGAATACACCAAAGCAGGGGAACCTCAAAAGAGATTTGTATGTTGGTACATTCACTTAAAGGTTATCAACCACAACGGACATGTTTCTTCTAAAAACAACCATATACATAAGAATCAATGAGAGAGCAGTGGTACATTTTAAAACTGTACCTGACCCATCAGTCACATTGAACATGTTTCTCTAAAACAACCAGACATGGAGACAGACAATTCCAACAAGTAGAAAAATACTCCTCTTAGCTTAAGAACATGATCAGAAATTGTGAAAAACTCAGTGGTACATTTTGAAACAATGACTGACCCATCTGCTTCTATGTTAAAAATATGTTATTGAAATAATCACTAGAGCTCAGTGACAAGAATACATCAATATGAAAAATAATTAAAAAGAGAAGACCACCTGAAATCCTCTCAAGTGTCCGCCTAGAAGGATCCATTTTGTAATGAACAGAGCCAATGCGAAATATTCGTTTTCCTGCTGCACAAGCAATTACTTAATAGTCAAGCAAAAAATCATAAGTGACACCACACATACAAGGTGCACTTTATGCAGGGCATTGAAGACACCAAAACTATGATATGGATCTATATGTTCTAAACAGTACTATGAATGACTTACCTGGCGAATTTCTGATTTTTAAACCAGAACTAGTGCAGGTTGAATCATTGTGTTCCCTTTTCTTCTTCTCTACTTCAGCAACAGCCCGTGTAGCTTCCTGGACAAATTGTATTGAAAAAATAATAATAATAAGATGGACAAAGAAATGGGTACTCTTGACTTGAAACCATAACTTCATAGTTCGTATACAATGAATGATTTCCATGGAAAAATATGACGTGCTGCAGCATACTAAAGCCAACTAACCTCATTTACTTTCTTTGAGCGACTTTCAATGGATTTTGACCATTTTAAACTAGATCCACCAACACTTAATACCTTGTACTTTCTAAGTGAAAAGCCATGGGTTGACCTAGTGTATACGGTATCCCTCATCCTTGAGAGCAGCAACTTTTTACTGAAAGATTAGATCAACATTGATTTGTTTAGGCAACAACCAAAACTGACTCGTTAAATATAAATCCAGAAGCGAGAAAATCAGATACCTGATTGTTGTTGAGGAACTATAATTGAAATTGGAAGCCTGTGTTTGCATGACAGTTCTCCAGTATGTTGCTCTTTTCCACGGAAACAGGTGAGGCAAAATCTTCCGATGGTCATATGAGCTACCATTCTTAATTGATGACTGTGTACCACTTGGTGTCCAGACCAAAGAGCTTTTTATACTTGTCCTTGCAACAGCTGCAAATAGATAAACTTAACTATATCATACCAAAGAAAGACAGATACCAGTACATCAGCAATTACAGACTCCGAAATACAATAACACATTCCGGCACATAGTGGCCCATAAGAGACTGTAAACTTGTAAAATTTCACCATCCTAAACCTTGAAATATGAAAAGAACATGATGCTCTCCAAGAACAAAATTAAGTTAGAGAAGTTGCAGATAGAGAAACATTATGATGCTTCATTTAGGAGTAATCAAACAACTGGAATTGATCCAATCAACTTTTTCCCAGAGGCAACAAAGGCCTTTCAGAACTTTTTTGTATTGCATCTTCATCTATATAGAAAATATATATATTGCTAACCAACAGGTATAGGACAAGTTCAAATAGCATACCCTTAAGTGATCGCTTCTTGTTAAATGTTCTACTAGGTATAACCTTACGAGCCTTTTGCACCCCTGAATTTAGATTGTCAGTGGGCAGGAGAACCGTCCCTTTGCCATTACTATCCAAAGAAGACCTAATTAACTGATGTTTGCGCCTCTTGTAGTAACCATCTGAGGGTTGGTTCTTATCAGCATTGTGGACAGAAAGGTCTAAAGGATTTGAAGATGCAACCAACTGGTTTAATTTTCGTTTTACATATATAACCTTCTTCACATTTGAAGAAGTCAAATTCCCATCATGTAGATTGTTGACTGGGCCACTATGGAATTCCTGGGTATCAGAAGTTGCCGGCAAGTCCACTGATCCTTCTACATCTTTCATCCCTGAACAATTCATAGGATCTGATTTAGTTTCAAGGAAATCAGTTAGAGGAGGTTCAGCTAATGAGGATGGAATCTCCAAAGAGATGGCAGCAGATGTAGACATTTTGACTCCACTGGGTAGTGGGGCTGTGGGCCTATCTGAAGGGGCAATTATCCCACCTGTTCTCGTGTCAAATCCTGCATTCTTCTTCAATGCATCTGTAGCTGACATATTCAACTGATAAACGGATGAATTGAGATCTTGAGAGCTTTGTGGTACAGCAGCAACTAAAGCAGGTTTTCTAACAAGGGTGTTACCTTTACGAACATAAGAATTACTTTCAAGCTTTCCATTTCTTTGTGACAACTGCCTTTGAGGTGGAACAGTACTTGCATGAAGAGGAATTGCAGATGCATTAGCATTTCGATGCCAAGTCCGAGGCTTTGATATATGCGTTGAAGAGGTAGCCTTCTGTGAGGTAGTGAAGGCGGGATATGGACGACCTGGAACATTCTTATGGGTAGCCTGACCTAGCTGGTTCTTCAATGCAGATTCAGCGCTTATGAGATGCGGACCATGAGATGTCTTTTTGGAATCCTGCAATTTGAAAGGTACAATCTTTCCTGTGACTGATTGGTGACCTTCAGTCCCATGAACTAATGTTAAATTAGTTTTGGTCTCTGCGAATAAATTCCCAGTAGATGCAACGTCAGACTTCGCCTCTAATTTCTTGTCATTCCCACAAACTTTTTCGTCAAAACTTTTCATAACTGAAGGATTACAAATCAGCAGATGCACGTCAGTGATACTAGTGGGAGTCTCTGGAGTACCTGTTTCCGACAGCATATCAGGCACAGACTTCATGCCTTCATCACTCGAGTTGGTAGTCGTTACTTCATTGCCATTACCAACTGACAACAGACCACTTGGCACAAAAGGCAATTTATCCTTGATACTGAGGCCATTTGATTCCATATTTCTACCGAAAGAATTATCACTTAAATTTGCACGCTGGACATCTGAATGAGATGTACATGGAGCCTCACCTTGGACCATAATGTGATCATTTGTTGCAGAAACATCAATATCTTTTTCATGACAACCATCTATATCAAGGTGATGATTATTTAAAACCATAATTTCAGTACCATCCTCTTTCTCATCAATTTTCAATTGTGAAGGGCATGGAACTTCCATATGTTGATTACCTGACACTTCAGAAAATGTAAAAGAATCAACACCTTGCCGCTCAAACTTCATATCATCAGTAGTAGAGGAGTCCCTAGCTATAGCTACAGTTTCAGATGATACTGCAGCCATTATATCCTCAAGATATTCATTGATTTCCATGGGAGAAGGAATAATATTAGAAGTAGCACACTGAGAACCTATGCAAGAAGAAGCACCTTTGTCTGCTTGATCTGTTGAAACATCATTATGAGTTAAAGATGTGTGCGTACAAGATGTAGATTTATTTGCAGGTCCTCCATTGGTTTGAACTGACGTCAAAGCCAATTGAGAGCCTGATACTTTTCTCCTCTTTGACTCGGGTGAAGTCTCATTGGTATCATACTCGACATCAATTCTACCTGAAAAGTTAGTATCACAAAACCCATTTACTGAACATTTTCCATTTAAAATACTGACCCCATCATTACCAGGCTGTGATCCCACATCTGTCATTTGAACACCAGAAACTTCTGCATGACTAGGATCCTTCAGGAATGAACTTGCTGTAGTATCCAAGGGTCTTTCACGGACAGAAATATTTACAGGATCTGCACAAGTATAGGATATCCTTGAAGAGTCCAACTGCGACTTAATTTTTCTCTTATTTTGAATCATAGGTGTTGCACTCTTAGTCTCTCCAACTGACACTGGAATATTTGCAAGTCTTTCTGTGGCACAATTTATAAAAGATCTAGATGCACATTCAGGGGATGGGTCTTTGCCAGTAAAATTGGCATTCCCACCAATGGAAACTGTAACACTCTTATCTTTCTTAATATAAACCACATCAGAATCCCACCTGGTACGTCTACCAATCTTGGAGCGGACAGCTTTAGTCTCCTCTGAACTCGACAAAACAGCAGACAAATTATTTTCTGCTGAAGATGTAGCCTCAGGATGTTCTTCTAATACACCACCATTTTGAAGTGATGTATGGAGCTGATTTCTACAAGGTTGTTTGCTTACCACATCCAAAGTGCCAACATCAGGAACAATGATATCCCGATGTGACAGTTTCTCTGAGGTAGTTTCAGCACCATGTTCGGAACCCTTTTCATTCGTGAGTCCATGCAGATTATCTGAATTCAAGAAACCAGAGCTGGAATTGCTTTCTACAGCCAACATGGCTTGTGATGATTCTTTTGGTACAACTTCATGAACCGCTAAAACATCTCCACTCTGACAGATTGTTTTGCTGGCATTCATAAGTTCATCAATCTTATCTGAATTTATGATATCAGAGCTGGAATTGCTTTCTACAGCCAACGTGGGTTGTGATGATTCTTTTAGTACAACTTCATTGACCGCTAAAATGTCTCCGCTCTGACAAATTGATGTGCTGACATCCACAACACCAGCTTCAGAACAAGTAGCTACCCTAATTGAATCAGTTGCGTTGCTGTTAGAATTTGAAACGGTAACCAAGCCCTTGACTGGGGTATCTACACTCAGAGCGTTATTCTGATCAGTATTAATCTCTTCAGGACTCGAATAACCCAAATTTGAGGTTGAGTCGTTCCCAATATTCTCACTACAAGAGTTTATCACAATGCCTTCTTCATCTGATACAACATTCGGCAAAGTAGCTTCTACTTTCTTATCTACAGGCATCACACACAGGTCATTAGCGCAAGGATTAGAAATGGAAGACATTTCACCTTTGTCAGTGCTGGCAGATGGACTATGAACAAAACTCGTCCCGGGTTCATCAATCTTACCTTTTGACGGGTTTGTCACCTTTTTCACTATCTTCTTGATCACTGTTTTCTTCACTACTTTGGTCTTCTTAGGAGTGTTGGGAAAAGACTTCTGCTCACTGGAACCAACATCCTTGCCATCTTTATCTAAACCCTTGCCCTTCGCTTCTGCTACTTCCACTTCACTCGTTACAAACGCATCATCAGTCACAACAGAACAAGGCTGCGAGTTCATGTCAGAACTAGTAACTACTCCATCCTTTGCAGGACTGGACGTCTTACTCAAAACAAGCCCCAAAGCATCCACATTTACGACATCCTCACTGCGCTTAGCAGGCGGCGACTCTGAACAATCCATATCCGAACCGGAACCTGAATCTCTCCTCTCCTCCTCCCTAGTTCTAACCGTCGTCTTAGCCACCAGCGAATTCGACTTAAATGAAACGTCCAGGTCCAGAGGACTACTCCCACCTCTCCCATCCACTCCTCCACCAACTTCTTCAACTCCTTCCTTCCTCCCATGGCCTAAATACTCATACTCAAACACCTCCTTCCCTCTGAATGCCCCACCGGAGCCGGAAGCATCATAATAACCCGAGTAATTCCTCTCCCGGGGCTTGGGCGTCTGAAGCCTAAGCAAAACACTCTTCTTATGCACCTGCTGCTTCCATCTACTATCACTACTAGTTCTTCTCCCTGATTCTAAACCATAATACTCCCTCTCCCTACTCTCCGAAACAATCCGATTTTCGGCTTCATCCTGTTCATCCAATTCGAAAGGATCATACAAACCCTCCTCCACCTCCACCTCCACCTCCTCCGATTGAGGCCTCTCAAGGCCCCACCTTTGAATCTCATACCTCTTATACCTCCTCCCACTCCTCAACAGCTCCTCATACGCGCTCTCATCGTAGCAACCCGAATTCATGTACTCCACTTCACCAATCGCCGCCGTGTCGCGGTTGCTCGAGCGACGGACGACACGGCAGTGTTGCTCTTCGTACTCCGGTTTAAACCTAGCGCCGCCGCTGTCGTCAGCTCGGCGGTCCCGCTCCTCGTACTCCGATCTGAACCTAGCGCCGCCACCGTCGGGGTCGCGGCGGTAGGGTTTATGCAATTCGCAGTCGTAATCGCGCGGCCGGGGGGAGTAGTTCCTGGACCGGTCGCGGTAGTCCTCGAGGTAGAGGCGGTAGCGCGGCCGGTCGGAATCGGGAGGCGGAGGGCGGTGGGGGGAGAAGGCTCGGGAATGATCGGAATCGATGGGGCGGGGGGAGAAGGTTCTTTGGGGATGCGACGGAGAAGAAGGGGAGTGGCGGCGGTGGTGGTAGTTGGTGGTGCGGTGAGGGTAGTTTGGGAAATTAGGAGGAGGGTCGGAAGAAGAGGAGGAAGGAGCGTACCTTGGGTGGTGGTGAAGGTACTGATGGAGGTCCATATCCGATTGGGCTCTTTCTCCGGTCAGCTTGGAATCTCTCTGGGTTTTGGGCGAAGCTTGCAAAGTTTTGGTTTTTATTTTACGGCCGGCAGTTTCAGTTTTCACAGGGAGATTGAGATCGCGAGAGAGACCCTAGTTTGTTTGATACAGTGTTTTTCGAAGACAGACGACATGCCGTTCTATGTGGGGTAAAAAGTAATTAATTTGTACAGATTTGACCGTCAATTTTTCATGTTCAAATATGGAAGGTCACTTTCCATCCTTGGAAGAGACTCATAAATCGTCTTGCTTATTTTCTGTACATTTGATAATTTAGAGAGGACCGCAGAATCTAGCTGATTCCGTAAATCAAATTGTACGTTTTTCGTTCCCGTATCGAAGAAAAGTCGTTCACGTAATCGTTTGTTGTAAGATTTGTTGTGTCCTAGCATAAACCACAAATTGATGATCTCGCCCCAATCGGATTGAATAAACTGATTTGATTCGATTCACTTCAGTTGGGTTTGATCCGCTTCGACTGAGCTGAAGAGAGCGGCCTCTATTCTCCTATTGTCTTGTATTTGTTGAGAATGAAGCTAGAAATGAGCCAAATGGCGTGTCCTTAAATGGCAACCTGGGTACAAGAGTCTACATTAGTTTCACCTGCAAAATCTGAAGGAGGTCCACGAGATCGGATGTAGTTGGCCTCTCAAGTCTCAGTATGCATGGGAGACATGGGTATGGCTCTTGCTAGTTGCTAGGATATTTTTGAGATGGTAATGGAAAATTGGAAATGACCAAAGTAGGTGTTTGGTGTCGGTGAGCTAGACCAGTGATTCATGACTTGCCATTAATATTGACCACCACTATTTTTCCAAGTCCTTGTAGATGGTGGTGTCCGGTACCCTAGCCTTTTCAGGTGGTCCGCCGGGTACCCTCATGACTTTGAAGGCCAAAAGGACTTTGCACCATGTGAGTAGTCTTATTCAGAGATGTTGATGGCCGGTGTGGAGAAGAATCTAACCAAACAGAGGATTTGAAGGATAAACCAAATTTCAATAATGTTATCTGTTTAACTATTTGGATGGCGAATAGTCTAGACATTGGCGAAAATATTAGAGTTTCCAAGCTGTTAAATGAGTCTGTTAACAATGAGCGAATCCAACAGCTCGGATATTCTAAAGATTGCGAAAATTTTGTATAAAGTTTTCGAGATGTAAAATGAGTCCTTGTTAGCGATACATACACTGAAGTAATTGAGTGAATTCCAGAGAACCATAGAACAACACATTGGATGGAGAATTCATATTCCTTTGCATTTGGAACTTGACATGTTCTTGCAAACCATTTTAGCTCCTAGTCTAGAATTATGAAGCCAAAACTTCAAATCCGGACAATAGAACAAGAAGAATTTTATTTGTCTCATAAACCTGTGCTCACTCTGGTAAAACCATCAAGAATTACAACACATTCTTCAACATTACAATCAGAATCTTAGTCTAGTTGAGACCAAGACCAAAACTGACACCAATTAAACAAAACAAAAAAGGGAAATGAGAAAACTAGTCCAACAAATAAGGACCAGTTTATGACTGAGAGAAGGAGGAGGGCACACACGAACAACCTCTCATCCTAAACCCTTCTATAAGCCAACCTTTAATATGATACGTGACTGTTTTTTTTTTTTTTAATCTAGAAGGGGTTTACTATACAAATTAATCACACAACAGGAAGTGCAATACTGCCATTGCTAGCATAACAGCATTATGCAGGTGAAATTGTTAGTCAAAGCTTGATGAGCGGCTCCACCGGCCTCTGAGGTAGTCCTCTAATGAGACAGTTTGCTCAATGCTGCTCATGGAGAGTGAGTCATCCTCCACATCAAGCAGTGCAAGGTTAAGATGAGACTGGAGATTAGAACGTGGACATGCCTCGTCGTCAAGGATATCAGATTCCTCCCAAGCATAGACTTGTAGCCTCGCCCACTTTATCATTTCTACATCACCTTGCAGGAGCTTCACGACCTATGTTCAATAGAATGACAAATGGTTTTGTTAAAGTCAGTTCCAGATGTAGGATTATATGCTTTCAACAATTAGATCTTGTGTGGTAATTACTAAGGGAAGGAACTTACAAAGTTCATTTGGGGCCTTGCTCTTGGGGCATGTCTGATACAAAGTGTAGCTGCTAAAATCATTCTCTCCAATTGGCCTTGATCGTAGTTATTTCCCAAGCTCGGATCTAATAGTTGGGACACCTTCCCACCATTTAAAATTGGCTTGGCCTGCACAAGATACAAGTTCCAATAATTCAAATAATTTTCCTTCATGATACAATTTGAAGAGGTAGATGGAGTAAACCCTTGGCGGGAAAGAGGACATACCCACATGACTAGGCTTTCATTGCCTTTCGAGTAGTCGCTGCTTATAGGTTTTCTTCCTGAAAGAAGTTCAAGTAGTACGACACCAAATGCATATACATCAATCTTCTCGTTTACTTTGCCATACATAAAGTACTCAGGGGCCAAGTATCTGCAGCAGCAAGCAATGTTATTAGTTATCAGTATACCATGATCATTATTCTCTGCCTTAGTAACCAACAAGTTAACAGATAAAATATGATGAAAGTTACAGCTTTGAAAAGGTACAAACCCAAATGTTCCTGCAACATCAGTGCATGTTATATGCGATGAGGAGGTTGATGCCCACTTAGCCAGTCCAAAATCAGAGAGCTGTAAAAGCCATGTCAAAATAGTAAGAACACCGACACTGAGAAAAAATAACAAAACCACTTTAAAACAAAAAAGTGGTTTAGCATGTTTACCTCTGGCTCAAAATTATCAGATAACAGTATATTGGATGATTTAACATCCCTGTGGATCACCGGCCGAGCACTGCCACTATGCAGATAATCTAAGG
This sequence comes from Argentina anserina, assembly GCF_933775445.1. Classification (NCBI taxonomy): domain Eukaryota; kingdom Viridiplantae; phylum Streptophyta; class Magnoliopsida; order Rosales; family Rosaceae; genus Argentina; species Argentina anserina. Next base: position 23,278,602 of record NC_065873.1, on the reverse strand, counting down.
CCTCAGCTACACCCACTGCCACCTTGTATCTCTCATTCCAACCAAATGCGTTTGGATCTTTCTTACTTCCTAAAATGGTAAAAGAATATCAAAATCATGCTAGAGTTCAAACATAAACGCAACTCTTCAACCCGGAAATAGATAAAGTTACGTACCATGGAGATTCTCCTCAAGGCTTCCTCTGGATAAGAAATCATAAACCAAGAGAAGATTATCCTCAAAACAGAACCCCAGAAGGGAAATAATGTTCTTGTGATTCAAGGTAGTGATAATCTCTATTTCCAGAACAAACTCCTTCAACACATCTTCAGATGGCTTTAAGATCTTAACAGCAAGTTCCTTGGCATCAGGGAGGCAACCTTTATAAACTTGACTGCTACCACCTCTTCCAATCAGGTTTTCTGGTATTAAAGAAGAAAACATTTTTTCAGTAAATAAAAGATGAATGAAAAATATATATTTGACTTGTGACATATGAATTGTGTAGATACCAGCCAGGAAATATGATGTTGCTGACTGAAGTTCCTGGAAATTGAACAATCTGCAAGTAGATGAGTACTTCTCATGCAGACCCTCCAACTCTCTAGGAAGCTTTTTCAAATTGTAATCAGGTGAGGATGGGGCAGTCACCTCACTACCCACCGGAACCAGTGCACCAGTTTCTCCATTCAAACTAGAAGGTTGATCTTCCACTGGATCACAACTATTTTGTCTATGACGCCGACTAGGCAGCTGCATTGCCCACTGAACCACAGAGATTTTCCGAACCAAAGACCTCTCTGAAGGGTCTGGTAACACAGCACGACGAAGCAGTGGCCAACCGGGCCTTGATTCAGGCAATTCTTTGATCAACTGAGTAATTGAACTTGCCTCTTCACTTTGTACTGGCACTATGGCCAGGGAGTTATCTTCACCATCCTCAGCAGAGTCTTCAGCTGATTGGTGACTACAATTATCCACTGAGGGCCTTGAACAAACTGAGCATGTCTGCTTCTCAACCGTATCTGTACATTCGAAGAAGATTTTAGCTAATGTCTGCTCCACTTTCTTACAATTGACCTGATCATATGTGTTCTTTGAGGCTAGATTGTCACTGCCTTCATTTAGTACTTTGGAAGACTTGTGTCTATGAAATGCACCGAGCAAACGATTTTTTTGATGCTGGTCACTTCCTGCAAACAAGTACTCGATTAAAAAATCACACCATAGCTAAAAAAAACAAGAAGAATTAGAAAAAGCACCCGACTTGAATTACCTTGAGAGTCACAAATTGATAGAGAGCCCTCTCTGTTAAACACAACTTTCCCATTATTTACAGCGAGTATCCCACAATCCTTTGGCAGCTTCTTTGCACAGTACTTGGCCACAGAGGTGGATGACCGGATTGTATGGTGGCTCTGAGCAGTTCCCACTATAAATTTGCATGCGTTATATGATTGTGCTTCACGAATTAGAATCTTCTTTATTGATGTTCCTCTGCAAATTTTAAGCTTGAGATCCACCTGCATAACATGAACCAAATGTCTTCAGTAATCTGGAAACAAAAATCAGGAAAGACTGAAACTTTATATACAAGTTTGACCACCAAACTCTCCAATGCAATGAGACCAATACAAATTGTCAAGAACAGGGCTCAATATGCTTTAACTTATCAATTTGTTTAAAAACACAATAAGTTAAAAAACTTGGCTCTGGTTGAATCGTTCATTTTCTCAGAGCATAGAACCAAACAATATGACAAAACACCATAAAAGGACAGCTAAATCCCAAACTGCAACAGCAAATAATCTGATGGAAAAGAGATCAAAACCTAAACAAATCAAAAATAATCTGATGGAAAACAAACCTGCTTCAAATTACAGAAGCCTTCATACACAGCAAGAACAGAGTCAAATGCTTTGACAAGTGAAAGCAGTGCAGACTTCCCATTTCGATCCACAATTTCTACACAAAACTCATTTCACCAAAACCAGTCAATTCCCACTTAAACTCAAATCCTAAAACAAAGGCCAAAACTTCACACTCACCATTTTTACCCAGAACATGAATAGCAATGACAGAGTCACCAGATTCAGCCACCTTGACGAGAGCCCACGTCAGCAGCTCTCTGCTCTTGGAGTCCAGCTTCACTCCCACAACAACAGAACGTCCTTTATCCATCTCAGCTTCTCCCCCGCCAAACCCAATTTGAAGCATTGTGATATGTTCAACAAGGGTCTAATGGCTTTCGGGTCAGTTTCAAGCTTCCATGTAATGAAAAGCTTGCAACTTTACAAGGGACAGACACTCTGGTATTTATCTAAGTTTTGTTTCCTGTTGGGTTTTGCTTTGGTTTGCAGAGACTTGATCGCACACCAGTAATACCAATGCAAGAAAAGGAAAGCGTAGCAATTTAAGACCAGAGCTGATCGAGCTGGTCCTACTTCTTACTGCTAAACAACTCAAGCTCCTCCTTTTTAGTGATCGAGCTGTTTCAACTTTCAACTGGCGAAGCAGGGTTAGTAGTTATTAAGTAGCTTTTTTAACAAGTGATTTAACGTGAAGGTTTTGTTTAATTGGGGTTGGAGATTGGGATTCTGGGGGAGTTGGCCCACCCTGCAAAGCACATGGATGAGAAAGATGAGTTTTACGTATCACATTGGTATTTGTATTTTTGTACCAAATTGTTCTCTCTGTGTACGGTATTTGATAAAATTAGTAATTTGGTGAAGAATTTTTGTGACTTTTTTTCTTTTTTCTTTCCCACCATTACCTAACTAGGTTCTACGACCCGGAAAATTCTATGATGCAGTGTTGTATGCGTGCAGCGCCCATAATCTACCGTACATATATTCCACAGACCTTACGTGCATTTCAAGACACTTTTTATTCACCGTTTGATTCGGTATGTATGGTATTTGATAAAATTAGTAATTTGGTGAAGAATTTTTGTGACTTTTTTTCTTTTTTCTTTCCCACCATTACCTAACTAGGTTCTACAACCCGGAAAATCCTATGATGCAGTGTTGTATGCGTGCAGCGCCCATAATCTACCGTACATATATTCCACAGACCTTACGTGCATTTCAAGACACCTTTTATTCACCGTCTGATTCGGTATGTATGGTATGCAGTGCTGCACAACAGCCAAACCCCTACAACCCGCATGTATAGTTCCTTATAGGATTCATGGAGTCTCCCCAAAATCATGATGGACTAATCTTTGTAAGAGCTAGGTTTTTTACCAACTTGATATATATGATATCACACTAAACGATTAATTGAAGTACGTACTCTGTTTTTTTCTTTCATTTGTATTGTTATATATATATATATATATATGTGTGTGTTATTGTGATAATGTTTGTCTTCAAGGTCAAGAGTATTTCACTCCTAGGCATGTTCATAAATGAGAATTGTTAGACATAATACATGAACAACGTGTTTATATATGTGATAGATCAATATAATTGAACTTGTTGCAATGAACAAGATAGTAATATAAGCTAGTGTATAAACTTGTTTAACATTTTATAAATGTTTTTATTTAGAATACATCTCTTATTAAATAATTTTTTAATATCTATGATAATTATAATAATTAATGACACACACATGCAGGTCTCTATAGTTCGCCACGAGAGTTGAAACTGTAGGCTAAGACACAATAGAATGGGGCTGCACCTCTTCCTTAAATTGAGAATGCAAACTTTCATGATTTTGAATTCTGGCTGTTCATACGAAAGGGAATCCGTCCAATGCAAGGAAAGGAAATGATCATTAAGATAAAGAAAAATTAGAAGAATTTTATACATTTGCAAAACTTACAATCATACACTACCCTACAAAGAGAAACTAATGAACATGGGTGCAGATATAGGTGACATGGGCTGATGGGCGACTGTGGGCGAGCATGAGGGAAATTAATACGGAGTTGGCTAATATATTGGTAGGGCCGTAGCACGAGGTAATTGACTCATTAGCAGAGTGAATTCAGTAAACATGATATCACCAAAGATATATATATAATTAGTATTAAAAAAAGATATATATAAAATTTCTGTGAATGTGATAGAATTGGAGGCTACTGAACCATTGCTATCACTATTTTCAGTGTTCTTTTTGGCCTCTGGTTGGATTCTCCTGAGTCCAGATCCATCAATTCAATTTGTTCTTTTTTTCTGGTCGAGTATGAAGGTATTTGCTAGTAAACTAGTTCATGTTCATCCATTCGAAGAGAGCTCCATCTTCCGAGTAACATGTAAAACTTCACGGTTCATTCTCTTGTGGAGTACAAAAGTTTAAAGACAATCGTGTACACTGATGCGTTTATCTGGAATATAAGGCTGTACCAGCCGCGGATCAAGGCAAGAGATGGGTGGGATCTAGCCCACCCCAGAATTTTGGGAAAAAAAAAACTTAGTTATATATATTTTTTTGGTATTACACTCAATCACTAATACTTCCACTCTCTATATCATTCCCGATATAACTCTAAGTTCTGTCAGTCCCTCACTCTGTATCAACTGTTTGGTACTACACTAATCACTAATATTCTCACTCTCTATATTCTTCCTGATATAACTCTAAGTTCTCTCAGTCTCTCACTCTCTATCAACTGCTTGGTACTACACTAAATCACTAATACTCTTACTCTTCTCTATCCTTCCCGATATAACTCTCAATTCTCTCAGTCCCCCACTCTCTATCAACTGCTCACTTCTGTGCATTCTCCAAATCTCCATCAATTTATCAAAGATTCAAAGTCTCACCTCCCTCTTAGTCTCTCCATCACTACTACGCATTCAATTCTACACCTCACTCTCTTAGACTTCATCAACAGCTTGTAAGTTTATATAAGATTATTTTCAATTGGGTTTTCTTATTTGACTGGATTGTGTTTTAATTTGTTTCTAATCTTGTTGGGTACTTGGGTTTTTGCTTAGAGTCTCTAGAGGCTGGACAAAGACAGGCATGGAGTGACAAATCAAACAATGGTGTATTGATTTCAAATACTAAATTGAGAATTTAATTATGCTTTTTTCTGGTATGAACTCTAAGCTTTGTCAAATGATTATTGCTAAAATTTATACTTCTTATTGATTTACAGTAATTTAATTTTAGTTTTAGGTTATATGACTTCTATTACAAATTCACAATTAATATGGAGTTTTATATTTGCCTTGCTACTGTGTTTGCCCAGCTGTTGTGTTTGCATGTTTGCTACATTTTGTCTAATATAAGCATTGTTTCTTAATCTGTAGGTAGTCTCTAATAAATTGTCTGATTCAATGCCGAAGTCAAAGCAATTTAAAAACCTTACTAGATGGTATTCAATAACTAATGTCTCATCTTCAAGTTCAAATCTAATTTCTACTTCTTCCGTAGCTTCTCCAAAATTTGATGATGCACCATTGCCTTTAGAGTCTCCAATCAATCCAGTGGATGATTCTAAAAAAGAGTATGCTGATTTTGTTGACAATGAGATGGTAATCCATGACTTTGAAAATTTATCGAACCGTAAGATTAGATTTACTTAGTTTATTCTTATATTGTATTGATGAGTAAGGATCCATCAAAGTGTACTTTTTTCCACTTAATATAAGTCTCTCACACAGCCGAGATTTTTCATATTTTTTTTTCGTTTCATAAAAAACTCAAACCCACCCAAACTCCAATTCCTGGATCCGCCACTGGGCTGTACGTTGGTGTGGTTAATTTATGTATACCATGATATGTACGTAGGCTGATGCCTTGCGTGTGCCAATGTTTATGTATACAGTATACCGATAGGTAACTGCATAAAATGAATACCAGAATACGTGACCATTGGCCAAAGGAACGTTACCTAAAAAGGAGATAGCCATTGGCCAAAGGGAACCATCAACCATCACAAAATGAGACCGATTAATTAATCATTTTCTTTGTATAGAAAAATGATTTTCAGTCAAGAAAGCAGCTTAATTAGACTCTTACTTTATGTTGGAATCGGCCTCTTTCTTTAAAATGATATGATGTGTGTACTCTGAATTGAATATGCAGAAATTCATGATTTATGACCCTATATTAAGTTAATGTTTAATCCTCGGTTTTCATTTGAATAATCTAATAATAGACAATATATATTGTTGATTGCCTGAAATTTAAAACTCTCCTCTCCCACTTTTGAATTTCTCATGTTCTTATTTCTCAAGCGTCAATATATCTTTGTGAACGTCCAAGAAGCAGTTTTTGTTAACTTAAGATTAGAGAACAATTAATTATTTCAAAAGGAAGAAAAAAAAATCTAAACAGAAAGGAATACCAGTTACACCACGTACACTAGCCTAGTGTCGTTTTGATAACACCATGCAAAATAACAAGCGCATAATTAACATATCAACTTGAAAAATTTATACAGATGTAGAATGATCATATACATACATTAATGGTAGTATAGCTATCATTAGCGACTGACGATTCATACATAGATATAGTACGTACTAATTAACACAAGTTACTATATGTCGACGATGATCTCACTCTACATACATAATCAGTCAGGGGCTCCTCTGTACAAAACCTTTTTAGCTCAAGGTTTGATAATACCAAACTTCTAGTTAATACGTATGTACTACTACTACTACTACACCGTTAATTAGTTAACAAATCAAACTGATCAATCAATTGAAGATAACTGTTAATTGGATTTAGACCTAAGAACATGGATTACGTACCCCCACCCATTCTTCCCAATTCCCATTCAGACAAATCACATGCATATATAGTCCAATCAAGCACCATATACAAACGCATATAAACCAAAGTCCCACTCAAGGTCTCATCTTAATGTGTCTTCCTTTTTTTTTTTTTCATGTTACATCACTAATATATACCCAAATCTCGTTGTCTATATACCTAAATATCCAGGGTTAGGTAAAAAGAAAAACAAGAAAAAAGCTTCCTCACTTCTATATTCAATTGGGGTCGGTCGTCGGAAATTAACTATTCCGTGACAGCCTCAGAAAACAACCTTTCACGGTGCCGCTCCTCCTATTCATTTCCAGAACCCTAAATACAATCACGCGCAGACCAATCAGCACCCACACACGTGGCGTCATGAGCCTAACCTGGGATGTCTGACCAAACACGTGTGGATAAAGCAAGCGACCACGTGAGCCCAAATTCATTTTTGGGTTTTTCTACCCAGAAAATAAATAAAGAAAATTAGGTGAGGAAGAAAGGGAAGTAACAGTCTGTTACGTACAGTGGGATAAGCACTATTCCGGGGAAGAAGCTCCAGGAGTTTAGGTCGAAACATTAGAGAAGACGAAGAACTTACAAGTGGGTGGGTCAGGTGTTAGATTCAGATCGATCTCTTGGCCGATGACCTCCATTGAACTATTGGGTCTTAATCAAGAGGGGGTCCAGATTTGTTATGCAGCTTCCTATTACAGTGAACTGATGCTGGAACTGCTTGTTTTTGTTCTTCAGTGCTTGTAATTTACTGTTTAGAGGTATAAATAATGCTAATAATTGTAGCAACTGCGTGATTTAAGAGCAAGAAGAAATATAATAGGGAAAATCGATCCGTCGGTGGGTTTAGTGTATGGTTTCTTTCACGTGATGAGGTGACAAGAAGCATCCCGGAGAGTAGTGGTGCTTGTCCGAGTGATGATATTTTGGAAACAACTATTTATGTTTTTTTTATATTTTGCCAATAAGTGCTATTGCACCGAGATAAAAACAATCGTATGAAACTATACAAACTTCACATACAGTTTGATTGATCATTGCCATGACTTCATATAGATACACTGTAGTCCTTACGTATAAAGCATTTTGAATGACTAAAATTATGCCCATATATTTACACAGTTGTACATACACATTTTTTAAAAGTTTTCTTTTAGGCATCAAAGAAATGAAAAACATTGAAAATAACATATCTAGAAACTCTAACTACTCGATAATTCACACAAACTAAGACCATCTCCAACAATAAAGTTATTTTACCTAGGAAGCACGGAAACGTGCTTACACCCACGTTCCCGCTTCCGAAACGGAATCACTCTGGAACAACTCTGGAAACGTTCGAAAACGCTCGGAAACGCCCGGAAACGTCCAGAAACGCCCGGAAACGTGTTTCCAGAAAAGTTTTGGAAACGCGGTGGAAACGCGAGCTTCTGAATTGGAAACGCGAGTTTCCAAATAATAAAGGTTTTTTTTTATGTTTTTTTTTATTTGAAATTTTGAGTTATTTAAACTAAAAATTTATTATTATATTTAATTTTTTGTATAATTTATATATATATATATATATATTTTCGACGTTTCCAAAACGTACCCGCTTTCTATTTTTTTTTTAAAACACGCTTCCGCGTTTCCAAACGTTTCGCTTCCACGTACCCGTATCCGATTCCGTGCAGCCTAGTATTTTACATAACTAAAAATGGCTAAAAAGTAAAAATGAAGGTTAAATATCACTTTTGAGAGGTGTATTTTAGCAAAAACTATATTTAGATTTTAAACAGATTTTCTTCATTGTCTAGCTAGATTTAGCTAGATTATTTAGCTAAAATTATATTTAGCTTTTAAATAGTATTCTGTTGGAGCTCTAAATTATCTTAAAAATTGTTAAATTCCAATTTTTATTTCAAAATAGCTAGGCTTTTTGGAGATGCCCTAACACTTTTGGAATAATTGACATTATTCCTGTCAAATACATAATTTTAGCGACAAAATAACGGTATCCCATCTAATTATTATAGTGATCGAGCTAGAACAAATAGAATAAGCAAATAATGGTAATGAATAATCGTATACTAACATAAAGAAAGTATACATGTAGATGATTGATCATGATGACTGGTACGGTTTATTTAAATATACCGAATTGAAACTCACTAACAATAAAAGGAAGACTTATATATGAGCCACTGATTCCCATAATTACGCAGGTAGGGATGCACTAATCTATTTCTGGTCCTAAAATTATGCTGCACTATAAGAACATGCTAGTGAGATATGTACGGCTCAAAAGTCCAACTAAAAATTGCTATCCCATTGCAACAACAAATATTTGATGATAGATATTTGCCGGAAATTAAAACTGTGTGTTAGTGCCACCATCTCAATATCTTATTAATAGTTGTTCTCTAAATAATGGCATCATATATCATATATGCTCTCTCGTTGCATGTGTGCATATATTCTACCCAATAAATTTATATGTAATAAGCAGTGAGATACATTAAGATTCGTTTTTCTTATAATAAAATGGAAAATTGTTTTAAAAGATAATAATAAGATGGAAAATTTATAGTTTCGTGGTAGGGTTGATTTAAACCATGCGTGCCAATGACCCATCTTGATCACGTATATAATAATATATGTAGAATATTGGTATTTTCGTTTTGGATTAGTTAAGTATCCTTTTCATGAGTGATGAGTAGCTATAGCTAGTTCAGCCAATAAAGGGTTTCTGTACGTAGCACTGTTGCAGGAGGCTAGGTACATGCTTCTTTTCATCTTGATCCTGATCGATAAGAACGTTTTATGTATATGTAGTTAACAGTAATAAAAATTATGAGTACTGGTTACATATAGATCGATAAGCAAATACGTATCTTTATTCATTTTCGATTAGCTAGCTAGATTTCCCTCATGTACAATTCAATTATATTATTAGATGCTAATGTACGTGAAAAGGAAAACACTCGATTATCAAAACCGATAAGCTCAAATTAAACTCACTAATATAGCTATAAAGTGTAAGGGTTAGCTTAGTAGCCAGAGGTACTCGTTTAAATTGAATCTCACTTTAATTGATGATCGATATCCGATCCCTCCTAATCACAGTCGCTGTCCTACTAATCCAAAGGCGAGGATTCATGCCGGTCTCCTATTCCTACTTTCCTAGCTACCACAAACTGCGAGCTACCACATATCAATCACCATGCGTCGCCATGAATGAAATACGTATATAGCTTTCGATGGAAGAAAAAATAAAGCAAGTAGCCTTTTTTCTTCGTGTTACACACCCCGCACGAAATAGCCCATAAGTTTCAGTTTCACCATCTATGAACCTTCCCCACACACTGACATTTACTATGTTTTCAGTCTCACGCCATCGATCACTACTTTAGAATTACGACCTCATAAATAGCAATATATTTGAGCAATTGACCCATATATACATACAAGTCTACCACTTACATGCATGAATTGCATTGCGTGAAGCTTAAACCCTGCGCCTTTTAACCCACTTTTTGTCCTCATCTCATATACATTTCGTGCAGCAAGTCAATATTGGGAATATTTTGGGTAAGTAGAATGAAATATTAATCAATACCAACCTTACTTGGATTATGCCTGCAAACAAGGTTATTGGTTTGCTCTAGACAGTTTTGTCTGTGAGATACTCGATCTTCGCACATTTCCGATACAAACAACTGGCATGGGTCTAAAATAATCTGTATGCTTACTTGATTAGTAGACCAAAGTAAGATTAGGGTTTCTGTAGCTACATATAAATATAGTACATGCTGCATTGAGAGTCTAATACAAGGAATAGCATGAATAGATTGGATTTGAGTTAGATAAGATGTGAATATACTTCGGCGGTTACGTGTAATGATAATAGCTTAGACTAGTATTTGTGAGTTCCCGATGAATTAAGTAAGAGGGGGCGTTGAGTTTAACCAAAAACGACGCATTAACCAGAGAAGGACAAGGCAGTGCTACTGAAACCCCGGCAAGCAATGTAAATTCTCCGCCCTTGATTTCTAAGGGTTGCCACTTGCAACTAATTTTAGCAAGAAACATATTTAAGTACCTGAAAATGAAACGAAACTAGCTAGTCAGTTGGTGCCCTTGATTACTAGTACTTCGAAGATGCATGTTAATTAAAGATCGATACAATATTATAGGTTTGTGCGGATTCATATATAATTCGAAATCTTTTAACCTTTAGCTTGCAATTCTTGCATACTTGAATCAATAAGTACTAGTTGGATTATTAATTAGTGATCAGTGAAATTAGAACTTGGGCCACCCTTAAAACTCATCAAAGTCCATACCATTAGCTCATCAATACGAGATATTAGATCATCAATTGATCATATATCTGTGTGGGACAGATTTAGGCCATGAACATGATCTCTTACCAAAATGATGCGCCTTCATGACTGTATGAGTTGTTAATTAAATAGATAGCCATAAATCATCTACCTAATATATTAAGAAATAGCCCGGGGTAATGATTAATGAATCACAAGTCTTGAGAACAAGTATTTGATTCATAATGCGCGGGGATGAGATTGCACTTTCAAACCTCTCTATATATATTTACTTAGGTTGCACGGAAACGGGGACGAGTTTCCGAAACGCGGAAACGTCAAAATCGAAATATAGTCCGATAGGAAACGTGACGGAAACGTAAAAAAAAAATATTTATTATATATAAATATAAATATATAATTGAAAAAAATCAACAAATGTTACTAATTGAAATCAATCAATCCAAATGCAAACAAAAGTTCATAATTAAATTACAATAGAAATAACAAAGAAATTCATCAACACATTCCAAATCAAAATCCAACAAAACACAATCTAAATCTAAATTCAAACAAAACACAATCCAAATCCAAATCCAACAAAGGTTCAAGAAACAATTCATAATCAAATTACAATTACAAATAAAAGCAACAACATCAAGAAACAACATCATCTTCTGCATTTAATTCCTCTTCAAACTCATCATCATCACCGTCATCAAACAAAACCGCCTCTAATTCGGGTTCATCAAGTGAAAGCTCAGCAACCTCAAATATTCCAATATTAGTGTCCTCCAATGAATCAAAAGCATCACCTCCAATATCCCACATATGAGTTGCACCTTTGTTGTAAAATGAGGATTGCCTAGCTAAGAGGCGAAGATTGGTGTGCACATATACTAAATCTTCCGCTTTTTGTGGTGCTAACTTGTTCCTTGGGAGAGAGTGAATGAAATTGTAAGTACTCCAATTCCTTTCGCAAGAAGAAGAAGAAGAAGAAGGTTGACCTAGAAGCTTAAAGGCAATGGCTTGGAGAGTTGGGGCCGAAGATCCATGAACCACCCACCATGTTAGTGGTTCTAAAATACTTCTATCCTTAATCACATCTCCACCTCCAAACTCTTGCATACACATAGAAAAATGAGCATACTCTATGTTGACCTTTCTTCTATCATCCTCATTGGAAAAGTATCGAAAAAAACAATTCTTCCTTTCCCTTGTAACATCCAAGCCCTTGTGAGGAGCAACACGATGAAAACCTTCATCAAGCCATTCCGGACTATAGTATCTAAATATAAATATGCATAAATATCTATAAGGTTTACTACATAAAAAAGAATCATGAAATAAGCAAATTAAAATAAAAGTAGTAGTTGTAGTTTTGTACTTACTTGGGATTCAAAGAATGTGCCAAACAATGGAGAGGTGTAGTGGCTTTGCTCCACTGAGACAATAAAATTTTATGCACCACATCCCAAAATGGAGATTCTTCATTAAATTGCTTCATTTCTTTCCTATAAATAGCCTTCTTCACTTGCTCCATCATATTATCCCACCATTCATAAACCAAATGAAGACAATGCTTATCCGTGTCCGCCTTCCTTATCATCTCATAAATAGGCTGGGTAAAAGCAAGTATATATTCAATATTAACTCACATAAAATCATCCAACAACATTTCCTTCACCCTACCCGCCTTCCTAGAGTCAACTTATTTGTAATCATCCCATTTTGTACTAATAACAATTTGTTGCAAACCATTCTTGATTGTCTTAAACCTCTTTAACATAATAACCGCAGATGCAAACCTTGTGGGAGCAACCGAAAGCAACTTCAAATTACAATGATCATTAAACATAACCAATCTCATTCCATGATTCATAATAAAGTTCTTAATAAACATAACATCCTCCACCACCGGTTGTATCCAAGAACATTCAGCATACACATCCACATTGTTCGCAGCATGAGAAGGGGTGCAAATATTCTTGAGAGCAAGATTCAAAGTATGAACAACACATGGAGTCCAAAAGATTGTATGATACTTACTTGCTATTAGAGCACCAACTTTTGCACAAACGGGAGCATTATCGGTAACCACTTGCACTACATTTTGATAACCAACTTGTTTGATAGATTCAGTAAGCAATTCGGAAATGAAATTAAAATCCTTGTATTCTCCTTCACAATTTACATCATTTAACATCATCGGACCACTCTCACAAATAGCCATCACATTAATCAAAGGTTTTCTTTATGGATCGGACCAACCATCACTACAAATGCTTACACCCTTATCTCTCCATGTAAGCTTCAATGGTTCCAATTGATACTCAAGATTCTTCCGTTCCTTGGCAAGAAGTGTTTTCCTTAGAGCATTTTAACCCGGTGGAACATAGCCCGGAAGAGTAGAAGCTCTCATATAGGAGTTCCGGTAGTGTGGATTTCTTGCTAGATTGAAGGATAAACCACCGGTGTAAAACATCCTAGCAATCTCGCCATGACATTCCTCCCTTGCTGCATTTTAGAATGCCTTTTCAAGTGGACCACCTGCTATCCTTCTTTTCTTCCCTTCACTTGTTGGTGTTGTGTAGTCACCATAACTCAAAGAATAGCTGCCACGAGTTGCTGAACTCCCTTGGCTTGTTGATGATGGTAAAGGAACATGCCTTGCTGCTCTATTTGCTATTCTCTCTTTGCAATCTTTCAACAGTTTTCTAATCTGAGCAGTAGCTTGGGGGTTAACTTTTGTACAAATGGTTATCCCTTTTCCTCCTTCCTTCAATAGATGTTTTTCCACTCTAGTGTGAGACCCATTATAATACAACTTACAGAAGTTGCATTGCCACCTCCAACTTCCTCCAGTCCCGTACTTAGAAATCTTCTTAACAAACATCTACAATGGTGCTCTATCATCTACCGTCACACTTTCGGGATTAGCAGCTTCATTGTTATTATTGCTGGTACCAGCATTATCACTTCCACTTGCACCTGAACTAACAGGTGTGCGTCTTGGCATAGTGTTCCTGATGATATTAGATTACAAGTTGAGAATAAGACAAAGAAACACTAAATCACATTCTGCTACGCAGTCATATCTTCAATACACACAAATCATTAATCCAATGTGACAATAACAAAAGCAGCAAACTTTTCTAAACTAGAGAATGCAATTGATGAAATGCTAGAAATGTGAAGTCTTTACTATAGTACTGACCAAGTATAGACCTCGCCGAGAGTGGTGAGCGAAACAGAGTGCAACCCACCAAGCGAAATGCACAGTATCGAATCCAAATAAGGATTCAATGTGGGCAGAAACGCCGAGTTCTCATGCCCAAAACCAAGCCGACCGCCGTCGCCTTTACCCCAAATCCAATTGAAAATTGAAAACAATCAGCTCAATTGAAAATTGAAATTCAAACCCTATAAAAGCGAAAAGCTAAATTCGAAACCAGAAAAACATATTGAAGTGCGATCAGACCTGTGCGAATCGAGCTCCTTAAGGATTGACGGTGGGACTTACGGATTAGAGGCCGCAGAACCTGTGCGAATCGAGCTCCTTAACCAGCGATGGCAGATTGACAGTGGGACTTAGGGAGAAGAGCCGCAGAAGTAGGCTCCTTGTATGGAGAGAGAGAGAGAGAGAGAGAGAGAGAGAGAGAGAGAGAGAGAGAGAGAGAGAGAGAGAGAGAGAGAGAGAGAGAGAGAGAGATTGGAGAAGATTGGGAAGAAGAAGAAGACAGAGAACAGACGAGAGAGAGAGGCGCAAGATAGAGACGAATGAAAGAGGCAGAGAAGAATGAGAGATCGAGGGAGGGAGTAACCTAATACTGAATAGCCGAATCTACCCTCGCGTTTCCAAGATAATTATTAAGGTGTTTTTGTTTTACGAGAAACGCGTTTCCCATACGTTTCCAAATTTTACTTTTTTAGAAACGCATTTTCGACGCGTTTCCTGGCGTTTCCGTTTCCGAAAGGGAAACGGCCGGAAATGCGCGTTTCCGTGCAACCTAGATATTTACTGTAAGATAGGGAAGGAATTGCACTTGTGACTTGTCCAACATTATGGCGAGAAATACCACTACAGTACGTATTAGCTATATTTATGTAACGTACGTTCAAACTTCTCCCCCCAAATTTCAATTAGCGAAAAATTGAACCATCCTCTCGTAGTCGTCTACGTCTTTAGTATGCCCGCATAAAAGAAGTAATGCATGTTATCCTGTCCCCTAAAGAGCACGGTTCCATGAGATTCGATCAAAATTGAACAAATCATTTTCTGTCTCAAAGAAAAGCACCCGTACGTCGATCTTCACCGCCAATTCAATTAATCCCATTTGTAGTTTCATTTCTGTGTGGGAGTCTTAGTCCATTAGTCACGTACATAGCCGCATTACGAAGCTTCTGGCTGCAGAACTAAAAGGACATACACATGCGAGGTCGATTTTGTTGGGTTAATGGATGAAGGTGTTTTCGTTATCAAACTATAAATTTTAGACATGGATTTTAGAGGGTGATGGACGGTGAACGCGACCACATACTAGTCAATAAGGGACATGTTCTTTTATATCGTCGAATTTATTGCTGGGCACCCGCTTCAATTTCCATGCATTAATTTCAAATTTTCAGTTCGATCTAGAAATTTGGTTCAAAGGTGAAGTACTGGAAAAGGAAAAAACAAATTTGCCCGTGCTGAAGACAAGATTTTTAAAGAGAATTGGGCCTTAGGAGTGAAGGATGATATAGCCTCAAAACAATTTTGATGGTTTGTACGTTGAGCTCATCTAGTGAAGGGATATGGAAGAAAAAACCAAACTCCAAAAGTGGGTAATTTTTTTTCCTAACTACAGTAGAATCCATCCTCATTATTCTATGACTTTATCAATACAGTAGGGACATTGTTGATTGTGATCGTCAACAAACTAGACCGATTATTGTCAAAAAAATATATTGTAAAGTAGCCTTACGCGGTACTATACGTAAATGACTTATCTTATCTTATCTTATCAATGTCATAATGTAAGTGTTTATTTGTTCGAAAAGTTAATTAGCTGACTAACGCGTCACATGTTACCGAAAAGTGTTGGATATTGGATAATTGAAATTATCTTCCTTTCCCTCAAGAAAAAATTATGCATTTCCAATTTCTCAAGGGAATATGAAACGAAACACAAAGGAGAACGAATGTTGGTGTTTATTATACTCGATCTCCAAGTCCAAGAGGGAATTCCGCATAATTGCAAAGACAGGGTTAAATAGACATAACGAAGGATCACAACTATGATTTCATAACCACGCACAGTAAGATCAACAATTCCTAGCTCAGTCAGTTTCCAAAGAAATAACAACGATGATTTCTGAAGCCTGTCGTAGAAAAATCTCAAGCTATAACAATGAAGACAACGATTGATTTTGAGCAAGGGTTTCTTTAAAAATCGAGTAACTCTCTCCTCCAAAACGAGGACCACTTCTCAAAAAAAAAAAAAAAAAAGGAATGGCGATCCGTCAATGGCGAGTACTCCTCTTACTGGTCCGTCCAACCTTCCCACTGATATCTTATGCCAAGTGGCCGATCGTCCCCATATTGGGATCTTGTTGGTTCTGCTGCCGTATGCTGTATGCAAGCCCCGGAGATTTGTCATACATGGAGTTCATCTTCCAGAACGTTCCACCTTGTGTTAGCGTGAGTGACGGAGTAAATCAAAGGCGTGATTTACTGCGTGAATAAAGGTGTGATTCGTGCTTAATTAAATTCTTAATTATATATAGGACATTATGTGTATAGATATTAATTCAATACAAACGCTAAGTCTTTTTCACTTGATATCAGTAGCCTGGATTTTCCTCTTCTGTTTTTCTGGGTTTTTTGCTTTTGTAACCTGCAGCATGAAAGCCATCCAACTCTTTTCTCCTGTACCACAGATATCAACAGTAGTAGCAAAGTTCGCTAACTGGTTCACGATTGTTGT
Source organism: Argentina anserina (assembly GCF_933775445.1). Taxonomy (NCBI): domain Eukaryota; kingdom Viridiplantae; phylum Streptophyta; class Magnoliopsida; order Rosales; family Rosaceae; genus Argentina; species Argentina anserina. The sequence continues at coordinate 23,261,615 of NC_065873.1, read as the reverse complement.
ATTTCTTGTCTTCGTGGAAGCCATACCCATGTCTTATCATTCCCATTAGTCTCTGTTGCCATTTTCAAAGTTTTCTTTACATTAGGATCGATGTCAGCCACTGTGATCACCACACTCGGGTTGTGAATTTTTATCAATCCCTTCATGCTAGCATAGACTCCTTGTAGCACTACCACCTTCGAGTTTGATATCCCTAATAGAGCCCCCACTGCCAAATCGAAGATTTTAAACCTCATCTCGTTGCATACCACCTTAGGCTACTTTAGTGCAGAATCTGAACATTCTCAGATATTGATAGTCAAGTTCTCTGATTGAAGCTCTTATATTAACTTTAGAGATCCTTGTAGCTTTCACAAGCTTGTTATACGCCTTCTCCCACCTCATCATTTTACAGGAGGCTGAAGTGAAAGTCATCCTCTCCACTCAGGAACGCCCTCAGCACAACTGGCTCAGCATTGGAGTTCTCCCGGCCGAGTTCCCCTCCGGCTTCTCCTTCTCCAGTCCGCCGGCGTCCGACTCCAGCACTCCAACGATTCGGCGTCCTTCTTCAACCGGTCACGTCGTCGTCGTCCTCCCCTTCGCGGCGTCCTTCGACCGGTCGCGTCTTTCTCCGGTGACAGTGTACGATCACCGATAGTGCAAGTACACCAATAACAGTGCACATTCACCGACAGTGCAAGTACACCTTCGGCAGGTTCATTTCAGTTTTTTGTTTCCGCTGCATAACTACTGATTTGTTGATTGTTTTATAATGGGTTCTGAAAAAGAAGAACGTTCTCAGGTCCCTGATATTCAGAAGCTTGAAATATCTGTCAAGAATTCTGAAAATAGTTCATTCGAGGGAGTCAAACTCAATGAGACCAATTTTCCTAAATGGAAGAGAATTATGGCAGCTCATCTTCGAGGAATGCACAAGATGGGGCATGTCACCAGACTAACTAAGGCTCCTAGTGCATATGGTATTGTTGTCTACACTAAGTGGGACGACGACGATGGTTTTGTAATGTCAGTCTTGTGGAAAGCGATGAATGAAGAGATAGTTGATCTGGTGGAAGCATGTGACACTGCGCATGCAATATAGAAGACACTGGAAGGCTTATATACTAATGACTCTGATTTCATACATGTTCATGAGTTAATGTGCACAACTTTGGCGATGCAACAAGATGGGCAACCAGTGGCGCAATATTTCACCAAACTGAAAAATATTTGGGCTGAGATTGATGTGAAACGTCCTTACATGATCAAAAATCAAGAGGATATTGTTTGGTACCAACAAGAGAAGGAGCTTGAGCGAGTTCACCAGTTCCTGAAAGGTCTTGATGCAAAGCATAACAGTGCCAAATGAAAATTGCTAAGAAAAACTGAACCTCCTAGCCTAATCACAGCTTTCACATATATCCGTAAAGATGAGTCTCAGCATGAGAGTCTTCATCAGACAAAAGTTGAAGTTTGCAGCCTTACTGTTTATGCTAGAGATGGAAGCAGATCTCCGTCACTTGCGGCACCACACCTTCGGCTGTCAACTTCAGCTCCACTTCATCAGCAAGGACCACCGCCATGCTTCGGGAATCAGCCTCGCCCTCCTTGCTCTTATTGTCATGATACTAACCATATTTGTGCGACCTGTTAGAAGTTGTATCCACACCTTAGGCCTAAGAGGCCTAATTATCGTCCCAAGGCGAAATCAACTCTTCAATTAGTCCAGGAACCAGATATCTATGGTGTGGTTGGACACGATCATCATACAGCAGGAGGAGCAACACCTACCGCATCCATAGCTGATCGTGGTAAAATTGGTATGGCTTTAAATATTTCTAACTTTGTTGGTTTTGATACATGGATTATTGATTCTGGTGCGTCTGATCATATGACTTATGACAAATCTTATTTTAGCGTATTGTCTCCTCCACCAGTACCCTATATTACTAATGCTAATGGTGAGGCCTTCCCTGTGTTAGGGAAATGGTCAGTTCGTATGACTCGCACAATAGAGCTTCACAATATGCTATATGTACCTGTTTTATCTTATCATTTGATATATGTCCCACAATTGAACACTGACGCTAAGTGTTATGTGACATTTTTTTCCTATGTATGTGATATTTCAGGATCTTCTCACCGGGGAGTTCATTGGTCAGGGGTATCTGAGGTGCAAGTTGTTTCATCTGGATCAGACATATGCGGAGGAGAAACCCGGGGCACAGTCTCGGACCGCTTTAATCTCCACTTCTGACAAGCTAAGTGAAGTTTGGTTATGTCATCATCGCTTAGGGCATCCATCTTTTAGTGTTATGAAAAAATACATGCCTACTTTGTTTATTAGTGCGGATGAGTCTTTTTTACATTGTGAGACATGTGTTTTGGGTAAGAGTCATCGATCTACTTATTCCCCTAGTACTTCTAATAAAAGTACTATTCCTTTTGAATTAATTCATTCTGATGTTTGGTGACCCTCTAAAGAGTCTATTGTGTCAGGAATGCGGTATTATGTGTCATTTATTGATGATTGCACACGACTTTCATGGATTATTTTCCTTAAAACTAAATATAAGGTTTTTTCGGCTTCAAGCCTTCTATACCACTATCCAAATACAATATAATGCCACAATTAGAATTCTTCGTTCTGATAATGGGGGGGGGGGGGGAATATGTGAATCGTGTCTTTCAGGAGTTCTTTAACACCCACGGAATTGTTCATCAAACAAAGTGTCCTTACACACCTGAGCAGAATGGCATTTCTGAAAGGAAAAATCGTCATTAACTTGATATGGCTCGGTGTATTCTTTTTAGTGCCCATATGCCTAAATATTTTTGGGAAGATGCTGTCATAATTTCCACCCACCTCATTAATCGTCTTCCATCTCGTATCCTTCATGGAAAAGTTACATATGTGGTGCTTGCATCTCATGTCTCATTATCCTCTTTTCATAATCTTCCTGCCCGTGTTTTCGGTTGTGTTGCTTTTGTCCATTTTCCAAAACATCAGAGGTCTAAGTTGGATGCCCAGACAGTTAAAGGTGTGTTTGTTGGGTATGACGGACATCAGAAAGGGTACCGGTGCTATCATCCACCTACCAAACAGTATTATGTCACTATGGATGTTACTTTCTTTGAGGACATAAGTTATTTTACCTCTTCTGATACTGCTATTCAGGGGGAGAATTCATATTTTGAAGAGTTGTATCATGGCGAGGGGGAGACAAGTAAGCCAGTAGATATGGTGACAAGTTCAGTTGAGGTTACAAATATATCAGCTACACAAGCACCACCGATGATTCTGGTGTAGTCACTCCAGAGATTCAGATACCAGCAAATAACAACACAACTGCCCCCCATGTCTCCCGTACTATTGACCAATGCTCTCCTGGTACAAAAAATCACTCATATGAGGGTAGTCATTTTACTGGGGCTAATACTAGGGAGGCTAATAGTAGACAATATGTCTTGCCAAATAGGTCTACTCGGGGTCACCCAACAAAGAAATATGAACCTACTCTTCAGGTTAAAGCTAAGTATCATGTGGTAAATTTTATGTCTACCAAAAGATTGTCTAAGTCATATGAATCATTTGTGAATCAAATATCTACTGTATCAGTACCTAACAAAGTGCATGATGCATTGGGAGATCCAAAATGGAGGAAAGCAATGGAGGAGGAGATGGAAGCATTACAAAAGAACAATACTCGGGAACTTGTATCTCCACCACATGGCAAGAAGGTTGTGGGATGTCGTTGAGTGTTTACAGTAAAGCATAATCCAGATGGGTCAGTAAGCCGGTATAAAGTACGCCTAGTAGCAAAGGGTTCACCCAGACATATGGCATAGACTATGATGAGACATTTGCACATGTTGCAAAGATAAACAATATTCGGGTATTGCTCTCTTTTGTTGCTAGCTTAAACTGGTCACTTAGACAGTTTGATGTTAAGAACGTATTCCTTCATGGAGAACTCACAGAGGAAGTATACATGGATCTTCCACCTGGATATGTGGCCGCTTCTCCAAGTAACTTTGTATGCAGATTAAGAAAGTCTGTGTATGGTCTTAAACAGTCACCTCGTGCTTGGGTTGGAAAATTCTCACAATTCATGAGGAAAATTGGCTACAAACAGAGTAATTCAGAACACACATTATTTCTCAGACATCAACAAGAGAAGATAACAGCCCTAATTATATATGTTGATGATATGGTAGTTACTGGAAATGATATTGTTGAGGTGGATAGATTACAGAAACAGCTAGCCACAGAGTTTGAGATGAAGGACCTAGGTACACTCAAGTACTTCTTGGACATTGAAGTAGCACGGGGAAGTGATGATATATATCTGTGTTAGAGGAAGTACATCCTTGATCTACTGACAAAGACATGTATGTTGGATTGCACTCCCATTGATACTCTTATTGAGCAGAACCATCGGTTAGCAGAGTATCCAGATCAAGTGCCTACTGAAAAAACTCATTATCAGAGGCTACCAGGTGTTGCGTATGCAGTAAGTGTAGTGAGTCAGTTCATGCATAATCTCAGTGTGGACCACATGGATGTTGTTGTAAGAATTTTGAGGTACTTAAAGTCAGCTCCATGGAGAGCAGTAATGTTTTATAATCACAATAGTATCTTGAAGTTTATTGCTTCACAAATACAGACTGGGCTGGAAATATTACAGATCAGAGATCCACATCATGGTACTTTACCTTTGTTGGGGGTAATCTTGTTACGTGAAAGAGTAAGAAACAAAAAGTGGTAGCTCGATCTAGTGCTGAAGCAGAGTATAGAGGTATGGCTCAGAGAGTGCGAATTGTTATGGCTTAGAAATTTGCTACAAGATTTGGGTATTAAGCCTAAGTGTGCTATGCAACTGTACTGTGACAACAAGACATCTATTGATATTTCACAGAATCATGTGCAACATGATCGTACAAAACATGTGGAGGTTGATCGTCACTTTATAAAAGAGAAGCTAGACGCTAAGATCATTAGTTTTCATTTTGTTCGTACAGAAGAGCAACTTGCCGATATGCTTACAAAATGAGTGTCTAAGAATGCCTTTTATGACTCACTTAGCAAGTTGAGCATGATTGATGTGTATGCAACAACTTGAGGGAGAATGTTAGCGTGAGTGACGGAGTAAATCACGGACGTGATTTACTCCGTAAATCAATGAGTGATTCGTGCTTAATTGAACTCTTCATTATATATAGGTCATTCTGTGTATAGATATTAATTCAATACAAACACTATGTTGTCCCGACTGTCTTTCTCCTCTGCGAACGTTATGGATATAGATACGAGAACAGCAATATATACACTTGTAAGGTTGCAGATAGAAGATGGAGTACTTATAAAACTACATGGATGGAATTTCTTGGGAGGGAGTTACTTATATGGATGGAATTTTCTATTGTATTGTCACACAACCTTGCTACGTACCTGGTTCGTAATTAGTGTTCATCAGTACCTTCGATATAGCGCTTGAAGTATGGGTCATGAACATATATAGAAGACCATAATCAGAATTCAGAACAGAAGGATTTACGTGGTAGAGTCGATAGGAAGCTGTTATTGGCAGTGTCTGACGTCCTAGCTCATGATGTTGCTAGTCGCTACTTGTTTATATACCAATTTGATCGGTCACGAAAAGAATGGACTAGGGTTCGAAGTTTGGGGCAGCATGTTTTGCTTTTAGCCTTTTAGGTAGCTCATCATCAATTGCTTACGCCACCATTTCCAAAAAAAAAATCAATTGCTTACGCCACAGTAGGGAAAGATAGTAAATTTTCCGACATGATATATCATCTTAGCTGGGGCGATAAGAAGCCTTTTACTTTGAGCAGCGACGGTGTTAGGAGAAAGCCTTAGTGAACTAATTCAAACATAACAGTCGTGTTTCATGCACAACAGATTCCATGTCTATGGCAAATAAACGAAAAATAAACAAAGGGGAAGAAAAGATAAACTCAAGATAAAAAGGGCAAGAAATAACTTGTTACTTCTTTCAGTTTTGTCACTTTGTGAGTTTGTGTCCAATTATTACTAGATTTACTATAAGATATCATAATCGGGTTAATTTACTATACATCATATATCAAACGGTTAATAACGGATATTATTTTTCTGATATTACTCACAAAATAATATCGATCGTCGGACATGAGATATATAATACATTGATATATACAGTAATCTACCGGAAGTTGAACTGATAAAGCGTACTGTTGAAAGCTATGACAAGGATACCTGAAAAAGAAAAGTATGACACGTGTCCAATAAGAGGAGCGAGTGCAGCCGGAAAGCTAGCTAAGCGAGTAGGTGGGTATCAAGCTATTAGTGATGCACTTTCCAAATTGGAAATTTTGGGGAAGCATAGATGACACACAGTCCCAGTTGAGATTGTTCCCCTTTTTTTTAGCAATTATTGATATAAATATACTCTCTTCAACCTTTTTCCAGTTCAGGTCAATGATTTTCTTGTAGCTAGAGACTTCTCAAATCCCTAAACCCAGAAACTCAGAAAGTTTATCCTTTATAGTTTATGCTGTGTTCCTCTCAACCATATCTGTGTAAGTTCTGTAACTTCATCTCTTCTACTGGCAAGTTCCTTCTGATTTTGTTGTGTTCTTGCATGAAGTATGTGATGAATTTGTTGTATTTGGTAAGAAGCTTTTAAAGTTTCCACTATGAATTTTGGGAAGTTTGGGTGAACTGTTAAGTATTGGATTGTCATATATACATGGTCTGATTGTAGTCGATCTGGAATCTGAGTTTTCTTGTAAAATCTTACACAATCATCATGAGCAAAGTTCTTACATATTCTTTTCTTCCCCTATTAGTGTGGGTTTTGATTAGAGAATTCTATTTTGCAATGTGAAATTGAGGCTCGCTCTGTTATTATGACAAAAGGATATATGTAATCATTATACGAGTGTGTAATTAGAAAGCTGCTGATACATATCATCTCTTTAGTAAATCATAGGTTGAAAAGTTTTGCCTTTTAACGCATCATCTACCTCAACTTTTGTGTTGGAAACTAACTTGGAATAGTCATCGTGTCATAGACGTTATGTTGTTGGAATACTCCGTTATAAATTCATAATGCTATGTATAATCTGAACTATATATGTGGGGGAAAGAAGGGGACTTTGGTTTAGCTACTAATCTGATGTTGGATACATAATAACTCTTGGTACCATGTTAGTTTGACTCTTATTATTTGCAGAGTTAGACATCCAGTAAAGATATAAGCAGAAGAGTGCAGTTTCTTCACATTGCTTGATACCATGCAGTTATACCACCACCCATATTCAATAGATAGTCAAAGGGTGAGACTTGCTTTGGAAGAAAAAAGCATTGATTACACATCATTCCATCTGAATCCTGTAACCGGCAAGAATATGAATGTCTCATTCTTCAGAATGAATCCAAGTGCAACACTCCCGGTTTTCCAAAATGGCGGGCACAAGATTTTCAATACGATTGAGATTATTCAGTATGTCACTTTACCATTAACACTTCCTGTTACTATTTATATTGTACATATGAGATTGAGTTTGGATTTTGGAAGCCATTTTCGATGAGCATTGATCATAAATTGAGCAGTGTTCTGTTGGTCTTTGATTAATGGTGATAAGAAAATCAAAGAAATTGTTTTAATGTGCTATTGGTTCTTCCAGGTATGTAGAAAGAATTGCAAGTGTCTCTACAGGCGCGGACTCCGCTGAGAACACTCCCTTCAGTGGCAGAGAAGTCACTGAATGGATGCACAGGCTACAACAATGGAACCCCAAATTTTTCACACTTGCACACATCCCAGACAAGTACTTTCGTTCTGTCTCCAAATTCTTGAGGCGGGTGGTGATGGCTCGAATGGAGGAATCTCCTGATTTGGCAGGTGCTTATCACAGTAAATTGCAAGAAGTATATGACACTGAAGACAAGTTGAAAAACTCAAGTGTTTTGATACATGACAAAGAACATCTGATTAGACTTCTTGATCAAGTTGAAAAACAGCTAAATGAAACAACATATTTAGTAGGGGAAGAGTTTACAATGGCAGACGTGATGCTAATTCCGGTGCTAGCACGGTTGGTGCTGTTAAATTTGGAGGATGAGTATATAGGTACCCGGCCGAACACTGCTAAATACTGGATTACAGTGCAGCAGAGGCCTAGTTATAAGAAAGTGATTGCGAGTCATTTCAATGGATGGAGGAAGTATAGAACTTTGTGGAAAACCTGGTTCGCTATTCACAGCAGAAGCATTTTAAGGAGATTTTGATGAATTTTGTTTGATATTTTTTCGCCCATCAGATACATGAGATGAGAGAAGTGTGTAAAGATGTGTGCATTTCTTCTTGACATGTATTAGTATTGAGATAGAGGAGGTTAGGCAAAATTGAAATTTTGAACTCGTATGTCTTTAAGCACTGCTGGTGTTTTGGTCGCAGTGGAAGGATCACCGAACCACAGTATAAAGATAGTTTCATATGATTATTGTGTTACAAATTCACTGGTGGAGAAAACTTTAAATCTATTGTAGCTCAAAGTGGGATTTGTTGTGAAAGTGCAGATGTTTTCTTTACTTTTATATGCAAAATGTGGCACACAAGGAAGTCCTGTGATTTTGATATGCATTATCACAGCAACAAAGTTAAGGACTTTTAGAATCTGAGGTCTTGCATATGCAGGGATGGTTCAGCTAGAATTTTCATTAAAGACCTCCTTTCGGTGGAAAAAAAGAAGAAAAAAGAGGCATAGTAAAAACATATTTAAACAGATGGTCTGACCATTCAATATCAGTATTGGCTATGTCTTACAATTCAAGACGTACATTGCAGAGAAGAATACTGAAATCCAGAACCCACTAATGTCTCTCTATCTCTACAATTCAAGACGTACATTGCTTGTGCCACCGAAGCAGTGTCAGGATTGGATCATTGGGGATGCTTGAACTTAACTATAAAAATATAGTGAAAGTAATGAGGCTTACTCTTCTAACGTATATGTGCAAATAACATAAATTAATCAATCAAATATTCATATAGTACGTACATCGTAATTCATAATCATTTACAAAAACATTTTATTAGCGGTTCGAAAGGTTAAGGACTGACCAACAAAAACTTAATTAAAGATCGTGATTTATTAATAAAGTTTCGGAAATATAACAAAGAAAATAATTCAGATCTTGACTTGTAGACTAAACCTTTTTTTTATAGAAATGTAGACTGGACATTTCTTTGAAACCATGAAGATTTTTTTTTCAAACGCTTCAGTTTAGACTCAAATTTATCAGTTTAGTCTAATTGACATCCCTATAGTGCCCACCCCATGCCAACCTCACAAAAAAAAATGCTAAGTACCATTTTCTCAATAAATTTATAATTATGGTTATTATAAAAGACATTTGTAATTTATTTGTGAGGTGGGCATGAGGTAGGCACAGTAGGGGTGGACAACAAATTTGTTTCCACTAATTCATATCAAACAAAACGATGTATATAGTCAAAATCTAACACAATTAATGCTCAATTGAATAGATTAACGGCGTAATAGCTAATAACATAGCTACCATTTTAGAAGAATATATATTTGGTTGAAGACACGCTATTGAGGAGGAGAATAGTAAAGTATAGAAGGGAAACAAATGAATAGAGTTGGTTATTTGGTGATGCTTTCGTTAAGAAAAATCCCAAAATCAAAAAATTTAAAACCTAGTCTTTTTTTCCTTGTCTTACCGATGAGGATGCTTGAGTCACTCCTAAATAACCCTAAATCCGCCCTTGCACGGAAGGGAAAGATAGTAAATTTTACTTTGAGCAGCGAAGGTGTTTGAAGAAAGTAATCTTAGTTTGATGACTTGATCATCCCAAAGACTTGCCCGGATTGACTTGTATGCGTGTTTGTTAGATTAATAGAGTGATTAATTATGTCGTTTCTCGTTATCTTTGATCTATTACTTGTCTTCTGATCGAAATTTTGATCTAAAAAAAAAAGCTAATCTACTTGTTAGTGAGAGATATAGAGAAAACTCTAAGTAGAGAGTTTTGTGTGTGTAGCAAAATAAAGTGTGTGAGAGTGTATTCCTTCAAGTGTGAGTCTTGAAGTATTGTTTCTCTCGGTGTAACCTTTTTTTGTATAGTGAAGATTCTTTATTGTTGTTACCCGTGGACGTAGTTATTTTGCCGAACCACATTAAATTTCAGTATTCTCTATAACTTTTATTTTCCACTCTTGGTTGTGAGTTATTTCGATTTTCATTATACAGTTTATTCTTCCGCATTACCCAACATTTTATTCAAAAGCAACCAACCATATTTTGAGGCGCGGGTACTGGAGCATACTCTGGCGCACAGGGTAGTGGTGGATTATTGGTTCGGTCCAAGACTGCGTGCTTGACTGTGTACTTGTAAGTATCACCCTGCAGGTCCAAGAATTCTATGTGCTTACGATCACCAGTAGTAGTACATGCATAATTCATCAAGTCTTGCAGGAGCAAGGACTGCAAGGTCGAGCGTTGTGGAAGATGAACTCCATGTATGACAAGTCTCCAGGTCCTGCATACAGCAGCAGAACGAACAAGATCCCAATATGAGAGACGATTGGCCCCTTGACATAAGATATCAGTGGGCAGGTCGGACCAGCAAGAGGAGTAGTCGCCATTGAAACATCGCCGTTCTTGCTCTTCTTGAGAAGTCGTCCTCGGTTGGAGGCTTGAGGAGTAACTAGGAGCGGGCAATAACAGTTTCAATGGTATAGCTTGAGATTTCTCGACAACAGCTTCAGAATTCATCCTTGTCGTCCTCTGTTATCTTTCTCTGGAAGCCCTAGGTCAGCGAATTAATCGTTGGTCTCAACGTACGTAATTGTAATTGATACATAAAACAGGAATTAAAATCATGGTTGTGATATCTCGTTATGTCTATTTAGATTACAGTTAGTTATCCAGAAGAACTCTGCATTCGGTTGGATTTGGAGAGTATAATTGGAACTATTCTTCCGCTGAAGGTTTGTTCTCAAAACATTGTTTTGTGAAAATTAAACCAAGTACTTACTCCTTTAGTTTTTTCACCTTGGTTGATAACCTGCAGTTATACCACCCGCCCATAATCAATTAGATTAGCCAAATGGTGAGACTTGATTTGGAAGAGATAGACGTTGATTACACATCGTTCCATCTCCATTTTAGCCTGTAACCGACAAAAATATGAATGCTTCAGTCTTCAGAATGAATCAAGTGTGAAATTTCCGGTTTTCCAGTATGCAGCTCGATACGAAATATTCAGTATGTCACTCACCACTAACATGTTACCCTGTATTAGACTGTATATTGAACATGTACGATTTAGTGTGGCTTCTGGTAGCCATTTTCGATTTGCATGTTTATAAATTGGGCAGTGTTCTGTTGGACTTAGAGAAAGCTATAAAATGAAACGAAGAAAAAAAATGTGCTACTGGTTCTTCCAGATTTATAGAAAGAACTGCAAGTGTCTCTAGTCTCTACAGGCGCTGAAAACATTGACCTTTGGTGGCAGAGAAGTTAATGCACCAGATTAAGTCCAAGGGATTTTCTGCTCAAATTTTTAATAGCATCATGGAGCTGATGATAAGTTTGTCATGCATCTTCCAGCACATAGTAACAATGCCATGATCATCATATATCCAGCAAAACTTTAACCCCCTTCTTTTCCGTTCATAGCCCATGTTGTAGTTTGCTTTAGGGTTTTTCTGTTTGTTATTTTTTCAGGCTTTTTCAGACTTTAGATTTGTTTAATAGTGCGTTTTTGCACAGTTTCATACTTAGGTTTTAGCTTGTATGAGAGATGGTCTGTCATCTCTTGTATTTGGTCATTCTGATAGTACATGGCGTTGTCGCCAAATGAAGAATATTCATTCCCCTCAAAACAAAAGAAAATTGGCATTCAGATTCTAACAGACGCCCCTGCTCCTGAATTATCTTCAGACCAGTTTCTATCGCAAGAACACGTAGGTTTTCGCTGGTTTGTATCCACATTTAATAATAACTCCAAATTTCACATACATTTATAGTCATTGTGCTCGGAGTTGGGAGAACAAAAAGAATCAGAGTGCTTATGTGAGCGTGGATCCTAAATTACCTTCAGAAAACGGATGAAATGGTCTACCAACTGTTGCACGTTAGTCATTAGTTTCTGTGCTGGGAAGCCTGTATACGCATGATTCAAGAGTCAAGACTCAATCATTGAGGATTGTTAAGAGACGGACACATTTATGCAGCAGATCTTGAAAGTCATTCTAATAGGCAATTAATCATATAAATGTTGCAGAAATACTTCAGGAAAAAAAACTATAAGATCTCTTGGAGATTATCAGGAGACATTGAAAACTGGAACACAATTACACAAAAGCAACATCAAAAGAAAATGAACCATATAGAGATAATGAGGATAAGGCCATCTTCTATTCATAAATGTCCATACAAATCTCACCTAATCAACAGAATTCATGGAAGCCATATAACAGTATCACAGTGACGTATAAAAACTACTAACCTCGCTGAGGTATTCATCAATGGATCATCAATTATGGAGCACACCACCTGGTTGGAGCATCTTTTTTCTGAGGTCCTGGTATTATTTACTTCTAAGAACTTCAATTGAAGACTTTTTGAGTATTGAATAAAAGTTCATTTAAATAAACCCGGTAACAAAAGAATCGGGAGTACAGTGAAGTATAACGAAAATGAATAACTCATCCTATGAATGAATATGGATTAGAGGTGATGTGAATGCTGATTGACATTATTGCCAGCTTTCTCCACCCTATAGTTCATGTCTTCTGAACAATATGGAGCTCTGAGCTCATTTCCTACACTTCCTATGCCTGTGTTGTTTGTCCCACCTCTGAAGTTGTTCCCATTACATCCCCAACCAATCCTATCCCTAACCCACGGGGGCCTAGATTTTGGATGATTCCACTTTTGCTGCTTGAAGTACCTCCGTCCCAAAGGGGCCTCATATGAGGACTCCCTCTCTCGCTTAGTACCCAATTGATTGTCTGCACACAGTGTACCAATGTCTGCTTGAGTGCCACCAGTTGTGCTTGGAGTGCTTTCTTCAGAGTGGCAATTGGTAGTGGCACAGCTTTCTTGTTGTTCTTCTGGAGTTGGGTTAACTGAGGCATGATTGACGTTGTGAGAAGAGTCTTTCTTATCACGGGGACATGGGGGTAATGGTGGAAAAGGATGGAAAGGCATGCCAGGAGCAACAACCCAAGTATCAGCAATTTCAGCATGGGGGGTCCCATATTGCTCCATTATAGACAGTGGAATGCCATACGAGACAGGTACCCGAGACACAAACTTCGCCTGCGGATGCCCTATAACAGAAGATGTTGACAAACATGAAACCATGGCAGTATTGAGGCAAGATGAAAATCCAGGAGGAGCATCATCAAGGGTGTTTTGCTTTCCATCATAAACCATATCCGCACCAACTTGCTGAGAAAAATCATGCACAGTGCTGCAGAAATTTCTGCCCTCTTTGCTCTTGTTTTCAGGATACGATGTCACATCCCCTATCCGAGGTAATGGACTAGATTCTAGCTGTTTAGACTCGATCTTCTGTTCCTTGTTTGAATGTGAACTTGGGTCAGGGACTGTCGCTGCTGGCTGATCCCATCGGCTTTTACGCTTGCGAACTTTTGTCTCAGTGGTTGCACAACCACCTGTACAAGGTGTAGAGGAACCGTCCTGGATAACTTTACTTGCAGAAGGTGATGATTTAACCACTGATTGTTTGGCATTATCTGCAACTTCAGTAGATCTTTCAGTTTGATCACGCCAATTATCATGTGATGTGGAATACCTGCTGTAGCTTGAAATCCTGTTGAATTCCATCTTTCCATCATCTCTGTCTACAAAACAATGTCTTCTGAACGCCTTTGGAATCCACCTATTTCGGAAGTTGCGTGCTATGTCATGGACCTGCATACAATTTGACCAATATATATTCACTAATGTATCATAATACATGACAGAATAATTAGAGAAGAATTAAGTAATATAAAGATATACAAAACATACCCTTTTGTCACCATGCTCTGTCAGTGATAGTATGGACTCTGTAAAGCTGTAAAGAAACAGATTTGTTCAGAGGACATAATTCAGAAAACATGGCCCAAGCATAATATTTGACACACAGACCCAATTACAATTCCTCAAAACTTATGGCCTGTTTATTGACATTCAAAATTGAGTTTATGAAAAAGAATATGTACAATCAAAATCTTAGTTGGTAAAAAAAAATTTCAAATTGTTTTTCCCAACCAAAAAAACAAATTTGTTTGTAACTGTTAAGGGAAAATAAAAACATCCTGAACAATTCAAAGTTACTCGCGTCCAGGTGTTAGTATGAACAAGTTCAGGTTGGGGAATTACAAAAATATAAAATTTTAAATGGTTTTTAGTAATCAACCTAATTGTCAGAACAAACAAGAACAATTGACATGTTAGAATAAGAGCCAGCACTTGCACAAGCATTCCACTATCCATATTATTAAGGTTAATCATTGAGGAAACATATAATAACCTCTCCATTCCTGGGCAGGGAGGACCACCAGTAATATGTTCCTGTGTAAGAATCTGCGGCTTTTCAGCCAAATATTCTAGGACCTGCAAAGCCAAAAAAAAAAGTGATTAAGAAAGAACTGTTCTCATTAGATATCCCAGAAAAAGTCACAAACTTTACATAGGAAATCCCTAAAGGATTGCCTATTCCTTATGCACCGAGAGAGAGAGAGAGAGAGCCATAGTTTAAATTATTTTGAGCAATCAACCAGCATAAAACTAAATCTAGTGAGTTGAACACCTTTAAAAGCTTTCGGAGGATTGGTATCTTGTTAAAGTCTCTCCTGCACATCTTCATGATATTGTGTAGCATTCTCAAACCTAAGATAAAGAAAGGAATTCATAAATTTATGTCAACGGGGTCCGATAGATAAAGTACTTTGTTTCTGATGAAAGGGACAGTAAGGTATCCAAAGGGAGATGTAAGTACCATTTTTGTTAATAATGTCAACCAAAACCGTACGCGATTTTGTCTTCAAAAGTGCGTCAATAATAATTGAAAGATCTCGGTTGCTGAAAAAAAAAACCCTCTTAATACAGAAATATAACGAAACACTATCAGAAAAATGGAGTAAAAATTATGTAATGACCTTTTGATTGCTTCCCCACTGCCACTATCACCTGATTGTGCAGTAAGGAACAGAAGTTTCAAGTAGCCCTTTGTTGAATCCTGTAAGAAGCAGGCATAAGCAATCAATTCATAACAGTATACACATCCAAGACAAGCAGTTAGGTAAAGGGTTCAAGTAAAGAGATTAAAAGAGAAAAAAAAAACATAAAAAGTAGAAGAGTTAGTCCAGCCTTCCACGGATTTCTTTTATTTACTTCAAGTTGGATATGTAGTAACTACTTACTTTGCGTTTACTTATCCCTCCATCAATATCCAACAGCTCGTTAAGCTTTTCTTCAACTGCAAACATTAAAGAGCATCAACCATCCAATACTTACCTAAAGCATTAGTCGCTCCAAAGTATCAAGTACGAAAAGAAAAGAATCCCAACCTGATCCATCGATTGATCTTTTGGGTTTGAAAGGTAGCACATGAGATTTATTGGGTACCACCTGAATTTTGTTCGAAATTAAAGGAGTACTCCTAACTTTCCCTTTCTTCACAAAACTGGATGAAGATGAAGTTTTCACATTCTGATGCACTTTAGTGGAAGGCTGCTCATCCTCGAGAGTGTTGACCTTTTTGTTAGCATCACTATCATCAGATCTTTTGCTGACCACTTTTACTGGAGAAGTACTCTTTGGTCTTTCTAAGGAGTTTGAGGATTTTTCGGCAGTCTCCTTTTCCCTGAAAACTTCTGGGAAAACAGCAGGCATGGCTCTATTATTTACATCTTCTATTTGTTGGACCACTTCAACTGGTTGGACAAAAGATGGCAACGAGTGCTGCAATTCCAATGAATATTGGTTCTTGGGCTCCTGTGTGTGTGTGGTAATCTCCTCTGTTCTGGCCACCACACTGTCCCGACTATATTCCACAACACCATCTTCCGAAATCATCACAGGCTCCACATATTCTTCATCTGAATCATCTTGAACAATGATTTCAGTATTAAGAGGATCACCACCTATGTAACCCTGACACAGAGGTGAACCACAATAACATTTCTTTGCAGCAGCTCCAATCACCCTTACAAAGTTGTAATCAAACGTCACCTCTTCTCCCTGAAAAATAATTTTAAATCCACAGAATGGTGAACATGACACAAGAATAAAAATGAAATTGATCAGAAGAATACACAGACCCATCTAAAAACAATGACTTCATAGGAAATTCAGCAAACATGATGTAAGGCCCTACAAGAGTAACATCCTTAATTTGTGGTGTAAATTAAAAAAAATGTAAGGCCCTAGAAGAGTAACATCCTTAAAGCAGAGAATGGTTTCTTATTTCTTCGAGTATACATCCATTTGTTTACACTTTTAAAATATTTTTGTTAACCCAAACTGGAACTATAACAAACTCTAACTTGCATGTCCAAGAAAAGTACTAGCCTCCAAAATTAAAAGAGTGACATAAAATTATTTTACAGGCCAATCACCATATAGTTTACTTTCCTCCAAAAGAAAATAAGATGAACTAATTCAGGAAAATGAAGCAAGTGTCTCATCAGCAAGAGAAGGACAAAGTAAGCATCTCAAATGCAAATATATGCAGCCCTATGAAACACCATCATCACAAAGCCAGTAATCCCACTTAACATGTTTTCCATTTTATAAATCATAAACCACAAAGTAAAGCCCCAAGTTGTGTTCAGAGATGACTCAAAACTGATTCTTCATAATTAGTACATATGATTTACATTCATGATGGTCATGATGCAGTTAAACCAGTCGGAACATAACACCAGTGATGCCTCCAACCAAAAATCTAAAGCACATAATGTACAAAAGGAAAAAATACCTTCTTTATATCTCTTAATGCAAATAGTCCTATACAGACCTCTCCATTCACCATCCACTGTTCAGGATAAAAGAAATATGAGCATACAAAAAATTTAAATTTCAGGAAATAAAAATACACGGCATACAAAAGAAATATGTATGCCGGAAATGGGAAAAGAAATACACGGCATACAAAATATATATATATATATATATATAAATGCATGTACTACAATAACCAAATGACTCTCTGATCTCATAGCCAAATGATTTAGTCCTCACAGCATAGAGATCAGTCTATTTTTCACATGTACAATATGATTATAGTTGCATAAAAGTAATTCCACATTATCAGGCCAGTAAATAAGAGTAGCAAATACAACTAATGGGCCAAAAATATGACCCAAGGTGACCCAACCAATTACAGTAAAATATCATTCCAGTTCGAAATAATCAAGACGTAAACAGTCATAAAGAAATACTTTTTCATAAACAGGATCATAAAAATTACTGTGTAAGATAGAAAAAATAACATGTGTGACCTAAAGCAGAAATAATATCAGAGGTGAAGAGAGAAGGAAACTACTTGGCAGCAATAAGAACTAGTCAACCCAGGTCTATTCTACAAAAATAGATGGGCCTTAGTGGTGACAATTGATATCAAAATTGGGAATCTCAAGGCCTTCATAACACAAAGAGACATTCTCCCTTGTAAGGCAGGGAAGTGAAATGGGGAACAAGACCTATATTTCTGACCAAAAGGTTCACCCTCAATTATACTAATAAAAATGTGATCATAAGTACATTCACCTTCTCCGTGCGACAATTTGGGTCACAACTATGGTTGATGAAGCGTCCCAGATTTCCTTTAGCACATGCATCAATTACCTGGAATGAAAGTAAATCTGTCAATATATTACATTCATCTATTTGAACCCAAAATATACACACACACAAATTTGAACCCAAAATATACACACACACACAAACACACACACCAACATAATAATAATAATAAGATCTGTAAGCTATCTATGCGAGATATAATGTTGCATACAACTTCCTACAATGCACCCTTGAAATAATTACTTTAAATCTGGGATTCCCTAAAGAAGAATATATATTTCCTATAGAAGGTTTTGCTAGATGTTTCTAGCAGGTATTAGCATGCTCATATTATTACTCTTTGACATGTGTGTGTATATCATTATTATTATTATTATTATTATTATTATTATTATTATTATTATTATTATTATTATTATTATTATTATTTCACCTTGGTCTCTTCTTCTAGGTAAAACACTACAGCTGAGGATTTACAAAACTCTAGACATAAAAAGAGCAAAAACTGTTTCCTTCTCATTGAATGGCCATCGTTGCATTTGTTAAAACTTTAGGCTTCTAGACTTCATTCTAAGTGCTTTTTTCTATATCGAGATCACACGGCTACTTCATTCTATGTGTTGGCTGCTAATGAATGAAATGTACTGCACCGCGTTGACAGAGTAAGCACACAAACACAGCCCTTACATACATAGAACGACAAAGTACAAAAGATATACGAAGTTACAAACTAAGAATTTTAAAAGATGAAAGTCCAGGACTGTCAAAGCCACTCACAGGTCTGCCTAAAATATGTTAAAAGCAGACAGAACTGTAGTGAATCGGTCAACAAGTTAGTCAGAGAAACAGAACAAGCACAGCAAACCAAGAGAAACAACCACAAAGAAAAGAACACAGGAACACAGATTTAAGGTGGTTCAGCAAATAGCTTTGCCTACATCTACCGGACAGAAACACACTTCCACTATATTAATAATGGGTACACAAGAAAGACTAAGAAAACAAAGACTCTCTTCTCTTCCTATCTTTCTCCTCTCTGCCCTCTCTCACCCTCTAACTGAGAATGGAACACACTATGCTCTTTGTCTCTGTGATGCCCAAACCTAGAGCATAACCCCTCCTTATATAGCCATAAGGACAAACATGTTCCCTCACCAAATAGGAATCCTATTCCTAATAGTGGTAGGCTATAAAGCCTCCTCCTTCTACAAGTAAACCATCATCAATAAGGATTCCCTATCCTTACCGGAACACCATACTCTAAGAAACCATCTTAGAAAAAACACATGGGCTGGAAACCCAACAAGAACGTCAATGTGAGTTTATGTCAGGAGAATACAAACCTCACTGGTATTCAGTGTCATGAAATAGAAATGTCTGTGACCCTTCACTGCATACTCTTTTTGTCGAGCCTCATAAGCATGGGCATCAAGCACCTGGATGCACACGAACAATTTTCTTAGGATGCATTTGAATACATTAAATAAAAGAAGGTAACAGCTTGACATGTATGCATATACCCAAAAACTGAACTAAACTAAAAGAGATTGCTCATTACCTCACCAACATATTCAATTAGAAACTGGCCTTTACATATGAATTCAAGAGATCTGAGCCCAAATCCCTTTTTCTCAGACCGAAACTTCTCTAGTTTGGAATACCGACGTTTTTGAAACTGTCAAAATAAAAAATATCAGGTGAAGGAATTCCCTTTAAACAAAAATATGATATTTAAAGAACAGAAATAATACCTGTTGATTTGAACAAAGATCTCCACAGGGACAGGTTCCTCGAACACACTCGATGTTAAGCATTCGATTCAGGCAATCTTCTCCACAGCCCAACTGGCCTTCTTTAGGTGGTTTGCAATGGCAAACCATTATCTGATTTACATTAAGATAAAGATTAAGAATATATATATATATGTAACAGATTCAGAAAATGCACCAATCATCACTGATAAAGGCAAACTTATGACTACATCTGGCAAAAAGTCATCTAGTTCTACAACATATGAGTTAAGCTCTCAAGATGTAAGGTTATCCCGAGATATTCAACAATTTACAGGCCATAACTAGCAGTTCTATAAGTGACACGCCACTTGGCTAGATCCACTGGAATCAGGGTTTTCTCCCCTTTTGTAATGCACTTAAACTACATATCCACTTCACTATGTCTTAGAAGTTTACTGGTTCTACCAACCATACTACAACATAACTACAGTTCTATAAGTGACACGGCACTTGGCTAGATCCACTGGGGTTTTCCCTTTGGCAATGCACTTAAACCACACATTCACTTCACTATGCCTTAGAAGTTTACTGTTTCTACACACTAAATTATGTTTCCGCACATCTTTGTGCTTGCCTTTACCATTCCACTCAATAATTTGAACATGAACCGAGCAATGTATGTGATCTGTGTCCAAGTCTATCTATGGCCCAGGGGAACATATTCACCACTCTCAATACTGCTTAAGAGAAACCATATGGTTCCACTGTTTCCCTTCAAATCTACTTAAAGCAAGCTTTCAGACAATTTAAAAGGCAAAAATAAGTTCAAGAATATCAGGTCCAAGAATCAACCTCATCAATACTCTGATTTTTTCGATTACGGTGAAGGAACTGATTGGTTTTAATAGATGCAACATTCTGTTGAGAAACTGCAATTCATTGAGTCCAAAACAAGTGTTAGAACTGATAAAATCGACAGTAAGTAAAAGTACAAAATGTATGTGTGTTTAAGTGCTCGTGTGTGTCTGTGCACGCATGAGAGAGAGAGAGAGAGAGAGAGAGAGAGTTGAACAAATCCTTCATCTATGACAAAGAGATAACACATTACCCAATGGACGACGGCATTCCAATGTTTTATAATGTAATTGAGTGTCAGAAGCATCTTCTTCACCTGAAGCATCAGATATTTCCAACTCTGCATTTATCTCCGCATTTGACTTCTCTTGTGGGATTGAGCAATCAGCAAAGTCTCTGTCCTGATTCTCTCTACATGTCCTTCAAGATTGAATCAAACACAGCAAGATAGTATTAGTTTAAAAGCTCCAAAAATAATCTCAACAGCCATAATATTTCTGATGTATGTACCTCAATAAAACTGACATTCTTATTATAACCTCGTACACTTGCATACATTTCTCGACATAGACAACACTAAAAACAGTTGGCCCCCTTGGTTTGTTGGCTGCTATTTCTCAAAACTTGCTCCACTTGAAGTACAAATATAAGGAAACAACCGGCCAATGTCTCAACCTAAGCTTTTATTGTTATCTTTTTGGTGTTATTTATATCTGAACCAGTTGAATATCAAAGCATCTAGACATATAAATCCAAAATCATGATATAAAAGTAACAAGATGTGTTTCAATATTTTCTATCGCTTCTAAGACTTGTGGAGAATTTAGTGGTGATATAAGTGGATTGCTCAGGGAACTTAGGGTTGACATAGATACTCTTGAACCTCAACCTTAAACAGATTTAATACCAATTACAACTACCCCTTTATGAATAAACAGAGGTGATACCCTGATCCTTCCACATTAAATACAGCACTGGGTTAAGTGTAATCATACACAACAGTTCACTATCAATCATACAGGGCCCAGATAACTAGTTTTTCTCCCACAAACTATTTTGATCAATAAAACAATATAGCACATGCTTTAATTATCAATCCTACATACCCTGACCTATTAATTTGTTGTCAACGTAAATCACGTGAGCAATGAATGGCTTACCATGTGCACTTTGTTTCATCTATAAAATCTGCAAGTTCAGCTGGTATATGCCTCCATTTATTACAAGCATCACAGAGCACCCACGCATTCCTCGGGTGTACATAGTGCTTGTCTAAATCAACAGGTACCATGTCCGAGTTAGGAACACCTATGCACTCAGCAACAGGGATAGAGTTGGCATCTGCTAACAAAATCTCTACAACAGAGATTCATGTAAGATCAGCTCAAAATAGTATGTTACAAACAGCAAAACTTAAAATAAGAAAAAGATGATTAGGAACTAAAGGATGAGTTAAGACACAATAGCACATACACGCATTCACACTAAACAATGAGTACCTGATTCAGGGAGGCTTTCCAACTTTTGTGCAAGATGTTTGTCCTCCTTGACTTTTCTCTTATTGGCAGACTTGTGCTCATTTTCCCTTGGTTTATGAGTATTACTTCTCTTGCTCGCTGAGTCAGAACTTCTAGATTTGCACTTGGGAGGCTTCTCCCCTTTTGTGTTAGAGGAAGGACGCATATTCTTGGAACAACGTAAACCTATGACCACATCTAGATTGCAACCTGTTTCCACTTTCAGAGCCTCACTGGAAACTCCATGGTCACTTTCTCCTGACAAGCACAGGGGTTCCAAAGAAAATTCCTTGTCATTTGATGAGTTACTTGAAGCCTTTGCCACTGGGGATGAAGAGAAAGCCTCGCCCGAGCAAAAATCTTGACTACCATTCTGTCCGCATCCATCAAGATTTGATAGTTTTGCTTTCATTGTGCTACCTGGGCTTGGAGATAGTGAACCATCTTCCTGTATACAATTTCCATAAATTCCCTTACTGCTAATAGTGTCTCCAGAGGCAGATAAAACTTTTTCTGAAGTGAATACAGTACCATGAGAATATTCTTGTGGCCTTGCCTCCCCATGTACTTCTGGAATTAAATTGATAACTTCAGAGTCAGGTGAAGTTCCAGGGTCCCTATAACTACTTCCAACTGATCCTCCTGATGATACAGCAATTGCATGGGAAGCAACCCCACCACATTTCTGTATCCCATCTTCAGCGGAATATTCTGTGACAGAAACACTGTCCAACTCCTTATTAGCCAGTTCTCCATCCTGGAAAGTTTCTTCCTTCTCTACTTTCTTGTTTGAATGCTGACACTTCCTAACAGTATCTTCTTGTCTCCAATTATCTTCAACAACATTCTCTATTTGAATGGAATTTGCAAATGCTGAGGTATCAACAATCTCAGGTGCTTTAGTATAAAGTACATTATCGACTTGATTCCCAAACTTAACCTTCAAACGAACATGATTGGTTAAAGGTCCCTTCGACCCAACTAAATTTCCACTAGCCCCACTTTGCTTCTCTTTTCCACTTCTCCGACCACCCCTTCCTCTCGGTGATCCTTCATTCTGACCTTGATAAACCAGATGGACCTGAAGCCCATTACTCTCCTCAAAGCATTGAGTAACACTTCCCAATAATCCCCAGGTAGAAGAACGAGGTGGTTTGGAAAGGCAAGTTCTCTTCCTTCCAGCACCCTTGAAAACATTTTCAACACTTCCAAGGGGTTGGAAAACTTTAGATGCACTCCTTCTTTTCCTCTGATCCTTTTTTGTTGGAGTCTTGCGGCTGCGGCCACTCCTTTGAGCAGGCAATGCGATAATTCCAGAAAAGTCGGTCCTAGACAAATAATCAACTTTAAAACTTCTATTTCCTCCATGATTCATCAGCCCATAATGGTCCAATGAATTATTAGATTCAACATGATCAGAAGAATCATTGACATCTGGAACATTGACTGTCTTAGAAGAGTCATTACTGACAATATCAAGAGGTTGATGCAGCTGTAGAGGAACATCTTTCTCAATAGTACTGTTGGAAACTAATCCAGCAGAATCATCAGTGAGATTGGAGGCCTTTTCCTCTTTCAGTGATATCTGAGTGTCAGTATCAACCCTCATATCAGTAGTACCATCAACGTCAGTCATACAATCTACATACTGTTCCACACATTCTTTACCCTTATCACTATTCGGATCATTCTCTTGGGTGCAAACACTCAGTAAATCTGGTGACAATGCTTGATTGCACGCACCAACAATATTGTTTTTCATGTCAACAACCTCTGCAACTGTAACATCATGAAGTCCATCAACACTACTATTACCAATACAGAAGGTGTCACACGACTGCAGAGGAACAGAATTCTCAACAATGCAGTCGGGAGGTACATTGGAGGAACTTTCCTTCATGCAGGAGACACTAGCTTTAACAGGCGATATCTGGGTGTGATTTTCGACCTCCTTATCCGTCAAATATTTGCTTTTCTCTTCCATGAATACTGTAGCCCAATCAGCCAAGGAACCATCAATTGTATTATTACTCCTTGCATCACCCTGCTGGCCAAATTTACTCTCTGAATTAGGCATATGAAAATCTTTTTCAGACCTTTGAAAACTCAGTGAAGGCAATATTTGGTTGTGTGCCTCAAAAACCTCTATAGACTTTTCCGTAGAGAGGTCACTTACACCATTGACACCATTATCAGCAATATGTTCGCCGTTCCAATTACAGTTTGATACATCTGAAGGTATTTGACTATCCCGTGCAGGTGATATCCTATTGCACAAAGCACCACA
This sequence comes from Argentina anserina, assembly GCF_933775445.1. Classification (NCBI taxonomy): domain Eukaryota; kingdom Viridiplantae; phylum Streptophyta; class Magnoliopsida; order Rosales; family Rosaceae; genus Argentina; species Argentina anserina. Next base: position 23,237,381 of record NC_065873.1, on the reverse strand, counting down.
TTCTACTCCAGCCAAAACAACACTTTTCTCGTCAGTAGCTTCCAGTGAGTTACGAGAAAATATGTTGTATTCCCTAGAAACATCTACTTCTACAAATTTCAAGGGCAATTCACCTTGCTTTTCCAGAACATCCACCACCCCTTCGGAAGAGAGACAATTAACACTTTTATCATCCCTGCGCTCATCCAATTGAATACCATTTCCTGGTGACCCTGCAGCAGGTATGACTCTCAAGGGCACTTCACGATTGGCAGTTGAAAACTGAACACCTTTTTCATCCATGTGCTCATCCTGTTCAATATCATTTCCTGGCGACCCGGCAGAAGGTTTGACTTCCGAGGGCACTTCACAATCAACAAATGAACCAGCAAAGCCTACCGCACGACACCAGTTGCCTTCCTTCAACTGCATCCCTCCACTATCAATATCACAACAACCATCCTTATCATCCTGATTCTCATCCAAGCCGCACCTACCGCCCCCAAACTCACTGTTCAAAAAATCTTCCGGCTCCGGAACACTCGTACTCTCACGCCTGCCCTCCACACCCTCTCTATCCACAGTACCCAACTCCATACCCTCACTACAGCTCACACAACCAGCATTGTCACTCCTACATAACTCCGGAGACCGATCCGCCGCACCAGTAGAATCCACATTAGGATCAGCCAAAAGCTGAACCTCTGAGCAGTTTCGCTGCTCGGAAACACTCTCCACCAAGCTCTCCGAGCCCATCTGCTGCTCCAACTCGCACAGAGGCTCCTCCACGAAAATCGATCCTTCGTTAGAAGCCATCTCACACCAAAAGCATATCACCCATAGCTCAACACAGTACCTGATCAACATTCAAGATCATCAACAACATCAATCAACCATATATACATACACACTCCAAATTAAACCCCAAGACAAAGCAATGCACAACGCGAATCACCTGAAAACGAAACCCTAGCTCGGCTCCCTATTCACGACGAAACGGTACCTGAACCAAATCAAGCGGCGCCAAAACCCTAGAAACCGCAGACTCCTTCCTCTACGAATTCAGCAAAAACCCCCAATCAAATTAACCAATGCACGTACGAAATCAAACGGCAACAAAATCCAGATACAGAAGCACATATCCAGATACAAGAAAAAGATCGAACGGCGAAGCGAATAGAGCAAACCTGAGAAGAGAGGACGAGACTGAGAAGACGAAGAAGAAGATGAGGTCAAAATTTATATTCCATCAACAAACTGGTTTGATTAATTTTCCGGTAATTATAATCTGGCTCTGAAATTTAGAGAGAAAGAAAAAAGAGAGCGTCGGTTGGTGAAGGCCAAAAAGATAAAACTGCAGGGAGGCTCCGACCGGGAAGAGGGACGACCTGATTCGGATTTTCGACCTATACGATTGTGCCCCTCTCGGTTTTGCGGGGCTAGGGATCTTACGCAGGTAAGACAATTGTCCTAGGGAGGGCACTTTGGGTATTTGGGATCTTGGTTAACTATTTGGGATGGGGTAACGTTATCGGTTAGAGGAGATTTTTTTTTTTTATATGTTTACTTGGAGTAAACGGCTGTAATTTTGTTGGGATTTTACTTTTTACTGTCACCTACCAAAACGGTAATGGACGGCAGGGTTTGACGGATTTGACCTCGGATGGATGGGGACATTTTTTCACCGAAATGGGAAAAATGTCAATCGAGGGGCAGGTGTCGTCGTGGTGCGAGTCCTGGAGGAGTAAAGGTACGAACTTAGATCCGGATCCTCTCCTTACCTCCCCTTTCACCTGACCTCTCTCCTGATTGTGACACGTGTCCAAACTTAACAATGGTCTTCCTTGTATTTTTCTTTTCTTTTCCTGCCCTTTTCTCCTTTTCTTTTCCTCAGCCACTCTTTTAACAGTGTATGATTTTTTTTTAAAGAATTTAACAGTATGATTTGATGCTTGTGAGTTGTGAAGTTTTTTTTTTCTCGGCTGAAAAACATTACAAGAAAAACTCTCTCGAAACTAAGTGAATTTACGTAATTGCAATTGTAAGTACTTTCTCAGCAAAAATCCTTGATGTGAATTATGAATGCAGGTGTTGTAGCGACTATGGACTAAATAATCCTCCCATAAGAGTGTTATATAGTTTCTTTAAATCATATGCAATGAGAATCTCCTCAAAATTTTTAAAATGTATTATATTTTATATGTGCGTATAAGTCAATTATATGACAGTACCGCTGTTTCTCAACGCAATTTATTGCAAAATAATTGATCCGTAACTTATAAATGTTAGTATATATATACATGCGTTAATGATTGTGAATATTGTCCTATCAACATTTAACAAGTGGCCAATTGCATTCGTATAACAATAAAACAATGTAAACTCTAACATTAATGTCATATCAATGTTTATTTTCATAGGCAAGTTCATGCACTCTAACATTATATATGTCTCTTAAAACAGTATTTAGATATCTTTCTTTTTCTAAGTTCATTTTGACTTTTTATATAACAATTGGTTTGAATGGTAGAAAATATTGGTTATGAATTAAGTGAAATTAGTAGGAAATAAAATGCCGAAAATATCTTTAAAAATTGGTGGAAAATAAAACTATTAACAATATTAATTAACGGAATGAACTAAAATTAACTTAAAATAAAAACTTGAGGTACTAATTCGATAATTTTTAAATGTAAAATACTAAAAATCAGAATGATTAATAATTGAATACTTGATTAAGTTCACCCTTCAATTAGGGTCAATTATAATGAAAAATAATTCTCCGTCATCAACTATGGAACCCCAAAGAATATTCTTGTCTTCATCTCAAGGCTTGGTCAAAGTTCGTACTGTATGTTACGATTATACTCTCTGGTGGGATGCGGATGTGGGTGGGATTTACCAACTACGAAAACGTCTAACGCCGTTTTCGTTAACTTGGGGTTTGTGTGTACAAACTGTACGTGATTTGTTGACTCTGGAGTCAGGAGCAATACTTCGAGAAGTACGTGATGATTGCAGTCAACTGGCTAGTACTCCTTCGATTCCCACTGATTATTCAGCGGTGCCTCTTTTCCAAATAAGTCCCAGAGAGGGTTTGAGATATTTCTTTTCTTCATCACTTTGACCTAGTATAACAAATAGTAAAATTTCTGCTAATAGTTTAAAGGTTGTGCGTAATTCTTAGCTCCATTTTACAATCGAATAACTCAATTCATTTGATGCATCTTGAGTTCTCGTTGGTGTTCAATCAATTTGCGGGTGCCAATAGTCTAATGCCTGTGCATGAGATATCCCAAGTACTGAGGTTTAGAAATTAGAGCCTAAATCAGTTCTTGAGTTTACTTAATTACCTCAAAGGCAGCTTCTATCTTAACTTGGTGGTGCATTGTGAAGTTTTGCAGTGGCGGAGTGGCTTAATTAGTCGATGTTCTTGGTGCGTGGCCTTCATTGGCTGGTGCTGACTCCAAGCAAGTCTGCGCCTTTTGGCTAGCTTGTTTATGTCGTGTTTAGGCGTAATGATAGAAATTCTACCATGCATTCAGCTAGGTAATTGTGTCTATTATTGCATATGCATGCTTGTTTTGAATAAGTTGGTGTTCCTGATTTATCTTATTCGTCAGTCTAACATTGAAAATAGTCAGATATATTCATGTCAATTTAAAAATGAATATCTCTTGTCCACACACCCATGCATAAGATCCAGTTGAGTAGCGTATTAGTACACACCATGCACCAGCTAAGCGTACATACAGGCACAGCTTATTCGTTATTACAAGTTCCCCCATATATATTATCAGTTGGTCACTTTATAGTTTTAATGAAGCAAATTAAAATTATTAAGTACGTACATGCTTACGTACTACGACATTACAAACCATTTTTCTTGTCTCTGAGATATTACAAACCATGAAAGCTCAGTATAGGGGTAGAGGACGATAGCTAGGGAGCTCAATATACCAACAAGTATACAGAGATATATATGCATATCAATAATATTACATTCTGTCCTGGAGATTGGGCTGATTCGGTTGGACACGAAGGGCAAAAGGTATCTGGTTGCTGCTGTTGTAGTTAATTTCCCTCAAATTCTCTTCAATGTTCATCACCTTGTTCTGAAACATAGAGCAAAAACAAAAACAATACCCAGATAAGAAGGATCGAACTTAACTAATAACAAAGCAAGCCGATGTACGTATAGTTTCGATATCCAGTGCATCACTAAAAGTCTAAAATTAGGGATAGCCACTAGGGTCAATCACTCAGTCACAGCTCCTATAATACCCCAAAAATTCGTATCTAATTTCCAATGAGTTCTCTGATATTATTAAGTTGGTCATTGTCCAATTTTATTTCACGATGATGAAAACAAAAGGGTTCGAAAGATTAATTGTTCGGGAACGTTCAATTTGACGAGTCTAAGGGTTGACTTTTGACTTTTTGGGTTTATTAGAAAACTTCTCACATGAAAGTCGCAGAGCTCGTTGATACGAATTCGTTGACATGCGACACGCCTAAATCAGAGTTCGTATGAAGAAGTTACGAATCAAAAGGTATTTGGACATTTTTAGAAAATAGTATAAATAGGGGAATTAAAGAGAAAGGGGAAGAAAAATCAGAAAATCGGATCGGGGCGCGCACCGGTCATGTTTGAAAGGTTGTTGCGTCCCCTGTCGATTGGTGGCAATGTCACCCGCCATCTCACCGCCGTTTGGGAGCAGTGAAGCCCAGAAGTTCTCTCGAAAATGCATATTTCGTTGAACTTCAACTCGTCGGATCTCCCTCCTCCGGCAACCAATCGGTAAGATTCTTGTCCCATTTTGAAGCTCTCCTTCCATACTACAAATTATCTAAAAGATTTAGCCCAAATCATTGTGTGCTAGGAGAATCGAAGAAAATAAATCATAGGTTTTAAATTGGGGCTTTTCAGTTTTTGTTAAAATTGAAGTTTTTAGGCTCAGAATTAGACTTTGTGGTGAACTAGGAAGTTGCTAGGAATGTCATTTAGATTATGGTTGTGAAATTTGGTGGTCATTGGTGGCAGTCGATAAACAGTGGCGCTGCATGAACAGTACTGTAAAACAGTGTTCATGAACAGTTACGATGAACCTTGTTCATGAATAGTAAATATGAACAATGTTTATTAAAATATGAGCAGTGTTTTATGAATAACATTTAGCTGTACTGAAATCGTCACCTGATATTTTACGTATCGTTTTCTAAGCATTTTATCATGCTATTAGGTGAACAACGAAACGAGTGAGGAAATTGTTTTCGGTGTCATTGAAGTTGCACGCAGGAAATAAGGTGAGTAAACCTCACAATGATCATCATGATCGAAGTAGTATTATAATTATTTAATTTAGTTTGAGTTGTCACTATAGACGTTACATCACTAGTTTATAAAAATTATTTTAAAAATATGTTTTGGCTTGAATTATATGAACTTGATCGTCTACGGTTCATGGGTAAGTGAAACGCTATTTTAATAAATAATTTTAAAATGGTTTTAGTAATCATGTACTATGGTGAGTGTGAGTAAATCTCACTATGACAAGTCTATCCTTAGCAGTGACTCATATTTACGTTTTCTTAAAAAGATCGAACTATGACATGTATATAATATAGTGGGTTGTGTATGTATATAAATGGTAAATACAATACATATATAGGGGTTGCTATATTATATACTGTTACGTTCTTATTTTCAAATGAAAATAATGTGGCAACTATATTTATTTTATTTGAGCAAGAGTCGCTTGTTGTAGTACAATAACATGAGTGAATTGTTATTGTACGTGGTTTTAACATTGAGTTTTGTTAAAACGTTTTCTGTCTTCGAACATATTTTTTTCTATCTTCGGATGTGTTTTTTCTGTCTTTGAACCTGTTTTCGGACATGTTGGCAATATCGAAACCAAGCCTTAGTCGGGTGACAGTTACGATTCAGTTAGAGCTCTAGTCTGTCTACCGGTGTACTGCATGAGGGGAAACATATGAGTTACATGCTTATGAGTACCCATATTTTTGGAGTTTGGGTAACAGATGGGCTGCCCAGTGTCTAGCGGCGTACTGCATGAGGGGTAATAGATGAGTACCTCAGTCTCATGAGTACCCGTATTATAAATATAATTTAGGTAAACAGATTAGTTGCCTAATGTCTCATGAGCACTTATATTTTCATATATTATTTGACATCCAGATGGGTCGTCCTGTGACTTATGAGTGCATTTATAATTAAATGTTTTTAGTATTTTTCTCTTGTATACTATGTGTGTTATACTGTTGGTTTACTCAAACGAGCTACAAAGCTTACCGGGTTTGTGTTTACAATCCCGGTGCACCTATTCGATGGTGTAGGGGATAGTTCTGCAGGTGTGGATTAGCAGAATTAGAGAGGTTTCTCTTAAGATTGTCGAAGATTTCTTTCTGTTGTTTGTGGTGAGGATTGAATGAATTTTAAATTTCCATTGGTTGTGTATTATTCAAGTCGACTGAGTCATGATGTTGACTCAGTTTCGATACACTGTTATGATAAAATGATTTCAATATATTTAAGATTATTTTAGAGTTTTCATAGTTTCAAATTCGAATTTTTATCATTCGAATTTCGGGGTATTGATAGCTCTCGCCTTCCTTCCTTTATGGTGGAGGCAAGGAAGAAAACAGATCTGAGGTATATATGTATCTCAAATGCATCGAATTGTGATGATGGATCGGATATATACTTATTAAGTACAAATCAATATATTGGAAAAATTTATTATGCATGTACACACCATGTACCATGAGTACATGTTCAATAAATATCTCATATTTGTAATAACCCGATTTTTTTTTCGGAATGATTATTAGATTGTTTTTAAGTTTATGAGTTGTGAAATTCATTAAACGTGCTTGTTTCGCTTTGCGATGTCGGAAATCGAAAACGGAAACGTTATCGGAACTTTCATTTAGAAAAATGTTACGTTTCCGCGACGTGAGAATCGACTTTTACTCCGTCGCTCGTTTGTGAAAACTTCCTTCACGAAAGTTGTAGAGCTCGTCGATACGAGTTCGTGGACACGTCATGGTTCTAATCGGACGTCGTACATGAAAGTTATTAACGATGGAAGTAGTTTCTGATTTTGGAAACGGGTATAAAAAGGTAATTAATGGAGTTAGAGTTTCCATTTCTGAAACCCTCATCTCGCGCCTCCCTTTCCCCTTTTCTCTCTTCTCTCACTTCCTCCCCGAGCTCTCTCACTCCCTCATTGTCCTCGCCGGCAATCTCCTTCTCCGGTCATCCGTGTCGCTCACCACTTCGCCCGAAAGCACCGCACGAACCTCCGTAGCAACCCTCGAGCTCGCCGCACCGTGCCTCGCTGCCGTGAAGCCGCACAACGTCGCTAAGCTTATGCGTTTTCCCTCCGCCGCTGTCAAGCTCATCTTCAGTGGTTCCTAAGCTCGAATCGAGGTGAGGTTAGCCTAAGTTGGTTATTGTGATGTTGTTGATGTAATTTTGGGTTGATTTGTGGCGTTTTGGTGGGAGATCGGAGGAGGAGGGGAGAATACCGCCGCCTTAGGTGTAACGACCCCAAAATTTCGAGATTAAAATCTCAAAATTCTAAAGTCGTTAAACACAAAATAATCTCAAAGAAATCGAAATCATTCAACGTGCACAGCGGATCATCACTGAGTTCTCAATACAACTCAGAAAACCAATTATTACAAACCAAACATATAATTCAACATTATATCAATTGGAAATGTATAATCCTCACAAGATAGTCACCCCAAATCCTCACGCATGCTGGAGATAAATAACTTCAAGTCCTCTGAGCGGTCCGTCAATTCCCGCTAATCCACACCTGCGGAGTTATCCACTACACCATCGAATTGGTGCACCGGGATTGTAAACACAAACCCGGTAAGCTTTACAGCTCGTATGAGTAAAATGAAAATATATAACTTGCATATCAATATATACGAAAATCCACAAATCAAACAAATATAAATGCACTCATGAGTCAGTGGACGGCCCATCTGGTTGTCCCAAAGAAAAAGAAGCGCTCATGAGAAATTAAGTAACCCTTCTGGTTACCCAAATGCATTTATAATACGGGTACCAAGAACGCTGGTACACATCTGTTACCCCTCTCGTAATACACCGCCGATATTGGATAGCCACCCGCTACCCAACATCCAAAACAATCTGAGTACCCATGAGCAGATAACCACCCGTTACCTCACATGCAGTACTAAGGCAGACAGACTAGAGCTCTAACTGTATCGTAACTTTCGCCCGGCCAAAGGCTAGGTTCCGACTTGCCAAACACGTACAATAATCTCACATCATATTGTAACAATCACGTCCGAAGACAAATCAACATTTTAACAATCTCAATGTTAAAATCACGTACAATAATCTCACATCATATTGTACCAAAAATCATGTCCGAAGACAAATCAACATTTTAACAAACTCAATGTTAAAATCACGTACAATAATCTCACATCATATTGTACCAAAAATCATGTCCGAAGACAAATCAACATTTTAACAAACTCAATGTTAAAATCACGTACAATAATCTCACATCATATTGTACAAATCAAAATCACATGCTCGATATTTAAATCTCGTCATCGAAATGACATAAATCACGATAAAATCATAACAGTATATTATATAGCAAACTATATATATATGTACATATTTACCATTTATACAATATATATATAATCCATTATATCGTATACATGTCATATTTCATAAACACGTCCGAAGACAAAAACTCGTCCGAAGACAAAACTCGTCCGAAGACAAAACATTTTAACAAACTCATGTTAAAACCACGTACAATAATCACACCTCATATTGTACAAAAATCACATCACATGCTCAACATTTAATTCTCGTCATTCGAAATGACCAATTCCAATGAATTCATAACAGTATATAATATAGCAAACTATATATATATGTACTTATTACCATTTATACGATATATACGTAATCCACTATATTGTATACGTGTCGTAATTCAATATTAAAAACTCTTGCAAAAATCTTGGAATCACCGCAAGGGTAGATTCGTAAATAAGTGAGATTTTACTCACCTTATTGACTCGAGCGTAATTCCACAATTCCCGATGATAATTCCTTTCCTCGATTTAATGATCACCTTGAAATGATAAGAAAAGAATTTAGAATCATTTCGTAAACCTTTAAATGCCGAAACAGTAATAATCGGTTACTGTTCAGCAATTTTCGGTTTTACGAAATTATTGTTCAGTGTTACTGTTCTCTGTTACTATTCACGGTTACTGTACAAATATACGATTTACACGTATTTATGTATGTATAAATATTATATACATATTTATGTACGTATAAATATTATATACGTATTTCTGTACGTATAAATACTAATACATATTTCTGTACGTATAAATATTATATACGTATTTCTGTACGTATAAATATTAATACATATTTCTGTACGTATAAATATTAATACGTATTTCTGTACGTATAAATATTATATACGTATTTCTGTACGTATAAATATTATATACGTATTTCTGTACGTATATAATATTAATAGGTATTTCTGTACGTATAAATATTAATACGTATTTTTGTACGTATAAATATTAATACGTATTTTTGTACGTATATGATGTGATGTTTATCAACCGTGTTTGAGTCAAGATGAGGTGAGGTGCGGCGTTTGGTTCCCCTCCGATTGTAGGTGGTGCCATGTAGGAGATGCAGCGGCGATGACGATGCGTGACGATGACGATGACGATGCGTGATGCAGCGGCGATGCTCGTGGCAGTGAGGCACGGTGCGGGGGAGCTCGGGGTTGCTTGCTGCGGAGCTCGCAAGGCCGTAGGAGCGGCGGTGCAAGCCTCGAAGGGCAGGGCGGAGATCGGAGAGGGAGATCGACTCGAGGGAGAGATCAACCCGAGAGCGAGAGGGAGAGAGAGAGAGAGAGAGCTCGGGAGGAAGAAAGGAAAGAGAGAGAAACAGAGAGGGGCGGCGGAAGAGAGAGAAGAGAGAGAAGAGGGTTTCTGAAAATAGAAACCCTACTTCACAAAATGTCCTTTTATACCCCTTTAAAATCGGAAACTAACTTCCGTCGTTAATAACTTTTTCGTACGTCGTCCGATTAGGACGCGTCACATATCCACGTACTCGTATCGACGAGCTCTACAACTTTCGTGAAGGAAGTTTCGCAACCGATCGACGGAATAAAAGTCGATATAAACGTTACGGAAATGTAACGTTTTTCAATTTAAACGTTCCGAGAACGTTTCCGTTTCTCGTTTACTAACGTCGCAACCAAACACATTCATTCTAATAAAATTCGAAATTTTATAGAATTCCAAATCAAACTAACATTGTTTGAAATTTAGGGTTATTACATTAGGCGGCGCGTGGGGTAGCGTGGAGGAGGCTAGGGGCGGCGGTGTCGTGCTATGCGCCGGTCTTAGGCTCGGCGTGTGGGCCCCACGCGGTCGCCGGAGGTGGCGCGTGAACCTCACATGCCGCCACGTGCGGCGGCGCGTGAATAGTGTTTTCATAACAGTAATTTTGTAAAAAAAATTATTTTTACGTACGGTGAATGTAAAAAGTAATTTATGTACAGTAAATGTAAATTTTATTTTACGTACGATAAATGTAAATGTAAGTTACATTCAGTAAATGTAAAAGTAATTTCAGAATAATAAATTGTAATTATTATTTACTGAGACTATATTTACGATTGAATAGTATGCATACGTACAGAAATACGTAAACAGTATGTACTCGTATAGAAATACGTAATAATATGTTTTTGTGCAATAATACTTGAATAGTAAATACGTGAATATTACTACGTGAACAGTGATTTCGTAAAAACCATAAATTGCGGAACAGTAAATATTATTACTGTTTCGGTATTTATAGTTTTATGTGACGATTCTAAATCTGCTTCTTATCTTTTCAAGGTGATCGATACTTCAAGTAAAAGATTCACATTTGGAATCGTGGAAATTTCGCTCAGGATTATAAGGTGAGTAAAATCTCACAATGACGAATCTACACCTGCGGTGATTCAAGAATATGCTATTGTTTAAATAATGAACTATGATATGTATTTGATATAATGGATTATATATATGTATAAATGGTAAATAGGTATATATATATGGTTTGCTATATTATATACTATCGTAATTTCCGTTGTGAATAAGTTCATTTTGGTATTGAGATTTACATATTGAACATGTTGATTCGAATTGTACAATATGATGTGATGTTTATTGAATGTGGTTTTTAACATGAAGTTTGTTAAAACGTTTTTGTCTTCGGACGTCTTTATGTCTTCGGACGTGTTGTTGTCTTCGGACGTGTTGGCATGTCGGAACCTAACTTTTGGCCGGGCGAAAGTTTCGATACAGTTAGAGCTCTAGTCTGTCTGCCGGGGTACGACATAATAGGTAACATATGGTTTATCGGCTTATGAGTACCCATATATTTTGATATTGGGTAGCAAGTGGTTATCCAATGTCGGCGGTGTACTACATGAGGGCTAACAGAGGTGTACCAGCATTCATGAGTACCCGTATTATAAATGCATTTGGGTAAACAGAGGGGTTGCCCAACTTCTCATGAGCATATATATTTTCACATTATTAGACAACCAGATGGGCCGTCTAATGAGTCATGAGTGCATTTTATAATTGATATTTTGTGGATTTTCGTATATATTTTTATGCGAGTTGTATTTGTTGTTTTTACTCATACGAGCTGCAAAGCTTACCGGGTTTGTGTTTGCAATCCCGGTGCACTTATTCGATGGTGCAGGGGATAATTCCGCAGGTGTGGATTAACGGAAATTGACGGACCACTCTGAGGACTCGAAGTTGTTTATTTCATCTTGTGGTGAGGATTTTGTGTGGATTTTTGTGAGGATTTTGTGAGAATTTATACATTTCCATTTGTTATAATGTCGAATTATAAATTTAGTTTGTAATAATCGGTTTTACTGAGTTGTATTTTAAACTCAAAAATGATCTGCTGTGACATTAAAATGATTTCGATTTATTGAGATTTTAGAGTTTTTCATGACTTCGAAATTTGAGTTTCATACTTTAAATTTTGGGGTGGTGAAAATATTTGCTAACGTAACGTAGAACACTTGAGAATCAAGAGATCGATCGATTGATATATACAGACATAACTAGTTAATTACATCGATCATTATATATATACAGACATAATAAGCAGCTGCAGGTAAACTCATTTGTTTAGGCACTAACCCTCTGTTGTTCTAGAACATGCAAGGCATTCATGCTATGTAACCGTTTGACATGTGTATTAGAAAATCATCAACTACTGGAGAAAGATCGATATGAACTTACCAGCTGATATGTGAGGCGTTTATGTTCGTCCTCCAGAGCTATATTCTGGGTAGTTGTATCATTTTGAATGTTAATCAGACAATTGTAGTTGATATATAGATGTTTATTACAACATCAAAATTCTGAAATTAAACTATACTCAAATTAATAAAGCTACTCTAAAAATTTATCTTACATTTTTTCTAACCGCGTCGACGTACTTCGACTGTGACAATGAAAAGACAACAAGATCATATATTAGAGCTCAATGCTAAGTAGAACAGTTAACCCAGCTACTTGCTGGTTAATTAACTAATCAAGGTAATGGATGATTATAAATTAAGACTAATTAATATGTATCTCCTAGCATGCATGATTAAATTCAATCACTTGCCATTCTGTCTCTGATACTTGCAAGGCCATTTTCAAGTGCTTCCTCTAAGGCCATCAGATCCACATGGTTCAGAGATGAGATGTCTTCCCCCTTCAAATGTCTACATTGATCAACGTGAATATTAATTTAATATATCTATGCTGATTATAACAGTATAATTGATATCAAGACAGAACAGATATTTACCGGAGCTCAATTTGCATGCCATCATTGTCTTTCTTAACTCTATCCACTTCATTGGAGAGGTTCTGTGAGATTTTGTCAAAATTATCTTTCAGCATTAGACGATTAGTCCAAATAATTAGTAATCAAAGCAACAAGACACAAGTACAAATTGAAATTAACTAATTGTGATACAGTAGAATTTGCTATATTAAAAGTAGCCAATTAAGGGTCCGTACTCCATACCACGTAGATCTGTTAGCAGAAAAATGTAGTATACAGGTAATTTCCGTGCCTGAATTAAATAGCAGTCCGGCCGGGAACCAACAACAAAAGACGTACGTTCAGTAACTATATATCATATATATCTGCGGTGCATATATTGATCTATTGGTTATTTCAAATTATTATAGCTAGCATTAGAAAGGAAGGGAGAGAAACAGTCAAACAACCAGATGGATCGAGTTACATTACTTACATATCATATATTCATATGTCTACTGTTTAGAGTTCCAGTATTTTTTTCTCCAAAAACATACAAAACTATCAGAGAGCTTAGCAAGAAAGAGAGAAAACCCAGAAGTAGTACTGCAGATATCCTATTTGTAGATCTGTTCACTCAAATATTCTTACTTATCATAAATCTAGCACAAAATGAAAAATAAACAAACAAATAAAGAGAAAAGAACAAAGACCTCATGCTTGGCATCCCACAACCTCCTTCCAGTCTGTGAATGATATTTGTCCAAGATTTTCTTCCGCCTTTATCAATAAATATCATATCAATAATGAACAAAAATTACTCTCTACAATTCATTTAAATTGAAGAAAACACATAACACCAAAAAAGAAAAGAAAATGAAAAGAAAATTATATACGTTTCCTCTGTGCCGCTGCAGTATTCAACCATTTTTCCAGAGCTAGCAATGATGATGAGAGAAACCTTAGCATCACAGAGTACAGTGATTTCCTTTGCCTTCTTTATGATCCCATTCCTTCTCTTATTATAGGTCACCTGCCTGTTGCTTGAGTTTTCAATCCTCTTAATCTCAATCTTACCCCTCCCCATCTTCTTCTCTCTTTGAACTCTTTCTTCTATCTGTGAAAGAGATGCTAGTTATCTTAATTAAAGATCAAGAGAGATCGATAATGTAAAAGGCAGAAGGCTCAAAGTAATAACTGAGACATATGCTGGACCATTTTCTATTCTGGGTTCGGAGATAAACACCTTTCATAGTGCAGGTTCGTTTATGGGGTTGCTGACCAGGCCAAGCCAACTGCTTTTATGTTGTGTTTCCTTTCTTTTGTTGCATATTATTAACCAGTGGTTTCTTTTCTCTTTATCTCGGCGTGACCGATTGGCTTGAAGGTTTTTAGATTTTCCTTAAACATTAAGGGATCGGATGCGTGAATTTGGGGCTTGGAGTTCGTGAGGGTCTTGTCTAGGGTTTGTAGACATCGAGCTAAAATGCGGACAGTAATCAAATCAAGGTAGCTTCAGATCTAAATCGGACGTAAAAGCAAGCAAAATCAGATTATATGGTTTTCCTCAACATATAATGCTGGGTTTCTAGGTGGTATAGGGGAGGAAACAAAAGAGACGAGGCAAGTTTTATGTGACCTGAAGCCTGAAGGAGACACAGAAACTGATACGCACGATACCGTGAAGAGTCAAACAGTCAAGGTCGTCGATCACATACTATTGAGATTTGGTATATAGTCCCAAGCTACCTATGGAGGTAAGTTTAGTAAATTGGGGTACGTACGTAAAAGGATTAAGTTTGTAACCCGGGTAAATATCATGGAAGTAGAGAACTGTTTAGGACCTTAGGTAGCTAGTGATGAGAGTTGTCTCCGCGAAACATAAGCTTTTAAAGCTTTTGGTATTTGTAGCTTCCTGGGTTTTCCATGTATATATGCGCCTCTAATTCATTTCAATATATAATTATATATGGTGATGTAAAAACCCTAATTTTTCAAAACAATATTTGGTTTGATTTGAATTCTATAAAGTTGTGAAATTCAATTAAAACAAATGTGATTGTTTGCGATGTTACAAAACGAAAAACGGAAACGTTTAATTAGAAAAACGTTACGTTTCCGCGACGTATATATCGACTTTTATTCCGTCACTCGGTTGCAAAAACTTCCTTCACGAAAGTTGTAGAGCTCGTCGATACGAGTTCGTGGATATGTGACGCGTTCTAATCGGACGATGTATGTAAAAGTTATTAACGATACAAGTTAGTTTCCGATTTTAGAAACTAGTATAAAAGGAAATGTTTTCAGCTAGGGTTCCCATAATTGGAAACCCCTTTCTTTCCTTCTTTCTCTCCGCCTCCCTTCTCCTCTCCCCCGAAAAAAACTCTCTCAGCCTCTCGGCTTGCAGACGGATTGCCGCCCTCCGTGCGTCGTGCTCCTCACCGCCGGCAGCTGCGGCCTCACCACCACCACGCGACCTCCCCTCGAGCAAGGCACGGTCACCAGCGACGCCGTGAAGCTCGGCATGACTCACGGGATCCAAACGCAGTTGGTCCGATCCAACCAACGAACTCCGGCGACTTCAAATCGTGTTTTAGGTAAGGGTTTGGTTAATTCGATTGTTGGATTGCTTGTTGGTGTATTTGTGAATGTTTTGGAGAGGTTTTGAGGTAGATCGGAGGAGGAAAAGGAGGAGATTTCCGCCGCCTTGGATGGCGCGTGGGGGTGCGTGGGATGCCCTATGGGTGGTCTGAAACCGTGGGAAGGAAGAGGGAAGGAAAACAGAGGTTTTGGGGAGGCATGTGTGCCCCACGCGCGGCCTGCCGGCGGGTGGCGCGTGTACCCTACGCGCCGCCACGTGCGGCGGCGTGAACAGTGATTCCGAGAAGGGTAATTTTGTAATTTATTCTTACGTACGGTAAATGTAAATGTAAATTTTATTTACATACGGTAAATGTAAATTTTATTTACGAACGGTAATTGTAAATTTAAATTACTTTTACTAAAGGTAAAAGTAATTTTGGAAGGGTAATACGGTAATTTTTATTTACTGAGACAATACGTATATTTGAATAGTATTTATACGTACAGAAATACGTAAACAGTATGTACTCGTACAACGATACGTATTGGATATGTATTTGTACAGTAGTACGTGAATAGTAACAGGGACCGAACGCACTCGTATCGACGAGCTCTACAACTTTCGTGAAGGAAGTTTTCGCAACCGATCGACGGAATAAAAGTCGATATAAACGTTACGGAAATGTAACGTTTTTCAATTTAAACGTTCCGAGAACGTTTCCGTTTCTCGTTTACTAACGTCGCAACCAAATACGTTCATTCTAATAAAATTCAAAATTTTATAGAATTCCAAATCAAACTAACATTGTTTAAAATTTAGGGTTATTACAATCTACCCCTCTTAAAGGAATTTCGTCCCGAAATTCAAACTCACTCAACAAACAACTGTGGATATCTAGTCATCATGTCTGACACTAGCTCCCAAGATGCATCACCCTCATCATGGTGACTCCACAGTACCTTGACTAGCTCAACTTCTTTCCTCCAAAGTTTCTTTGTGGGTCTATCCAAATTTCCAACCGGCTTAATAACAAAAGTAGCATTTTTCTTCACTTCCATGATGCTATGATCGATCACATGCAACTCATTTGGTACCTACTTTCTTAACATGGAAATGTGGATGGAGTTGTGAATATCCAACATGTTAGTAGGCAAGGCTAGTCGATATGCTAGTTCTCCTACCTTCTCGAGACTTTCAAGGGCCCAAGAGATAGGTGATCGACACTGTCTACCATAAAGAGTCCCATAAGGTGCCATGCCGACGCTAGAATGGTAACGGTTGTTGTGAGCAACTCAATCGCTCCTCAAATGATCTTCCCAGTTACCTATAATATCCAGTATGTATGCTCTCAGCATGTCCTCCATTGCCTCAACTCTCTTCCAAACACCCAATCCGTCACGTGTTCTAACATTAACAGCCACATGTGAGTCACCAAAACATAATGGTGCTTCCGATAGAGATGTCAACATACCCCCTTTGTCTAATTCACCACTCCCTTGCGGTTATCAGACAATTCTCGCGTCATGAGCTTGCCCACCCACTATGCATGCTCAAGACTCTCAATATCTAACACGAGTCAAAATAAATATTTAGCACATACCTACTACTTGCATCACACACGTCGGTTTCCAAGGTAATCGTACTTATATCCACAACAGTACCGTTATGATTTCACCTCAACCCATCACTAGAACCATGAATATATCATTCCTTCCGATCTACAAACAATCCCCGTTCATGATTATCTTTTATAATCATCGAAGGTTGTTGTGCATGTTACTCATCCAGCACCTCCTTGTAATGGTAACTCGATAAGGGTCTTAACTCGCTGAGTCCATGACCACAACTGAGATGTACTTTACCCCCTGGTTCATACATGCTTCAAACGTATGACATACGGTCCCACACAAATGCCCCAGTGCCTCATCTAAAATATGGGTTCCTCCCACCGTTGTAGTACTAATAAGTTTAGTAAATACTTCAACAGGACCCGATATTAGGTCCACCATCTCCTCAAAACTAACCCAAAATGATCGCTATACCACCACTCTAAACAGTTATTTCTTTACTTTCATTAAGAACCCTCATGGCCAACGCATTCGGCCAAAAATAACTTCTCTGCAAGCAGTAATATAATTGATTACTCTTTAACATAGAATTTATCCCTTGTTGAACACTTCAGTCAACTTCGCCTTATCCAACAATAAACAATCTGATGCATAGAGGAAAAGAACCTCTAAGTCTCCAACACTAACGCCACTTGCACTTGAAAAGAAAATTTAGTCTTCAACCATTTCTTTACCAGTTAGAAGGTACTTGTCACGACCAATTCGTTAAAACACCACTAAGCTAAGGTCATTTCATACCTTACCTTTAATAGAGTTACTTTACCGTCATTGCGTCTCATTTGGACCTGTGGCATTGTGAAGTTCCAATTTCCCAACACCAAAATAATTAAATCCTGAAATGCCAGCGCTCTCATGTAAATGCTCATCTAGCAAATGATTAATTCATATCGCCACATTGAGATTTCTCCATCACCTTATATTTCTTGCTCAGCCAAGCACAATGCGTAACATCAATTGTCTATAGTCGAACCAAAACAAGTATGGAATGTCACGTCGAAAAAATGTGAATCTCAATTCAATAATTTTATTACCACCCTAAGGACGTATTACACGCCCTACCACTCTGTTATTAATAACGTTAGAGATGCTAGTCACGAAAATCTTCGTTAATCACCTCCAACCTATGGTCTACACATCTCTAGATTAGTTGCATAACTAAAATCTAGTCCTCAACATTTAAACACTGAACATCCCTCAACATATGGTCAACGCTCTCCATCAAGTCTCCTTGACAGTTCTCTACCCTGATAGGAAACTATATACTCAAACCTGTTAGCATTCCAGTATCTGGATCGCATGTCAAACTCAGAAAGTATTGTAGCCTCTCTAAACTGATCACACCAGTCATTAAGTCTTGAATTCATTTGTCCCATCCATACGGCGTCTTCGTTATAGGTGTTATAACACAGTATCTCCGGAAACGTCTCACTTTACTCAGACATCACAACGATGTCTATGATAGCTACTTCAGATCCACATACTCAACATATGCTATGACTCAAGCTCTCATGGCATTATCCGACTCGAGTCAGAGATACGAAACTCTGGTTTCCTGGGTCTACGAAAGAACCCACCATGTCAAAACAATCAATCACCGCGTACTGCGGCCTCAACCAATCGATTCCTCAGATCACATCATGGTGTGGTCCGGAATCACTATCAAATAAGCAGAGAACTCTCTACTTCCAATCACAATAGGATAAGCCTTTCATTGTCTCCAATTCGAGGAACACTCCAAAGGTGAAGTGACACATAAAGAGTTTCCCATAGGCGTAGGAATCAACCCTAACCCCTCCACTGCCAACTATCAATAAATGAATGTGGCTATCATCGTCTTCTCTAACTCAGAGTACTCAATCATTACCAAGTAAGTCCCAATACTCTCGATCCAATGGTCCGCTACCACATGATCCAAGCGTCATGAAATGGCAGCATTAGCAGCTCACTCATGTCCTTGATCAACCTCAACACACGACTATCGTTTCTAACGATAGCAACAAGATCAACTTGTCTTTCCAGTGGAGCAGCCTCCTCATAAAGGTTCTCCACATTGCGGACTCGGCCTGCAGCCCTAACTCGGCCTCGACCTCTCGTCCGTCCTCGACCCTGTCCACGACCATTTTCCAAATTCATCACCATTCAACAATTAACACTCAGTCATACATGTGAAGTCTCGAATTCGACAAAATAGATCCAACCCATATCAAACATGAAATTTCAGAAAAAGGTGAATCATCGGAGTATCGTCACAATACTCTCTACAGGACCAAACCATAAGGTATGGCTCCTAACGCTCTCGCGTACCCGACGACATATCAATACCGAGGAGCATGTGATGGGTGCCCGCCTGCAGTCGGATCATCGCTCCCGGATGATATTGATAATCGCCAAATACACACTTAGGCTCTGCTACCAACTGTAACGACCCCAAAATTTCGAGCTTAAAAACTCAAAATTCTAAAGTCGTTAAACACAAAATCATCTCAATAAAATCGAAATCATTTAAGTGCACAGCGGATCATCACTGAGTTATCAATACAACTCAGAAAACCAATTATTACAACCCAAATTTATAATTTACATTACGTAAGTTGGAATGTAATAATCCTCACAATCTCTCACAAAATAGTCACACAAAATCCTCACACAAGCTGGAGGTAAATCACTTCAAGTCCTCTGAGCGGTCCGTCAATTCCTGCTAATCTACACCTGCGGAGTCATCCACTACACCATCGAATTGGTGCACCGGGATTGTAAACACAAACCCAGTAAGCTTTACAGCTCGTATGAGTAAAATGAAAACATATAACTCGCATATCAATATATACGAAAATCCACAAAACAAACAAATATAAATGCACTCATGAGTCAGTGGACGGCCCATCTGGTTGTCCCAAAGAAAAGAAGCGCTCATGAGAAATTAAGTAACCCTTCTGGTTACCCAAATGCATTTATAATACGGGTACCAAGAACGCTGGTACACATCTGTTACCCCTCTCGTAATACACCGCTGATATTGGATAGCCACCCGCTACCCAACATCCAAAATAAACTGAGTACCCATGAGCAGATAACCACCCGTTACCTCACATGCAGTACTAAGGCAGACAGACTAGAGCTCTAACTGTATCGTAACTTTCGCCCGGCCAAAGGCTAGGTTCCGACTTGCCAAACACGTACAATAATCTCACATCATATTGTACCAATCACGTCCGAAGACAAATCGACATTTTAACAATCTCAATGTTAAAAATCACGTACAATAATCTCACATCATATTGTACCAAAAATCATGTCCGAAGACAAATCAACATTTTAACAATCTCAATGTCAAAATCAAGTACAATAATCTCACATCATATTGTACCACACATCACGTCCGAAGACAAATCACAATTTTTAACATTCTCCGTGATAAAATCACGTACAATAATCACTCATCATATTGTACGTTTTAAAACTTTCACGATATCACCACAATACAAATCACAACAGTATATTATATAGCAAACTATATATATTCGTATTTATTTACCATTTATACAATATATACATAGTCCACTATATCCTATACATGTCATATTTCATAAACTCCTGAAGAATTACGTACAATATTCTCACATCATATTGTACCATTTAAATCACATACTCATGCACAATTTTCCGTCACCGAAATGACTATTTTTAATGAATTAATAACAGTATGTAATTTAATGAACTATATATATATATGTACTTATTACCATTATACTGTATATATGTAGTCCACTATATTATATACATGTTGTAATTCATTTGATAAACACACTTGCAAAAATGTTGAATCACCACGAGGGTAGATTCGTAATTCAGTGAGATTTTACTCACCTTATCGCCTCGAGCGTAATTCCACAATTCCCGATGATAAATCCTTTCCTCGATTTAATGATCACCTTGAAATGATAAGAAAAGAATTTAGAAACGTTTCGTAAACCTTTAAATGCCGACACAGTAATAATCGGTTACTGTTCAGCAATTTTCGGTTTTACGAAATTACTGTTCAGTGTTACTGTTCTCTGTTACTATTCACGGTTACTGTACAAATATACGATTTACACGTATTTCCGTATGTATAAATATTATATACGTATTTCTGTACGTATAAATACTATATACGTATTTATGTACGTATAAATACTATATACGTATTTATGTACGTATAAATATTATATATGTATTTCTGTACGTATAAATATAAATACGTATTTCTGTACGTATAAATATAAATACGTATTTCTGTACGTATAAATATTAATACGTATTTCTGTACGTATAAATATTATATACGTATTTCTGTACGTATAAATATTAATACATATTCCTGTACGTATAAATATTAATACGTATTTCTGTACGTATACGTACGATTTAAATGTAAATACAAATTCAGTAAATAAAATGTACTAAATTACCCTTTTACAAAATCACTTTTTACATTTACTGAAAGTAATTTATATTTACATTTACTGAAGGTAAAATTTAATTACATTTACCGTAGTAATTAAAAATTACATTTACATTTACCGTACATAGTAAATTACCAAAATACCCTTCTGTCAAAACTGTCCACACCGCCGCACGTGGGGCCCACGCGCCGAGGCTAACCACGGCGCGTATCACGCCGCCGCCGCCTCCAAAACCACCCTCTTCCTTCCCTCTGCCTTCCCACGGCCTCACACCGTGCCTAGCCCCCTCTACTCGCCCACACGCGCCGCCTAAGGCGGCGGTGCTCACCAATTCCTCCCCTCCTCCGATCCTACTCCAAAATCATTCCAAAACATCCACAATTCATCAACAAACACACACAACCAGTAATCACATCCATCCATACCTTGATCGAAGCTAGAACCTCCGATTTGGCTTCGGAAAAGGCTTGGATCGCCGGTGAAATTCAAATCCTTGGAGAGAACTCGGAATCGATGAAGTTTGGCCTCCAATGTAATAACCCTAAATTTTAAACAATGTTAGTTTGATTTGGAATTCTATAAAATTTCGAATTTTATTAGAATGAACGTATTTGGTTGCGACGTTAGTAAACGAGAAACGGAAACGTTCTCGGAACGTTTAAATTGAAAAACGTTACATTTCCGTAACGTTTATATCGACTTTTATTTCGTCGATCGGTTTCAAAAACTTTCTTCACGAAAGTTGTAGAGCTCGTCGATACGAGTTCGTGGATATGTGACGCGTTCGAAATGGACGTCGAACGTAAAAGTTATTAACGAATGAAGTTGGTTTCCGATTTAAGAAACGGGTATAAATAGAAATTTTTGGAGTTAGGGTTTCCATTTCTGGAAACCCTTACCCTGCGCCTCTTTCTCTCTTTCCTTCGTTCTCTCTCTTCTCTCTCGCCTCTCCCCGACTCCCTCCCTCTTCCTCAAGCCTCACCGGCGATCTCGCCGACCGACCCTCCGTAGGCTACACCGCCTATCCCAAAAGGACCGCGCTGCCCTCCGCACTAAACCCTGAACTCGCGCCGCTCTGCTCCGCCGCCAAGAGTCCTCCCTCTTGCCCCGAGCCTTCCTCGATATCGCGCTGCGATCTCCGCCTCCGAGCCGTCGTGCACCTCACCGTCACTCCCTGGGACGCCGCAAGACCCTCAGCTACCACCCTTGAGCACCCCGTGCGTCGTTTCGTCGTGAAGGAGTCGGATCGACAAAGGAGGATTATGTGAGAAGCCCGTCGACGAATCGATCGTTTCCATTACGTTTTGAGCTCCGATCTAGGTGATCGTTAAATCGAGGAAAGGAATTAGCATCGGGAATTGTGGATTTACGCTCAAGTCAATAAGGTGAGTAAAATCTCACTGAATTACGAATCTACCCTCGTGGTGATTCAACATTTTTACAAGAGTGTTTATCAGATGAATTACAACATGTATATAATTTTGTGAACTACATATATACAGTATAATGGTAATAAGTACATATATATATATAGTTCATTAAATTACGTACTGTTATTAATTCATTAAAAATAGTCATTTCTGTGACAGAAAAATTGTGCATGTGTGTGATTTAAATGGTACGATATGATGTGAGATTATCGTACGTAGTTTTCAGGTGTTTATGAAATATGACATGTATAGGATATAGTGGACTATGTATATATTGTATAAATGGTAAATAAGTACGAATATATATAGTTTGCTATATAATATACTGTTATGATTTTTATTGTGGATATATCGTGAAAGTTTTAAAACGTACAATATGATGTGTGATTATTGTACATGATTTATCACGGAAAATGTGAAATATTGTGATTTGTCTTCGGACGTGATGTGTGGTACAATATGATGTGAGATTATTGTACATGTGAGGCAAGTCGGAACCTAGCCTTTGGCCGGGCGAAGGTTACGATACAGTTAGAGCTCTAGTCTGTCAGCCATAGTACTTCATGTGAGGTAACGGGTGGTTATCTACTCATGAGTACTCCGATTGTTTTGGATGTTGGGTAGCGGGTGGTTACCCAATATCACCATAGTACTTCATGTGAGGTAACGGGTGGTTATCTACTCATGAGTACTCAGATTGTTTTGGATGTTGGGTAGCGGGTGGTTACCCAATATCACCATAGTACTTCATGTGAGGTAACGGGTGGTTATCTACTCATGAGTACTCAGATTGTTTTGGATGTTGGGTAGCGGGTGGTTACCCAATATCAGAGTAGTACTGCATGTGAGGTAACGGGTGGTTATCTGCTCATGGGTACTCAGATTGTTTTGGATGTTGGGTAGCGGGTGGCTATCCAATATCAGCGGTGTATTACGAGAGGGGTAACAGATGTGTACCAGCGTTCTTGGTACCCGTATTATAAATGCATTGGGTAACCAGAAGGGTTACTTAATTTCCTCATGAGCGTTTTATTTCATATTTCTTGGGTCAACCAGATGGGCTGACTATTGACTCATGAGGGCATTTATATTTGATGTTTTGTGATCTTTCGTATATATTGATATGCGAACTGTATTGTGATTTTACTCATACGAGCTATAAGCTTACCGGGTTTGTGTTTACAATCCCGGTGCACCAATTCGATGGTGTAGGGGATAATTCCGCAGGTGCTGATTAGTGGAGGTTGGGTGACGACTACAGAGGCTTGAAGTCGTTCATATTCTACTTGCGGTGAGGTTTTTAGTGTGGACTTGTGTGTGAGAATTTGTGAGTGATCTGTGAGGATTATTACATTTTCATTTGTGTATGGATTATAATTTGGGTTGTAATAATTGGTTGTCTGAGTTGTATTGAGAACTCAGAATTGATCCGCTGTTACACTTTAATGATTACTATTTATTTGAGATTATTTTGTGTTTAACGACTTTAGAATTTTGAGTTTTTAAGCTTGAAATTTTAGGGTCGTTACATCCAAGTCGAAGGCAGAGAGCACCATGGCTAGGATCGGCGTAGGGAAGCCCTCCTCCGTGCTCGTGCGTCGCTGGAGGTGATGGCTCGATCGGACCGACTGCGTTCGGTCCCTGTGGATCGCGCCGAGCTTCACGGCGTTGCTGGAGACCGTGCCTTGCTCGGAGGATGTTTGTGTCGTGGTCGTGAGGCTGCTGAGGTCGGCGGTGAGGAGCATCTCCCTCGGAGGAGGAAGATCGGATGCAAGCCGAGAGGAAGGAGGAAGGGTCGGGAGAGAGAGAACCGAGAGAGAGAGAGAGAGAGAGAGAGAGAAAGAGGGAGGCGTAGAGAGTGAGGGTTTCCAAAAGTGGAAACCCTAATCACAAAACATTCTATTTATACTCGTTTCCAAATCGGAAACTAACTTCCGACGTTAATAACTTTTACGTCCGACGTCCGATTCGAACGTGTCACATGTCCACGCACTCGTATCGACGAGCTCTACAACTTTCGTGAAGGAAGTTTTCGCAACCGATCGACGGAATAAAAGTCGATATAAACGTTACGGAAATGTAACGTTTTTCAATTTAAACGTTCCGAGAACGTTTCCGTTTCTCGTTTACTAACGTCGCAACCAAATACGTTCATTCTAATAAAATTCAAAATTTTATAGAATTCCAAATCAAACTAACATTGTTTAAAATTTAGGGTTATTACATATCCTGCTTGTGGTGAGGTTTCTAGCGTGGATTTGTGTGTGAGAATTGGTGTGGTTTTATTTGTGAGTTTTGTGAGAGATTGTGAGGATATTACATTTCCATCTTATTAATGTTGAATTATAAATTTGGGTTGTAATAATTGGTTTTTCTGAGTTGTATTGAGAATTCAGTGATGATCCGCTGTGCACGTTAAATGATTTCGATTTCATTGAGATTGTTTTTGGTGTTCTAACGACTGTGAAATTTTGAGTTTTTAGGCTCGAAATTTTGGGGTTGTTACGGTGATCATTATAATTGATTAGCATATATAATTTAGGACTTATTATTTCGAAACTTATTTGAAGTATTTCAACTCCTACATAATAATTGAGGACTTCTTGCAAAACCATGATATTTGCATTCCGGTAGTTGAGCTTTCAGCAGCACCTAGCACTACAAAAAAACTTAGAAAAAGGCACATTTAAATGTGGCTTCAATGTGCCTAATACCCATGTGGCCAACCCCCAAAAATTTCACAAATCCCCCTAAATGTGGCTTGCTAATTATATTAGGCACATTTCAAGCCACGTTTAAATGTGCCTTTTTCTATTTTTTTTGTAGTGTAGGATCGATCATCTGTAGTTCTATCGATACATAATTCTAAAAACAAATGATAGGAAGTATGAGCAACTCATTAACACACATATAGCCATGCGTACGATTCAATAAGGTGCAGTTCGGTAGCTAGCACAAGTACAGGACAAGCTATCGAGTGATAGTATGGCAATTGTAGTTCAAACACACCACCGTATTATTACAAGTTCCTCGATTATCATTACTTAGTCACGAGAAGATTAAGTTAAAAATTATGCACTCGATAATATCACATACAAACCCTGAGATTTAACTGAAAGTACTGATCGATACCAAAGCAATAGTTCTTGATCGAAAATAAGATAGGAGCTAGGGCACCATTACGGCATTTCTAGCATTACATACAGGCCTTTGTACGTTGTTCTTCATTCTCTTTCATGGTCTTCATGGAGATTAGGCTGAATTGGCTGGACTCGAAAGAAAGACATCTGGGACATCCTTTGGTGCAACTCTATGTCCCTCAAGTTCTCTTCAGGCTTTATCGTCTGTTTGTGCTGCAAAATCCATCAAGACAGATTTGATTATAACTTTGACCTTACAATAACATGCATGTAAAAATGTAAAATTGATTAACTAGAAAATATGTACGAAATCAGGCTTCCTAATTCATTTTTCTTTGAGTTGATGAAGTTTAGTTAACCAAATGGTTAAACATCACCAACTAAACATACCCACAGAGTAGAGACTGTCCATCCCAAAAGATGCATGCATGCAACCATTGCAAAAACTTGATCTTTTTTTTTGAATGAAGAATCCATGCATGCAGCATCTTATATATACATTATAAGCTTCAGTTAACATTATAATACCGTCTATATTCATATATATACACATCAAGAAGTTCTTAAATTAATACGTACAAACTATATATGCAACGAATATTTTCATTATATAATATAACATCTTCGATCAATTGAATATTCCTCATGGTTCACGACTTCACGTACTTCGTCACCTTCAATACTAGCTTGGTATTCTTTTACATGTATAGTTCAAAAACTCTTTCCAAGTAATTTTGTTGATTCAATTTCCCTTAATTTATTTCTGCAATGTTAACGTACGGCTGGTATCTAAACGCACTACATTTTATATTTGAAACTAAAGGAATCAGGTTTCAATAATAGAAGTTGAAGACTCAGTAGAACCTCTGTATATAATGAGACTATGCATACACTGATACACTTCTTAATTTGTATGAACAGTGAACTTACCAGCTCATAATTGAGGCGCTCATTCTCGTCCTCCGCAGCTTTGGTCTGAGCCGCACGTAGTACGTGTTCCATCCAAAAATATAGTTACGTTAATAACCATTGAAGTAAATTGTCTATACATGATAGCATATGTATTCAACTTGGAACATTAAAAAAATAAAGTAAATATAATCAGCCAATTTAATTAGGTCTCCAGTTACTTTGATACGTACACTGTCTCTCTGCCTCTGCAATACCTCTATCTGCGACAAACAAACAGAAAACATGATTAACTTAACTAGGAAGATTGAAATAATCTCTGAACACAACCAATATTAATTAATCAATGAGATCGAGCATCGACCGCTTGCCTTTTTGTTTCTGATACTAGTGAGGCCATTCTCGAGTGAGTCCTCCAAGTCCCCCAGCTCGCTGTGGTTCAAAGAATTTATGTCCTCCCCATTCAGATGCCTACACGAAAATATATCAATTCATATGTATGCTAGCTTATGTAACAATGCAGAACTAATGTTATCCACTAAAAAGAGAGACATAAATTTTGATCTACCTCTTGTAGACTTGCATGCCGTCATTTTCTTTCTTGTATCTATCAATTTCATTGGAGATGTTCTGCACCATTTATCATACATTGTTTCAAAATCTCACAATAGTTTAACCAAAATAAATATATAAATTTTAATTGGCAGACATTATTAAGGTTTTTTTTTTCAAAGTCGACATTACTAAGGGTTTTTAATATTAAAGATAATGCAGAGCAGCAGATGAACCCGGGACTAGCAGATCTGTTAGCAGATAAGAGTGAATCAGTGGAGGAACGTACGAAGTACATAGAAAGACTGAAAGAGATGAGAGAGATTTATAGTTCTCAGGGAAAAATGCTTGTTAATCATAAACTAGCTACCTATCAGTTATAACCTAACATAGAGACATGATCAGTTATTCCAATTTTTTGCAAAGAAAAGGAAGGGAATGGTATCTCATTTTATCACCAGATCTGTTCGAAGATGTTATATTTTAAATCCTTCAGTCAATATATTAACAGAATTTAATAATCAAATAAACTATCAGAGAGCTTAGCAAGAAAGACGCATAACCAGGTAAACCAGCAGTACTACTTCATCCTATTTGTAGATCTGTTTCATCAAATCTCATTTCATGTTTCTTATCATGCTTTTAGCAAAATATAAGGTAATATAATAACAGAATTTTTAATATATAAAGAGAGAGAGAGAGAGAGAGTGAGTGAATGAAACCTCATGCTTCTCATCCCACAACCTCTGCTGATTTTGTGAATGGTATCTATCTACAATTTCCATCATCCTTTCATCACATCAAGAAAAAAAAATCAATAATTTTTTGAAGGAGATCCGTAAATAAAACTCAAAACCCCAAAAAAAAAAATATTTAGCAAGAATTATAAACATGCAGCTATATATATACATATAGCTCCATACGTTTCTTGAGAGCCGCTGCAATACTCAGACATTTTCCCAGAACTAGAAATGATAATAAGAGAAACTTTAGCATCACAAAGAACTGTGATTTCCTTAGCCTTCTTGATGATCCCATTCTTTCTCTTAGAATAGGTCACCTGCCTGTTGCTTGAATTCTCAATCCTCTTGATCTCAATCTTACCCCTCCCCATCTTTAGTGCAGAATATATGTCTTTTCTACCGTATGAACACTATCTCTCTCTCCCTCTATCTCCCCTCTCTCTCTCTTTCCTCTTTCTTGCTTTAGTTTTAAAATGAAGAAGAGTCTTGAGAGGAGAGATGTCATAAAAGCAGAAGGTTCAAAATCAATATTTTTTTACCATCTTCTATTCTGGGTTCTGGGTAAAACCACTTTCGAAGTGCACGGAAGTGAAGGGCTTGTTTATGGTTTATTGACAACCCCAAGCCAACTGCCTTTGTTTAATTTTTTTTTTCTTCTCTTCTTATTTGTTGAAGCTAGTTATTATCCTTTGGTCTGCTTTTCTCTTTGTCTCAGTGGGACCGATTAACTACAATGTTTCTAGGGTTTCCTTAATATAGGCTTAATCAGTGGCTAGGGTTGCATATTGATTGTTCTAAATATGGACCATAATCAAATCTTAGATCTCTACCATCAAATCAATATCAACTCGTGTTGTTAATGATGGTTTTTTTTTTGGTGTAAGGGAAAGGAGACAAAGAAGTAGACGAAGGAAGTTTTGTGTGATCTGAATATAAAGAAAAGAATCTGATGCTTACCTACAAGAGTCAAAGAGTCATTAAGGTCATCTGTCACATGGAGAACTAAGCTAGCTATAGGTGACTGTATATGAAATGAAACATGTGAATTGAAATGTGTAAAAATACGTACAGATTTTTAGCTTGAGTAAATAGTACGAAGACCTAACAGATTAATTTTGGTACTTAATTCTGGATTTCTGGGGACACTTTTGCCAATGTGATTTGATTTTGACAATATGGCACCCCAAAATATGAAGATCCCTATAAGGATTGCGTTCTTTTTAGATTTTTATTGCGGCTTCATAGTGACTATCCCTGTACAACAATATATACGTGCATCAACGCTGATAAGAACAGCGGTTCAACAAGTGCATGCAATGAGAATGAGTGTTGACAACATTAATGTTCATACATGTTGCATTTCGTGGTTTAGAAACTGAACTTCAACAATTTCCATCCATGTCTGATAAACAACTTTCTTTGTCCAAATCCAAGTCGGTGTTGGATACTAATCTGTTCTAGCTAGTTGGCTAATATCTTTTTTTAGTTTAAGTAGGTTTGTTAACCCTAATCGGCGTTGAAGTTGGCTATAAATTAATTCCTAGCTTTGATCGAACTTGTTCGTTGCCATTAAATCGAGAACACAAGACTTGACCAATGGTGTATAACGAGGTTGTGGCTGCTGAGAGGCGGAATAGGGATTTGATGAGGGTTCACTATGAGGCTGAGGTCCGCAACAATCCTCTGAATTTCGACAACTGGCCCGCTTACGTAGCACTAGAAGAGTCCGCCGCTGCGAACAAGGGCCGAATCAGAGAGCTCTGCCGGCGAGCTGTAGCTAACGTCCCTCCGGTGCCAGATAGTTACCGCAGCGGGAAGCGGGGTTGGCGGCCCTACGTTGATTTGTGGACATATTACGCAAGTTATGAGGAGAGACATGGAGAGGTGGCGGAGGCGAGGGACGTGTTTAAGCAGTGCCTCGCTGTGATTCCTCACGGCAAGTTCTCTTTTGCAGAAGTATGGCTTCTTGCTGCGGGGTTGGAGTTACGGCAGGGGAGTCTCAAGGGTGCGAGGAGGATTCTTGGCAGGGGGTTAAGAGTTGCAGCCAAACCCAAGATGTTTAAGGGCTGCATTGAGATGGAGATGAAGCTTGGGAATGTGAATATGTGCCGGAAGCTGTTCGAGAAGTATTTGACTTGGAGGCCGGAGAATTGGGACTGCTGGGTCAAGTTTGCAGAGTTTGAGAGAGCATTGGGGGAGACAGAACGAGTTAGGGCCCTTTTCAAACAAGGCATCGCGTACCAGCAGAAGTTGCAGAGGGAGTTCCTTCTCGAAAGTCATGTACGGTTGTGGATGAAATATATTGAGAATGAAATATCGGAAGGGGAGGTTGAGAGGACTCGTCAACTTAGCCTCTAACTGAAGCGGAATTGGCAGCACCCGATGGTGTGGATCAGATATGCAAAATATGAGGCACACGAGAACCATTCCATTGAGAATGCTAGAAGGGTTTTCAGTAGAGCTGCCAATCGTTTTAGCGGAAATCAGAAGGTGCTGAAGGTGGTGCGAGAGAGCTGGTTCAATATGGAAGCTGGCTTTGGGGAGCTGGGTGATGTTAGCCTAGTCCATTCTAAGGTGCCCAAGGAGTTGAAGAGGAAGAAAACCCTCAACGTTGATGAAGATGAAAAGGTTAAACAACCTTTCTTTGAATATGTTTATCCTAACTGTAGAAGCTGAAATCCAATTGATTCATGTCTTTTATTTTTTATTTTTTAAAAAAAGATTTTCTATGTTTTAACACAATTGGAAAATTCAGGACAAGTTGGCTTACAACTTGGATATTCAGAACCAGCTCAATACTTTTACACATACTTTACAAAATTGTGAGCACATCAAGTGCTTCCAAGATATCAAGCACAAGGACATTCTGGTACCGAGTTTAACTAACCTCAACATCACTAGACTTGTAGATTCTGTAATCTCCATGTTCTAAACTTTAAATTTGGTCGGTTAACTAGAACCAATTTGAAACCGGGAAATCTCGTAGCTTGCTAAGATGTCTCTCCATGTCCTTTCTGGTCTTATTCCACTCTTCCCTCTCTATCACTGTGGTGGGATCATCTTTTTCACTCTGAAATGATACAAGAGAGCATGTTAGGTCATCCATACATCAAGTTTAATTAAAGAGATAGAGTTGAATAAGAGTGGGTTACCCCATGAACTATTCTGAAGGAGTTGCCATTGTCACGTATTACAAGCAGATCATGTTTTCTATCTCTAGTTCTTCCTCCTGGAACAGTGACCTATAGAAGCCATAAGCCCATAACAACAATTCATCAAGCTTAAGAAAGCTAACTTCCGAGTAGACATATATCTTTAACTATCAGTGTGACACTTCTAAAAGTATTCACTGCAATTCTATCCTATGACCCAAGCGCTAATAAAGTAAAAAGTATCCTCCTGCACTGCTGACGTGGAAGCTAACCTAAACTGGTTCCACAGTCTCTGAGTTGGCTCATCTAATGAAATTTAAGCAGGTCAAAATACAGGGAAGAGCAGTCACATTGCAAGTTGGCAACTATTAAGATTTAATCCATAGTTACATGAAGTAATTCCATAAGGGAATAAGGATAATAGAATGACATAATGAACCACATATGCAGTGCACGCATCACCATTCACCTTATCAGATTCTAAGATGATATTCCGACTGAATCATACAATACAGTGTTACATAATAATTTTTTTGATAGTGCTCTAAACTCCAAGTGGTGTAGTCAATCTGGAGAGACAGGGTGATAAGTGATGACTATGGACCTAAAATTTCTATGTACTCACAATATTCCAACTTGTACAGATCTCAACCAAAAACTCCAACAATAGGCCAACTCTTAAACTCACACATACATTCTAGGCAAAGCTGTTATGTTTTTTTCTTTTCTTTTCTTTTCTTTTAACAAACTCACAAGCACAAAAACTATGTTTCATTTAAGTTGATAAGGCTCCCTAAATATAACCAGCCAATTTCAATTTCAAAACTCAAAAGCAAACATAACAAGTAGAACTCTCACCAGAACTTTTGCTCTGCTGATAGACTTTGTCTTGGAATCAATTACATAAATCTCTTCAAAATCCAGTACAAAATCAGGGTCTCCCAAGCGCCGGTTCCTGTAGTGCTTTGTCAAATAAACCTGAAACATATATTCAGCTTACTGAGTGATGCAATTGCTGATAAAAAGTCGCCCATTTACAAAGAAAGCAGAGAAGTAAGAACACCAATCCACTTGGATACTCAAAAAATTATTAATCTTGACAACACCGTAACTTAAAACGCAGTTGTACCAATCCTTCCCAATTGTACAGCTATCAAAGACGATACAAAAGACACACTTCTCTCATACCTTTAGAATGTCCCTCTCGGTCTTGTACAACGGGTCTCTAGGAGCATCAATCGGCGGTTCCGTCACATTGTAGCTGGCATATTCACTCTTGGCACATCGAATGTACTGACATTTGCAGCAAAACAAAGAGTAACTACATTAAGCTTCACTAACCAACCATACTACATCGCCCCTAAATCTTAGTAACTTGATATAAACTACAAGCTTCAGAGTAGTACCTTGTCAGGCATTGGAGCTAAAACCCTAGGAATGGCATAAACATCTGTATCCGGAGGAGTAACATACATCTACATTCAGATTAAAGAAACAACTATCCAACCATGAATCTTCGAAATTTAAGCAATTCGTTCCGGGAATTCAAAACTGAACTTGCATAATTGCTGACCTCCCTGAAATCGAAGACGTCGTTGTCGGGGTCCGGCGGTTTCCTTATAAAGAAATCACAATCCAGCAAGCTAATCTTGTGAAACTCGTCCTCGTTAATCCGATAATCCACCACCATCTCCGAGTCCCAGCCCTGCGTGTAGACGAAGCTCTTGCTCTGCACCATGGCGATCTCGACCTCGCCGTTGGCAGCGGCGACGGCGGCGGCGAGGGGGTCGTACTCGATGTCGAAGTCCTTCTTGTTGTCGACCTCCTCGAGCTCGTCGTCGTCCATGTCGTAGTCGTCGGGGCCGCCTCCGTCGGCGTCGGCGTCGTCGGCGCGGGCTATGAAGGAGCGGCGGTTGAGGGCGGGCTTGGGTTTGAGGGAAAGGAAAGGGAGGGGGTGGGAGGAGTGGAGGAGGAGAGGGGTGGTGGGAGTGAATAGAGGCTTGTGGGAGGTGAAGAGCGGCGGCGGAGAGAGGAAGAGAGCGGTGGCTCTCATGGCTTTTCCGGCTTTGGGGGGTTTTGGATTGAGCAAGTGAGGAGTGAGCTCAAGACTTGTCAGCGCGCGCTATCCATTATAACCGTAGAGAGTAGAGACAATATTAAATTGCAAATAAAAAAAACAAAATTTAAGCGTAGAGATTATATTAAATAGTCCTGTCGCACAGATTTATATAATTTTATTTAAAATATGTTTTTAAAAAATAATTTTATTATGTAATTTTATTTTCTATGAAATATAATTTTAGTAAAACACATTGGTGTAACATTTGTACTTTAACAATATTGTCTTTCACTCTTTCTGTTTCTATGTGATGATAAATGTATAGATTGCAAATTTACAATTTATAATTTGATAAAAAAATTTGGTGCTCATTTTATAGTAGTAGATATAGAATATAGAGGGATAAAGTTGGAAGTACATAATTTGGTGAAATTTTTAAGTGCTCATTTTATAGTAGTAGAGATTTATATGAGTTGACTGACTTTAAAGCAAATTTTTACCTTATTGATCTTAGATGATTGAATTTGAAAACCACACTGTCTAGTTGATTTTGGATGAAAAATAGCCACCAACTAATACAAAATTTTGAGCGATTTTTTTTTAATTTTATGAGTTTGAGCATTACTAATTCATATGTGTTTTATATGGTCAGTACGGATCAATCTTTACAGATAGTTATATAGGGTTTGAAGTTAGAAGGTAGTATTCTTTAATTATAGATGTGTATTCCATAGAACAATACTAAATATTAACGTTGTCGATATAATACACTGTTGAAAACCGACGGCACTTCAAAACAAACGACGATATACCAACACAATACGTGCAACTAGGGTGCCATATTTCGCCCTCTTTTGCAAGCATTATCCAAACCCACCCGCGATCCACTTTGAAGCAAAGGTTTCGTTGAATTCCAAAGGAAGCTATTAGCCAACACACATCTTTAACCCTAGAACAACAAACTCATATCGGGTCCGGGCTTCGGGCCACAACAACCCGGCCGATCCTCTCCTCGGAATTGTTCTTCTAAGAAAGAACGTCTCAAAAAATTTCCTCGTCTTCAAGTCAAGACCCCCCCAAGCCAATTTTTTCAGTTAAAAAGACTTCCCCCCTCCTCTCTGTCTCTAATCCCGCCCAATCGAATTCCCCCTAATTTCTCTCTCTCTCCCTCTCCTAGATTAAAATTAGGGCTTCTTTTTTTCACCTAATGCCCCCATCTTAATTCCTGCAATCTCCGATCCCAATTCTACCCTAGAGAATATGGACGACCCCATCTCCGCCGCCGAATCCTCCCGCCCCTCCACCTCCGTACTCAAATCCGGCGACCGCCAAATGTTCACCGTCGACCTCCGCCCCGGCGAGACCACCATAGTCTCCTGGAAGAAGCTCGTCAAAGATACTAACAAACACAGTGGCCTGCCTCCGGTCCCCGCTCCCGAGCCTCCCGCCAACGCTCACCCTAGCCTCGAGTCTCGTATAGCTCCGGTGAGACTCCGAATTCGGAAAAGCTCCGTGCCGTCCGTACATTATTCACTGTGATTTTTTTCTTTCGGTGAACTTGTTAATTGACTTGCTCTTTCTAGCTTGTTTATTTACTCGAAAAAGTAATGGCTTGTTTTCGAAATTACTGCGAGTTACTTTTAAGTAATGCAGCTTCTGATTTTACTGCGGGTCTGTTAAATTGAGATGTTCATCGAGGGTGATAGGGCTGTCGATCAGATTTGGTGCTATAGAGATATACACAATCTGCATTTTTACTCTTTGGACGGCAATTGTTTGATAAGGTCAACTGTTTTGTTCTTGATGGTTTTGTCTGGTTGTTAACTGGGGATCACTTTTTCTAGGTACAAGTACAACCTTCCGGAGAGGGAGAGGGAGAGGGAGAGGAAGGGAAAGATGAAGCTGCGCCAAATCGTTTTAGTGCTGTGATTGAGAAGATCGAGCGTCTTTATATGGTATTTTGATTCTAGTGTTGATTGTGCTGATGATTTGGTTCTTAGTTTGTTTGGCTTTTGTGTAACTCGGTGTTGTATTATTTTTTCATGTGACAGGGTAAAGACAGTAGCGATGACGAGGATCAAAATATTCCTGATGACGATCAGTATGACACTGAGGACTCTTTTATTGATGATGCCGAGTTGGTAGGTATCTATTGATCTTTAACAGTATATATTCAGGCTTGACAACTGTGCTAATTAGTTTCTGTTGTTGATTTGAATGTGTAATGCAGGATGAATACTTCGAAGTTGATAATTCAGCTATTAAGCATGACGGATTCTTTGTTAACAGGGGTCAACTAGAACGAATGTAGGTTTTCTTTGGTCTTTTTTCTAATTCTGTATATTATTATCTATTATATTACACATGAGTGTTTTACGTTTGAATTCTTTGTTTTGGAACTGAGTTTTTTCCTGATAATGGAATCAATTTAGTCGTACATAAAATTTTGATATCGTAGTATTATTTCTGTTTAAGTTTTGATGTTTTCTTCTTTATTCCTAGAAACACAACTGCTGCATTACCTAATCAGCAACCGAAGAAAAGGAGAAGAAAAGATGCAAAGAACCCTGGTGAAAATCATGGTAGTCTTGCGCCAAATAGACAAGCTAAGTTAGGTAAGACAGCAGGAGCAAAGATGTCATCTGCTCTTGGTCTTGCAAAGAGCTCTTCTGCTCTCAATACTATCGCTGTAACCACGGAACACCGTGATGATATGAAATTTCAGAATTCATTGAATGCTTGTGGGTATTCACCCACTAAAAAGTCTGTTGATTCTAATTCAGTTATCAATCCTTCTCCTTTGAAAGCTTTGGATCGAGATGCTTCTGGACTGCTAGGGGAGGTGAAGGATATTGATAAACCTAAGTCAGGAAGCCTGCTTCATAACGACTCAAGTAATAGATTTAAAGATGCAGGTGCTTCCTCTGATGCATCATATCATAAATATCATGATAAAAGTGCGTATTCACAAACGAAAATCCAGTCGGGTCGGCTATCAAGCAATGCTGATGAGC
Organism: Argentina anserina; assembly: GCF_933775445.1. Taxonomy (NCBI): domain Eukaryota; kingdom Viridiplantae; phylum Streptophyta; class Magnoliopsida; order Rosales; family Rosaceae; genus Argentina; species Argentina anserina. The sequence goes on along the minus strand of NC_065873.1, from coordinate 23,200,833 downwards.
TGGAATCATCAGTTCGTGCGAGAGTGAAAAATGGGATCCGTCAATTGCCTGATCTTAATCTTTCCGACGGGAAGTACTCTGTTCCAACTACAGTGAGTACTTTTCATGTAAATCTCTTTCTTATTGTGTTTGTCTCTCTTTATGTAATGTGCTGTCACTGGAAAGATGTCAATAGGTGTGGGCTAAGTACACGGGAGGTGTGATAAGATGAAAATTATTCTCCAGTCCAATTTTGTTCCTTCGATGGAATTACGCAGATGTTTCTTGTACTTTTCTGAGTGAGAGTAGAAATAATTGTGACATTTGAAATTGTGCAGAAAACTTCACATGTGCACAGAAAGGAGGGATCTAGTGTAAGGCCAAAGGGTTCAATGCTTGAAAAAGCTATTAGAGAGTTGGAACGGATGGTTGCAGAATGTAAGAAATGTTCCTTTGATTTTCCATCCTTTCTCTTATCTAACCAATAATTTTGCATCTGTTTCAGTTGTTTCGTCAGACTATATAGATACTGATTTGAGAAAACTACTTGCTGATAATTTTGCATTCTGTGTACAATGACAATCTCAGCAAGGCCACCTGCTATGGATAATGTAGAGGGAGATAATTCATCCCAGGCAATCAAGAGGAGACTTCCCAGAGAAATAAAGATGAAGCTTGCTAAAGTGGCTAGACTAGCGGTAATTTCAATAGCTAATTTGATTAAAACTCTTTCTGCTGTCATTAATTACAGCTGTGTAGTTACAAGTTTCAACATATATCCCTTTTTTTTTTCTACAGCAGGCTAACAATGGAAAAATATCAAAAGAGTTACTTAACCGGCTTATGAGTAGTCTTGGTCACTTGATACAGCTCAGAACATTGAAGGTATCACACTATTTTTTCCTTTAAAAAAATAATAAATGAAAAAACCTGGACTATCCAAAGTGATTAAATTTTCAGTGTTTACATACGACTTAAACCTATGCTAATTAGTCTGGAACTCAATACTGCAACCTGAAAAATACGAAGGTCGCCAGCTAAGAGCTTCTGGGTCAGTTAAATTGCTGTGGGGTGATATATGCAACTATAAAAGTGCAAAGTTACTAGGGATTCTGGGTTCCATTCCAAGTTTTCTTGATTTGAATAGTATTAGATCGATTCGACCCTTTAGTAAAGCCATTCTTGAAACGGTTGTACAAGACAAGATTGTTGGGTTTCCAGCCCATGTGTTTTTCCTAAGATGGTTTCTTAGAGTATGGTGTTCCGGTAAGGATATGGAATCCTTATTGATGATGGTTTACTTGTAGAAAGAGGAGGCTTTATAGCCTACCACTATTAGGAATAGGATTCCTATTTGGTGAGGAAATATGTTTGTTGTCCTTATGGCTATATAAGGAGGGGTTATGCTATAGGTTTAGGCATCACAGAGACAAAGAGCATAGTGTGTTCCATTCTCGGTTAGAGGGTGAGAGAGGGCAGAGAGGAGAAAGATAGGAAGAGAAGAGTCCTTGTTTTCTTAGTCTTTCTTGTGTACCCATTATTAATATAGTGGAAGTGTGTTTCTGTCCGGTGGATGTAGGCAAAGCTATTTGCTGAACCACCTTAAATCTGTGTTCCTGTGTTCTTTTCTTTGTGGTTGTTTCTCTTGGTTTGCTGTGCTTGTTCTGTTTCTCTGACTAACTTGTTGACCGATTCACTACAAGTGGTATCAGAGCCTGGTTGAAGGTTGGGTTCGGCTGAATCGGTGTTGTCAGAATGGATGATGATGTGAAAGGCACAATGATCAAACTCACCCACAAGAATTGGGTGACGTGGAAGCCAAGAATGGATGATATCCTGTAGGGATATGTATGAGCCCATAGAGGGTGCGGCTGCAAGGCCAACCAATATGGATGATGAAAGGTGGCAAGAGAAGGGCCACATGAAGCGGATGTGTCGAAAGTGGAAACAAAACAAAAAGAAAAGCAAGTACCAAGATGAAGACAATGGCTATACTGCTTGTATTTCAGATGTTTCGGATGAGCTTCTTACTTTACAAGAATGTCTATATGTGGGTGACAAGGGTCATGATTGGTTCGTAGATACGGGTGCAAGTTGTCATGTTAGTTCCAACTTGGAGCTCTTTTCTACATACAAGGCATGTGGCTTTGGGATGTTAAAGATGGGCAATTCAAGCTACTCCAAGATTTCGGGAATAAGAGATATTTGCATCGAGACTAATCTGGGTTACCATATGACATTGAAGGATGTGAGACACGTTCCGGATCTACGTGTCAACATACTGTCTGCAAGTGCTCTTGACAGGCAAGGTTTCCACCAGTTTATTGGTGATGGGAAGTGGAAGCTGACGAATCGATCGTTGGACGTTGCTAGTGGAGAGTTTTGTCGTTCCTTGTACAAGACACATAGCTTGGTGTATAAAGATGACTTGAGTGCAATGGGTGATACTTCTTCGGACATACGGCGTCATGGTGACGGCCATATAAGGAAGAAAGGCGTTCTGGAAAAGTGGTCCCAAATGTCCTTTTCCAATGGGTTTTCTGACCAGGGTGAAGATGGTCAAGAGTTGTTCCACCAACAGGGACATGGTGATGAGTTGTTCGATCAGGGGGAGCCTGATCAGGGGGAGCTGCATGCTCCAACCACATAGTTCTGCATCAAGTCAGCTTGGGCGGACTCTCGATGATGGAGTCGCGCCGGTGTACCTCCCTCATGGTCTGGAGGGGGAGATTGTTGGGTTTCCAGCCCATGTGTTTTTCCTAAGATGGTTTCTTAGAGTATGGTGTTCCGGTAAGGATAGGGAATCCTTATTGATGATGGTTTACTTGTAGAAAGAGGAGGCTTTATAGCCTACCACTATTAGGAATAGGATTCCTATTTGGTGAGGAAATATGTTTGTTGTCCTTATGGCTATATAAGGAGGGGTTATGCTATAGGTTTAGGCATCACAGAGACAAAGAGCATAGTGTGTTCCATTCTCGGTTAGAGGGTGAGAGAGGGCAGAGAGGAGAAAGATAGGAAGAGAAGAGTCCTTGTTTTCTTAGTCTTTCTTGTGTACCCATTATTAATATAGTGGAAGTGTGTTTCTGTCCGGTGGATGTAGGCAAAGCTATTTGCTGAACCACCTTAAATCTGTGTTCCTGTGTTCTTTTCTTTGTGGTTGTTTCTCTTGGTTTGCTGTGCTTGTTCTGTTTCTCTGACTAACTTGTTGACCGATTCACTACACATTGAAGGTATCACACTATTTTTTTTCCTTTAAAAAAATAATAAATGAAAAAACCTGGACTATCCAAAGTGATTAAATTTTCAGTGTTTACATACGACTTAAACCTATGCTAATTAGTCTGGAACTCAATACTGCAACCTGAAAAATACGAAGGTCGCCAGCTAAGAGCTTCTGGGTCAGTTAAATTGCTGTGGGGTGATATATGCAACTATAAAAGTGCAAAGTTACTAGGGATTCTGGGTTCCATTCCAAGTTTTCTTGATTTGAATAGTATTAGATCGATTCGACCCTTTAGTAAAGCCATTCTTGAAACGGTTATACAAGTTTTTTGTCACATGGTTGTTATGTATTTATGCCTTTTCTTTCTGTCTAAGAGGCCATTATGTATGCTCTTTACTTTTGCTGCAGAGGAACTTAAAGATTATGATCAATACGGGTCTATCAGCCAAAAAGGAGAAAGATGACAGGTTTCAACAGATCAAGAAGGAAGTTATAGATATGGTTAAGACAAATGCATCCTTTTTGGAGTCTAAGGTATGTATAGCACAGCCTTGCTGCTTGTGTTTAAAGTGTGTTGCCTCTTTGGAATAATCCTATGTACATCATTATTGTTCATCTTATGTATTGCTATCTGGATTATATGTAGTCATGATTTGGTACCTTTTACTTTCGTATAGTCCACGACTCCTCAAGCTCCATGGCCAATGTGTAATTGGTTTTGGACATTGTACCCTTAGTGTTCCCTTATCCCTCAAGCTCTTAAGGCCAATGTGCACCCTTCGTCCTTCAATTTCACCATATCTTTGCTGTGTATTTGGATTGTGAAACTTTCAGAAAGTCCTGTTCTTTGTTTGCTGGGCAAGTAAATCCTATTATTCTACCATTTGGGAGTAATCTGTTGGTTGTCTGCTATGATATGTTTTATTTTCTCCTTTCTCTTCTGGTGCTTGTATTATGTCTGATATCCAAGATCAACTTTGCATGCAAGGCAAATGTAAAACAAATGATTTTCTCAGGCATTGGAACAACAAGCTGGAGCCTCTGATGATTTTCAAGAAATAGCTTCTGGAGCAAAAGATGTCTCTAAAAGAAAGTTCAGCATGGATCCTGTATTAGAGGACAAGATTTGTGACCTCTATGACCTCTATGCTGATGTACTGATTCACACTTGCAATATTGTTTGTGAAAGTTTCGTTCCTTCTATTCTGCTCGTCTTAATTCTATGCTCCTTATTTCTTGTTCTAGGGACTGGATGAAGATATAGGTCCACAAATAAGAAAGCTCTATGCTGAGGTATCTTTCTGGGTTATCTTCCCTGTATGTAGAGACCATTCAGATTTTGCTTTTTCACTCGCTTACACAAAAAATTCTATCACTTTTTATGTGTTGGTCTTTGTTAAGGCATAATTTGTAATGTAAATGTTGTTACATACTGTTTGGTAATGTTCTTGGAGCTTTGCTTATTATAATCTCATGTGGAACAGTTAGCAGCATTGTGGCCTAGTGGTTTGATGGACAATCATGGGATCAAAAGTGCAATTTGTCGGGCAAAAGATAGACGGAGGGAGCGATACAGCCAAAATAAAGTATGTGAACCTTGCATCCCGAATCCTATATACCCCACTAGTTTCATGCATACTTTCATGTGGTTGCTTCACTGTTTTTTTTCTTGTCCCTAATCTGCTTCTCTTAGCTCTTATTATCGAAATCTCTGAAAGTAGTTATTTTAATTGATATTTGGACAATATATTTTTTTCAAACTTTTCTATCAGGATCAGGAGAAAATGAGGAGGAAAAAGATGTTGACTCCAAAAGTAGAGGAGTCAGTTCGAGTTGAGGCAAGTTCAGTTCCCCAGCAACTGTATATGCGGGAGAGATTAGCAACTGAACCGGGCAGTCATGGTTCGGGGAACAAGCCTGTATCAGGTACAACAGCGGCTGTGAGAATACCCAGTCCAATAAATGGTCCTAGCTTTGACAGGCTCAAACAAGAGAAGCTCAAGGGAAGCGCGAGCAATTCTCCTGATGACACGAGGGTCGGAGATGGTGCGATGATAAAGAAGAAGGTAAAGAGGAAGCCAGAACAAGAGTTGGATGAAACTCGGATACGGCCAGATAAATTACCTTCGCAACAAGGTGATGAAAGACAAAAGCCGCTAAAACAGGCGGCTGGTGTCCCCCATAAGTCAAACCATCAATCCACAGGCCTTCCTAGTGTTGAGCAGTCTAGCTGACATAATATAGCTTAAATTAGGAAGTTTACAACATAAGAATGTTTGTGTAACAGAGCTTTTTCATTTTCTTTTCTTTCCTTTTTTGGTTCATTTTTCTTTGGTTTGGCTTCATTCATTGCGACTCTGATTGTTGCCATCTTTGTAATTATCGATGTTAACTACATGGTGCTTAATTATGCATTAGGGATTCTAGATTTGAATAGAGATAGAAAAAAGCTGTAACTTTTCTTGTGCAATGTAGTTCATTGTCCTTCTCAGCGTGTCATATTTTGGTCTAATCATTCTAGCTGTGAAGCTGATGTTCCATGTTCATAGTAAACATTGAAATTCACCACCCATTTTTCTCAGTTTCTTAATGCATATCAAAGTCTCCCTAATAACATGTAATTAACCAAATGCAGACTGGTGGGCATGTTTACTCACTTGAATTGATACGGACTACACAGTGTTCTAAATATCGGATATATCGGCGATATATCGGCGATATTTAGAAAACGATACGATATCGCCATATCGGTTGACTATATCGGTCAACGGTCAAATATCAGTCAAACCCCGATATATCGGTCAAATATCGGTCAAACTCCGATATATCGGTCAAACTCCGATATATCGGTCAAACTCCGATATATCGGTCAAACTCCGATATATCGGTCAAACTTTGATTTTTTTATTATTTTATCAATTTTTGTTTAATTTTTTAATATTTATTTCCTCTTTTTTTTTTTGAAAAACTTATTTTTTTTTCATTTTTTCATATATATTTTTACTTTATATATTTTAAATATATATGATGAATTTCAAGTCTAAATAATCATTCTTAAATGCCTATTTTTATTATTAGATGTCGTTCGTGTACTTTAATTGTCATTAAATCAAGTATTTATTTTCTTTAGTTTACTTAGTACCGTTTTTTTAGTTTATTTGATACATATTAAAGTATAATTTTATAAATTTTATTGAAAATAAGCAAATCCGATATATCCCCGATAAAACCGATATATCCCCCGATATATCGTTTTACCTCTCGACCGATACGATACCAAAAACGATATTTAGAACATTGGGACTACATAAGTCGGAGACAACATCAAGTTCCAATTCATCATTTTTTTTTAAATCTGATACGATCTGAGTAGATAGATAAAGAAAATAAATCACTGTTGAAGTTTTGACACCTAAAAATTGGGACATATGTTATAACTTTTGTTTTACTCTAAATCATTAATCGACTTTGTGCAAACTAGATCTTCAAAAGATATTTTCTCGACAATGTAAAAGAAACTTATACACATTAATTTCTAAAACAATCACACTCTAAAATATAAATGATGGAGATGAGTAGAATTAGGTGGGTGAGTCCCAAGCTTGAAGGCAAATGAAATGTATGTATCGTCGCACAAAGAAATGTTGATCAGACGAGTCATTAACAATTTCTTATTTAAATTTGGTGTGAGAAAATGACTAGCCGAAAAAAGAAAAGAATATGTAACGGCGGCAGCTCCAGTTAGAATTCCCGCCTTTTTATTTTTCCTCGCTCTCTCTTTCTTCCCCAATTTCAAAGCCCTCACAGAGAGAGCTCCCACACACTCGAATACCCTAATTTACTCCAACTTCCACTCCTCAATTCTCCCAATTCAATCTTCGAAATGTCCCCGGCGCCCCCGCCCAAGATTTGATACATTCTTAAATGAAAATCTCCGCCAACGTCTTCATGTCGCGGAAGCTCGTCCCGCCGGAGATTTTCGACGCCCTTCACGACGCGCTCAAGCTCAACGGCGCCACCGTCGTCCTCTGCAGCGATCCCTCCCGCACCGGCCCCGACGACTTCCACGTCATCGCTTCGTCCGACCACGTAACCAATCCCCACCCGCTCTCTCAATTTCTCATATCTTCACTCTGTTTCTGTGATTCATTTTTCTCTTTCATCGAATTTGCAGGAAAAATTTGAGGATCTCAGAGCCAAGGGCTGCCAATTGCTCAGTATGGCTTTCCCAATTCGGAAGTCCTGTTTTTATTTTTATTTTGTTTCAGTTTAGGAATTAGGGTTTGTGATGATTAGACCATTGAATTGATTAGGAAAGGAAGGATTAGTCGGGGTTGCGGTGAATCATAGTCTATATAGTCACACTTAAGCAGCATATATAAGGCTGCTTTATGAAATGCAGCTCGGTTTGGGAGTTCTAAGACCATGAATCTTGTGAAGTTACTTTTATAACTTATTGTGTTAGAGATTTTTAAGACTTGTGAGTTCATTTCTCGTGTTTTCGGAAATGATGCTGATATTTGGGCATGTGCTTCTGATGGTTGGATAGGTCCTCAATGCGTGTTTTTGTGTGCGAGTGCACGCAGGTCGCTGCCTAAACGAGGGTTTACTTGTTGTCTAGCATTGGACGGTATCAATGTGCTTGCCTCTGGTTTTGAGGCAGATGAAAAGGTAAAGCGCCTGCGGTATGTGCATGTATGATTTTTTCTTTTTTGCTTGCGGATAGTTTAGTTTCAAATCATCTAAAGTATGTCTTGATTGTCTTACATGTTGTTGTTGCTAGATCAAGTTTCAAATAATTTTCCTGTGTAAAGTTTTTAAATATACTTTCATTTTCAATTGTCTTCTACTTTTACCATTTTGAAACTTGCTTTTTCTCGGTCCCTCTCCCCTATATGTATATGTGTGTGTTTTTCTTTTGGTATATTCATCCCTGTTTAGTCAGGTTCTTACTAAGTGTTCTGGTTACTTTACGGTAAACTTTTTTCCTATCTGATTCCTGATTTTGTATATAATTGTGTTGCAGGTTAAGATAAGTAACTTGGTAACATCAATGGGAGGAATTCTTCATGTTAAACCATCTATGGATGTTAGTTTTGTCATCGCAAAGAATGTCTTGGCTGCAAAATACAAGGCTAGTAACTATACCATTTTTTTTCACAATTCAATATTTTTTTTTAAAAATTTATTTTGAATTTTTGGTACTTTTAACCCAATAAAAAACCAATAAAATACTGTAGCAAGTCACCTATACATTATACCTAATCTCGTAAATTTTGAATTTGCTAGTACTTGAGTCACTTGTAACTGGAATCCAAAGATGCGGAATTCTGTTTTAGTCATTGGTAAATATTTGTATATATGGGTTCTGATGGATCACTTACAGTATAAGAAAAAAGGTATTTTTTGATAAAAAAAAAGCGAGTTATGGCAGATTTCTCATTTTCCTTCCTGTTGGTAAATTTATATATGATTAGTGATTATTTCCTCCTTCTTATGCAGTGGGCTGTAAATATATTAAAGAAGCCAGTTCTTACCATTAATTGGTTATATCAATGCTGCAATGAACATTTCCTTGTTCCTCAAGAGTCCTTTAGGGTTCTTCCATTTTCTGGTTTGACGATCTGTGTAACCAGAATTCCAGCAGGTTTTTTTTTAAGTTATCTATATCACTTCTTCTGAAGTGTGTTGTTATCTTATTATATTAAAAAAATATTTGCTGCTAATATACTCATTTCTTTCAGATGAGCGGAAGAAGATTGAAATACTAATCACAGAAAATGGTGGGCAGTATTCTGGAGAACTCACAAAGAAGTGCACACATTTGATTTGTGATATATCCTTTGGTGCTTAATATAAAGCACAAATCTGAATCATATTCTTAGTTTTCTAGGATATACCTGTATTGTAAGCATCTTCATGAAGTTTTTGAGTATCAATAGTGGTGGGTTGTCTAAGATCAATCTCTCCACTTTAATATAAACCACACCACATCGTCGTTTTATTCTGCATTGTTTTATCAAAAATTATTTTTCATTAATCCAGTCCTGCAATTTCTGTATGTAAGAAATGCCAATTACATCTGTTTTTAACTGTTTTCTTTCTAATGTTTCAGCTTTTGCCGCTTATGTGTGCATGTCATTGCTATTGCAATTTCATTTATTAACATGTTCCCATCTGGTCTGCATTAGAATTGACTTTCAAACGTTTTTGCATCTTCGTTTTTGATCATGTTTTCATTTCAGTCTTCAAGCATTGTCGTTCTTAACTGCTTGCACGCTCCAGAAGGTGACAAGTACAAGGTTGCACGAAAGTGGGGTCATATTTATATTGTAACTCGGAAATGGTTTGATCAGTCAATTGCTAGAAGAGGTAATGCTTTACTATATCTTCTGTAGCCTTTGATGAGTTTGGCTTTTAATATTTTTCCTCTTTGTTGTGTATTTGTGCAACATGCGGACCATGACATCTCTTAATAATTCTGCCTTGTTTTTTTTTTTTTTATAGCTTGTCTCAATGAGGAGTCCTTTCCAGTTCAAGGTGGTTTTGTATCTTCAAAGAAGATTGTAAAGGGTTGCTTTGCTTCACAAAATAGCCAAAGCAATTGTAGTGGGTTCTTGCAATCCGCACCACCGTCGGTGGTCGCAGATTCAAGTTTCACAACTGCAACTTCTGGTGGCATTGTGGATTCTGATTTAGAAGTGACTGTTTCACAAAGCATGCTTCCAACATATTCTTGTGCCCCATTATTTTGTAAGGAGGGGGATAGCAAAGTCCCTCCCTTAGAATCAAAATGTGAGGTGACCCTTGAAGATTGTGTTGCTGATGATTCTCAGTCTGAAGATAATGACATGTACCTGTCAGAATGTAGAATATCACTTGTTGGTTTTGAAGCTTCTGAAATGCGTAGATTGGTTAATATTATTCGCAGAGGTGGGGGTTGCCGTTATATGGTACTCAATGATAGGTTGACACACATAGTAGTTGGAATTCCTTCTGAAATGTAAGTCTGTATGCTTTTTTGTTAGAACACTAAAAGCATAGTAGTTTCATTTTCTCACATGCTTAATTTATTCCCCAGTGAAAAGAAGGAGGTAAGAGGATTGGCAGCTTTAGGTCTCATTCATGTGGTCAGAGCCATCTGGCTTGAAGATTGTGATCGTAAGAAGAAAGAGATACCTGTTCTCCAGAAACATAGTGCCTCTGATATACTTCTTCCTAAAGGTTTGCTAATTATACTCTTGAAAATGCACCTTTCTTTTAAAATTATCTGTCATTTATTTGTTTATATGCTGACTTATTCAGTTATGTGATTGTATTTCAATAGAAGCTGTAGCTCACATGCATTCAGATATATTTGTTTTGTTCTTTTCCAAGCAGATATCGCTATTAACTTTGTTTCACCATTATCCTCTAGGAGCACTGACAGGTACGAGTGGTATGATTCAAGGGAAAGATTTTACCATTCATCAGAGGATGCCTTCTGATCAATTATGTGGGGATAGTAATGTGGCAAGTGGAGTGGATTTATTGGAGAAAAATAGAGAAGAGGTAACAGAAATAATTAGGAACGATAATAGGCCCATGCAAGCAGCAGTTAAATCATTCGACAAGAATAGACTACCTATCATACAGGATAAAAGTAAGGTTCAGTTACATGTCAAAACAAGGGGTCAACAGAATATTCGACTTGAATCACCTGCTCAAAATGGCAAACATTCTTCTGTATTTAAGGCCAAAAGTTTCTGCTTTTCAGATTCCTTTCCTGAAGACAGGGTAAATTCTTAAATGCATACTGAACTAGAATGATCCTTGCAATTTCCAGTTACATGTGAATATAAATTTGCTTTCTTCTGATTTTGGTTGTGACTGCCAGAGAGGTGAAATTATTGAATGGGTAAATCAAGGGGGAGGATTGGTAACTGATGCTCATTTGAAGCAGAAGGTGCACTTCACTATTGAATGTCATGGTGTCATACCCAAATCTCTAGGCACTACTCAAACTACATATGTATCAAGCCACTGGATCCGGTCATGTTTGGAGGTATATATAAGATTTCCTTGCAATACTAGTTTTGCTCTTACCTTTGCATGATGATATCTTCATAAACTTTTGGAATAACTATTACACAATACATCACTAAATTTATGTAAGACACACATCATAAATCTGATTGGGTGTGCCACTTGTTGGGGAAAGAGAAACCGTTTCTAGATACTCTTTCTCTTTTTTCCCTCCCTTAGACGAGAATGAGTAGTTTAACTTTTGGGCGGTGGTAGGACTTTAGATTTTGCTCTGAGGCCGAAATCTTTTCCTCTTACCAACAAGGTGGTTTCAGGAGAGGGAGCATACATTTGAATTTGGTATGGGTCATTGACAGGAGAGGGTTGATTTTGTTTCTGTTTGCCTTCTGTACAAAATAACTAAGGGAACAAAGGGATTGAGACAATTCTCTCCCTTTCTGTAAATCTTCATTTTGTTAACCCCTTTAATATCGGTCACTATAAAGCTGATTTCATATTTTTGTGAATACTTAGCTGATTTGATTATGTCCATTGGATCCATCATTCCATATTACTAAGCCCTATATTAGTCACATCTTCATTTTACCTCCCGATCCAGTATGTTGACACTAAAGGTCTTTAAGTTCAAACTTCTGTTACTGCTATTGTATACTATTGCCATTGTATATCTGTATGCAATCACTGTGATTTCTGTAAATTTAGTGAACCTGAGTTTATATTCTACTAGTACAAAGTGCTAATTGGCTTAAATTTTACTGTTCAAGGATGGATGCTTGCTGGATGTTAGTAATCACATTCTTTACTCTCCTCTTCCCTGCCGGACTCCGTTGCCTGGATTCGAATGCTTTCGTTTTTCTGTTTCACAATACGAAGAGAAGGATAGACTGTTACTAAGAAATTTGTGTTTTACACTGGGAGCTAGATTCGTCGAAAAACTGAGTAAGAAGGTTACCCATTTGTTATGCAAGTTTACTAATGGAAGTAAGTATGAGGCTGCTTGTAGATGGGGAATACACCGAATTACCTGTGACTGGATATATGAGTGCGTGAAGCAGGTATGCTTGCATTATCCTTGTGTGAACCAGTGTGCAAGTTTTTCTTCATAAGGTTTCAAATTTTCTGATTGAATTCTTCTCCAACCTTTGGCTGCTTGGCAGAATAAAGTTGTTGCTCTTGATCAATTTTATCCTAAAGAAGTTACTGCTGAAGATCGAGAGGCAGGATTGTGCACTACAAGTCAGTACCCTACACAAGATGTTCGAATGGTATCTGTAGGCAATTCATCTCAGTGTCGAAGTGAATCACAAGATCGGAGCTTCTCACCCCCTGAAGCCATTGGTCGTAATATCAAAAATATCAGGGAAGAAGCCAAAGAGTCAAGTTGCAATAAGAAGGCAAGGATTTTGGAAAATGTTGACCAAAGCGGTCTTCTTTCATCAGGGATAAGTGTAAGCATTCCTTCCTATACAAATGGAAACAAGAGAGAAAACACTGTTGGTGAAGTATCCCAAGTTGTTCCTGATGTAGCTTCTGCTATTGAGGACTTGTTGGAGCAGACAACTAAGGTAAAATTGTTTCTGATCTTCAAGTCTTATGTGGCCTTTTTTTGTAAATGTTCCCATTTATTTGTTTCTTTTGTCTATGTAGATTCAAGATCAGAGTTCACCAGACAGTGTATCCTTTTGCCCAGAGTCACTATATTCCATTTTTTACTTCCAACTTTGCATTAGTTGCAATCCTTGATGGTTAAACAGATTTTTGCATCCGATTGTTCAATGCTAGGTCACAACCCTTCGGGTTCTCTCTCCATGAGTGGACTATCGAGACAGTGGTCAAACAGGTGACATTATCCATAATTTATATACATGTTTTACTTATCCCATTTGTTTCCTTTCATTAGTATGGCTTGTCATAAGTAAACATCGATTTTCCTTAGCAAAATAAATGTTTTGTTTTAGCTACTCAGTATTATTCTGGATATTATATATATATATATAAATACTCATCAACCCTTCTAATAATTTCCATTGCGCTTCTGTTTTAGAAGCTGATCTGTATTTGTGACTTGTTAAATTTGTGAAGGGGGTTCTGATCCCAGGGACGGTTAATTTTCACAGTGACAATTTCTTCCAGAACATGACAAATCACCCAATCCCCAAATATCATGCTGCACACTACATAAAATGGATTGCAACTTGGGTTTTTCCATGATAAATTAAATTACATGCATGTGCAATTTGTTTTTGCTATATTGATTCATATATTGAACTCCTTTTCAGAGCTGAGAAAAAAGATGACATGAATGCTCTTTCTGGAAATAAAACTGCTGGCTTGTATGATGCTTTTAGTGAAACACAGACCGATTCTCAGGTTTCAGCCCTTACTCAACTACTTTTGTGGTTTTTGCTCTGGCTGAATATCAGTAGCTCATGCCGTGCGCTTTTAAGTCATAATTTATTTGTACCATTAGGAAAGGGAGATTTATAAAATTTCCTCTATCGGAGGCACTTCTGACAGATTACCTTCAAAGATTTCTTTACGCTTTGCATCTTTTTGATAGTGCTTAAGTTACACTTGCAGGTTGTCGGATATGAGGATGATTTGTCAGGCCGGCAAATGATTTTAGACAGAGTTCGGACGCGAAGTAGTAGTAGGAAATAGGTACACCGTACGCCTCAACTTCCTGAAGCAGTTCCACTCTGCAGGCCGCTAGGTATTAAAACTACTTTGATGAGAACTTCACTGTCAGCTCAGCAGTCGCTTGTTTGATCTACGTGAACACACGAGAGCTACCACATTTTGAAGATGAGGAGGCTTCTGCTGGGAACTGCATTCTTGGTACATGCATTCGATTACTGTTGTAGATCCTGTGTATATAAGCCGCACCTCAGGGAAAGAAGACCCAAGTCGAAAAGTCATTCACAACCTGCCTGCTCCTAGTACATTCATATAGTATTTCCCAGCATACTAGGAGATTAGTCATTCATAAGTTTTGTAATTTTGTAAACATGAATTTTGTGTTGTAGCTTTTATTTTGTTTTTCCTCTTTAATTTGTGCAGATAGACACTACAGAGAGAGCTTATCATGTGGGCATGATTGAGATAATAACTTTGGTCACCAGAAAAATCCAACGACAAATAGGACAAATTATCCACAAATAATCAAATGAAATCAAAATCTTGTCGATAAAGTCGTAAGGAAGAATTTTGAGTGCGCCAAAAAAAATAAAATTCCCTGATGGGCAGAGTCTCTGCCCGCCATACATATGTTGCCCAGCAGCATCAGCTTTGATTTTCCCCTCACAAAAATAAAAACATAAAAATAAATATTCCCAGGCAGCTGATATATGGTGGCATGTTGCCTCATGTGCCAGGTGGCCGTCGCCGTCGATATGAGCCGCTGTGCTGCTCCACCTCCCCATCTCTGCCCCCTCAAACCTCCCCACCTCTCTGCTAGCTCCGCCAAGCCCTTCGGATTCTCCATCCACCGAAACCACCACCGGCTCAAGCGGCGGCTCAAGTTCGTCGTCAGTGCCGAGCTCTCCAAGCCTTTCTCTCTCAGCTTCGGCTTGGATTCTCAGGTCCGGATTACTTACTGAGCGTTAGAATTGTTAATTTACTGTTGAATTTGAAAAGTAGATGTAAAATTGATGAAGATATATGTAGTAGAGTGATGTAGTGTTTACTGTGAATTGTGAAGGCGTCGCAGCTTGATGATCCGGCTGCGTCGCGGCGGCTGGGCCCTGTGCCGGGGGACATTGCTGAAATTGAGGCATACTGTAGAATCTTTAGAGCTGCTGAGCGGCTGCACACGGCATTGATGGAGACATTGTGCAATCCGGTGACCGGAGTGTGCAGCGTTTACTATGACTTCCCGTCGGAGGAGAAGCCGCTGCTGGAGGACAAGATTGTGTCTGTGATTGGTTGTATGGTGTCACTGCTGAACAAAGGAAGGGAGGATGTGCTCTCCGGAAGATCCTCGCTTCGACGAGTTGTGGACGTTGGAGTTGCGGTGGTGGAGGATAAGCTTCCTCCACTTGCTGTTTTCAGGAGTGAGATGAAGAGGTGCTGCGAGAGCTTGCACGTCGCGCTGGAGGACCGGTTGATGCCTGGGGATAGTGTGGATGTGTGGAGGAAGCTTCAGAGGTTGAAGAATGTGTGTTATGATGCTGGTTTTCCCCGGGAGGAGGAGGATCTTCCATGTAATACTTTATTTGCGAATTGGGGTCCTGTTTACTTGTCCTCTTCGAAAGAGGATGTTATGTCCCACGATGAGGTAGCATTTTGGAGGGGTGGCCAGGTGACAGAAGAAGGTCTGGAGTGGTTGCTGGAGAAAGGGTTTAAAACTATTGTTGATCTTAGGGCAGAGACTGTAAAGGACAATATTTATCAGGCAGCTGTAAACGATGCTATTGCATCAGGAAAGGTGGAACTGATCAGAATTCCAGTTGAAGTTGGGACTGCACCTTCAATGGAGCAGGTTGAGAAATTTGCAAGTTTGGTTTCGGATAATACCAAAAGGCCAATCTATCTTCATAGTAAGGAAGGTCTGCAGAGAGCATCTGCCATGGTATCCAGATGGAGGCAGCACTTCACTCGCCGTGCTGTGCAATCTGTCTCCAAGCAGTCGGTTTCTCTAAATGGAGAAGTTGAAAAACCCTCAACTAGGGAGAAAATTCCCCTCCTTGAAAAGAAGATTGAGTCACCGGACACAGTCCATGGTCCAAATGGGGTTCTGCAAAGAAATGAATCTGTAGACAGGGATGAAGGAAGTCTAAATGGGACCTGCAATGGCCTTATGTCTATCCAACGTATGAAATCAGTTGAATCAGATAAAAGTGGGGAGACACTTTTGGTGAACTTTAACAGGGAAGTTGACCCCCTGAATGCTCAGGTTCCTCCTTGTAATGTGTTCTCAAGAACAGAAATGTCCAGCTTTCTTGCGAGGAAAAATGTTGCACCTCTCACTTATTTTAATTATCAGTTAAATAGGTTGGAGGTGTTACCAATTGCCAGATATATGAATACTAAAATAATGTGGAGAGGTGAGATTGTTGGTCTGGAACCAGTGCATGAGATTGTGGAAGCAGAAAATTCAAATGAGATTCCTGATGCAAACCATCTGCTTGCAGAGTCCCAGATCTCTGCTTCTGGCAATGGGGCATACTTGACTGGTGCTGGTAATAGTTCCGTGACTGCCGTTGTAAATGGATTTGGTGAAGGGGAGAATGGTTCCTTGTTGGCCACTAATTCATCTACTAATGTGAGCAACAATCATTCTGAGAGTGTCTTATCTAAAGTAGTGAAGGAGGTTAGTAAGAGTAATGGTCAAGCCCCTTTAGTTTCAAGTGATGATGAATTGGGATCAATTGAAGGAGATATGTGTGCTTCTGCAACTGGCGTTGTAAGGGTGCAGTCAAGAAGGAAAGCAGAGATGTTTTTAGTACGAACAGATGGATTTTCTTGTACCCGAGAAAAAGTGACAGAATCCTCCCTGGCCTTCACTCATCCAAGTACTCAGCAACAAATGCTTATGTGGAAATCTACACCAAAGACAGTATTAGTGTTAAAGAAGCTTGGGCAAGAGCTCATGGAACAAGCTAAAGAGGTACCATATCACAGTCAAGTATTTACTTGAAACTATATTTTATAACCAATGATATGATCTGATAGTAGAATATATATTATCTTCTCAGTTTTCCTATGGCATGTTTAGAGTAAGGAATTCCTTTTCAATATGAATTAATTACACATAGAAATCGTTTCCTCCCCTCCCTCTCTCTCCCTCATCATTGAGGAGAAAGAAAAGGACATGAAAGAACAAAACCCCTAATCTGGTGTTTATATTTTATTTGAAGGATAGATCATCACATTGCATATTTTACACAGTCAGTCCACCATAAAAATTGTCTTGAATAACTTATGCAATGAAGTTTTTCACTCAGTAATAGAGGTTGCTTGTGCTATGTTATGTTCGAACATTTTAAAAAAAAGGATAATTATGTTTTTTTTGTGAACCTTCTTTGCAAGATGGAACCTGTTGTCAATCAATTTGACATTCAATAGCATATATGTAGACACATGTGTATATATCATGTGTATCTCTATTGATGACTAATTTTTTTGAACTTGTGTCATTGTGTTACTTTGTTTGTAATTCTATAGATATTTGGTTTCTGGGTAATTTTGCTCAAAATTCTCGGTTTTGCTGTTTCTATGAGTAGGTTGTCTCCTTCTTGTATTACCAAGAGAAAATGAATGTTCTGGTGGAACCTGACGTGCATGATGTATTTGCTAGAATCCCAGGTTTTGGATTTGTTCAGACCTTCTACACCCAAGATACCGGGTAATGAACTTGTAACCAAAGTCTAATAGCATTTAATTAGTTGTTTAGACACCTCAATCTTATTGGAAATTCGTGCTTGATGTCTTTAGTGATCTGCATGAGAGGGTTGATTTTGTGGCATGTCTGGGAGGGGATGGGGTAATACTCCATGCTTCAAATCTATTCAAAGGTGCTGTTCCCCCCATCGTATCGTTTAATCTCGGATCTCTTGGATTTTTGACTTCCCATACTGTAAGCTTCTTGACCTATATGTTTTAATGATGTTTTCTCTCAGAGGCCTTCCGTCTTACACAATCTTATACTTTTAATGTAGTTTGATGACTACAGGCAGGACTTAAGACAGGTCATCCATGGAAATAACACACGTGATGGCGTTTATATAACCCTCAGAATGCGTCTCAGGTGTGAAATTTTTCGAAATGATAAAGCAATGCCTGGAAAGGTATTTGATGTCTTGAATGAGATAGTTGTTGATCGAGGTTCAAATCCATACCTTTCTAAGATTGAATGTTATGAACGTGACCAGCTTATAACCAAGGTAATGTCACTGCACCATGCACATAATTTTGCTCTCTACACATAGTTGTGGGGTGTATCCGTTATACAGTACACACACATATGAAGTTACGTTGGGATATCAACTCTACACGGACTGCTCTTGACATGAAAAATGTAGCGTTGCCTTGTTAATCATTGACAAATACCTTATATATCAGGTCCAAGGTGATGGTGTCATTGTAGCCACTCCTACAGGAAGTACTGCTTATTCTACTGCTGCAGGAGGTTCCATGGTAAGAAAATGCATTTTAGTTCTATAGTCAGCATTTGATTAGTTAGAAACATGCTGATCAAATGATATTGGATGCTTGTATCCAGTAGTTAGAATTCAATAGTGCAAATTTATCCTGCTTTTGATTATTTTGTATCTAACTTGGATTAAACGAAATGCAGGTCCATCCAAATGTTCCTTGCATGTTGTTTACGCCAATCTGCCCGCACTCCCTCTCATTTAGACCAGTTATACTTCCTGATTCTGCAAGCCTTGAATTAAAGGTATAATTCCTTATCCCACTTTTGTGTCAACCGTTGGTGTCTAGTTAAATTAGTTCCCTTGTTGCACTGCACCTATCTCTCAATTTTTGGTTTTACCATACATCTCACATCATTAGTTAAGAAATTTGAACTCACTACGTTCTAGTTGTAGCCGGTTAATCTATGCTTGTCCACTTTTACATATTGAGGACCTT
Source organism: Argentina anserina (assembly GCF_933775445.1). Taxonomy (NCBI): domain Eukaryota; kingdom Viridiplantae; phylum Streptophyta; class Magnoliopsida; order Rosales; family Rosaceae; genus Argentina; species Argentina anserina. The sequence continues at coordinate 23,182,010 of NC_065873.1, read as the reverse complement.
GTGAGAACTACTCAGACATTGTCAATTAGAGGAGACAATGGTGCACTCTTATGTTTGAGCAGAGCGGTTTTTATTCCTTCACAAGCTAAATACATTCAATTGCACAGATTCCAAAGGATGCACGAAGCAATGCCTGGGTTTCTTTTGATGGTAAGAGAAGGCAGCAACTTTCAAGAGGAGACTCGGTCCGAATAGCTATGAGCCAACACCCACTTCCTACTGTCAACAAGCGTGACCAAACAGGTGACTGGTTTCGAAGTTTGATCCGTTGCCTGAATTGGAACGAGAGGCTAGATCAGAAGGCCCTTTGAAGGAGTCTGTACACTGTTGTATTTGTACATATTGTCAATTAGAAGAAATCAAACTTAGAGCAAATATATTATTTCACAAATGCCCCCCCCCCCCCCCCCCCAAGAGGGTAGAATTTTACGTATACAGTATATAATGTTCTTCTCTCTTGTTAACGATGTATTTGTACGCTGTACGCTGTCACTACAAAGAAATGGAATCATACAGTACTTTGCACATTACTACACTTACTCAATTAGGAATCAAATACGGTCTTCCTGGCCGATACTTTCCTGTATAATGGATACAGGCCCAGTACCGTATATGCTGGCATGGCTAGCATGACTATTACAGTATTTGATTTATTTCTCCTTTTTATTTTGTTTTTTTTTCTTCCTTTTTTGGTTCTTTCCCTTCTTAGTTGGCTTTCCTATGGCTTATACTCTTGAACCCTACTATCCCCCGTGCAACCCTACTAATTCCTATCCCCCTCAAGAGCTCGACATGATTTGGTTACAGGATTTGATATTCTCTAGTTTGATATGTTACAGGAATACAGGGTTTCATTTGCATTGATAATCTAATGAACATTAAGATTACGTGTTACCTAACTGAGGGAAGATTGATTATTGCATACTGTTTTACTTGGGGAATAGAGTACGTTGTATATGTATATATATAGAACTAACAATAATTAGATTATATAATACCATTCTACAAAGCAAATCCAAGGCTCAAAATATTAAGCATCCTTAGCATTTTATAACAAAGCAAGAGCAGGCAAAATACAAAGCACACGGACTTACACCCACTCCAGCTTTCTCCTCCCATACAAGCTTATAGTAACTGAGAGAGACGAGCGAGTACTTGGTACGTAATTGTAATTAGCACACAAAAAGAAAATAAAGAGACGTAATTGTTCCTTAATATTTTCATCAACAGCCTTAGTTATCATGATGGATCACATGGCCCTCACAGCCTGGAACCTTGGTTCTTTGGGGAGGAACTTCTGCTCAGCATAAATAGACAGGTAGTCACCAAACACAAACTTGGGATAATCACTCTGATCCACTTCTTGGTTTGCTTTATCCACCAGTTGTGGTGCAGGAGCAATGGTGGCCTTCAGTGATGGGTTGTAAAATGAAGCAATTGATCTTCTATTCCCGGTCGGGGTGGCCAGAACCCGGTGCCAAACACTCTTGTAAAGGCCATTGCTTAGGACTTCAATCTGGTCGCCGGTGTTAATGACAATAGAATTGGGCAGTGGCTGCACATCTATCCATTCCCCATCCTTGAGGATTTGGAGACCTCCCACCTGGTCATCCTGGAAGAGCAAAATGACACCCCCAGCATCTGTGTGAGCTCGGAGACCTGTCACCAACTCCGGTTGAGGACAAGGTGGGTAGTGGCTCACCTTGGTACCGAAAAAGGCATTGTCTTCTTCTTCACCATTGAAGGCTTTCTTCATGTATCCCTTTGGCAATCCCAAGTTCTCATCCATCACTTCCATGACCCTCTCAGCTAGTTTCTTCAGTTCTGCTCTGTACTCTGCCATGGTTTCCCTGCCAATAACAATTAACAAGAGCGAACATTAGTTTCTGGTAATAACAAACTCTCCCTCGGGCTGTTAATCTTTATTTATTTGAACGAATCACGGAACATCCTAGATATCCTAGCAGAGATTATTTATCATTACTCACTAATTATATAGTTATATATATGAATCATCACTTACTTGAATCCAGGGGTTTTCGAAGGCCACTCGTTGTCATCGAGCAGAGTAAAGACATCTTCCCAGTCCACATTCTCCAGCTTCTTGTCCTCATTCAGCGACTGCACGAGTGTCGACTTCTGGAAGTTCTCTTCTCTTTCGTTCTTAAAGCACTCGTTGCTCACCTTCTTCACCCTCTCCAGGAGCTCTTCTGAAATTCCATGGTTCACCAACTGTGACAAACATAGAAAATGCAATCAGACAATATTCTAGGTTGGTCATTAACTTCACGAATACAAAAAGGTAATTGATGAAAAGGGTACCTGGAAGAAGCCCCATTCCTCACATCCGTTAGCAATCTGAGCCAATGTGGTGGCCCTTTCCTCATTGTCAAGTTTTGAGAAATCAATCACCGGAATTGCCATGGATATTCGAGTGAATAGACAAGAAAACGGGTTTTACAGGTAGTGGTGCTGAGAGAGAGAGAGAGAGAGGGAGAGTAATGGTGGGTTGGTAGCTAGTGTGTATACAATGCTTGATTAGCTTATGTTGCACACAGAGGTGGTTTGAAGAGAGGGTGATTGCTCTATTTATAGGAGAGCTTCCCGCCATCTGTTAGATGACAACTTTTTATTTTCTTAATTTTCCCTTTGTTTCTTCCAAAGCTTAGCCGTTAGGGTGAGATATGGGACGGTGAGGCTTTTCATAAAAAAATTAGATACAAGCTAGGTCAATGCTTTGTGAGGTACGTACCACATGGTAAACTCGATTACTCTTTCAGGTGATTCATCTCATCCTTAAATTTTCATTGTTTATCATTACTCAATACCATATTAGCTGCCACTTGGATCTTGATGGGTTAATTTAGAAGAGCAACTATGATAGCATTTCGTAGGAATTCATTATCAAATTACTAACGGTGCTAGTTCACATCTATGGCTCTTGAAGAAAATATGAAATTTAATTTTTTTTCCACATCTAATGGTGCTAGTTCATTCATCTGCCAGATAATAGATTCCAATCCCATGATGCTATGGTGGCTACAAATAGCATATCCTACATGTGCAACATTACCTATTCCCTTTCGATCTTTAGTTTCTTCCATACATGTATGACCAGTTAATCATCTTCTCGTTTAGGTCTGATTTACTTGTAGCATAAATATCTGCCGACTAAAGTACATCATTTCGAACTTAAGGTCCCTTTGGCTTTCACCCACGCGAGGACGTGCTTCTGATAACGAGTGGTTACAATGATTAAACAAAAACACTGTTTTGCAGGCATAGTTTTAGGGCTAAGGAAGGCAAGGCGATGACTTTTATAAACAAAGCAATCATCGCTATTAAATTTAATACAATGTCAACTCCATTATTGGTCGTACTCACATACATGGGATTGATTCATTAGTTTATAATGCTTCTGATTATAAAGAAAATGAAAACAAATAAACAAGATATTTAATCATGACAAAGTGACAAACATTGATACACGAAGGTGGATTAGCATGTACACCGTGTTTATTTAGTTAAGTTAATGACCTGGATTTCAACCGAGCTGTGTTGTATGTTATATTGTTGTATCAAAGACCTTCTGATTGATTTGATTCTAATTGTCCGAATGTTAGGGTTCAGTTTAGAGGCACAGATGGATCTTGACCGTTTGATCATGATCAGATGCTTTAATAAGGGTTAAGGACATGATCGATGTACTTATTGTAGTACTTCAGAAAACCATTGTCAAAATATACACAGGCATGTATAATATATATCTTATATGAACCCTAACAAGCTAGCCAGGCATGCATGCATGTCCAGAGATGTATCTTGAGCCACGTTGCATGGTTTAGTTCTAATTAATACCAACTCATCATCAAATATACAGAACTGAAAGGTTTGAATCCCGCAGATCAACTAATCAGGAATTCAGGATAATATTGTGATTCTTGATTGGTTTACAAACTTGATCGATTAAGCAGCTTGTCTTCATATTCATGCACTCAAGTCACGCATTACATGTTAAATATCGTTTTGTATTTATACAACCCTTGGCCCTTTCCATATTTAGAACCAAACATTAATATTTTCCGAGAAAAAGAAAACTAAATACATCAATAAGTAGAACGACGTACTATAAATGAATTAGGTCATCAGATGACTTAAGATAAAATTCTAATTACGTATGGAATAACAGAATATGTTAATTCACAAATATAATCTTCCGTAAAGTTCTTGGTATATTAACACATTAAACCTTTGCTGCTTTGCATGCATTAACACAAATTAAAGAGATGTCAGGAAACGAAAAATGATCCTACTAGCGAGCTGCATATTTTGCTTGTATTTTTACGTATTACTAAAAATTATAACCAAAGACCGAAAGAATTGGAAATAAAGTTTAAGTCAAATAAGACGAGATTTGGAGAATGAATTTTCTGATATCTATTCATTTCACATTTGAAGCTACATATAGAGTTTACATTGTATTACAACTCTATGTACTCTGTACTAACACATACAAAATAGGTAAGTACTAACTACATGATGTACATCCTTAAATCACATTCTATGACTCACGCTGACACTCATCCTCAAGTTAGATGTTGACATTCTGTCTATAATATTTCCAACCCACTCTGCATCTGTAAAACAACTAACATCAAGAACATTGTTTTGTTTAGAGAACATTACTCTTTTCCCTGAAACCAACTTCAAGTACCTCAAAATTCTCACAACAGTATTCATGTGACTCTCACTTAGATTATGCATGAACTGTCTCACTACACTCACTGCATAAGTAATATATGGTCTAGTATGGGTCAAATAAATCAAGCGCCCAACTAACCTCTGATAGTGAGCTCGATCAGTTGGTGTCTGGTTTGGATACTCTACTAGACGATGGTTTTGTTCAATGGGAGTGTCAATAGGTGATCATAAATCTAACATACATGTCTTTGTCAACAAATCAAGTATGTACTTCCTCTGGTGATAAGAGCACGTTGTGCGATGTTCTTAATATGTTTTTACCTCCATTTGTACTTTGTTTAGCCCTTATTATTGTACTATTGAGTTATTGAGTCGTATTAAGAGTCTTTGGCGGTATTGGATACATTTTTGTGCTTATATGAGTTTAAAACGCAGAATTGGTCTAGAGTCCTAGTTTGAGTAGGAATCCTTGTAGGACTAGGAAACCTAGTTGGATTAGGAGTCTTCATCTTTCTACATTTTGGTAGCATTGGCGATATATTGAGAGTCATTCTTGCATTAGGAATTCTTTTTAGACTAGAAAACGTACCATTTAAGAAAATCTTACTTGAACTTAAACTTTTTATTCCGTAACTTTCCTAATCTTACTCTCCTAGTGTAGTAACTTACTTGATCTTTTTATATGAATCATCTTTTCTTTTATTATTTTCAAATTGTACAGTGAAGGAAAAAAATAGAGAAAAAGTCAAGCAAAGGAGGAAAATAAAGAAAGAATGAGACACCTAGAAAGGAGAAAAAGAAGGAATTTATCAATGGAGATTGCACCCACCAATGACAAAAATAAGTGAAAGAAAAAAAGAAAAAGAAAAAAGAAGAGAATAAAAAGAGATAATGCAAAAGAGAAAGAAGGAGACACCTACAAAGGAGAAAAAGAAAGAATTTATCAAAGGAGATTACACCCACCAATAACAAAAATAAGTGAAAGAATTTGAGGAGAAAGAAAAAGAAAGAAAATAAAAATAGATAATGCAAAAGAGAAAGGAGGAGACACTAATGACAAAAAGAAAAGGAAAGAAAAAGAATGAATTTATCAATGGAGATTGCACCCACTAATGACAAAAATAAGTGAAAGAAATTGAGGAGAAAAAGTTCAAGCTATAATATTCAAAGAGACAAAACTCTTATGTAAATAGCACATCATTCACAAAGAAAAACATCACTTCTCCTTTGCATCCAAGAGCCAAATCTCTACCAAAACACTACCTCAAACATCCTTCATCAAAACAGCAAGTCATTTTACCTCATATACAAATTTCATCTCCACCGAAAATCACTATTGAAGACACACCTCCAAGGTTCCTACAACGCGTGATTCTCGCAACTCTTCTCCACGGGTTTGTTTGTTTTTGATTTTTTTACAATACTTTGTCTATAAAGATTGTAGTATGATGTTTGTGTGTGATTATTGTTTTGTATCAAGAATCAAAATTTTCAGATTGTTTTATTAGATTTTTGCCGAATTGATGGTTTCCTATAATTAATGAGCTTGTATTTATATTGTTGTGTTCTAATCATCTTTCTCATACTTTTAGATAATTTTCAGATTGTGCATATGAATTTAGTGCTTGAATGCAGTCCCTAAGATTATGTTTGAGTGCTAGATTCATCAACCATATTGACACAAATCAAATAATGCCCTAAGTAGGTTCGGTTTGTGTTGATTAAAAGTAGTAAAAATTCTGGAAATTTGCATGTGAAACCATGGTGGGTGACGCCATACTTGAAACATGTCTCCAACAAAGATTTGGTACTTAAATGTAATCTTATTTGATTTATACTCTAAGTGTTATTGAATTCGATTACATGCAAATTTAGATTAGGACCTAAGTCAATCTATTGTTAATTAAAATCTTGCATGATTAGATAATCCCCTAAGGCTCTAATTGTATTGGTGTCTAAAAAATGTGTAATTGGTCAAATTAGAATGCATGATAGATTTGAACTTGTAATTATGTGGTGTAATGGTAAATTTGATTTAAGTTTGTTAAAGAGAAGTCGATCATGTAAATATTAATTTATGTTTATTTTAGTAGTTAATAATCAATCTCAAACCCCCCATTATTTATTAACACTAAAAGTTTAGAGTTCCCTTCAATTCTCCGGAAAGAACGATCACTACTTATTCTATACTAACGATGATGTTTTACAGGGTTTATTATAGACGTTTTAAAAAATGCTCTATCATCTGGCACAAGTAAATATTGTATCTCCCACTTGCTACTTCAATCCCTAAGAAGTACTTGAGATCACCTAAATCCTTCATCTTAAACTCAGAGAACAAATGTCTCTGCAGCTGATCTATCTCTACAATATCTTGCCAGTAATCACCATATCATCAACATATATAATCAAGGCCACAACCTTCCCTTGATAGTGCTTAAGAAATAGGGTATGATATGAATTACTCTGTTTGTAACCAATATTCTGCATAAACTGTGAAAACCTCCTAAACCGGGCACGAGGTGACTGTTTGAGACCATATAGTGACTTTCTCAATTTGCACACAAAATCACCAGAAGAGGTAGTTATGTACCCTGGAGGAAAACTCATATACACCTCTTCAGCTAACTCTCCATGAAGAAATGCATTCTTGATATCAAACTATCGGAGTGGCTAATTCAAATTAGCAGTAAATGAAAGGAGAACTCAGATAGTGTTCATCTTTGCAACATGAGCAAAAGTCTCATCATAATCAATATCATATATCTGAGTAAACCCCTTTGCAACAAGGTATGTTTTATACCGGCTTATTGATCCATTCGCATTATGCTTAACAGTGAACATCCAACGACACCCTATAGCTTTCTTGCCATGTGATGGAGGCACAAGTTCCCAAGTGTCATTTTTCTACAATGCCTCCATCTCTTCCTCCATTACTTTCCTCCACTTTGGATCCCCCAATGCATCTTGTATTTTGGTTGGTACTGATATAGTAGATATTTGATTCACAAAAGATTCATAAGACTTTGATAATATCATAATGGACATATATTAGCTACTAGATATTTTGGTTTGGCCTGTAAGCTAGGTTCATATCTTTTGGGGGGGGGGGGTTGACCTCTAGTAGACCTGTTTGGTAACACATATTATTCATTATCATACTCACTACTAGTACTAGTGGATAGACATACCTAAGATGAGTGATCTTCGACACCATGAAGTTGTTGGTTAGGGGTATGAGTGATGGCGGGAGGGGCAAATGTGCTCTTAACTATTGGTTCTCCTTTTGGAACCTGGGTATCTGATGCTTCTATCTCTAATGAAGCTTTTGATACTGTTGGAATATGGTTATCTAAAGCTTCTGATACTGCAGGTACCTAGTTATCTGAAGTATCTACCTCAAAATAAGCTGTAACGACCCTAAAATTTCAATCTTAAAAACTCAAAATTTCAAAGTCGTTAAACACCAACAATTTCAACGAATCGAAATCATTTAAAATGCCACAGCGGATCATCTCTGAGTTCAAAATACAACTCAATTAAACCGATTATTACAACCCAAATTATAATTCAATGTTATAACAAATGGAATTGCGTAATCCTCACAACAAACTCACAAGATTGTCACACAAAATCCTCCCACAAGCTAGAGATAAATAACTTCAAGTCATCTGAGCGGTCCGTCAATTCCCGCTAATCCACACATGCGGAGTTATCCACTACACCATCGAATTGGTGCACCGGGATTGTAAACACAAACCCGGTAAGCTTTACAGCTCGTATGAGTAAAATGAAAATATAACTCGCATATTTATATATATACGACAATCCACAAATCAAACAAATATAAATGCACTCATGAGTCAATGGACGGCCCATCTGGTTGTCCCAAAGAAATATGAAATAAAACGCTCATGAGAAATTAAGTAACCCTTCTGGTTACCCAAATGCATTTATATTACGGGTACCAAGAACGCTGGTACACATCTGTTACCCCTCTCGTAATACACCGCCGACGTTGGATAGCCACCCGCTACCCAACATCCAAAACAATCTGAGTACCCATGAGCAGATAACCACCCGTTACCTCACATGCAGTACTAAGGCAGACAGACTAGAGCTCTAACTGTATCGTAACTTTCGCCCGGCCAAAGGCTAGGTTCCGACTTGCCAAACACGTACAATAATCTCACATCATATTGTACCAAATCACGTCCGAAGACAAATCAACATTTTAACAATCTCAATGTTAAAATCACGTACAATAATCTCACATCATATTGTACAAATCAAAATCACATGCTCGATATTTAAATCTCGTCATCGAAATGACATAAATCACGATAAAATCATAACAGTATATTATATAGCAAACTATATATATATGTACATATTTACCATTTATACAATATATATATATATATATATATAATCCATTATATCATATACATGTCATATTTCATAAACACGTCCGAAGACAAAAACTCGTCCGAAGACAAAACTCGTCCGAAGACAAAACATTTTAACAAACTCATGTTAAAACCACGTACAATAATCACACCTCATATTGTACAAAAATCAAATCACATGCTCAATATTTAATTCTCGTCATTCGAAATGACCAATTCCAATGAATTCATAACAGTATATAATATAACAAACTATATATATATATATGTAATTATTACCATTTATACGATATATATGTAATCCACTATATTGTATACGTGTCGTAATTCAATCTTAAAAACTCTTACAAAATCTTGAATCACCGCAAGGGTAGATTCGTAAATAAGTGAGATTTTACTCACCTTATCGACTCGAGCGTAATTCCACAATTTCCGAAGATAATTCATTTTCTTGATTTATCGATCACCTTGAAAAGATAAGAAAAGAATTTAGAAACATTTCATAAACCTTTAAATGCCGAAACAGTAATAAACTGTTACTGTTCAGCAAATTTTTTGGTTTATACGAAGGTACTGTTCACGGTTACTATTCACGGTTTCTGTTCATGTATTACTGTACAAATACACAAATAATACGTATTTCTGTACGTGTACATACTGTTTACGTACTTCTGTACGTATACATACTGTTTACGTATTTCTGTACGTATACATACTATTCAAATGTAAATACAATCTCAGTAAATAAAATTTACTAAATTACCTTTTACAAATTACTTTTTACAATTACTGAAAGTAATTTATATTTACATTTACCGTACGTAAAATTTAATTTACATTTACCGTACGTAAATAAAATTTAATTTACATTTACCGTACGTAAATAAAATTTACATTTACATTTACCGTACGTAAGTAAATTACCAAAATACCCTTCTGAAATACTGTTCACGCGCCACCTCCGGCAGGCCGCGCGTGGGGCACACGCGCCAACGCCAAACATGGCGCGTATCACGCCACCGCTTTGCCCAAACTCTCCCCCTCCTCCCCCTCTTCCTTTCTACGGTCTCCGACTACCCCTAGGCTGCTCCATGCCCTCACACGCGCCGCCTAAGGCGGCGGTGTTCATCATTTTCCCCCCTCTTCCGATCTTACTCCAAAATCATTCCAAACCATCCAAAATTCAACAACAAGCACACACAACCAATAATCACATCCATTCATACCTTGATCGAAGTTAAAACCGTCGATTTAGCATCGGAAAGCTCGGATCGCCGGTGGAGTTTCAATTCTTCAGGACGAACTCGAATTGATGGGGTTTGGCCTCAAAGTTGAAGGCAGAGGGCACCAAGGCGAGGATCGGCGTCGAGATGCCCTCCTCCTTGCTCGTGCGTCGCCGGAGGTGATGCTGATGGTGGCGACGAAGCTCGCGGTCTCGGGTTGAAGTGCGGAGGCTCATGGCGTCGCGAGAAGATGCGTCGACCTCGGGGTCGACTGCGGAGGTCCCTGCGGCGCTCTGGGGGTCGGCGGTGAGAGGCACGGCGGCCTAGAGGCTGAGATCGCCGGCCTGGTTTTTCGAGAGTGAGGGAGGGACTCGAGGAGAGAAACACGAAGGGGAGAGGGAGAGAAAGGAGGCGCGGGGTGGGTTTCCTGAAATGGAAACCCTATCTCCTTTAATTATCTATTTATACCTGTTACCAAAATCGGAAACGAACTTCCGACGTTAATAACTTTCACGTCCGATGTCCGATTCGAACGCGTCACATACTCACAAACTCGTATCGACGAGCTCTACGACTTTCGTGAAGAAAGTTTTCGTAACTGAGCGACGGAATAAAAGTCGATAAATACGTTGCGGAAACGTAACGTTTTTCTAATAAACGTTTCGAGAACGTTTCCGTTCTTGTTTCGTAATGTCACAAACAACCAAATTTCGTTTAAAATGAGTTCCACGACTTTATAAAAATTAAATCGAATCAAAAGTAGTTCCGAAAAAATCGGGTTATTACATAAGCTCATGCTACTGTTGGTACCTGATTATTTGAAATTTCCACCTCATAATGAGTTTCTGATATTGGAGTCAAAGTATCCTTGGCAATGACTATTTCTGATTCATCCCCCTCGTCATGATACAACTATTTTTAAAAAAAAAATGAATTCTCTCTTTGAAATGTTGTATCAAAAGAGGTAAAATAACTCATGTCCTCAAATAAAGTAACATCCATAGTGACATAGTACTTTTCTGGTGGGTAGATGATAACACTTGTGCCCCTTCTGACTGCTTCCATAACTAACTAATACACACTTGATTGCCCGATGATCCAACTTAGATTTTCTCTTACTTTTAGGAACATGAATAAAATCCACACAACCAAAAACGCGGGCATGTATATTGTGAAAGGAGGGAATGAGGACGTGAGATGCAAGAACTTGAACATGAATGTTTCCTTAAAGGACACTAGATGGAAGACGATTGATAAGATGAGGTGAAACCTCTACAACATTACCCCATAAATGCTTAAGCATATGAGCACTAAAGAGAATGGAACGAGCCATATTAAGAGAATTGAACGAGCCATATTATAGAAATGATGGTTTTTCCTTTCAGACACCCCATTTAGCTCTGGTGTTTGTGGAAATATGGGTTGGTGAACAATCCCATGACTTTTACAAAACTGTTGAAAAACACGGTTAACATACTCTTCGACATTAATAGAACAACAAACTCTAATAGTGATATTATACTTTGGACATGAGTATGAAGAGTTTGAAAAGCTAGAAAAACCTCATCTTTGGTCTGAAGGAGAGCAATCCATGACACCCTAGTGCAATCATCAATAAATGACAGATAGTACCTCATACCCATGACTGTCTGAATTAATTAATTCAAAAGGGACATGACTCTTAGAACAACTCGGATAATAGGTAGACCAATGATTCTTAGTAAGGACACATGTTTCACAACGCAAAGATGACTCATCCACACTAATAAACAAAGAATGCATGTTTTTTTTCATAATATGGAGAGATGAATGCCTAAATCGACGATGTCACAACCAAATTTCACTTAACTGATTAGAACTTGTTGTTAGAGCGGTAGGTGGTTGTGCTCCTGGTTTATGTTCTACATATGTCTGATCCAGGTGAAACAATATGTCCCTCAAATCTCCCTGACCGAGTATCTCATCGGTGAGAAGATTCTGAAAAATCACATACATGAGGAAAAAGGTTACAGAGCATCGAGACTCAGTGTTCAACTAGGGAACATATAACAAGTGATGTGATAAATCAGTTACATATAAAACATTATGAAGTTCTAAAGTAGGTGTGATATGAACTGACCCTCTCTCTAACACAGAAAAAGCCTCAGCATTAGTATTAGTAACATAAGACAATAGCGGAGAAGACAACTCAATAATAAAGTAAGATGTATCATAAGTTATATGATTAGAGGCACCAGAATCAATAATCTAAGTATCAAAACCAACAAAGTTAGAAACTTTTAAAAACATACCAATCTTACCACTTGTTCGAGGCTTTGTAGTCATAAAAGTGTTACCAATTGTGTAATATTGTCCCAAAACATGTTAAGTGTCGTGCGAGAACTCAACTCTCCAATCATTGTTGCCATCCAACTCTCGAATAGCACTATCAACATCTCTTATGTGGACAAAATTAATGAAACCATAACCCGGCGGTCTTCTTGCAACCCATATTCTTTTGATAATTCTGAAATTACGGAACTTAATTTCAAGATCTCCTTCTGAAACTTGAGCATCTAGATTGCCAATGTACACCTGTGACATTTTTTTTCTCTCGGGTGTACTGGTTAAATTCCCGAGTGTGTGAAGATTGGGCCATGTCAAACCACTGAAATCAGGTCGAATTGACAAACCGGGTCGAATCACTGAAACCGAGCCGATATGAAATAGACTGAGAAAAAGGACGATGGTGCCTACAAAGACCAGAGACGGCTTGAGACGCCTAGATCTGGAAATCGAACAGTTGGAGAAAAAACTGACATGGTTGAATTGCCTTAGAGTTTGTGATGCGGTGGATATGAGTGGGTGTTGGAGATGACGAAGCCGGTAGATGCGGTGGCGATTGATACCAATGCCACTGATGATGTTGGAGATGGCGATGCCAGACTGACGATGTTGGTGGAGATGACGATGCCGAACTGTCGATGTCACCGCCTGTCTAATGAAGCAACGACGTCAGAACTCGAGGACCAGAGAACTAGAATCAAACTGATTGGGTGCCCAAATAAAATGTTTGGGTGCCCAGAGGGATTTCCTTGCCAAGACTATAGACAACGGCTGGAAATTGACGATGACGAAAAAACAGAGGAAAAACCCTAATAATGAGATTTAATTATACAAATCAATTGCAGCAAAAAAATAAAGAGACAAAGTCCTTTAAGATCTTTGCTCTGATACCATGTTAAATAGCGACAAGCGTGTCCTACGAACTAACTATACCGATATTGTTCCAACTTAGCCACCTCACATGTGTTAGGTTTTAATCACAAAAAGCCTAAGTATAATTTGGTATTATCCACCCACTTATAAATTATATTTTATTTGTCACTTAGATGTGTGATCTCTCATCTCCAACACGCCCTCTCATGTGTAACCTAATTTTTAGGTCTACACGTGAAAGATTAACATCCCACACACTGTGATGAAATAGACCAAGGTGAAGTAACCAACGACACTTGGTGACAATCCAATCGGGAACCCTCCGATGACATGATAATAGAATCCAACTCGGACCCACAACATATTGGAGGCGCGATTGGAGAGAGACTCGTTCTAATACAAAGTCAAATAAGACGAGATTTGAAGAATAAATTTTCTAATATTTATTCATCTCACACTAGAGGCTACATATAGAGTTTATATTGTACTACAACTCTATGTACTACGTACTAACATATACAAATAGGTAAATACTAACTACATGACAAACATCCATAAATTACATTCTATGACTCACACTGACAGTTTAGTCTCTTCTTATACCTAATCTACATTTTTAGGTTCTACATGTAAATGCGGAAAATGTGACTCTAGGACAAAATGGGACCTTTAGTTTATATAGCTAATATAACTATATAAGGACGTGAATTAGATCGCTGCAAACCTTTGGGTACGCGCGATTTATTGATATGCAAAGCCCGAATGTACGTGCTATACGTACCTCAAAACACTAAATGCGAAGTAAGCGAGTATCAAGAATGTACGATATACATACTAAATAATGAAGATCTAAACTTTACTCAATTTTCATTTACGTCTTGGCGATTTCTCAAAATTTCATTACGTCAGCCTAATTTACATACACTTGACAATTGCAACTAGGAGCTTTCTTTTTCTGATCTGAAGTTTTTTCTGTTCTTTAATTTCTCGCATCTGTATACTTTGTTTAGTCAATTAACATGTCACTGTGCCGAAAGCTTAGTAGATTGAAATCTGTGTATTTTCTAGTTCTATTTTATATTTACAATTGATCTTAGTACTAACCTAGCTAGCTGCGTTCATTAAACTTCTCCCACTTGGTAATGAACCCTCCTGGATAATCGTAAGTTAGCGTAGCTAATCGTTCAGGTGGGCTTAAATCATGACGATCTCATGCTTCCTAGTATACTAAAATTCTTGGAACCAGCCCTATTACAATTTCTAACTATAGAATTAGGTGATCAATATGTAATACTAATTAATCATTTATATAAGTTAAATAATCTGATGTGCTAACTTATTATCACAAACTTAATAATTAATCAGTATGGAAATGATCGATCTCATCACTTTATATATAGTTGATTGATGAAACACTATACTAGCAAGACAACAATCCTGGTTTTATCTTCTGAAGTTATAGTTGATCAATATGATTGTTTATATGCTTAGAACAACACAATAAGTGGTTGTTAGTCGTAACTCACATATAATCGAAAGTAAAGTTCCATTCTCAAAAAAAAAAAAAAAAGGTAAAGTTCTATGTATATTAACGACTGATGACAACGCGTAAATGTTAAGTGTTATTCGTTGATGCTCAAATTTTGTATAAACACAAAAGAGGTGTCAGGGACTCCAGAATTGCAGTGACTCCATACATTCCCCCAGGACATTGTCTACTGGAGAAGAGTTAGCTTCAATAGAAACATCTTGGGAGAAGTAAAACTGGAGTAAATAATATTCACGGCATCTGTGATTTAATGGTTCGATTCCCTTCCCTTAAGGTTGAAGAAGTCTTCTGGATCGATCAGTATAGTCTTCTCTGATCATCAGCTGGTGTCGACTCTCACATGGTGCTGAGTAATGGGGTCTCACACAAGGATGAAAATTAAGTCTAGAGTGCCTGTACCAGCCTCTACTTAGATTTGGCCAAGCTAGCTAAGAAATATAATAATGTGTCTACCCTTGTTCTTTAATCAACCTCTGAGTCTCGATCTGACCCATCATCAGTCATCACAAAAATTATATAACACTTTACCACAGTTAGATAATTATATACAATTAGCATATTATTCAATACAATTACTATAACAAGAAAATTAATTGACAAAGTCATGGCTTGGTCGGCAGCCAGCTATATTTCCAGAATTATAGGTGCAATGGTCATTGGGGAATAAACCCTTTTAAACACGGTTTATTCTTAGTGAGAAGTGACGATTTAATTAAAAATTATAAATCTAAATGGAAGAACCGATCGAAGAAGTGTTCAAGTTCAAGATTTATGAGCGTAATTTGTGTCATCAATGACCCTCTCGCAGTTTCAAGCTAGTACTTTAATTATTCCAAGTTGGATTAAATCAAAACTCTAACGGCCGGGTTGAACAACTACCTACTTAACCGTACGTATTAGCTAGGGTTGCGTAGCAGTTCCTCAACTGTCTTAGCATTGGTTTCATTATTGTAATTATTTGTTTATCTAGGTCAACATGTAAGATTGTGAGGGAATTAGGAGATCCTGGTTTCTATATATCTATTTCTACACAAAAAGTATATGCAACTAAAAGGCTTAATTTATATGTATATATAAATGTGGAAGCCGGCCTACAACAACATATATAGTCAACTGATCATTACGATTTAATTGTATGCGTTCCTCACCATTACCATGCATGTCACTTTCTTAATTTTCATCTGTCTATAATCTCTCTCAACCAATTAGGCCATCTCTTCGTTAGCTTAGGTAATAAACTAAATTTCTGACTTTTTTTTAGCTTCTTCAAACAAGCTAAACAGAGTGATACTGTGAAACTATATCATAATTCGATCATAAGTCGTAATGATGAGATCGACTAGATTGATATACACTGATACACAGACATAGTCAGAGGACCATTACGTACCTATTTAACTAATTTCACTTTAATTAAAATATTTGCTCAATTGTTCTCTAGCTAATTTCTAGAATGTACGTAGAAATTAAGAGAAGACAATGACATAAAACATTCTTTGACATTGTTTTGGTGTAGACAATTAGTTGACTTGGCTCTGTTCAAATATGCAATATATAAGGTCTACAGAATGATAGAGTTCTTGAATCAATTAGTTGCATGCTGTCGTACGTAGAAAAACATATCGCCCATTATATCAGGCTTAAAAGCAGGCTCATTCCGTATCTGTTTTGGCCTTTGGGTCGACTTTGGCCCTTTGATACCTTACGGCCCCTTTTTGTAAGACAAAACAAACACTCGATCCTCATTTCAGCATAAGAAAGAAGAAGAAAAGGGGCAGAGGTTGCACGTTAGAGTTATCAGATGAAGTAAAGAAAGCATCACCATTTAAAAGATTTCATGTTCAGACTGCATTTTCTTTAGTAATATTCAGAAACTATGAAAAAAAACCCCCTTAGTGAGCAAAAGTGCTTCCTTGAAAAACTTGATGCATGCAATAAGAGTTATAAGACAGTCAAATTCAAGAGCAATGGTTCAAAAGAAACAAAAAAAAACCGGCAAGGAAAATGGATATAAAACTGGAAATATGCCAAGAGTTAATTACGAGGACAAATTTAGCAAGCTAAACACATGAAAGAATCAAATAGGTCCGAGAATCAGATTATACCATAATTTTATATAACATTCTCATGCATGTCAGTGTTCACTGCCTCACTGATACACCCCAAATATGGCCAAAGATTGAGTTATGCAAGTCCTGCAACTTTGATATGGGGTTGGGTAGTTGTTGCATTCTTCACATGTAATGTTTTGGTGGGCTATATATGATGCAAGGAAATGGTTCAAAGGACTTGTAAGAATCATTGATTAAATGATGAACAAAATGGAAATAAGTAGAAACAGGATATTTGCTACATTTTTCATCAATCAAACAATTTATCCACTTGTTATAGTTTTGTAAATTTGGCCATGCGTTGGCGTACTATTTCTAGCCCAACCCCATAGTTTGTATAAATGCTGATCAAATCCAAATCATGTTTGGTATCTCCCCATGGACGTACACCTGGCCAGATTAATTTGATAACACTGGAAAGATCATAATAAATGTTCTACACATAAGTGCTACTTCAGATTGTCTCGATTATATAGTACGAGGGAGAAAACGAAAGTGTTCAAGCGTTTTATACTCAAAAACGTTACCGTGAGGGGTCAAGAGTTGACTTTTTATCCGTTAGGAATCACATAAAACTTCTTTCACGAAAGTCGTAGAGCTCGTCAATACGAATTCGTAGACATGTAACATGTTTTAATCGGATATCGCGTGAGGAAGTTATTCATAACGGAAGTTTCGAGTTTTCGGGTATTTTGTATAACTATGAAATTTTCGGGGTAGGTTTTCAGAAAATCTGAAAACCTATTTTCTCTCCCTTTCTCTCCGCACGCGCGCCCTTTAGAGTCAGAATTTTTCTTCTGACCCGACCCAGATCCGGCCGATCCGACCCGACTTTTTCGACCGACTCCGGCGGTTTCAGGCGACCGAACCAGCCCAGATCGCTTCGTCTCTTCCTTGCGCGCCTCCTTGTGGTGGTGGATCTTGTAGTAGCACGTCGGTTTCCACACATCGAAGCTCGGAAGCCGACCCGGAAACCCGACGGTGACCCGCTTGTGTTCTTTAATTTTCCGCCGAGCTCCGGCGAGCTTAGGCTTCACCACCGGTCTCAAACTCCTTGATTCAGCGTTGTCAACAACCCCTTCAAAGGTTTTGAGCTAAATCGAATGGTAAGAACTTGAACCAAGAAATTTCAATTCTAGGATTCTTGATTTGAGATTTTTCGGAAATTCTGAAATTGGAGGTTTGAAGTTTTGATTCAGACTTTGTTGTGAATTAGAAAATTTTTAGGAATGTCATTTAGATTGTGGTGGTGAAATTTGATGGTCATTGGTGGTGGTCGGAAAACAGTAACTGTGAACAGTAAATTGTGACTAGTGTTATGTAAACAGTAAAATACGAACAATGTTCTGTAACCAGTGTTTTGTGAACAATATTTAGCTGTAATAAAATCGTCACATGATATTTTACGTATCGTTTTCTAAGCATTTTATCATACTATTAGGTGACCGACGAAACGAGTGAGAGAATCGATTTCGGTGTTGTGGAAGTTGTACGCAGGAAATAAGGTGAGTAAATCTCACAATGATCATCATGATCGAAGTAGTGTTATCATTACTGAATTTAATTTGAGTTATTAACATAGTTGTTGCATCACTAGCTTATAAAAATTATTCTAAAAATATGTTTTGGTTTAAATTACGTGAACTTGATCGTCTACAGTTCATAGGTAAGTGAAACGCTATTTTAATAAATGATTTTAAAAAGGTTTTAGTGATTATGGACTATGGTGAATGTAAGTAAATCACACTATGACAAATCTACCCTTGGCGGTAACTTATATGTTTGAATTATTAAAAAGAGTGAAATGTGACATTTATATAATATATTGGGTTATGTATGTGTAAGAAAATGGTAAATATGATACATATACATGGGTTGTTATATTATATAATGTTTCGGTTTTATTTCAAATGTGAGATTATAATGTTGTGACTATATTCATATTGTTGTGCAAGAGTCGCTTGGTTGTAGTACAATAACATGTGTGGATTGTCATTGTACGTGGTTTTAATATTGAGTCTTGTTAAAACGTTTTCTGGTATTCGGACGTGTTGGCAGTGATTGGAACCAAGCCTTGACCGAGTATCAGTTACGATTTAGTTAGAGCTCTAGTCTGTCTGCCGGTGTACTGCATGAGGGATAACAGATGGGTTGCTTGGGTCTCATGAGTACCCATATTTTTGAGTGATATTGGGTAACAAATGGGCTGTCCAGTGTCTGTCGGTGTACTGCATGAGGGGTAACAAATAGGTACCTGTGTCTTATGAGTACCCATGTTTTACATGATTTTAGGTAACCATATGAGTTGCCTAGTACATTTCGGTGTACTGCATGAGGGGTAATAAATGAGTTGTCTGGGTCTCATAAGTACCCATATTTTTGTGTGATATTAGGTAACATATGGGTTGCCCATTATCTGTTGGCGTACTGTATGAGGGGTAACAAATGAGTACTTGGGTCTCATGAGTACCCGTATTTTAAATGTAATTGGGTAAACAGATGGGTTGCCCAATATTTTATGAGTACCTATATTTTCAGATATTATTAGACAACCAGATGAGTCGTCCAGTGTTTTACGAGTACATTTATTTTTAAATGTCATCAGTATTGTTTTTTGTATAAGATGTGTGTTATACTATTAGTTTACTCATACGAGCTGCAAAGCTTACATGGTTTGTGTTTACAATCCCAGTGCACCTATTCGATGGTGTAGGGGATAGTTCTGCATGTGTGGATTAGCAGAATTAGAGGGCTTTCTCTGAAGATTGTCGAAGAGATTTATTCTATTTGTGGTGAGGATTGAGAGGATTTTACATTTCTAATTGTTATAATACTTGAATTATAAACTGATTATGTATTCATCAAGTCGACTGAGTCATAGTCTGAACTCAGTTTCGATACGTTGTTATTATAAGATGATTTCAATATATTTGAGATTGTTTTAGAATTTTCATGATTTCGATTTCGAGTTTTATCACTTGAAATTTCGGGAGTGTGACATTTGCATGCCTTTAAATAAGACAATTAAGTATCCTTAGTTAATCCTCATAAATCCTCTCTTGCATGTCCATCCATGATTTAATGTTTCTCACAGGTCCTTTGAAGCATTTTCTTGCATCCAAAACCCACCAAAACATTATCAGTGTCAGAACAGCACTGAGTGCATTTGGTGCGTAGATGAAGGTTTTCATTCTAAGAGGATATGAAGTTGGCAGTAAGAAGGTAGAACATGCGTATTTAAATAGAAGGGTCCTGCTCTAAATCTGGCCACAAAGCAAACTGGCGTGCTTGCTCTGCCCAAATAGAAGGGTCCTGCTCTAAATTTGTCTTCAGTTATCACCAGCCTAGCAAAAATAGGTACTGCATAGCTACCCACCCAACCTACTGTACTAATTGAAATGATAGCTGTAAATACCAAATCAAGTTTCAAGATGGGTAATCCTAGCACGTAGCTATATAAGATATATATATACAACCGGCCACTTGGAGCCGGATGCTTAAGTGTTCGTTTTTGATCCACATTCCCCAGTGCTGAAAATACCATGGATTGATCAAGATTTATCACTAAAGTTTACAATAGAGACTGATAGAATCTGTGACCTTCATTTTGTCTCTGCTGACATCTTCTGGCACCACTTGGTCTTGTTTGAGTTGTAGAAAAAAAAAAAAAAGAGTTGTAGAAATGGATTAGAACAAAAATTGGTCCAAAGTCTGCCTCAGTATTTAAGCAAAAAAAGAAAGAAAAAAGAGGCCCTATGTTTCTTTGTTTGAAGGCAGAAAAACTGAGTTTACATTTCCACGATGATAAGACAGAAAGACCGGCTGCATAAAACAAAAAGACCGGTATATTCATTTTGGATGTCTATTTCAACCGGAATCTGCAAATATACAGACAGAAAGGTCAGACTTGGTTTTTCTATTAGAATTTAAAATCAACTGAAGAAGTTCAAACTTTCTAGCTGCTTTTGCTTATAGTGTATCCATTACTTGGACTAAAGCAAGCAAAAATAAGAACACAGTAATGCTAGCCTTGTCATGACTCATGAGTGATGTAAGAAGCCAATAAGACTCGGACTCGACGATCGTATACTTCAGTGTACATTGTTGACCATATTTTCTACTTGATTCGGTCATACCATGTACAAGCCAAAAATATTATCCAATTACAAACATGATGGGTACGTAGTAGCTAGTAGCCTAGCACTACATTCAGCTCAACATTAGGGGCTTTTGTCTTCCACCTTCTTATTACAAATTCAATGAAGTTATTCGTTGATTTTGGTTTTAAAGACTAATTCAAAACCACCCCCTATATTCAGATCGACAATCCAATCTATTTGGAAAAAAGATGATGACATATATTATTATCTTTCTTCGAGTTACTATATATAACACATAGCAAGATACTCATAGAAGTCTTGGAGAGGAGGATATCAGAATGACTCCACATGTTATGGAAATGGATTCTGGAGAAAAGCGTCTCAATGAGCTTGGTTACAAGCAAGAACTCAGAAGGGAAATGGTATTTTTTTCACTTACTAGTTTGCCCCAATATTTATTTGGATTTCTAAGTGTCAAATCTTATCGTTCTGAACTTCTTTCGCTTGGTTTTTTCTGCAGACGTTGTTCAAGACACTTGCAATCACATTTTCATGCATGTCAGTGTTCACTGGTACACCTCTCTATGGCCAAAGCTTGCGTTATGCAGGTCCTGCAACTTTAATATGGGGATGGTTAGTTGTCACCTTCTTCACATGGTTTGTTGGAATAGCCATGGCTGAAATTTGTTCTTCTTTCCCGGTAAGCATTGCTCGCATGCTACTTGCTCAGAGATTTGTTTTGCAAGAATCCTTTAGCTTCACTAACATATCATCTGAACCTTTACGAGCTGAAGTTCTCAACTGATGTGACAGTAGTTCTCTTGTTCAAAGTTTGCATATAATTATTAGAATAAGAAATAACACGTTATTTATGTTGAAAAAGGGAGCTTCTTGGTCAAAAACATACCCACATTTTTCCTTCTGCCGTGCATAAGATTCAACATCCCTTGTTGAAATTTAACAGTATTTTTAGTAGTTAATCATTTTGGGGTGAGCAACTTCTGAGATGATTTGGTTGCCGTAAACATTGACCAGACCACAGGTTCTCTTTATTTCTGGGCTGCCCATTTGGCTGGGCCCAGTTGGGGCCCATTTGCTTCATGGTGCTGTGCTTGGCTGGAGATAATTGGTCTAACAACTGCAATAGGCGCTCAGGTATTATTGATGAATTATAATTTCAGTCATCACTTGAAACGAACTCATGAATAAAATTTCATAATGAAACATACAGGCATTTTGATATTTTGTGTTGTAAGATGGTGTTCTTCTCCTTAGGCATATTCAGCAACACAAGCATTTCAGATGTTCATTCTTATAGCAACTGGGACAAACAAGGGTGGAGGCTATTTTGCTTCAAGGAGTGTCTTTGTGTGCCTGTATATGGGCATAACCCTCATTTGGGCAGTACTAAATACTTTTACTCTGCAATTCATAGCATTGCTCAACATAATCTCCATATGGTGGCAGGTATATATGTTCTTAAACTTTTGATTTCTCGCTAGTTTCACTTGCAAGTCACACATTGTAAACAAATTTAAATCTATTAAGGTGGATAATACTGATCCCTAGCTCCCTGTAACATACAGTTGATTGGTGGTTTGCTTGTGATTATAATGTTACCTCTGGTGTCACAGTCAACACAAACAGCTTCTGCTGTCTTTACTCATTTTGAAACTTCTCCTGAGTCGACTGGGATATCTAGTGTACCTTATTCAGTGGTTTTATCAGTGCTTCTAAGCAATTATTGTCTCTACGGATATGATGCTGCGGCTCATCTCACTGAAGAGACAAAAGGTGCAGATAAAACTGGTCCTATAGCTATCCTCTCCAGTATTGGGATGATATCAGTGTTTGGTTGGGCTTATTACTTAGCTCTCACTTTCAGCATCCAGGTAATGATTAGAGTATGGTAAAGCTAAAGGAAAGCAAGAATTAGACCCTTATTGAGCGATAATTTTTTTGATGCAGGATCTGGACTACTTATACAGTGCAGACAATGAGACTGGTGGTGTGCTTGTACCAGCACAGATAATATATGATGCATTTCATGGAAGGTATCATAATTCCACTGGAGCTGTGATTTTCCTGTTTATTATATGGGGTTCCTTCTTCTTTTGCGGGCTGTCTGTCACCACTACTGCTGCTCGAGTGGTAAAAAAAAAAAACGAAACTCTAAATCCTAAAGCATATTTCTCTTTTGTGAATCTATAAGTAAACTCTGATGTGTTTACCCCTAGGTTTATGCTGTATCAAGGGATAGATGCATGCCCTTTTCACCAGTCTGGAGTAAAGTAAACCCGAGGAACAAGGTTCCAACAAATGCCGTGTGGCTCTGCGCTGCGATCACTATGCTTCTTGGATTGCCCATCTTGAAAATGGATGTGGTATTCATAGCCATCCTTTCAGTCAGCACCATTGGCTGGGTGGGAGGTTATGCTGTACCAATCTTTGCTAGGCTGGTTATGGCTGAAGAGAACTTCAAACCAGGACCCTTTTATTTGGGTAGAGCAAGAAGGCCAGTTTGCTTGGTGGCTTTCCTCTGGATATGTTATACATGTTCAGTCTTCCTATTGCCGACTTCTTACCCTATTAGATGGAAAACTTTCAACTATGCACCAGTTGCCCTTGGTGTTGTTTTGACACTGGTGATGCTCTGGTGGGCTTTAGATGCAAGGAAATGGTACAAAGGACCAGTGAGAAACATTGATGTACAATTGCAAACAACCAGGATTGCCAGTTGCACCTCTAAGTAGGAGCTAAGCTATACTAATCATGCATACCTGATTTTTGGGTCAATGTTAAATCCAAAAGGGAACAAAATCTCTTCCCCTTCAGTGTAAGCAGAGTACATGAGAAAGTTTATACCAAAACAGTATGATGATTGCTATTTCAAAATGGCTTGAATGCCTGTTGATACTTGACAGTATCGCTCTTAACACTACCCAAAATAATTAATACATAAAATTGCGTAAAGACATTGACAGAGAGTCCAATCGAGTGATCTTCAGAAGAAACATGGTCCGTAAATGATGTATCTACAGCAATGGTAATGGCATGAGAACGTTGGGAATGGGTGGACTTTGGTAATTAAAGATGACACCCACTTGCAATAAGAGTTGGAAGTGTTTCCCATACGATGCAAATCTGTTTGCTCCAATCCCTCCAATCAAGGTGTTGCAGTTCCAATTCCCCAGTTCATCAGCAAACACATGATGCCTTCATCAATGAAACCGTTTCCGGGTCCAGTCCTGGAAGGTATCATCATCAGCAATGAGTCTTGATATCCACAAAAAAGTACTTAATAAAACAATATACGAGAAACTATTGATACATATATTTGATAGTCTACCTGGATAAGGTTACAAATTTAATTCACATAATGAAGCTGAGAGATGACAAGCACCACATTTCATACTGGGAAAGATCAGTTCAGTAGACATACTAGCGCACAGAGATACCATCATATAATCATGTTCCCCTCACGGGACCATTCAATGTATCAGCACGATTACAAGTTTACAACTGAAGTATGAATTCTGTATGGATCCATAGCTGTTGAAAAATTTAAGTTAGTTATGGCAGGCTGGCAGCCATGGAATAGATTTTGGCCAGAGTCATAAGAATAGATGGTGAAGTGCCGGCAAGAGAAATAAAATAGGAGTACTTACAATTAAACGAGTGAATAAGTAATAATTCATGATAGAAAAAGTTCTTGAGACTCCATTGGGGAGGACCAATATTGCAAAAGTGACTCTACAGTCAACCTTCGTGTTGCACTAAGCATAGATATGAAAAATCGACAACCATCAATTTTGTATTCTTCAAGAGGATTCCTGTGCCCAAAACTCCTTACATTCACCTGCCAAAAATTTCAAATAAGCAATGGATGATGTGAATGAAACTTAAACAAACCAAAGATAGAATAATACCGCTGAGCTGAGCCTGTTCATGTTTACAAGGTGATCCCTCCAGAAACAGTCAAGGGTTTTCACAATAACTGCTCTCTGTATCATTAGAAAAATATAGTTAAGAATCTTTTTCTATGACAAGGATACAGCTTTAGCCAAAATGAAGTAATATTCTTACTTCCACTTCCTTCACGTAGGTATCATCATATCCAGAGTCATGAACAACATTCATATATGAAGCAATCAGATAGTCTCCAAGGTACTTGCGGAGGAGGTTAGTAGTAGCATGGTACCTTCCATTCCTTCATTGGAGGATCAAAAAAATCATAAGCTTGCATGAAGAAAAAGAAAGGCAAGAACACATTATTATAAAAAGAAAAAAGGGGTGGGGGAGGTACCCAAGCCCTACAGTTCACTCACTTGGTCAAATCATCTGAGCATATAACAAGCCAACGTTTCAATGAAGAGTTCTTCTTGCGGATACCTCTAAAGGCATTTGGAGGTCTTGGCAAGTTTGGAAGGTGAATGTCATCAATTTCTTTAGAGTTCATTTCATTTGATTGTGCAAGAGATTTTAACAAAGCATCCACAGTAATTTCTGCAAATGAATCTGGTAAAATTCTTCCATGAGAATTTATGATAACCAAAGCAAGAGATGCAGATTGAATTAAAAAATAATAATTAACTATCAGCTCACCATCCAATAGTTTCCCAGAAATTGCCATATACTCCTTCAGAAGCTTGTCCAAACTCCAGTTCCTTGGGTGCTATTAAGCAGTAGGGATTAGTAAAATATAATCAATGGACTTGATCATACAACAGTTCCCACGAAAACAGAAAGTA
The DNA here is from genome assembly GCF_933775445.1 of Argentina anserina. Taxonomy (NCBI): domain Eukaryota; kingdom Viridiplantae; phylum Streptophyta; class Magnoliopsida; order Rosales; family Rosaceae; genus Argentina; species Argentina anserina. The sequence continues at coordinate 23,155,968 of NC_065873.1, read as the reverse complement.
GAACATCATATATGAAATCTCCAATTACCTTGCGGTCATCAACGTTTTTGAAGACAATTTCATCCACCACTGCTTGCATGTACCTATTACCAAGTTTCAAGTCAAATTATAAGTGCAATGCTACAAATTTAACAGACACAATGTATATCAAACAGGCGAGTTTAATTGAACTTTGTTACTCTATGACTACAGCTTTGCATTATATCTTTGAACTTTGTTAATGTGAAACAGGTCTATTAATGATCTTAACGTATGTATGACCAGTTGACCACTAAAAGATGCACCTTCAAATGCCACTTTAAAGAGATTGCCTTGAATGCTATAGATGAAAGTCGAGCAATGTATTATAATTGTTGTCCAGTGAATAGATGTTACACTCTCAAGATCAGGCAATTTATGACAAAACAATTCTGTAACAATTGACTGAAACTTACTGAAATACGTGCTGGGAACAACTTTCATTATCACCAGTTAAAATTGACTGTCTAAGTTCATATACATGCTTTCGTTGCACCTGGAAAAAGGAACAGAACAACTTAATGAGCAAGAAAGCTAGAGTAATGATGATCAACACCCGGTGATCCAATTTGTAGATAGATCTCGTAATTTATCAGCATACAAGATGCCTTATTTATAGATAGATCTCCCTGATTTAGTAATATATTCCCTTAGTGAAAACATAACTGAAGGTCTCTTTTAAGAAAATATAACAATCACAAAGTCTACTGCTGTTCAAGAAGAAACTTCAAACATAATAGCTGTAATAATTTAGTAAGCACTGCCATTATTTTTCATCATACCTCTAGTACTTCATCAAACTCAACCAGGCTCTTTCTTATCCCAAAAAAGTACTTTTCTGCATTGATTTGCAGGGAGAGGAGCTGCAGTGGTAAAACTTGTTTAGAACGAGAGAGAGAGAGAGAGAGGGCGCGAATTGATTTATCCTTGATATGCTATAGAAACTTACCTGTCTCACAATGGCATCACCTTCGATTGGTACATCCTCATCATCAGTAATTTTTGAAATAATTCTCACAGCCCACTCAGTATCAAAATTAAACTTTTGAAACATCTCATCCTGCAAGCTGTTACATCAAAAACACAAACATTAAGGTGTGGCACCTTGCGGCTTGCGCAAACTTCATCATGGGCATGAGTTTAAGCTACAGTATTAAAATAAACTGTAAGTGTAGAAATCACTCTCATTTGAGAAGCACTATTAGTCAAAATTTCACCTATCACCGTGACAATTTGATTTTGCTAATGATTAATATAAAGGAAGGTAAAGTCAGAAGAAAAGATTTAGTTGGGACAAGCCACATCTTTCTTCTTGCTTATTTTGGGTAAACATTAAAGCCTAAAGATGCTTTCCGTTCACTTACCTCACCATAAATCGAGTTGATCCCGGATCACCTTGCCTTCCTGCTCTGCCCCGGAGCTGTAACAGAGAAAGTGGAAGCAAGACAATAAAAATTTACACTATACTATATACAACATAATTGTCAGGTTCAAGTTATTAATTGTATGCATGGAAACAGATATGTTTAGCCAACCGAAAAAAACAAGAAATCATGAAAAATTAATCCTGAAATTCTCAACGGAAAGAGAGAACTCTCAGCAACTCCAAAGCTGAAATTGGATGGTCGTACATCAAATTCAAATTCATCCCAAAACTGAATATCATAAGTAAATGTTACATGTATTTGAAGAAGAAATGTAAAAATTAATTTACATTTCTTCTATGTTACATGCATAAATACCAATGAATAATACCTGGTTATCTATTCTACGAGACTCGTGCAATGATGTTCCAATCACGTGAAGGCCCCCAAGGCTTTTGACTTCAGATCCTTCTTTGAGACAGTGTACCTCGCAATCTATAAAAACTGAAAGATAAGCAAGTGCTATTGCAGGGCCAAGAGGGTATATCTCAGACTGTTCATCAGCAAGCCTCTCTAGCTCTTTCAAATCTTTTGATTGACTCATTTCCACAGACTCTGATATCATGGACTTTGCCTCCTTATATGTCCAGCTCTTACCCTCATTTTTGCAAACATACTTAGCTGCAAAAATCATACATAAATTACCATTATGCAACCACAATATACCTAATATATGAAGAAAATATTTATCAGTAAGAGAATAGCCACAAACCCATTAATGCCGTCTTAGCCAGCAAAGCCAATGATGATGGACCGACTTTTATCTTTGACAATACCTAAAACAAATAACTAATCAGAAACGGATCATTTTGGTCTGCAACTTGCACCAAGTAGAGTCAATCACCTTTTGTGAAATTGCCTCTCCATCTATGTCAATGTCAGGAGCTTCTCGTGTCAGGGATGAAATCAAACTGTCTTCTATAATCTCTTTCGCAAGCATCTTCAATCATTACAAGGATGCAATCCATTATATTCAAAATCTTTTTTAAGTTTTCAGGTGCTACTTATCCACATATTCTAGAAAAGGATATTCTAGATATATGAACCATATTTAATAAATTTCTGTTTGAAGATGGTTTTTTCTTTCTTTTATGCACTTGAATACATAAACAATGAATGTGCCAACCTACTTTGGGATTCCCTCCTAGGATTATGTCAGTGCCTCTGCCAGCCATATTAGTAGAAAGCGTAATGGCATGTTTCCGTCCAGCTTGGGCAACAATTTCGGCCTCCTTGGCAGCATACTAATGATAAAGTAAAAACTCAACTTTAATGAAATAATTATAACAATAGCCTGATAAAACTAAGGCAGATTGAGTTAAATATCAATAAACCTTGGGCCGTGCATTTAGAACATTGTGGGGAATGTTATGTTCCCTCAGTAGATCAGACAGGTGTTCAGAATGCTCAACACTGCATTAAGAAGATGAGAGAATAGTAATAAGTTTGCTGAATCAAACTAACAACATGAAGATGACCTATATACTTATTCAAAGAGATATATGTCGAATAAAATAGGGGAGTGAAATTTACACTCCCCTTTTTGCAAACGCACTCCTACTCTTGTTTTAATATGTTTATTTCCGCAAATACCCTTGTGTCTACTGCTCCAACTGCTCAACATAAATTTTACCACTCGAATTATTCGGCTATGGCAGCACAAGAACCTTGTCAATCATTCAACCAAAGTTGCAACTCATCTGCTGGTAATACCCTTGAGCCAAAACCATAGAGCCGCAAAAGCTCTCGTAGTATAAATGTATAATTGTTTAATTAACTTGATCTTTCATCGTCTTTTCCACTCCAACATTCATGAACTAAAACTTCTGGTCACAATCCATTTTAGTTGAAGTTTGAGAACTTTGAGAAGGATATAATCAAATGATTCATAAGCATTTGTATATGATAAACATGGCAATGCATGGACACCCAGAGCAACTCATTCATGTTCTTCCTCAATGAATGAGACAAATCATAGATCAAACACCCACGAAGCTAACCTGAAAATGTACCCAGATTGTAGTATTTCTTCTCCAATTTATCAAAAAGCTTAATGGTTCTTCTTCTGTAGATAGCCAAATTGGAATTTGATATATGATGCAAGTGGATATAAACTCATAGGTATGGAGACCAGCTTTGATTGCCCATCATGGATTGAGTAGCTAGAAGGAATTGAATAAAGGACAAAAGGTTTATATGAGAACTGGAGAGACGAATTCTGCAGATGTCTTTTCAAGGGAGATGGAATGGAAGGGGATTGAACAGTATTCGGTCCATGTTAGAGAATTTGAGGGTAAAATGGAACTTTCCTTAAAAAAGGAGTGCAATTTGCAAAAAGGGGAGTGCAAATTTCACTCCCCATAAAATAATTTGGTATCAAAATGATTTGGTGGACATCAAACTCAAAACCTATATGCTTCCATATTTTATTAGAGTTTATAACTTTTGAACATAAGAATGATAATAGCAGATTATAAGCAAATCTTTTAAAACCAAATGGAAGAAATTAAACATATTATATTATTCCTACCTGGTAGTGCCAACCAAAACAGGCCGCCCCTGCCTGAACATATATTCTACTTCTTGACGAACAAATTCCCATTTCCCATGCGCAGTCTGAAATAATACAGATCCCAAACATTATTTTCAAGTGAAAAGAAAATACTCTTGATGAAGGTACATAAATCAGACACGCTTGAGGAAAATTATAACAGCCTACCGCGAAAGCTTGAACAGGTAAATCATTACGAATGTTTGGCAAATTTGTTGGCACTTCAATAACTGGTGTCTGGAACATTTTCAAGAACTCCTTCTCCTGAAATGATTAAATGGAAACTTATCTAAAAGATACGCATTATACATATAATTCAGCAAAAAGTTTCCTCATGAATATACATACTTCAGTTTTTGCAGTCCCAGTCATCCCTGATAGCTTTGGGTAGAGCTTGAAAAGAGATTGATATGTAATTTGGGCGATAACAACTGAATCTGCCTAAAAAATTATGCTCAAATTACAACTCTGAACAAGGGAGTTTAAAAAACAAAACAAAAAGTCAGGCACCAAATGTTAAACTTTAAGGAATACCTGAATCTTCAAACCTTCTTTACCCTCCACAGCTTGATGAATACCCTCAGACCACCTTCTCTTCTCTTCAACTCTGCCAGTGAGCTGCGAAATACATTAAGACCTTTAGTTATCTAATTCAATGACACTTCATTTGTACTTGTCTATAAAATGGTCATTAATTTATTATATGCATTCTTCTTTATGCAATAGTTCTTTCTAAATGTCGTAGTTATACCTCATTGATTATGAGTGCCTTCCCATTTCTGACAATATATTGCACATCCTTCTTATAGAACTCTTTAGCTTTCAGTGCATTCATCACAAATCTACAAAGTTCCAGTGTTAAAGCTAAATAAAAGTGTCAGAATGAAATCTCATAACCATATAGAGAATTGCCACAAACTAGAATTGATTCAGTCTTTCCATATTCCTATTTACCCGGCCCAGGGGTCATTTTCATCCCATAAGTCATTTGTTTCAAGAGCCATCTCAGCAAGAGCTATTCCTTCTTCAGTCAATTCAACTGCATAATCTTTAAGTTCTGCATTGTAATGCTGTGAAGACCATCGTAAACCATAAATATCACTCTCACCAACAAAATAATCTAGGGGAAAAAAACCAACAAATAGCAACATAAAGTCACGGTTCATATGAACATAGTTGAACGAGAATGGACTTACAATTCCTCGTACAAGCAACTCAGCCACTTTAGCAGCAACAGGATAGCGTGCGGCATCTTTACTAGCCTGAGATAAGAAAAATATTTAAAAAACCAATGAGCTCTTCCTTAACAAGAATTTTAATACTGAAAGTATGCACTCATATAGTAAATTGAGATGCAAACTAATTTGAGAGAATAACCTCGCCACTAATAAGCAACGGATTTCTTCCTTCATCAATAAGAACCGAGTCAACTTCATCAACTATTGCAAAATGAAATGGCTGTGGCCTGATTGACACAGAACACAGCTAAATATTCGAAATAATTAATTCAAAATACTAGATAGATATATAAACACTGTGAGGTGAACCATTACTTATTTGATACTTACGATCTCATAACTTGTTCTCCGCTGTTTCCAGCAAGATTGTCTCGTAGATAGTCAAAACCAAGTTCCTGATAATGCCATTGCGAAGGAATGTCAGAAAGAAGGCAATTCTTCATTTTCTTAAGAGGGAATACACTAACAATTAATCACATTCCCAAGTTTGTTTGTTTTTCCCAAGAAAAAAGAGCTTAAGCAAGACTATCAACAAGCAGTGAAAAGGACATACTGAATTGTTAGTGTATGTGATGTCACATCTGTAGTTGCATCTCCTCTTGTCAGCTGTCATCCCACTCTATGTTTCAAATAGGAATGGATGTGAAAGATACATCTCAGTAAAACATATATCAGCAATTAGCAGAATATATATACTTTGACTCTCAACTATAATGAGTCATAATAATTGGCTTGTAGAATATAAAAGCCAGCCTTTAAATTAGGATGTCATGTGCCTAGAGGAATGATATTAAGAAGTGTACCCATTGGAGTACAGCCCACAAAATACAAACATGAGATTGATTACCTGAATAAGACCCACTGAAAGACCTAAGAAGCGATGAACACGACCCATCCACTCAGCATCTCTTTGAGCAAGGTAATCATTTACAGTTACCACTGTATCAAAAGAAAGGCATAAATAAAATTTCTTTAGTTCCCAATCAACATGAAAAAGAAGACCATTTTTCTGTTTAAGCTTGTAACATAGAGCATACATCATTTCATTTCCAAAAAAAAAAAAGAGCATACATCATTCCCGACAAGTACAAGTATGCAAACAATATTTTCACCTGGCAACTTCATACAAGCCTAACAAAAAAGGAGTAAAACATAAAACATACCGTGAACACCTTCGCCAGTCAAGGCATTAAGATAGGCAGCTAATGTGGAAACCAACGTTTTCCCCTCTCCCGTCTTCATTTCAGCAATGGAGCCATCATGAAGCACTGCGCCACCAATAATCTGGTATCACCGTATACAAACACGAAAGTCACAAAGTCAAGTCATTCAAACACACATAACGTTTGACATGCGGATGAACTTGAACTTCATGTCAAACTACAAAACTAACTGCCAACACAATGAGTTCAACAGAGAATGAAGTACCTGAACATCAAAATGCCGCATACCAAGCTTCCTTTTCGCAGCTTCGCGAACAACAGCAAAAGCCTCTACAAAATTGGACTACTTAGAATCGGACAATGATAAATACAAAATCATCAAAAAAGCAAAACTTTAAAGAGAAAGCAACCAGCTTGGATATCAGCAAGTGTCTCTCCCTGTCCCAATCTTCGCCGGAACTCGGCAGTTTTAGCAGTAAGCTACACAACAAAACAAACGCAACCCCATCATTCCAAATCACCAAAACAATCACTTACAAGATTAAGAAAATAGAAGAAGAAGAAGCAAAGCCAATCTTTGAACCTGGTCATCAGTGAGCCTCTGTAATTGCGGCTCAAAGGAGTTAACAGAGCTGACAAGGCGGTAGTAGTCTCGGACAACCCAGCTGTTCAGGCTAGTGACGTCGCTCCAGGTCTTGCCAAGCCGGCCCAGATTTTCCTGAAAGAGAGAAAGAGGGGCGAGTGAGGCATATGGTCGAACAGGTGGTGAGCAGTGGAGTCGGAGAGAGAGGGGAGAAATTTACCTTGAGGGAGGCGGCAACGGGGGCGGGGGTGAGAGTGAGACGACGTCGTTGGGGGCGAGAGGGAGTGGAGAAGGAAGAAGAGGAGGTGGGGCAGTTGGGGAAGGTGGCGCGTGGAGGAAGGGGTTTGAGAGAGAGGAAGGTGGGGAATTGGAGGGTAGAAGTAGGCATGGCGGGAAGGAACTGTGTTGGGTAACGAAACTGAACTAAAGATTAAGACTTGCAAAAGTACAGTTGTAGATGAGTCAGAGACTTTTCCCTAAATACAGTAAAAGGTGGGAATGCTAAGAAGAAGAAAAAAACAAATGGCCCATACAGGTCTCGAACCTGTGACCTTCGCGTTATTAGCACGACGCTCTAACCAGCTGAGCTAATAGGCCGCTTGTTCATCTGCCCTAAGCTTTTTATTCACATTGTAGTAACACTTGTTATTTGTTTTGCTGCTGGTTTTGTTGATGTTCATACTTCTTAGTACAGTATTGGAATTCTATAGAACATTAAAGGTGAAGAAGTATGACAGAAGGTGATGGTTCGAGAACCACGATAACCACTATATATGTTTTGTTATGGAAATTGGAAAGAGTTCAGTACATCACTACTACAACCATAAACGTTCTGAACTCAGTGAACTGTGTCACTCGTAGTAGTTTATCACAAGCGAACAAGAATCTGAACGGTCGAGGAAATTATGTGAAAGATGAGTGTAACATGGAGGAGCCGAAACGAATGAAGGTATTTTTTCTACAGGCATGCCATTTCATTTGGGCTAAATCACTGACTTGTATATTTGTTATATGTACATCATGATATGCTATGTATTTGCATAAACATTTTACATTTGGCAGGAACATCTGTGGTATACCGTGTATTTGCCAAATTGCTAAGCTGCTGCAACCAAACTGTAGCATAAAGCAGTCTATAGAAATCTACCAGTGGGATGCTTGAAGTTTGATAAGTCATATCAGATCTCCCATGTCCCACCTTAACTATCCATTCGGTTGAGCAGCCTCAGTTTATATTCCTCACAATAGTAGTATACCTGATCAGTGGTCATATATCATAGTAGAATACCTGTTTTCATCAAATTAAGGTAATAAGAATCTTAGTCATGCGACAAACCGGTTATTTATGCAAAAAGCATCTAAGGCTTGCTAACAATAAAGTCAAGAGTCAATATAGACGGAAGGTCAACAGGGTCTGTACAAATGTGGTAAGTATGAGAAGAGTGATAGAAGATGGCCAATAATGAAGATTGTTGGATGTGTGCGGGGAAAATCATTAGCTTCCTCAGATAATTGCATTTGTAATATACACCTCACGATAATAGAAAGGAAATTAGACATCATAGATGAGGGAAAAAGACATACCATGATATTCCTATTAGTAAATCCAACAAAAAGCTTTCCTTGCCAGCATAACATAGCTGTAATAACAGAGTCACAAGGGATGGATCCGATAGGTCTGAAATCTGTTTGAAATTCATCACCAGACCATTCCTGTGACATGAACAAGAATTTGCATGAGATCAAGTGTGAAGTGTGAACATGTGATGATAGCAAACTGCGAGCTTCATCTCATAATGAGACCGAGATCAATAAAGAAAACCGTATTTACCTGGACATTGACAGTTTTATCCATTCCTCCTGTAAAAAGCCAATTTCCATCAAGGCCAGTGGCAAATACTGCACCATTGTGCATTTCAATGGATTTCATTAACACATCATTTATCCAGACCTGGAGAAAGACAAACAAGAGTTAATTTATAAGAAAGAAGAAGCAGTAGCACCAAACTCATATTAAGTATACCATCTATCAAGTCCTCTCCAAGCGCTTTTCCTCATCAGAACAACCCAGTTAATATCAATTTAATTTCATTGATGTTAACTCATTTTCTTGCAAGTCATGAAACTCAATCTTAAATCTGGATTATCTACTATCTAGTGTTTTATTTTATTTTTGCCATAACCTATTCTACAAGGTCCACTTGATAATGTAAATGGAAGGAAAATCAAAACGGAAAATAAACTTTGATAGCTCACTTTTGTTATCACATCTGAAATCTTAGGTAGATGACCCAAGTTAACCTCCTAATGCACAGATGAAAATAAGATGTTCTGAGATCAAGCAAGGAATAGGAAAAAAGTACCTTTACACATCCATTTTCATGGGTTGCAATGAGCACATCTCTAACAGCAGCAAGAGTTAGGACGGAAGCCACAGTTCCAGATGTGTCTTCCCCTAGTACTGCCAAGGAACTGTGATCACCGAGACTCCATAATCGAATGGTTCCATCCCAACTGCCGCTATAAAGAACAGTATCACAAACTGCAAGTGTTGAAACTACTGATTTATGACCAGACATAGTGCATGATATGGTGCCATCCTGAAATTTTATGAAAGCAAAGAAGTGTTCCACTGAGATATCAAAAGATGCATATAAGTAGACAATAACAGACAATACTATAGATGCAAACCCCTCACCTGCAAAGACCATGCTTTTACTGTTCTGTCTCCGCTGCCAGTATAAATATATCCATTTCTAAAAGCCAAGGCATGAATACCACTAAAGCGCCAATCTTTCTGCTCATAGAGTATCTGTGATGGTTTTTGCCCGAGAGGGGAACATGTGCCCCAGACAAATATTCCACCTCCACTGTCACCACTTATGCACAAGGGTGTCTCTTCATCAGCATAAAGTAGAGCCTTAATGGTATGCTCGTGGCCTTTAAATGTATGTACATGACAGAAGTCCTGCATGGAGTTTGCACGGACATAAATTAATGAAAGGGAAAACATAAGAGTCTACAATTCTCTATAAAATGGAAAGTTGGAATACATTAGTCATCAGAATGAACTAGAACATGTTCATAATTATACTCCAAGGAGGCCACCCTCCAAGTGTTGCGTGATTATCAATAAATTTGCAAGCATACAAACACCATAATCAATGCCCACCTCATCAAATAATCTACAATGCCAAGCATCACCGAGGACATACATAGAGACATACTGCATATATGTGTTCATGGCATCACAAGAAATTATTTGGTTGATGTTGCAACACAAACAGGCTGACTACTCATGATTAGCGACTCTGAGGAGCTAAATGGGAGTTATGCATAGAGGATTCCGTGTAATCACACACAGAAAAAGGACAAAAAGACAAATTTTACGACTTACATCAATTTTATACCTGCAAAGCCCACACATGGATGGTTTTGTCAAATGAGGAGCTAAATAAAAACTCTCCTGCAAAGAAGTAGAGAGTGCATAAAGAAAATGTCAGATACTGAAGCATAAGCCAACAATAAGCAAGTAACATGACTGACTTTTAAGTTCTGATATTCTTCTCTCAGCAAAAGAAGCCAATTTTTGGGGATTTGGTCGTTTCTTAGGAAATAATACTCGAGAATGTTGTAGGTTTGTTCCACCTGATCATCCGTTTATTTTATAATTCTAGAGAACACTATCCTTAGATTTTTGTCTGAAACAATTATGTGGTATGTATTAGTGTCAAAACACCACTTCCATAGGTCTTCGATATAGTCGCCATATCCATCGTTCCTCTCTCTCAAAATCCTCCCTCCCATCACAGCATCATAAACAGGGTCTAACTGCAACTATCAAATATGCAACCTTAAAGTAAATTATACCTCCAACTGCTAAGCCTGTAATAGAGTCACGATGCCCCATCAGAACATTAGATTTAACCTTTCCCTCTGTGAGTCCATCAATAAAACCATTCTCAGACCTCTCCTCCACATGATCATCGTCTGCTCCTTCACCAAATTCTTTTCCCTGCAACTCATGTTCTCTCTCTGTTTCTGACATTTTCTTGGGCATCTGACAAAGCTCCGCGAGAATCAAGCAACAATTTGTGCTGTTCTTCATAACTGGTCTCTCCAAACCGGCCATGATATCATATTGGGGTTTAACAATCAGTTCCCTGATGCAACTCATAACCTCAATCACAAGCGGACGACTTGCTGGATCATAATTCAAACACTTGAATAAAGTCTCCCTCAGTGATGCATATTCAGAACCCAACCTACTGTCCAGCAATTCACTAACTCTCTCAATCCAACTTGCATAAGCTGAATCATCACAAATATAATTCATCTTTCCAATCTCTTCACTAAACTCTTTCCCAAGCAACAAACTCAGCAAAACACAACCTAATGACCAAACATCCGAGCCACACCCAACCGGATACTTCACCCTCTCACATTCTACATTAACACCATCTCTCTTCACCACCTCAAACAACACCTCCATGCTAACAAAATCCCCATCTCTCAACAAACCCCCAAACACCTCTCCCATTTCCTCCTCACCAATCTCCCATTTCCCCTTCCTACCACCAACACTCCCCCAAACCCTCCTCCCCATCACCACCACCTCCCTCAAATCCACAAAAACACAACCAACCTCATTGAAACCGAAACACTCATTTCTCAAACCTCCACCAACAATCCCCACCAAATGCAAACCCATCACAGCCTCACACATTCCCATCCCAACCGCACCAAAACCCCCCAACCCATCTCTCCCAAAACCACCCCCATTCCTCAAATCCTTCAACTTCTCCTCAACTCTCCCACTCCCTCTCTCACACACCAAACACAAAACCCCACTTTCCACATTCCCCCAAACCCCATAAACCCTCCCTACTCTCCTACACTGCCTCACACCTCCTCTCACCAACAACCCCAACTCTCTCCTCTCCTCCTCTCTCATCTCACTCAAACACTTCAACACCTTCACATTATAACTTAACTCAAATTCAGACTCACCCAAATCCTTAAAGCTCCCAACTTTAACCAACCCCACATCAGCCCCATTCTCACAAAGCTTACCGCTTTCCTCCGTCTCGACCAAAACGGCGTCGTTCCCAACAACCCAGTCCTTCCACGTGTCGTAAAACTCGTCGGACCAGAGCCGCGGCAGAAAGGTACAGACTTTTTCTTGCTGACGTGTCTTAGGGGGACTGGGGTTAGGGTTTTGTGGCGGAGAGAGGGAGATGGAGAGTGAGAGGAGGTCGATGTTCTTGGGCAGCGCGGCGGCGCCGTTGGGCGGGTACTTGACGAGCTGAGTACACGCCGGGCAGCGAATCGTCTCCGGGTAGCGGTGGGGCAGCTTGGTCAGGCAGTCCTCGCAGGCTGTGTGGCCGCAGCCCAGCACGCGCGGAATCGTTGACGCGCCGTCGTAGTTTTGGAGACAAACTGGGCACTCCGGCAGCTCGGGTAGCTCCATTTTTTGTACTTACAAAAAACGACGACGTGTTGGGTTTAAGTAGCTTTGGGTTGTTCTCGTTGGACGCTTTTGTCCATTGAGTTTATTTATATTACAACAATGACCTTGTGACTAGTACTGGCCAACTGGGTATTTAAGTGGGTTCGGAGCTCGCGTTTTGACTGAAGAGGGATCTGACTGTAGCGCTGTTTGGATTCTGAGGTATGCTCTCTGTTTTGGGTTGAATTTTATTTGGTTTTCATGGTGGATTACATCAATGCTTTTCACTGTGCTCAAACTATAGTCTTGGGCATTGAAGATTGTAGCTTTTTGCTTAATTTGTGAGTAAGTTTGGAGATCTGGTGCGGTGTTAGTTCTATTTTGTTAAAGATTGTATCTTTACTTTGAAAATTGATGAACCCAGAAAAACCCTTGTCACGATCTTGTAGTTTATTTATGGAGAAATTATGGGATGAATTTGAAAGTTTAGTTGTTGACATTGTTTGGTATGGTTTGAAATGCAGGTAGAAGAGGATCATGGCGGGGTCGGGGAGCTCGATGTTGTATTCTTTCCTTTTGTTCATTGTGATTCTGTCACTTCAAGAGATGTATAGAGGGAAGTTGGCATCAACTGAGTTGTTTACGATTCTCGGGGGTTTCATTAGTTCTCTCTTGTTCCTTGTGCTGCTCACTGTAAGTTTTCAGGCTCATTTGGGAGAAATTTGCATTGAATTAGTTTTATACAGGGAGCTTATATCATGTGGCATTGGTTTCTGTTGTTGCAGTTCATTGGCAACTACCAGGAAACATCTGGCGTGAAGACTGGCTGGGGTGCTGGTGAGTGTGTTTTCGTTTGCATTTGTTTTCCGTCTAAGAAAGTTAGTGTGAATTATGGTCCTCAAAATGGCAAAGCACATCAAAATCTATTGTGGGCACCTAAGCCCCTACCGTAGATTGCGCTATGTAAGGAAGATTCAACATTTCCAGCTTGTTGGACATGACTCTAAGTAGTTCTGTCCTTTTAATTATTCAATCCAAAGAAACTATGGATATGCACAAGCATCAGTAACATGCCACTGTCCTTGAAAAATAGATTTGGACTCATAAATGGAATGTCTAGATGTCTTGCACTGTGACCAGCCTATCCCTAAGTGTCTATTACGAATATCCAGAAAAAGGAAGGCAGAGAGTGCAAATCTAAAATTCCAGCAACCCAGTAGACTACAAATGTTGTTTGATCTTTCTTGAGGAAGAGAAAGATGGGTGTAACATTAAGCTAATTGTAAGTTCCTTGCTAAATTCGAACTGCTTCCTTAGTACATCTGTATGAATAACATTTTCTAGTGCTGTTTATAAAATGATCTGACCTTGCTATTCATATTCAGTAAATCCCTTGCTTGTAAAATTTTACAAACACTATCAGACCTTGCTTTTTATTTTCAATACTAAGAAAGGATTGCATGAATAATTGTTAACTTTTTGAACTATATCACCAAACGCTGCTACTTCTCTCTATTGGTATTAGCAGAAAGCTGAAGAGACTCAGTTGTTCAGATGGTAGTATTGACCAGAGATATAGATGGACAACTAAACAATTAACGTGAAAAAAAAAATATTAATGAAGAACAATCAATATAGATTTTTCTTTATAGATTAGTTTGGTGGTGTGCTGGACTTCTTAGGGTTCTTTTTCGTCTATACATGAAACACTTTCTCCATGCACAGACTATTTCTTGATATGTTACGTAAAACAAAAGGATAATCTGACCAAGTTTAACTCTTTCATTTGCAGTTATTATTGCAGAAGCAGTTGCTCTTATTGCTGCTAGCACTGTCCATCGAGTTTGTATCACTACATGGTAATGCTAGCTCATGCTTTACTAGTCATGGTATTGTATATCCTCAGGTGTACATGTTATGGGTCTAATCCCCTTATGACCCTATTCTTTTATGTTTTATCAGTAGGCTACTGACCAAATCTTAATATTTTGTTACCACAATATTTATGTATGAAATAGTATGCTTTGAAATAGACACTAGATTCAAGAAAGGGGATCATTATTTTTGCTTCTGCAGCTCCTTTTAAGTTACGATTATTTTTCCATTGTCATCTTAGATTCAGCAAGTTTTTATGCATATAATTCCATTTGATTATATAAGGTTTTCAAAATCTTTCAAGTGTCTTGAACTCTTGCAACCGGTGTCTATAATGATGTTTGAAATGTTTCAATGTTGTTAATGATTTAATTTTTATATGCAGTTTCTTGTTCTCTGCTGGATTACTGTATGAGGTCAACAAGCTTTCAGGGATGATGCTTTCCAAAAGCGAATCTAAAACAAAAAGGCACTGAGTGGTTGTATTTGTTATAAGCACATGTTTAGAGAAGTATCAGTTTTAATGTATCAGATATTTGTCAAACATGTAACTTTTTTGATCAAGTCAAACATGTAACTTGAATGATGTGATTCAATCAATAGCATTTCTGGGATTTGTTTACATCATGCACACCTGAAGTTCAGCTCACCTGCGCAAATATATAATTCACATTTCTTCTCTCCCGGGTTTCTTGTCAACCATCTTTAATTCATACCACTACAAATCTATAAGTATCTCCTACATCTTCCAACATTCCCGCACAAGCGGACACCTTCGCTTCCATCACTTCTTGAAGCAGTAGAGAATAAAAGCCAAGCATCCCGAGACAAAGCCGGAGTTGAGAGCTTTCTTCAAAATCAAAGGGCCCTTCCTCATCATATTCAGCGTTTTGTTCAGTATCATACCCTGGTGAAGAACCTCTTCATTTTCTCCCTGGGGTCAGTATTAATAAATGAAAATCATAAGTTTCAACTAATAATTGTTACCACACTAGCAATTTGCACACCCAAATTACAATTCACACCATAAGTTATACTAGTGAAGTGTAAAAAATATCTTTTTTTTTTCACATCAAATTGTTCATATATGGACATGTTTATCTTTTCAGTTGTAAAAATTGGGGTATGGATGTGCGGATTGTAATTCTTGGATTCCATGAACTTCACTACCCTAATTGTTATTTAGACAATGGACATGACCTAGTTCTACCATGCAATTAGTTCCACCTAGTTCAAATTTTTGCAGCCCATGAAGTCAACACGGTCTTGGCGGTAATAACTGTCTCTGAATTGATCTACAGCCGTTGTTGCACTTGCCACACTCTACACTGACGTGCACCCACCTGCCTCCAAAATTGTTAGTAGCGGTGGGAGCTCTGGTATGGATTGAAGTTGCATGCATCTGCAATTTCACTCGTGCGACACCAGACAGCCAAGACTGATCCGCCAACATTTGAGCATTTTGTAAAAGGGAAGATGGAGAATTTTACAGATCAAAACATTGTTGCAGCTAAACGAATTGTTATTTCATCAATTTCTTGTATTAGTCACCAATGTACAAAAGATCGCATAGCAAAAAATATTTAATACAACACTGAATTAAAATTAGTTCGGAAATTTGATGTGCCCAGCTCCCACTCATGATCTCAGTTAAGAATATCAGTGCCAGAAGCTGTAAACATCATCTCTTCTTTGTCAGCTGTCCGCAGATAGTACCTCTTGTAGTCGAGACAGTGTGCCCCTCTTAAGATTTCTGGGCCAAACCAAAGCCAGCAACTTTCGCCTTCATTTCATTCTGAGTCCAAGAGTATGTCATGTTCCCTCCATGTCTGTGATATATGGCAAGTTTGATCCCAGTGTGTAAGAAAGCAAACCCTTTTGCAACATCAATCAGCTGGAATCTTACATTTTCCCTGAGGCCTAGTCAAATTTCTGCTTGCTATTTGCTCCACTGGTCTCTACTCTGATTCCCATTTGGCATAATTTTCCCTTTCAAATCGTCACCTGTAACATCACCAGAATTGGATAAAGTAATTAGTTTCAGCAAAATCAAGTATCGAGGAAGAACAGATAATACTTTACTATAAGTCGTCACCACTTACTGCCTCCAGCAAAGGGGATTTTTGCAACACAATAAAATTGTTCCCACAAACATGCTGAACATCAGGACCACTCGACGAGCTACCTCTGTTTGCATTGCTATAAGATCTCCCAGTGCAGCAGGCCGGAACTGGATCATGCATGTTCTACCTGTCCAAGTACAAATGCAGTTTCAGATTAATGAGTTCAAGCAATGAATTAATATCAGGTGATGAAGAAGAAAAATAATAGACTCCTTTCTCAGAACCAAGAGTTATGAGTTCTTACCATCTCCTGCAGCGAATTTGAGAGTGGCAATGCCATTTAACAAGCTAAGCACCACTTGACAATTAAGCTAGTGTGCGGCTCGGAGTTACCAGGGACGACCAGAAGCTCTTCATGTACCACATCCAGAAATTCAGAATGCACATCCACACACCAAAAGGGAAATATTTAGAAAAAATCCCACGTCAACCAGGACACACTGAACAGTTGTTACCACTACATTAATAGAGAGAGAGAGAGAGAGAGAGAGAGAGAGAGAGAGGTGCATGCATACCTTTCTCACAGCAAGACCCAAACAAGTTTGTACAAGCTTGTCAAAATCTTTTACGTATGATTGAAGGGGGTTGGTCCAAACTTGTACAACCAAGTAGCTTAATCCTAATATTTGGGTGTCGAAAGAAATCAAGATTTCTGACATATGAAGGGACATGAACCAAACTTGTACAGTCACTGAGATCTACTCTCTCAATGTTAGGACACCCGGAGATATCAGGAAATGCAATCAGCTGAGAGCAAGAAGGTGCATGCAAGTGTCGTACATTTTTTGGTATTTTGGGGAAGACTTTAAGACTCGAGCAGTCCTCCAGATACAGAGAAGTAAGCTTGTCAAGATTTCTAAGATAAGAATCAGGGATCTGCACCAAACTTGTACAATGACAGAGATCTATTGTCTCGATATTTGGACAGCCAGAGAGATCCGGAACTTCAGTCAGTTGAGAGCAATTAGACAAATTCAAATCTCGTATATTGGGTGGTAACTCGGGACAAACTCTAAGACTCAAGCACCTTGCCATCTGCAGACGAAAAATCTTGTCAAGATTTTTGAATGTGGAATTAGGGAGTTGAGCCAAACTTGAACACCGACTGAAATCTACATCCTCAATATTTGGACACTCGGAGAGATCTGGAACTTCAACCAGTTGAGAACAAGAAGACAAATCCAAATGTCGTATATTGCTTGGTAACTGTGGAGAAGCTTTAAGGCCAGAGCACCCTGCCAGCTCCAAACGAGTAAGCTTGTCAAAATCTCTTAATATTGGGAGTTGAACCAAGCTTGTGCACCAACAGAGATCTATTTTCTTAATATTTGGACACTCAGAGAGATCAGGAACTTCAGTCAGTCGATAGCAGGAAGACAAATCTAGGGTTCGTAAACTGCATGGTAACTCTGGAGAAATTGCAAGACTTGAGCAGTGTGCCATATTAAGAGTGGTAAGGTTGGTAAGATGTTTAAGATATCCATTAGGAAGTCGAACCAGCTCCGCACAATGATTCAGATACAATTTCTTAATATTTGGACATTGAGAGAGATCAGGAACTTCAGTAAGCTTAGACCAAGACAAATCTAAGTTCTGCACATTGCAAGGAATCTCCGGATAAAACTCAAGACTCGAGCAGCCTGAAAGTTTCAAAGTAGTAAGCGTATCAAACTTTTTAACAGACAGTTTAACCAAACCTGTACAACCGCTGAGAACTAATGTTTCAATATTTGGGCACTGATAAAAATCCGGAACTTCAGTCAGGTTTTCGCATCCTTTAAGATTCAACCTCTTTAAATTCGACAATATCTGTAAAATATTATTTGAAATATATATAAATAACTTTGGTAAAACATTATGGCATGGCTATATTACTTGCTAAAATTTTATTTAAAAAAACTGATGTTACCTGGCCATTATTATTCCAAAGGTTCTTAACTTTGCCATTGGGCAGATGAAGCTCTCTTAGATTGTCCGCAGAAAATTCTGATGGCATAGATTCAGAAGGGTAGCTCTCCCAGTATAGATATCTAAGGTCGTCAGGTAAGAACTTGAGACCTTCAGGAAGGTGCATTTTGGTGACCATTTTTGGATGTGCATAAAATCGTAGCAACCTTAGGCTGTGCATATTTTTGAAGGTGTTAGGACTCAGTTGTAACTCCCGAATGGAAGATATGTCTGAACTTATGGCTTCAATTCTTGTCGTTCCCTGAGGATCAACAATAAAGTACAAATTGATAACACCATACAAAGTAAAATATATATCAACTAATATAGATTCGTAAAAGTTAATGTTTTTGTTTTATTAACGTACAAATTGGTAACACCATTCAGAGTAAAATATATACCAACTATACATAGATTCATTAAAATTAATCTTTTTTGTTTTACTATGTTGCACGGACATGGACACGGACACGGCGACACGACACGGCGCGACACGGCGACACGGCAAATTTGAAAAACTCTTCTTTCGACACGGCTCCGACACGGCGAATAAAAAATATTTATATATATTTTTAATACATAAAATAAATTAACAATACTATTATAAAATTGTAAAATCTATCCATTGCATAACAATGTTTAAGAAATAACATCAAATAGTCAAAAAATGCAGTTTAACATCATACTACATAGTATTCATACTGAAAACAGTGAAACCTCATACTTAACTTGCTCACACAAAGCTCCTAATCTGCCCAATGCCAGTCTCCAACTGTGTTTACCGGCCCAAAATGGAGGTACTCCAGTAACTCCACCAAGTAGAATATACAGAATTACTCTAGCACTCCAGATATCTATCTCATTACTCTGATACAGCCTCCCTGAGATGTGGAAAGAACATGCCACTTCAAATAAGAATTATTCCAAACCAAACAATCATATCAAAATACTTTGAAAGCTATAAAATCATTAGAATTCACTTTGATACATTGTAGATTGATTAGCTAGTTAGCTAATACCTACACTATCAGATATGAAGCTGGCACATTCTAAACATTATTACAGCTTAATTCTCATTGATGTACACAACTTTTCTTCACAAAGATAGCTTCTTGACTTCATAATACCTACAACTAAGTTGCAGCTTAGCTTACAGACAACACTAACAATTTACTTCCAAGCAGTTACACCTCCCTTTACTAAAAGCAATGACATTACCTTATAACTCTCTGGCCTGAAGCAACTTTGAAGTTTTTACTTTTGTTCGCTTACATTGTTGGCTACCTGCAAGTAAAAGAAGATGAACCAAGAATTCATAATTTATTTACGCAACAACCGCCAAACAGAATATAAAGTCTAGCAAATAACCAGCTGATTAAGAGCGCTCGAGCTTTACGATGCAAAATTATACGAAATGAAACTACATAGGAAACAGGAGCTGTGCACTACGTTTTAGTAATTCGATCACTCGCCTCTTGAGAAAAACAGTTCAAAGAAAACAAAAGCAAACACTTGTGCTCCAATTTTACAACCAAATAGCCAACACCAATACACCTTCATATAAAATAAGAGCAACACTTCTATGGCAATCTTCTAGCAAAAGGTTGAACAATATGCAACTCTAAACAATTTTTGCGTAATCCTTACTACTAATTGCAATGATAAGCCTTGCATCCCGACACCAAAGGCAACTGAGCAACTAAACCATAGCAAGCACAATGCAAACTCAAAGACCCAATTTTAAGAGACCCAACATAAGCAGCAAGAATGTCAAACTTGAACAGGCAAAAACACTTATAAAAACATGAACTTGGGTCCAAATGCAGTATAGATAGTTCACCTGGTTCAGTTTCTGATCACTAGAAGAAGAAGAAGCAGCAGCAGCTTTAGTACAACGAGAGCCGGGTACTGGGCCCTTGTTGGGGAAGTATCTGTTCTCAATATGAAAGTGATGAAACCCAGAAGAGTAGGAGAGGAACGGCGGTCGCGAGGAGATCGGAGGAGAGGAACGGCGAGACGATTATATTAGATTTTAGGGTTTTTCAGCTTTTTTTATTGTTTAATAATGACGTGGCGTGTCGTCAACGTATCGAAAAAGTCAACATTCTACGATACGCCACGTGGCGTGTCCGATACGGAGAAAAGGCGTATCGTGTCGTATCGGCGCGTCGGGACGTGTCGGATACAGCGACACGGCTCCGACTGACGTATCGGTGCAACATAGTTGTTTTACGAAAGAACAAATTGGTAACATTATACGGCGCAGAGTAAAATATATATCACTTATATATAGATCCGTAAAAGTTACTTTTTGTGTTTTACTAGTTTCGAGATACATCTATATATCAACTATATTTAGATTCCTTTAAATCACTTTTTTTTGTTTTACGAAAGCACAAATTGGTAACATTATACAGTACAGAGTAAAATATATATCACTTATACATAGATTCGTAAAAGTTACTTTTTTTGTTTTACTAGTTTAGAGATACATCAACTATATAGATGTATGTGTATATAAATACTGATGAGAACTTACTACTATACATTATCAAGCAAATCAACTAACATAGTCATGTGAGAATACATAAATATCCTTAGACTATATGTTAATTTGATACAATTTTATATATACAAAGGATATAATGATAATGAATTAAATGGGCACATACCATCTTGTTTTTCAATACTTGATAGACATCCTTGGCATCCCATAACCTACTGCGCTTCCCAGAGTTATGAGTGCATTGTTCACGAACAATGGACCGACCCATTTCTTGCAGCAAATCATGCATCTCTAGGTGATCCTCTATGTCAATTGCTATAAGAGACTTATTGATGAGAATCTGAATTCCCCTCCGTGCAGAGAACCCATGCATTTGTAATATTCTTTCTGTCTTCCCTCTCTTCTCCCCTTTGAAGAAACATGCTATATCGAGGAATATTCCCTTCTCATCCTCTTGTAATCCATTATAACTTGGTCTCAACCTATCTTCAATTTTTTTGTTCGGAAAGTTCTGCCACCTGTTCAATTCATCTTGCCAATCTTCTCTGGTTTTGCAATCACCAAATGAGGAACTCAAAACTGTGAGAAATAATGGTATACCTTTAGCAATCTCTATTGCTCTTCTTGACAAGTCCAAACAAGTCGTTCTAGAAAGGTCATTTTTAGAAGCTTTCAAATGAAAAAGCTGAAGAGCATCATCAATCTCCAACCCCTTCATCAGGTATAAATGTTCATCTTCAACTGTATCTATCAGCGGGCGCTTATCTCTAGAGGTTATAATGATTCTACTTCCCCATGCAAACACAACCTGATCTCCAAGTAAAGCTTCTATTTGGCTTGAATCATTCACATCATCTAGAACAACGAGGACCTTTGTACGGGACAACCTGCTTAAAATATGTGCCCCTATAGATTGAGAGCCAATATTTAGGCTTTCCTCCTCTAATAACTCACAAAGAAGTTTATTTCGCATATGATGTATGCCATATTTCTCTGACTCCTCCCTAACATTTGCAAAGAAAGAACATGAATCAAAATCAGAAGAGAATCGGAGAAATACCTCATTAGCAAGGGTGGTCTTTCCAATACCACCCATGCCCCAAATACCTACTCTGCGTATCGGAACATCTTGTGCTTGAACGGATAATAACAGTTCAATTTGTTGGATCTGACTTTCAATCCCAAATAGACCTCTCGAAATATTTGGCGAGTCACAATTCAATTTCTTCGAAACTTCTTTCACAATTATCTCAACCAATGCAGACTCGGGTCTAGAACACATGGAGAACAGAAATATGTACTTGATTAGTATGAGGTCATTCAAATTACCAAAAGTAGAAGATAATAAAAAATCAAACTCAAAGTCTATTACCTGGTATTTTTTGAATGAAACCCAGATAAATTAGCTACAGTTGACAAAACTTTCCTCCAACTGAGCACTTTGTCCATGTTTTTCACTTCATGAGCTGCAAATGCACCTGCATAGCTTCCCTCTTGTTTTCGTACATGTGATGGATCTATTTCATAAAATACAGGTATAACAATATGTCCGTATCTTTGCTTGCATTTCAGTATATGCACAAGTTCATCCAATCACCAGGTAGAAGAGGCGTAGTTTTCTGATAGAACGATTATCGAAATCTTTGATTGCTCTATTGCTTCCACCAGGGCGTGTGCAATTTCTTCCCCTCTTTCAAGTCTATTATCAATGTAGGTATCAATTTTCTTCCGCTTTAAAGCCTCATAAAGATGACTGGTAAATTTCTGGCGTGTATCTGGACCTCTAAAACTAAGAAATACATCATACTTGTTTCGAGGGAGAACATCAGCAGCAGCAGAAGAGGACGCCATATTAATAACCTGCAAATCCATATTCATATAGAATCCTCAGTTAGTGTTCCAATTCAATAATTGACTTAATAATATTTTGACCTTAGAACATAACATAGATAGATAATATAAATAAAACAAGGCAGAACTACATGATGGTACTCTGATCTAAATTACCTCTTGAAAATTCAATAAGGAAGAGCATGCAAGTTACAAATAAGTAGTGCTATGAAGAGAAATCTATTGCTGACTCAGGAAGCAACCAGCTAAGATATTGAACTTCCAGGGAAGTATATCAGAGGTCACTTGCAGATTCAGGGAAGCCATTTCCTTAAACCCAATATACATCTTTTCTGCTCAACATGCATCATTTACATCTGTCTCGCAATCCATGAGATTGCTCTTTTCATATGTAAGCGTCTATCTTTAATTCTCTATATATCAGCCAAGTCCATCTAGCAACGATTCAATGTTAAACCAATACTTTAAGCCAATAAGATATCTTAAATCTATTTGTGGTAACCAAAGCCGTCAATCACAAAAGACATTTCCTTAATTTAACTGCTGCTTGCATTAGTTTATATAATTATATTAATAACATCTTGGCATCTTCTCACCAGCTACTAGTCAATTAGTCAGTCTCCTAATATGATTCAAAGTTGGAGATTGATAGAACATTAATTTACTGATTGCCCTTGCAACTAATCTTAGAGCTACCAAGACTTTGTCTCAGAAGAAACAAATCACGGATGGAGGCAAACCATGAATAACTTAAAAAAGCAACTTGCCCACTGGTAAATCTCAAATGGGTCTCCAACTTATTCTAAGCACATATGCAGAGTACAAAGTTCATCAACTAGCTTCATCATGGCGATACTTACATATCATGCTGGAAAAAACAACTACATAACAGAATGAGACGGTTACAAACTTACAATGATAAAATCACGTCAAGTTAATTTGCATTCGGATCATTTAGCTGCCGACATTTAAGAACTAGCTATCCACGAACGACCCAAATTGATTCATAGTAGAATATCTACCAACTCAATAAACATAGAGCCCGCCAGGCCATCATGACGTTTGGAAATCACTTATCGGTAAACCGCGGCAGATCTTTAAAATAAGACTTAAACCCAATACATGAGTCATCTGTTATCTGGACTAAATGTAGTAGTATCATAAAACATGAAGAATCTGAAAATATGCAAGGGCAACTGGGCAAGTTTCACACTTTTACAGTAAAAAACAAATGTATGCACCGAAATGATCATACATTACTCAGTTGTATGTAGATACGAGGGTAACAGAGCTAAGTGGAAGTGCTACAAATCCAACAATTATGAGTATCTTAGTTTCTGATTGCATACCTTAGTGATAAGTCTAATCGCGCTGTCGGTCGAAGAAATTGGGAGAACGGGTTTCTCCGGTGGTGCCTCGATTTCGCTCCATCATAGACGCCGTCGTGACTTTCCCTTTCTCTGGTTTTGATTTTAAAGGTGTGCTTTTTGATGCATTTGGCGGGGCTCCGATGATGAAGGTGGATCGGGTCATAACCCACTCGATTTAAACCGACCGTGGCCCCGACCCAGTATAGAGAAAACTCAGAAAGGCCTTGTATTTAAAGTTTTAGACTGGTAACTTAAAACAGCCAGGTTATTTTCATAGGTAGTTAATTGCAAGTCCAAATACAAGGAATGATTTTAGCAGGGGGGGGGACATGAGTCGAGGAACTCTTTAAAGTCGTTGTAGGTTGTGGTAGCAGTGTAGCACTAGTGCTCCCCGATTTTATTTGCGCAAGTTTATGACATTATGAGACCCAGGAGGGTTCATCATTTGCGGCTTGGGAAGTATTTCCAGCTGAATAGTGAATGATCGAGCATAGACAAGGGTGGCAGAGCACGATTCTGTTTGGAAATTACATTTAGATATATTGATCATTTAGTCTAGATTTTAAATGAAGTACAGCAACAATAGAAGGACAATTGCGGGAACATAAAATGTAATTTGAAACACTATAAAAGGAAAATTATTCAATGTATCAAGTTGTAAGTGGACCATCTAAGTCTCCACTATTGATATTTTTTTAATAATAAATAAATAAATATTTAATAAAATCTACTATTTATTTTAATTTGTACAAATACACCTCAGTACTCTGAATAAACTCTCATAAATTAAAAGCCAAGAGTCCCAAAGACCCTAGATTGTTTTACTGAGGCAGTACTGCAGACATTTACTTCAGGTGCCAAAAGCTATATGGCCTAGTTTCATATAAATAAGCTTCCATTTAAATTTTTGAATTTTATTGTGTTGGGTAAATCAAATAAAAACAGTTTTTTTTTTACAAGTTACTCATCACTGACAACATATGTAATACGTGTTGATTTTAAAAGTTGTTGTCAATTAAATCACAGAAAAATAATATTTTATGTCTTAACTGTAGTTTCAAGAGTAATATCTACCAAAAACGAAATTGTTTAAATTCGCAAGTAACTGATTACTTTCACAAATAACTGATGTTGTATCTTAAAGGCGTAAGTCAGACCAAAAAAAAATCTTAAAGGTGTAATCTCAAACTAGTCCTAAAACGTCCTTAGCGATAGAGTAATGAAAAATAGAAAATTAGACAGTGAATATAAGATCAACCCTGGGTGGTTCCAAGTTAATGCTCATGGGTTGGGGACTTAGGGTCATCATCAGAAGTGATTCCGTCCCGGGTTTCATTATCAGATTCCATCATAAAGTCCAGCGCTTCTTCAAAATCCAAGGGGTCTTCCTCCTCTTCATATCCAGCCTCTTCATTCTCTTCATGGGGTCCTTCCTGAGCAGTGAGTACAATTATGTAAGCTATCAGTATCAATTAATGAAAATCAAAAGTTTCAATTAATAATTGTTACCACACTACACACCCAAATTACAATCCACACATCATAACTCTATAAGTTTTACTAGTGAAATGTCAAAACTCAAAACTATCATTGTTTTTTTTTCTCTTCAAATTGTTCATATATGGACATATATATCTTTTCATTTGTAAAAATTGGGGTATGGATGTATGGATTCACTGGATTGTAATTTTTGGTGTGCAAACTTCACTACCCTAATTGTTATAATTGTTATTTAGTCAATGGACATGGCCTAGTTAGTTCCACCAATATCATGTACTGAACAGAGATACCCGAGAAGTGTAAGAGTCCTGAGTTCTTACCAACTCCTGCAAAGGGACATCACACAACAAGCGAACACCACATGCCTTCAATTTGCCATCTTGGGAGTGGAAGTGAAAAGACGCTTTACCGTACTCTGTGAAAGGAACGGGACTGGCTACTGCACTTGAATGATTTCCCTTGATAAAGGACCATAACACATGATCTGTTTCCTGACTCTCCTCATCTGCGTATAGCCTCTTGATGCCAGTGTCTCCAAATGAGTTTCCATAGCCTTGAGTCCATTCACCACAGTTGGTTACATAATTCCACTCATAACTAAACTCAAATGACGATTCGGTTCCACTGCCACCACAACGCATAGAGCCAAACCCAAGCAGTATGTCATATGAAACCGATCTGAAGAAAACTCAAATTCTACCGAACAACCCTCCGCCCTATAGTTAAACCATTCCGGAATTTCATTTCCCGGGTAGATGACTCTAACCGTATCCTCCTCGGGGGTAATGGTCCGTATCGACAATCGAGCTGTATACGCAGGAGAAGTCAGATTAAGAATTATAAAAAGTGAGTGTATATATATGTGTGTGCGAGAAACAGAAACGTACATCTTTCTTATGAAATCCCGATGATGCCATTCGCATAATTCTAATCCGTGCATCATCCATTATGTTGCTTCTTGAAATCTCATTCAAATCTTCGCAATCGATGAAGATAAGACGGTCTTCGCGGTAATAATGGTCTCTGAATTGATCTACGGCCGTTGTTGCACTTGCCACACTCTGCAATGACGTGCACCCATCTGCCTCCAAAATTGCTAGTAGCGCTGGGAGCTCTGGTATGGATTGAAGCTCGATGCATCTGCTTAACTTCAGAATACGAGGCCATAAACATCTTTGATGCTTTCGATACGCTCTCAATCGTTCTCTTCTAAATTTAGAATGTGCAATGTGGACAAGCAAATGAGACCATCAGGAATTTGTACACTTCCTCTGATGGTAAGTTCCCTCAAAGAGCATAAACCATATTAGAAGGTAGGCCATGCATCACAGAATTGAACATTAAAAATTAAGACTACTTAATTTGTAGATACTATTATCAATTCAATCAAGAAGACGACAATCTGGCAGATTGTAGTATTCCAAATTAAGTGGTAATTCCCGCAAATCACAGCTGGACTGCCTGGACAGATCCAGGGATGTAAGCTTGTCAAGATGTCGAAAATATAAAGGAATTTCATATATGTTTGTACGGAGTTTCTTCCATCCACCTTGTGGACCTTCACCTGCAGTTTCACTAACGGAGTATAAACCGCACGCGTTGTTATCCACTTAGCCTGCTCCAAAAAAATAAACAGTAAAAATAGAATTACCAATTATCATATACTGAGTCTTAGTGGTCCATGTTCGTCTCCATCTTTCTAAACCCAGCAAACTCATATTCCTTTCCTTTTTCATTAAGAAGCTTCTATTCAAATTTTTGTTTCATTTTCGACTTGAATTTTTATTTCTCTAAGTTGAACAAAATTTAATTAAGATGTTGTTAAACGGTTGAACCATTCAAAACATGGTGAGAAGAGATAAACATGGTCGACGACGTGCAGTCGGTGCAGAGAATGGACAAGAGAGAAGAAAATGTTATATTACGGTTCAATGTGAGCAGACTTAGGATATAAATAGATTTACCAAAATCAAAGAGGAGAGCTTGCCAAGACTTCGATTCTCGCCGGTGAAGTTCAAGAACACAAACTGCCTCCTCACCGATTTCGTGGAATACGAGCTTAAATCCAACATGCAATTGGATGCTTTTGGCTTTTGTAAAGAAGAGGAAAAGGAACAGACAATTTGGTGGGTTGGCGGTGCGGCAGAGAGAAAAGTTTCGCCGGCTTTATGGGTTTGAGAGAGAGAGAGAGAGAGAGATCACTGGTGAGGGAGAGAAAAACCAGAAAGCTGAAAACAAAGGAGCGTCCTTCGATTTTTTTTCTTTATAGAAGTTACTGTTTTTTATTTTTTTATTTTAACAAAATGTTCACGGGGAAATGATATTAGAGTTAGCAAAATTCAATATTGACTCAAATATGTGGATATAATAATGCCATGTCACCCCAGTCGTTCACACGGTGAGTGGAAGAATTTTCGATGTTTGTACCAATGAGATCTATATTCTCGATATTTGCACAATGACAGAGATCTGGAACTTTAGTCAGGTGCCCGCAACCAGACAGACTTAAGAATTTCATATTGCATGGCATCTTATCCGGAAAAGTTGTAACATTTGCACACCCACTCAGATCCAGGGAGGTAAGCTTGGCGAGAGTTTCAAGATATGAAGGAACTTCAGCCAAGCTTACACACACACTAAGATTGATCACCTCAATATTTAGACTGTGAGAAAGATCTGGATCCTGACAAAGTCTTTATCACTTTTAAGCTGCCGAGATCCTCTCACAAATTATAGAATATATAGAAGGAAACTTAACATGAAAAATTCTCATTACAGTAGTTATTCAAGAAGGGTTTGGTGAGCGTACCTTGCCATCATTCCAAAGTTTCTCAAGTAGACTACCGGACATATGAAGCTCAATGAGGTTATGTGGAACAAATTCCGCTGGCAAAGATTTAAAATGGTCGTTCTTCCAGTAGAGATATCAATGCTTTCGGGAAGAGTATTGAGACCTCCATCAGGCAGGTACACTTTGCACTTGATATCAAATTTTCCAGACATAAATATGGGTCGCGCATCAAATTTCAACAGCCGTAAGTTATGCATATTCATGAAGATCGTAGGACTCAACTGTGTATCTCGAATCTTAATTGAGTCAACAAACATGGCTTCAATTGCTGCAGTTCCCTATAAAATAATAACAACGAATAAAGGAAAGTTACATGCATGGGTACCAATTTTTTTACAAATAAAGAAAAACTTATATTAGAATTTTGACAGAGGTTGGAACAATGTTAGGATGTATATAAATAACTTTGAGCATCGGGCGAAAAAAGATTTTAGAAGCATGTTTGTGAAGAAGATCGATTAGCATAAAGAATGACAATAAATACAGGCGCTTGGCACTTACAGTATTATGTTGCAATACTTTATAGGCATCCTCAACACTACACACCCTACTGCGTCTTCCCGGATCAGAGGCACATTGTTCACGAACAATTGACATACCCATTTCTTGCACCAAATCATGCATCTCTAGGTGATCACTTGTTGAAATTGATATGAGGGACATATCGACCAGAACTATTATTCCCTGACGTGGTGCACTGAAGCCATGCATTTCTATCAGCCCTTCAACATCAGACATCTTCTTCCCTTTGTAAAAACATTCGATATCAAGAAATATCCCTTTCTCACGTTCCTGTAATCCATTATAACTCACTCTCAACACACTTTGGATTTTTTTGTCAGGAAACTCTTTCAAAGTTTTTAGCTTATCCTCGAAGTCTTTTTCGCTATTGCAGCTACGAAATAAGGAACCCAAAACTGTAAAAACTAATGGGATGCCTTCAGCATAAGTTACTACTTCGTTCAACAAGTCTGAATCATATATTTTGGAACCAGCAACTTTGGAAGCTTTCAACTGAAAGAGGTCCCGAGCATCTGCATCGTTTAATTCACTCACCTTGTATATATGATCACCATCCACTCTTCCTCTCAATGGACACCTATCTCTGGAGGTTATAATGACTCTACTCCCCCAGCCGAACACAACTTCTTCAAGTAAACATTCTAATTGTTCTGACTCATTCACATCATCAAGAACCAAGAGGACCTTTGTACGAGACAAGCTGTCTAAGACATCTGACAGTATAGATGGAGAGTCAATACTTACACTTTCGTCCTCTTAACAACTTCTGAAAGAGTTCATTACACGGACGAAGTATCCCTCGTTTCTGTGACTCCTCCCTGACATTAGATAGAAATTTACAAGCATTGAATTTAGAAGAGGATCGGTGAAACACAGCATCAGCAAGGGTGGTCTTACCAATACCACCCATACCCCATATACCTACCGGGCAGCATTCAACATCTTGTGCTTCAACGCATAACAACATTCAATTTGTTGAATCTGACTCTCACCCCCAACCAGGCCCGTCACAATAGTTGACAAGTTACACTTCGATTTCGCCAAGATATCATTGACAATTGTCTCAACTAATTCAGTCTCGGTCCTAGCAGATATACATAAAAACTAGTGGATACCAGGTAATGTGTAATTTGAATCATACTTAACAAAAGTACAAGCTAATACAAGAGGAACACTTACGTACCTATAATTTTTGGAGTCGAAGCCAGATAGATCAGCTGCAGTTGATAGAGCATCCCTCCAAATGAGCAATTTGTCCTTGAAACGTCTTTCTTTTTTATGACTTCCAAATGCTCGTCCATAACTCCCCTCTTGTTTCCGTACATGTGATGGATCTACCTCATAAAATACAGGCAAAACAATCCGTCCGTATCTTTGCTTGCATTTCAGTATGTGCACAAGTTCATCCAAGCACCACCTGGAGGAGGCATAATTTTCTGAGAAAACAATTATCGAAATCTTTGATTGCTTCCACCAGGGCTTGTTCAATTTCATCTCCTCTCTCAAGTCTTGTAATAACCCTAAAATTTCAAACAATATTAATTTGATTTGGATTCTATGAAATTGCGAATTTTAATTAGAATGAATGTGATTGGTAGCGACGTTATAAAACAAGAAACGGAAATGATCTCGGAACGTTTAATTAGAAAAACGTTACATTTCCGCAACGTATATATCGACTTTTCTTCCGTCAATCGTTTGCGAAAACTTTCTTCACGAAAGTTGTAGAGCTCGTCGATACGAGTTCGTGAGTATGTGACGCGTTCGAATCGGACGTCGTACGTAAAAGTTATTAACGACGGAAGTTAGTTTCCGATTTTAGAGGGGGGTATAAAAGGAAACTTTGTGAAGTAGGGTTTCCATTTTCAGAAACCCACTTCCTTCATTCACCCCGCGCCTCCCTTCTCTCCCTCTCATCCGATCCTTTCCTCTTCCCTCTTGGCTTCACCATCGATCTCCCATCTCAGGGAGACGTGGTCCTCACCGCCGGCCTAGGA